>NC_142044.1:8354685-8954685 GCF_982192425.1 Myodes glareolus | reverse complement strand
TTAAAGCCCTGCGCTCCGGTGCTCTTCGGACGCCCTTTCTTCCGCACAACGCCCTTTCCCCAGGGTCAGAAGCCGCTGCGCAGCAGAGGTTGCTAATTCACTGATTGTAATCACCTTCCTCTCCGAGTCGCCTGCAGCTGTGCCATCTGCCCTGCCTTAAACTGTTCCGTGGCTCGTGCCAGTGAGTTCGCGTCCTCCCGCCCTTCTTTCTTTAAACCAAGAGGCGCGAAGGTGCCGGTACCTCCTCTGGGTTCTCTCGATCCCCCACCCACCCTGCTTCTCTCTCCCCATTTCCCAGGTTCACGGCGACGGAGGGAGAGATGCTCAACGAGCCAAACTGATCATTGCAGCTACAGGGCCAGTGGTAACTGTCTCCGAATCCTCCCTAAGGAGTGCAACCCGCACTGTCTCCTCGCAGGAGCCCCACGTTTCCTCGACTTCGAGAGGCGTCTCTCCCCAGCCCGACCGTCCAGATGCGTTTTCGCCTCTTCTCTTTTGCCCTCATCATTCTGAACTGTATGGATTACAGCCAGTGCCAAGGCAACCGATGGAGACGCAATAAACGAGGTGGGTCGCTCTCGGTCGAAGGTGTGTGGGGTTCCTAAGTAGGTGGGAGTGTCGGGAGTGCTCATTCACACCTAGGCTTTTGGGACCCCAAATTTGGGGACCCTAATTCTTGTGTGGGCTACAACTGTCCACTCTCAGGGTCTCAGTGCTCCGCAGAAGGCTTTCTTCTGCCCCTAGTAGGCGCGGTGAGACTCGGAAAGAACTGGGAGCCCGGTAAATTGGGCTTTTCTCCCGCAAGCGCTCAGGGATTCATCATGTGGTCCACAGTCTGTGGCATTTCTCTTGAACTCTTCTTTGGATCATATTTCTTATGTGACATCCATTTTTTTTCTCGTTTTCTTCTTTTGTCTTTTTAATTATCTTCCTCGAAGTGCAAGAGTCTTTAATTTCCCGATCCACGTGCGCCCTAAATCCTGCCCAAGATAACTTTAGACATGGTATGGTGTGGGGGTGTGTGTTTGGGGCGTGGGCGGCGGTGTTGGGGAGGAATGGTCAAGTTGCTTGGTAGAACCTGAGTTGCTAAGAAAAAAAGCAACACTGTTCTCTTTTTCTGGAACCTGAGAAGAGATGGGAACTTAATGAATTAAGTAGCAGCTCCTGCACTGGCTTTCTCCAGGAGTTCTCCCCTGCAGCGTGAATGTTTTAAAAAATAGACCCATGTTGCCCAGTTTGTTTGCTTTCTCAAAGCAGCTATTTCGGAGAAGGGTTTTTGTCCTCAATGAAATTCACTTGAGGCTTTCTAAATGCTCACTTCTCCACCACTTGTGTGAGGGGTGAAGGCAGATGGAAGCCTCCAGAAAGATTTCAGAGAATTCGACTTTAGAGTGCTAAAGTATTTCTGTACTTCTGTCTTCCAGTCCTTCTGGGGGGCGGTGGCTAACGCAAATGCGTTTTAGAGCATGTGCCGCCAGACACAATGCAGTCTTCTGGAGGGACTTAAACGTAAACCACACAGGCATAACGATGAAGTAACAGCGTAGAGTTCTCGTACAACAGCCTTTTGTTAGCACCTGAGGAGAGTCAGTTGCTTCTGACTACCAGCTTGGTCTTTCGCGCAGTGAGATTTTGTCATGGTTTGGAGACCTTCGTTTTGTTTTTCCAGGCTATGAACGTCTCCATTTCTGGTGGGTTAAGGACTCTGGCCCTGTAGCTAGTTTTGAAGACATTTATATTATTATCATCACTATTATTGTTACTGTTGACAGTTTGAGAGGCGTTAAGCTGTTCTCATCAACTGAGGAGCTTGGCCTGTGCCCGAGCAAAGCTGTGGGTCACTGATGATGATGATGTATGACGATTCAGGAACCAGTGTTTTTAATTGTTGCTATGTATCTCTGGCTTATTAAAAAGGACACACATACTCAAGCCCATGCCTTTATCTGCTTCATTTATGACACTTGTAAAACATTATTTTCAGAGATTACTGAATATAGAAGCATTAAGAGAGAAAGTCCTTTCCAAATTGTAAGAGCTTCATGTTGATACCTGTCTTTGCAAAGTGGTTCTCCAGCTCACCCCTTCCAATGGGCTCTTTTCTCCATGCCATTATTATATTTCCAGGCATTATTTGGCAGACTTGGCGAGTTTTTATTATACTGTATTCTAAAGTGTTTGGAGAAGCCACCCCCACTGTTAAAACACTGGAGCTGTAATCAGTTTCTTTGGAAACACTAAAGTGCATCAAGTTTGCAACATCTAGAAGTATCTAAAGTTCCTTGGTACATTCTTGATTACATGAGTTACTAATTCAGCAGTGGTGTTCTGCTTCCCACTGCTGGCCCCTGTGGCTGAGTGGCCAAGAGTTAAGTACATTGTCTGAGAACTTAAATGCAGAGATGTTGCTTGGTGGAGAATGGCATTGTAGCACTCCAGCGGCCAGAAGCGATACTGCATGCTTTTACGTCTCCTATAGGGCCATCTCCTTGGCTCTCTGCCTGTACTTTTTTTTTTTTTCTTGAATATTGGAATTGGAACCTATTTTCTTTTTCAGAGCTTGCTCTAGCAAAATCACTTGTAGCCATTGCTATCTACTGTCCCAAACTCTGACATTAAAAAAACTCAAATTAGACAGTGTGCAACAGTAATTTGTGCCAAATCAACCTTGTCATTTCACAAAGTCTGAAGGCTTTTGAGTGCGTGTCGATCAGGATGGCTGTTTTAAAAATGCCCATCGAAATATGTTTCTGGCTTTCTTCTCTCCCGCAACAGATGTCTCTTCCTGAATCCCAAGTTTATGCCTAAAATAACTACAGCTTTTTTTTTTTTTTAAAGTGACCACACTATCTGTGCCAACAAAGGGCGCACTGTGTTTTTAATTAAAAGTGGAACTACTTACAGGGCTGGCTAGACAGTGCAGGGTCATAGTAGCCTTTCTGCCCCGCAAGGAAGCTTAAGGCCTGTATTGTGAGAATATTGAAACGAATAGAGATGTAACTCAAGTTGTGTTGACTTGCCCCTCTTCCCAAACTTAAGCTGGTTTTAATTGATCTCATGCCCACTGATTGATCCTACACCAATTGTCGTGCATACCAAACAATTGCCTTTTCCAAAGGAGATTGATTTAAATTAGTTTTCTTTTTCTTTTTTTTTTTCTTTTTTCTCCTGTGAATGCCTGACTACCAGCCCGACGGTTCCAGGAGTGACGGTTGACATGCTAGAGCCCATTGTGGTACCAACATTTCCCCCTTGGCCCTTTGTTTTGCATAGTGGCAGTTAAATATTACCTTCTAGGGGAAAAAAAAGTGATTACTACTTTAAAGAAAAAGGCGTCGTGGCATAAAAGATGAGTTATTTCCTTGGCTTTGTGCTGTGATGCAGGCAGCAATGGTACCAGGGTTGGTTAGGCTTGCCCCTGGGACCTGAGTTTTCTTTTTCCCTTTCTTTCTTTTTCTTTTCTGTAGCCCATCTGCAAATAATCAAACCTTCACTGTGGCACGTTCTCAGAACTCCTCTGGCACTATGTTTAGTCTGCTCCATGATCTCAGATGCTCCTTAATATCATTTTCTTAATGAAATCAAATCCCTGGCAGAGATCAGATCATTTAGTCAGTTAAAATCAATTGCATCCAGGCTGAAATGGAGAGCAAATGTATCATTTTGCCCTATGTCTTATTTCAAAAAATATCCAAAGGATTGAGAAAATAAAAATATCGACTTTGTCAACTTGGGGGCAAGACTTTGTCCCGTGAAGACCATCGTAGACTGCTGCTGGATTTTCTGCCCTTTGTTTTGTACAAGTGCATTTGATGGTCACTAATAGGGCCCAGCTGAAATAATGCTATTAATTAGGCACAAACACAGTGCTGAGAATGTATATCTATGTAGAAGGGATACACGTGCCGATATTTGGGCAGGTTGATCGGCAGCCCATGTTTGGCCTGCATGGTAAGTGTCCACACTCGTCAGCCCGTTCATCCCCCTTCACGCTGTATGAAGACCCCACTAGCTGCTGTTAGTCATTGCTGTCTGTATCTGCCTTGGGGTCTTGTAATTTATTTCTATTCTTAAACGGGGTTCCTTAGTTTTATTTATTTACTTTATGGAGTGACTGTAAGTTACATTTGGAGCCAAATGACTGAAAATGTAAAATATAACTTTATTATGGCCTTTCAGAATTTCTTGAGCTTGGAAGGCGGTGGCAACTCTTACCACTTACTTCTACTCCACGGATCCGAGTGGTGATAGCAAAGTCGGGGACGAACCTAGGAAAGATCTCAAAGTTTTTGCAAGCAGCCAGGCTTAGGGACCTGTAACTGGTGTTGCTGGTGGGAAACTCTAAGTGCTGTTGCTTGTAGCTTCTTCTCTCAGAAGCTTCCAGTTTCTTTCGTCCTTAATGTCTTGTGTTCACAAAATTACATTTGGTTTCTTCTACAAAGACGAAGTGTTTATCATAGAGTGTTGTGTTTCTGGCAGCTGGGGTTGGAAGAAAAGATAAACACTTTCTCTTTAACTGTGTAGAGATAAATTAATTAGTTTGTCATTTATAATTTAATGAAGAGATTTGGAGGTATTTGTTTTCCATAAGTACTTTTTAATAATGGCTTATTTCTTCTAGTAGCCTTTCAAAATACAAGCTAGCACATGGAGCGTATTAACCTACATTTAAAAGCTTCAAAATACATTTCATGTGCTTGCTTGCTTTCCAAAGCTCCGAAGTAGTTCAGAAAAGTTGATGTGATGTTTAACTTGCAATGCAAACAGGCTCTTTCTTCTCTTCACTCTTATTTTTCCCCATTGGTTGCTTTTGCTTCCAGCATGATTGCATCAGTTTTCTGGCCAGTGTTTTAACTGATACAAGGCAGTCAGAAGATTGCTGTGCACACACCAGCATCTTATTTGCCACTGACACTTGGAAGGGATTCAGAATAGGTGATGTTCTCCTAGTCTTCCATTTAATTCTGGCTTACTCTCTGTGCTCTGAAAAGCAACCGTGAGTAACGTCCAATATTCGCAGCAATCGCAAGTTGGAGATGGCACTTCTAATTCCTTAATGCAAAACTACCTCTTGATTTATTCAGGAGCTCGTCAGTTCATAGAGAATCTAGGTTTCTTGTCCTTTAATTTTTTTTAAATTTCAACTGACTGTCTTTAAATCTCATCTCCAGCCCCCCGTTTCTAGATATATTCACTCATCGCCCCTAGTCCAGGAAACAGAAACAGATGACAAACAATCTTTGACTAAATACTTGGTCAACACTCTGCTGAAAAGAACTGGTAAACTTTCGGATGATAATGAAGTACTTTTCAAGATGTCAGTGGGGTTATTATCCCACCCTTTCCCTATCAATAGCAAATTAAGGATTAATTTCTCGGGGAAGACAATATTATATTTTCAGTTGGAGCAAATGTACAAGATGCTAATTATGATACTAAAATGCATAGAGAACATATGTATATGCCTGTATCATAATGAAGGTACATATGCATGTGTACTTTCATGTGTGCGGAGAGCATCCAGTAGAACAGATTTGATAATGGAGATTGCACTTTTTAGAACTGAATTTCTTTCAGCCTCTGTTTTCTTGTCTTTCATTTCCTTTCATTTTCCCCTTAGGATGTAAAGATCAGTACTGTGGTTAGGGTGGTGAGAAGAGGGTGTTAATCTCCTCCAAGGCCTGTCTCACCTCTCTTCTCTCCCGTGGGACCTTTCTCTCTGCTGGACTCTTTAGGTAGGCTGCAGTGCTGCGAATCCCAAGTTTGGTTTTAAGTTATTCTTGAGTTAACACGCACAGCAACGGGCTTTGTTGGTGACCCCTCCACACATATATGTCATCACACTTAGTTCATGTTTGACCCCTCCCACTGGCCTTTCCCATTCCTTTCTGCCTTGCTAGCAACCTGCTTCTCAGAGAGTGGCCCCTTGTCTTTGTGTCCCGTGTATTCCTTTGCTTTCTCTTGTCCCACACCTCCCTCGTCACATCTCTGTCTAGTCGCCTGTCCTTCACTTGCCTCCTCTTCCTTGCCGGGCTTGGTAATCTTGTGGGCTTCCTTTCCTGGGCAGGTGGTTACAATCTGGCTTCCACTCCATCCTTTTTCTGAGAGGATGTGTTCTATTCCAGATGATTGGGCTTGGATTTTACGGTAGCTTTAGGTAAACAGCGAAGTGGTTGATGAGAAAGTTACTTTTAGAAGGAATTTTTATAACTTTATGAATCTGCTCAGGTGTTTTGCCTACAGTAGGCTTATGTACAACCTATGCAGTTTGAGCCTAGTCCCTGGAGACCAGGGATGCAGATCCCCTGAGAGTGAACTATGGATATGGACAGTTGTGAGCTGCTGTGTGGTTGCTGGGAACTGAACCCTGGTCTGCCAGAAGAGCAGCCAGTACTCACTAGCCTGGAAAGGATTTACTTGATGGCCTTTCAGACTCTGTGCTTTCCGGGTGACATCATTTTGATCCTCCATTACTCATTCTCAGGAGATATCTTTGAGGATATCTTTTGAGGAGGGTTTCTTCCTCTACCTAGTAATACCGTAACATAGAATTTGGCTCCAGTTTCCTCTCCATTCCTATTTGTCGGCTCTTCTTCAGAGCTGGTAGAACCCAGCATTATTTGCCTTTCCTCTCTCCATTTCCTTCCGATTCCTGTTTCTTCAACTCTGACTTCCAGAAGCAGCCGTCAGCTTTAGTTCTCAAGTTTTCATTCTGAGCTTCAGATTACATCACAGTCCGACTTCCCAACAGCCAGTAACACTTGGATAGATGTTTTATGTAATCTCGAGCTTGGCAACTTCCTTCCTTCCCGTGGCTCTCCCCTGGATATGTGCCTTTATTTATGTTCCTAGTTTCCACTCACGGGCTTTCTGTGTGCTGAGACTGTGAGCCTTGCTCTTGTTTTGATATTTCTGTTGCCTTCTAAAGTGTTCATTAGTTCAATAGAGTTGAAACTGTCCTTTATTATAGACCAGTAGGTTTCAGCCTTCCTAATGTTACAACCGTTTAAACTACTCTTTCAAACAGTCCCTCATGTTCTGGTGACCCCTCCCTCCAAAGCATAAAATTATTTTCACTACCACTTCGTAACTGCAATTTTGCTACTGTTATGAATACTAATGCAAATATCTGTGTTTTCTGATGGTCTTAGTAGACCCCTGTGGTGTAAGGGTCATTCGACCCCTGAAAGGTTACAACTCACAGGATGAGAACTGTTGTTGTAGAGTATGCCTTAGATATATTTATGTTTAACAGCTGTATTTTTTCTAGGTCCAAACATTCCCTATCTTGGACCTCATAGTCTCTTTATCTAACAACATCTATGCCTTCTATACTCCATCCTTTTGAGTGATAGCATGTGTGCTATCGTCAGCCACATATCTACTTAACGTTCTTTGCTCATAAACCCCAAACACTCCGGCCTCATCTTACCCACAGAGACAATGTCAACCTCTCACACATGGTAGTCAGTGTCTCCCAGCCTCCTCCCAACCCTGCAAACCCCACGTAGTTAAATTGCATCAAGCTACTTCACCTGTGTTGTGGGGTGTGGTAGGTTACCCAGCTAAAATGCCGTTGCTTCTGGGACTCCTTCGTGGAATTACCTGCTTGCCTTTCCTGAGGCCCAGTAACGTTTTCCCTGATTAATTTCTTAGCTTTTCATGCTAATCCTAAATGGTTCTTATTTTTTTTCCTTATTTTGCTGTGTGTGTTATCCCGTTTTGAGCATCTTCAGATCAGCATTATGGTATTGCCATCTTGACAATCCTTGCTGTACCCAACAGAGTTTTCCCTGCATAAACTGGCGTTAAACTAATAGATATCCAAGAGATTTCATTGTCTGGTCTTAGGAAATATTGGTGACTTAAGATGTTAATACAGTGTTTTGTACATAATTGAAGTTAGAATGCTTCACTTCCAGTTGTGGTTTCATTATTTACTGTGAATGTCTGAGCATTCTCAGCCATCACACATTGTAAGTCTTAGAAATTCACAGTATGCCAGCACCTGCCTATCACTTAAATGACAGACTTTCCTAAGTAGCTTTTGACTAGGGGACAGAGTAGGCAAATCTCTGGGACAGGCATGCCTACATTTCTAAAATCACTTCTTTTAGAGAAAGGGGCAATAATGGACTTGTATACCCTACATAATTCATGTGAATGAATAAACCATCAAGGAGAAATTAAATGACAGATATATAATGCTTAAAAGACTTGTATACTAATAATATAAATAAATCAGTGCACGAAACATTTAACCTTTACTTTTATACCTGTGACTTGGATATGATACATTCATGAAATCATAGCTCTGAGAGAGACAGGTGTGCTCATGTGTGTATGAAGCCAGGTTCTTCCAGAGATGTGAAGAGGCCAAGTAGAGTTGGATTAGGTAATTCCTTTCAGAATCCTGGCATTTCGTTGCTGTGTGGAGGTGGGCTTGCCTCACGAGGAAGATGAGCTGCTTAGTAAAATAATATGTGAGTTTTAAAGCTAGTCAGTCAAGAAGGACATGAGTAGAACCAAACCTTCTAACCCTTCTGAATTAATCATCATCTCCCCACACATGGTATAGTATGCCTTTATAGAAGTATGGTCTAAAAATAGCAGTCAATAAAGAAATGACATTAAATAAATGGAAGTTAAGGAGCCATAACTATGTTGTAGTCAAAATTTACATAACTGGTATGTTTTCACCATTCCAGTATATGAATTATAGCAACTTATTTCTGATACTAGAGCCAGAACATGTGACTATGAGTATATATACATATTCATATTTGCATTTCTCTATATACATGCATTTGTGATAGCATGTATTTTATGAATATACATACATTATAATCAGAATAACCAATAAAGAGTAGATAAACCTACCAACTTATTTCTACTTTTTTACTCTAAAATGTAGTGGAACCCATTAGAATTAGCTTTTCTTAACTTGTCATTTGAGGAAAACAAAATTTACCTGAAGCCATTCCATTTTTATGATATAGTGATAAAAAGGAATACTTATCAAAGAGAAGTTTTCTTGCTCGGCTAATTTCCATTGAGCAGAGGTGGTTAATTTGGGGTTTGAGAGAGGGGAAACAGCTTTTATATGCTTCCTGAAATTAAAAGAGATTTGTATCCTTTTGGGGGCAGGGAGAACAAACTAGACTCGACCTTTCCCAAAAGTGTCCAAGTGGTCCAGGTTTCAACTCTTTCTTTTAATAGTTTAAGAAATGTTGATTAATTGCCTAGTGGAGAAACTTTAATGAACATGGTGTCTAATGACTGCTTCAAGATGATGCACATTTTCTTTTCTAGAAGCTTTTACTTCCTGTGTGGGGTTTCAGCTGTTCATTAGGGAGTCACCTATCATAACGCTACATCAGAAGCCACATTAGATGCTGTGGGTGGCACAGTCACCTCCCTCAGAATAGTTCACCTTCCTAGTGGAAAAGCCCTCCTTAAGAGAGCACAGCTCTCTCCTTCATCTGTCTACAGAAAGACAAGAAACAGTACCCCATGTAAAGACCCAGTTCTAGTCCATGAATATGCAATACCCAGGGTGCTATCAGTTTCCACATTTTTTAGCTCTGCAGAGATGTTAGTTTGTGTGTTGGTTGCTCCCCTGGCTTGTGTCAGCTTCTGGTATGAAAAGAGCCAAACTTAAAGATGGTTGTTCCTTCCTGAAGAAGCAACATTAAAACCATCATATTTGGACTGAAAAAAATGATAGTTGATAATTTTACATAAATCTAGAGAGCTTATAAAAACATACTGAATAGAAGGGGTTTTGTTAAAACCTCAAATGATGTAATTTCATCCCAGTAACAAGGATTATATCTAATTATCTATTTCTGTCTACAGAGAGACAGTTATAGTGATGTAAATCTCTGTTTTCAGCCAATGGTATTGAGCACCAGTTACATTATGGCTGCATGCATCAGGTTATCAGTATGGAATGCTTAGAGCCAGATTTGGTATGCCTGCATTCTGGAGTGGGGTGCTTATGCTTGACCCTAGCTTTTATGTCAACACATTAAATGAGTTTTGTACCACAGTGGCTTTTGTCCCTTACCTGTTGCCACAGAAATACAGCTTGTGAATCAACCATCTCAGCAATTAAAACGTATAGACCAATAGAGGGCACACTTCGCATTCTTTTCCTGCTTTGTTCTTGCGTTCCTGTAGGGGAGTTATACCTATTTGATGCCTTGACAGCCCTGCTCTGCTTTCTCTGTTGATACTGCAATTACTGTGATGTCATGAGACAGAGGAACAGAAGCAATGAGGACCCGAAGCGTTAACTGATCCCAAGCCCCTTTGGCTTTGTTTCCTCATCTTCTCTCCAGATAGGCAGTCCAAAGCTAACCTCACAGTTTTAGCGCCTGTGATAGGGATATTGAAGTTAGACGTGGTCCTAGTTTGCAGTTAAATACTAACTTCTATACTCTCTTAGGAAAATTTCAGTTTAAAAATATTATTTAGATGTTTTCTACTAAAGTATATGCTTAAAAGTTTAAGCTGGCAATGAAGTTTGAAACTACCCCAAAGACCCCAAATTCACATTTCTCCTTAGTCTTAACAGCTGGCTCCATCACCACACATGCACATGTACCCCTCATATTTTAGTACTTACAGTAGTTATCTCATCTTCTTGAACATATAAAATTTACCTTTATCAGAAAGGATACTTTCACCATCTTGTCTAATAAAATGCATCTGAGGGTTTAAAAATCTTGTTACTTCCTTATTCTCCTCACGTGTTATCAACACCTTCCTGGTGTTCCCAGCTAGCTTTGAATGTAGAGGGGTTTGTGCGATGTCAGCATTACCCTGCGCAGTTAACCCCCACTCTTTTTTTGCTTTGCCCCATCAGGATGTTCAACCTGTTCTTCTCTCTCCATGAGGATGAATTGAATATAGTGCAGTGTCTATCCTCTGATCAAATGACACATCTGTGTGCACCCTCCAAGATAGCTCCCTTTGCGATAACTATGTTTGTTCTCAGCTGTTCCATGGTCACTCCACTGGTGGTCTTTGAATATCTGTCAGAGAGAGATTTGTTCAAGGCCCCGTTAAAAGGGGGAGAATTTCAATTAGGGCTCCCAGGTGCCCATATCTAAGTGGTATAAAATAGAATAGTCTTGGTCTTTGATATTTTTTTTCCGATGATTGACAGCGATCTAGCTTCGATCACTATCGAAGCACCAAACGGGACTCGAACCCGTGTCCTCTGGCACTAGAGCAGAGCGTGAGGCGCTCCTAGCCGCTGAGTCACGGCTCAAGCTGCTGGTCTTTGATATTTCTTATATGTGTGCTATAGACAAAAAAGTAACTTATAAAAATTAAAGCAAACTTTTGGCACTTTTTCCTGATGCTGTAAAGGCTTTCTTTCTTACATAATTATCTTTGTGTGTGTATGTACGCTCTCTTTGTGTGTGTCCATATGCTTCCGGGTCAGTTGTAGGGTACTTTGAGGGGCTCTTGGGTGTTAGTTCTGGACTATGAATGAGAGGGTGGTAGAAAACAGATGAAAGTTAGACGAATCGAATGAACGAACTTGCTCCGATTTTCTATTTCTCTAAGGATCTTGATGCCTACCTAATGGTGTAGAGGGAGTAGACCTCTTCTTCCTGGAGCCTTCCTTACACATGACGTTGCTACCCACCTTCTCCAGCAGAGCATGGTGGAGAAACCTTGCTGGGGTTAGGGGACCAACTAAGTAGGAAACAACAACAACAACAAACCGCGGGTGCCTGTCAAGTAGTCACTGGTCATTTCTCGGAGCACTTTGAGTGGGCCGGTGGAGATGAGAGTATTGTCGAGTTGTGGAAGCATGCTTGACTTCTACTGACGGCAAGTCGTGCCATAGTCAGCATGACGCCCGGATGAATCCTGCCAATTAGGAAAGGTCTTTTCCTCTTCCTTTAAGGTGCTATCTGAAAATAGCGAGAAGGCTTGACAACTACTTCTGGAAGATGAGATGCCTGCATTGGGGCTTCGGTGGGATTTACTTTCTTTCTCCTTTATGCAGAAGTCAGAGCATTAGTCTTCCATAGCTAAGGGTGACCTCAATGTGCCTCTGACTTGAATTGATTTCAGTGCTGTTCTCCAGGCTGCTGTGCATCCCACACTCACGTTTGGTTGAATTCAGAAAGAAAGGTTTGAAGAAACGGGGGGGGGGGGCAGATAGTCGAATTGGTTTTAATAATAAAATCTCGGAGTCAGTTATCGGGCTGACAGCTGAAGGCTCAGAGAAGCAGAACTCCCAGCCACTACAGAGTTCTTGCCTCTACCAGTGCTCAAACCAAAGGAGCGATCCTGTTCTCAGACGCCTCCTCAATCTGCATCCTCAGACTGTCTGCCCCAGATCATACTGCTCCTCAGACTGCATTGAGCTCCCGTCTCCTCCTGCCTTACAGTCCTCTCTCTGCCCAGCCATATCACTCCTGTCTCCACCGCCCTAGTGCTGGGTTTGAAGGCGTGGGATCCCAGGTGCTGCGATCACTTCTGTACAAGCTCTGTCTTTCTTTTAGGCAGATTTAATTCCCTGTAGTCCAGGGTGGCCTTGAACTAACAGATCCCTCTGCCGCTGTCTCCCAAGTCCTGGGATTAAAGGTGTGGGCCACCACTCCCTGGCCTGTAGTGGCTCAGCTCTGCACTCTGATCTTCAGGCAAGTTTTATTTGTTAAGAACAAACAAAATACCACTGCAATCTCCAGAGAGTGGGGCTCTTCAAGAGGAAGGAGAATGCCATTTGTTTTACTTTTTTGAATTAAATATAAAATTAAAATATTTCATAAAGAGGAAGAGAAATGTTGAAATTTATAAAACTATCCATTAATTAAAGAGGCACTTAAACACCCTGACTTTGGAATTTGCTTTTTCTAAGAAACAGGGAGCCTTATGGGAGTGCCGAATAGGTGTGTGTCCAATGCAGGATGCTTGAGGATCATTCACCCAGGACAAGTCAGAATGTGAACAACTGAATACATGTGACACCTAATAGCTACTTACATAGTACATATTAATTACAATTAATTACATATTCTTGCTTATGACTGTTTGAATTCAGATGATGAGACTCTTGCCATTTGAAACAAAGAACATGAAACAACATTGCTTCTTAGAGTATTCATCAAACGCCTATGTCATTTGTTTGGTCTTCAGTAATAAGTAATGCACCTTAATGCTTGGTCAGAGCTACTAAGAGAGGAGCCATGCTTGTCAGTGCTTATATGTCAGTGCCACCAATTTTGAAGAATTACAACCGTAACCAATAAGTTGGTACCCTATAAATATTCTCTATAATGAAGTAACTAGAATAGAAGATCAATACTTGGAAAATATTGATTAACAAACAATTTGAAGCAGCACAATGGGTTTAAAAATCTGTTTGGAGAGAGCAGTATGGGTACACCCTTTTCAGTCACTCACTGCAATCATATGCCTGATTTAGTGAAGAAGGAATTGGCATTCACTGGCGAGAAACCTCTGGCACAGTGGAGGGAGGTCTCTGTTTTCAGCCTTATTTGAAGCAATGCTTTCTTAGAGATATCATCAAAGACACATTGAATGCAAACCAGATTTTGTTTTTTAGAACATGAATTAGAGTAGGACATTTACTATGTTGGATGACTTGGGTGACTGATCCTAGAAACCAAGCAGTGACTGGGAAGGACGGGATGGATTGACTGATGAAATCTTAACTACAGAACACAGCATTTTTACTTTTTAAGGGTAAAGAACTAATTGGGGAGAATTGGGGAGAAATAGGGGGTTGGAGACGATGGATATTAGTTGGTTTTTTTTTTTAAGAAAGCCTCTTACTATATAGTCCCTTCTCACTTCAGATCCTGATTTTCCTGGTTCAGCCTTCCTAGTGTTTGTGATACCACATTGAACTTCATTAATAATCGGCTTAGCCTAAGATTACAATATGACAAAATAAGAATAGGATTTGTGCCCCTGGCTCCTCCTGTACTAAGAGACACTTCTCTCTTGACTCAAGAATAAAGCAGATTAAGTCTCCAATCTATAGCAATCTCCTGCGCTATTCTGAATATTACCCCCTTCAGAAATGTGTTGGAAGCACACATTATGATGTATTATGTCCTAGGGCTGTGGTAACCAAGTGTCATTCTGCTTGGATGAAAACACCAGAAATTTACTTTCCCACAGTTTTGGACGCTGCTTGTCTAATATGAAGACAGCAATAAGTCAGCAAGTTAAAGCTCCTGCTGAGACTCTGTGGGGTGGGGGAGAATCCCTTGTCTTTTCCTGCTTCTGGTAGCCCCAATATCCTTAGGATGGCTGATAGGATGGCACTAACCCCTGTCTCCTCCTTCACATGTCACCTTCCCTGGTTGCTCTCTTTTCTGATGAGAACAATAGAGATGCTGAATGTACTTGCACAAGCCTGTTAATCCCAGCATTTGTGAGACCCAAGAAGGGAGGACCAGGAATTCAAGGCCAGCCTGTGATACATGCTGAAACTATCTTACAACAAACTAATGACAGATAAGGAACACTGGTGTGGGAGATCCTCTGTCTATTTGTTGCTTTCATTGGTCAATGAATAAAGAAACTTCCTTGGCCTGTTGATAGGGCAGAACTTAGGTAGGCAGGGAAGACGGAACTGAATGCTGGGAGAAAGGAGGACCGAGAGAGACACCATGGATCCGTGGCCAGAGATAGACATGCTGAAACTTTGCTGGTAGGCCATAACCTTGTGGTGATATATAGATTAATAGAAATGGGTTAAATAAAGATGTAGGAGCTAGCCAATAAGAAGCTAGAGCTAATGGGCCAAGCAGCGTTTTAATTAACACAGTTTCTGTGTGGTTCTTTCAGGGCTAAGCTAGCTGGTCGACTGGGAAGAACAAGTGCCCTCCTCCTACAGAACACCAGTTATTCCATATTAGCATTCAACTTACTTTTATGTTATTAGCAAATATGAAAAAACTGTTTCCAAATTAGGTCACAATCACAGGTTCTGAAAATGAGGTATAGTTTTGGAGTACACAGTATTGCACATAACAGACTGACTGCACCAAATCCTGTAGTCCATAAACCCTACTTCATTTTCATAATAGCCGCATAGAACAGATATCATTGTGTGGTGATAACAATAACCAGTAGCATCCCTTATGCGGAGTGGCAGTGATGGAAGTCAGGTGTTTTACACACGAAACAAGAGTGACCCCAATAGCAGTCCATGGACTTGGGCAACAGTGACCTTGGGGATGGGATGCTTTAGAGAGATTCCATGCATGTTAGTGTTTGGAGTGTGCAATCTCTAGTTCCTCTCTGCTTGTGAAGTCTTAGTTAACTCCATGAATCTAAAGATTCACTCACTCATTCCTTGGTAGACTAAATCCACACATTGATTTTCCTTCTCATTGCTTATCCCTTTTCTGGTGGCTGAATATTGGGTCCAGCTCTTCCCCCCGAAGCTCACTGTCCTCTAAGAGCTGCGAGTTCCTTTTAGGGGATATTATAGCCACATCTAGATGGCCTGCCGTCAGTCTGTGGTGTTAGAGGCATCTTTTGGTCCCTATGATGATGAGCAATATCTGCCATTGGCATTAGGAAATACATGGGCCGTTCCTATTTATATGCTACATCTGCATTTCTTGTGTGGCCATCTGATTGCTTTGAGAATGTTAGGCATGAATACTTTATTTTACCCCATTTCCACCCTTCCCTTTCTCTCTGCAACTTCTGTGTCCTCTTTATTCTTGCTTCAGTTGCTGCCGTCTTCATTAGCATGTGTGTGTGCATGTATATAAATACAGCCCATTGAGTTTGTCTAATGTTGCCTGCATGTGTATTTGTTTGGGGCAGATAGACCACTTGGGATTCAGTAAACAATCAGGAGATTTGATCTAAAGAAGACTGATTCTCCCTCTCTCAGCAGCCGTTAGGTTCCTTGTGCCTCCTCATCTTAGGGTGGGACCTTTAGAGATTTACCACATCGACATGAGTGAGCCCATTGGTGGTGTTTATAGGTCTTGTTCTTAAGTTTCTGTACACTTTTTTAAATGCACAGCAAGGAAGAGGGGGAAGAGGGGTAGAGTAGTATATAAATATTCATGAAATATGTGAAAATTAAACAATGGAGAATTTTCTATACTTAATGTTCTGCCATTTTATTTTTGTTGGTTGAAATTATATAAAGCAAATACCGGGTTCATATTATCTTATGCTGTATGCCTCTGAATGCATTTTTTGTAAACATGAACTTATTTTCTGCCAGAATGTAATGCCATTCAGGTACCTAAAAATTAGTTATTCCTTGAAAATACCTGTTATTAACCATATATAATAGATTACCTCAATTGTCTCAGTTCTCTTTGTATAGCTGGCATGTATGAATCAGCAATAAAAAAACACTACCCACTCATTTATTTGGTTGAATTTTCCTAAAGACTCTTTTGAGTAATTTGTTATAATATTAATTCCTGTCAATTCTGATGGTTAATCTTGATTATCAGTTTGACAAACCTGAGAAGAGGGACCATCAGTTGAATTATCTCCATTAGATTAACTTGTGGACATAAAGAGAATCATTTTCTTGATTGCTAATTGATGTAAGGGGCCCTAGCTCACCGTGGTAAAACATTTCTGGGCAGGTGGGCCCAGGCTATACAAAAATGCTGGTTGAGCCAGCCAGAAGGAGCAGGCCAATAGGCAGTGCTCCTTGGTGGTCCCTACAGTTCCTTCTTGAAGGTTTCTTCCCTGACATCCCTCAGTGGCGAAGTGTGATGTGTCAATTGTAAGATAAAATAAGTCACTTTCTTACCCGCCTTGCTTTTGGTCATGATGTTTATAACAGAAGCAGAAAGCAAACTAGACCATTATTATTCATGTTAATCCATCTACCTGTGAGATTTCCACACATATATCACATTTCTTCAGGGTTTCTGTATTCTAGGATAGCATTTTTTGCCGTGTGTGTGTGTGTGTGTGTGTGTGTGTGTGTGTGTGTGCGCGCGCGCGCGTGTGTGCTCCATTGAAGGTCAGTTTTCCATAGAATGTTTAGCCTTTGGCTTTTGTCCACTTACTTCTCCATGTGGTTCCTTTAACTTCTTCCTTTATCTTCCACAGTTTTGGCCAACTTAAAGATTTTTTTTCCAGAAGCCTTGAGTAGATTCAGGTTTACTGTTCTGGCTAGGATACATCACAGGGGTTTCTGTGAGCTTCATGATGCCTTACACGGGGCATAGCACACATGTCTTGTGATACTAAGGACAAAGAAATGGGTTCTTGTGGTACCAGCTTGATCCCATCGTTGTCGGGTTCCCCTTAACCTCTCATCGAATGCTTTTCTTCGATTGATGATCTGTGTCTGAGTCATCCGTTTCATTAAAGATTGCAAAATAGTGTGGCTTTATATGATTCCTTCTACATGTATTAACTGAAATTCTATTAAAGCTGTTTCCTTCAGCCATAGATATTTTATTGCAAAAGAGATTCCCTAGCAAGAGTAAGCCAAAGAAACAATCTAACAAAACCAAAACCCAAATAAAACAAAATAAAGCTCTAGTTTCCCATTAGCTACTATATTTTCACAGCATGAGTTGATCTGGGTGAATCAAGGCAGCAGGTTGACTTCACAAAAGGAACATCAAATGCTTTGTGTGTGTCAGGGCACTGCTTGCCAAAGACAGAAAGTCACATCTTCTGGCTGCTTTCATCTCCTGGAACAGTAGCTGTAGAACAATTTCAGAATAGGTGTTGTGCTCACAGGGGTGAAATGCTAGCCTTCTGCAAACCCGAATTCTATTAGCCATCTTCTCATGAAGTTTTCTGTTAACTTTGAGAGAAGCCTCTAAGTGAACAGGCAGCTGCTTCATTCATCCAGGTGTGCTTTGAGGTTCATTGAATAATGATGATGATAACCCCGCCCCCCCCCCAAAAAAAACCTGTTTGGTGCAACTTAAACACCTGGAGGAAGGTTCAGAGGGAAGAGAAAAAACGTCTTGGGGATCAACTGCATGAATACAAACCATGCCACCTGACAGGAGTTGGTTTCCTTAGAACTGACGTGCATGGCAGCTAGCCAGTTAGAAATTGTGCCTGTAGCTCCTCCATGGTCGATTTTCTGCTAGATACTTTACCTTGTAGACATACAGAGAAAAGTGCTCGTGATTTTGTCTTTGGTGATTGATAGTTCTTTTCTAGTTTATAGTTGCAGCTAGTTCTTTCTGATTATAAAAATCTTTATCTGGCTAAAAACTGAACTCACTACTATTATATTATTACTGTATTATTATTATTACTATTATAATAACTCATGTCAGAACTGGTATAGAATTTAAAATAGTTTTTTTCTATCTAACAGTTAAGTCCAGATTTTCTCAAACTATTGAGAAGATTAAGTAAAGGAACCTTTTATTAATTTTGAATACATACTGTGAAAATTTAACTGTATGTTTGTCCTAAGAACCCTGTTTCCAGAGAAATAACCATACTGTTGGTATCATTTTATCGTCCATAATGTACTTTCATAGTCCGTTTTGTTTATGCCCACAGTACAGCATAGTACATACCGCAACAGCACTTTGAAAAATGGTGCTGGGAGTTGAACCCAGGGCCTCAGGTTTCTAGAGAGGCTCCCATTCCTGAGCTACATTCCAGGCTGTGTATGTTTTTAGCAGAGCAAAAGTATGACAAACTAAAGAAGCTGGTTATACCGTGAAGCAGAAAATTAAATTAGGAATGTGTATGTATTCATTTATTAAGAGAAAGAATAAATTATTTTCTTCAACCTGTACAGTATTTTTGAAGTAAGTAAAACAGATAAATGACATTTAATAACTGAGTCTAAAGACTTGAGCCATTCATGCTGCCCTTGTAAAATAATTTTGATTCTGAAAATTGTTTGCAATATACCTTCTATTTGTCAACATGTTTAGGTGTTTGGTCTTGGGACCAAATGATAAGTTTTTTTTTATACTTAGCTTTTTTAAACATACTTTCTAAAATGAGTATGACTCCCAAATCCATTAATTATTAAGAGGCAAATAGATCTATCACCACAACAAAACTACCGTAATCCTTCCACTAAGGCAATGATCACTGTTAACATTTTAGATTTCTCATCCAGTTTTTTCCTTCTCTGGCAGAAGTATATAATTCAGAAAAAGTATGACAGACATGTGTTCTTAACTATTCTAACAATTTGGAATGGCTGCACAATGAAATATTGATTATATAGTTTTAAAATCTATTTTCTGTTGAACTGCTAATGCTGAAAATTATTTTTTTAAGATTTAATTTTACCTTCATAGGGCTATCCTTTATTTTGGGAAAGTTTTTCTATGATTTTGTTAAATATATTTTTTGTTTCTTTGAGCTGGATTTCTTCTTTTTCTGGCCCTATTATTCTTAGGTTTGGTCTTTTCATGGTGTCCCGGATTTCCTGGATGTTTTGTATCTTCAACCCTTGAGATTCTCTCTTCCATCTCTTGTCTTCTTTTGTTTATGCTCGCCTCTGTAGTTCCTGTTTGTTTACCCAGATTTTTCATATCCAGAATTTTCTTGGTTTGTGTTTTCTTTATTGCCTCTATTTCAGACTTCAAGTCTTGAACTGTTTGCTTCACCTGTTTTTTTTCTTGTTTTTCTTTTGGGTTTTTTTGAGAGATTTATTAATTTCTTCCAATTTTTTGTTTGTCTTTTTCTCCATTTCTTTAAGGGAGTTTTTTTATTCATTTCCTCTTTAAAGATCTCCACCATCTTCATAAAGTTACATTTAAAATCATTTTCTGCTTCTTCTGGGTTAGGATGGTCAGGTTCTGGTGTTACCATGTTGCTTTTTAGCTTGTTGGATGAATTCTTGCATTGGCGCCTACCCATCTCTTCCTTCAGTTGATGCTGGCAGTGTCTTTGCATCTTGGCCCAATGGTCCAATCCTTGCAGTGTCTGTCTGTGTCTTGGTAACTGCTCTGTACTGTCACTGTCTGTGTCTCAGGGGTTTTGGAGCAGCCTACCTCTTGGTCCTCTCTGTGTAGTAGCAGGATGTAAGATTTAATTTTAATTATGTGTGTGTGTGGTTGTGTTTGTATGTGAGCACAGGTGCCTTCAGAGGCCAGAAGAGTGTGTCAGATTCCTTGGACCTGGAGTTGCAGGGCCATGTGAATGATTCCAGGGCCTGATTGCTTGGAACCCGGACTGGTTCTGTGGAAGAGCAAGAAGTGGTCTTAAATCCTGAGTCATCTTTCTCACTTTAATACTGAGAACTTTAATACACTGAAGTGTTTATTTAAAATGCTGCTATGATGAATAAATATCCTATGGGTTTTCCCACATTTTTTCTTACATACCAATGACAGAATGGATACACTAATTTATTACAGTGTTTACATTTATATTGACCACTTAATGTGTGCCAAACATACTTTCTTGTTGCATTCTCTCTTGGTCAGTGATCCTGGGGACTGAACTGAGAGCCTCAACTGAGAGCCTCAGGTGTGCTAGACAAGTTTTCCACCGCTGACTTATATTCTCCAGCCCCTTGAAACATAGTTAAGGCTATATATTATTTAGTCATCCAAAACCCTCTTGACAGACTTTATTTTTTCCCACTTTACAGATGCAGCATCAAAGGCACCAGTGACTGAATGGTATTTTCCAAGGTCACAGAGTTGGCAATGGTGCAGGTAGAGGTTCATTCTAGGCATCTTGGCTCAACCATGCCCTTTATTTACCATCAAACTGTCGATGTGAGGCTCTTGATTTTACTGCCAGTGGTTTTCTAAACATTGTGCTGTTTGTGGTTCTTTAGGAGAGGATGGTGGATGTAATTCTTTGGGCCCATGATAATATTTTTTTTTAAATGAACATCTTGTTTAAATCTGTTTCCACTAAGAATAAAGGCATCTCCCTCATCTCTAAATAACACACATCTAAATAGGAAGATACGTCTTGCTCTCCTATTTTCCCTCACTTCAAGTAAGGTTAGATGTTATTCCATTGCTTAAATCATTTCCCTTGTTTTTTCAGTAATGCATATACCCTTCTCTCGGATATATCATGGTTTTTTCCCCCTTTAAATGTGCTACCATCTGGAAGTAACTCTTTGGCCATGTTCTTCCCTACCCTGTAACCTTCCAACTCATCTTGTGCTCTCTTCTTCACTGGGCATTCAGAGTGATTGCTATAAGACAAGTTAGAGTATTTGGTTTCCCAACTCAAGTGCTTCAATGGATCATGTCCTTATCTCCCAAATAAATCTCGACCTCCTTCCACAGTCTGCAGGATAATGAGACCTGAACCCTATCTGCGTCCTACCTCTCCTTTCTGGTTTCTATCCTGATTCTTCTGTTTCTTAAGCACTCAAATTGTGTGCTGTCTTCTGTGCCCCGTGCACTGTTGAGACAAGAAGCACATTTTTTTCTTAGGTTTTTTTATATTAAATTCTCAGGGCGAGAAAAAGGCACAAACTGGGATGTGTGTGCCCATCCATGCCGGTGATGAGAACCTCGTTGAGCTTTATATCCTGAGAGCCTCACTTACCCTCCCTCTAGTTCTAGCTCCATTATGCCAAGTCTACTGCCTGTTTCTTCAAACATTCTACAAATTTCCTGTAAGAGACAGCACTGTGCATTCATTGACCTTTTTTCCTTTTCTATTGCATAACTAGGTAGTGTTTCCCAGCATTCTTTGGCGTGGTGGAGATCATAGCCTGAATTTTGATTGTGAAATAATATGTTCTACACCCATGCTCGTCTCTCGTACGCCCTTTGCGGGAGCCACTCAGGATGCCATGTCCTTCTTCCCTTCAGTTACTGAGGCAGGAGTCCTGCTTGTGTTCAACGTGATGTTGGCTAAATCTTAGTTAATAAAGGGAATTCAAGGGAAATAGAATTGATATTTAAGATGCCTTAAATGTGAGTCACAATAATGACTAACAAAATAATGTCAATATTGCCAAGTCTACCTAGTCCTTTCGCCTTGGTCTCTGGCTTCCATATGCTGGAACTACATGCCACCACTACACCTGTACACGCTTGGTTTTTATGTGGATACTGAGGCTCTACACTTTGATCCTCATGCTCATGTGGCATATGATTTATCCACTGAGCCATTTCCCCAGCACCCTCCCCACACTGTCCCGTATGTGTCCTACATCACACCTTTAACAAGACCTTTGTAACCCTGCGTCTTGTACCACGTCTTCCACCATGTCCTCCAACTACTTGCTTATTTTCTCTATACATTTCAATTTTGATCGATATTTCTCCATGTATTTCTATGAGATGTGTGGTGGTTTGAACATAATTGACTCCCATCATCTCATGGGGAATGGTGCCGTTAGGAGGTGTGGCTTTGTTATGCGTGTATATGGCATTGTTAAGAGGAAATGTGTCACTGTTGGGGTGGGCTTTGAGGTTTCCTATGTTCAGGATACCACTCAGTGTCTCAGTCAAACTCCTGTTGCTTGCAAGATGTAGCCAGCACTACACATGCATGCACGCTGCCATGTCCCGCCATGATGATAATGGACTGAACCTCTGAAGCTGAAAGCCACTCCAATTAAATGTTTCCTTTGGAAGAGTCACCATGGTTATGCCATCTTGTCACAGAAATAAAAAACCCTAACTAAGACAAGGTGTTTGGAAAACAGACCGTTGTCAATACTTTCTCTAAATCATTTAACATCTTTTTAGGACCCTCAATAAGAAGCAGCCAACTTGGATAAAAAAAAAATCATTGTTTTTGTACCACCTCCTTCCCTGCTGATGGAGCCACACATCTCTGTTTTAATTATGCTAAATTTATAGTCTTAATTTAGACCCCACCTCGTTCTTTCCAATTTTCTTTACCATTCTCTGTCTCAACTTGGTGACCTTCAGTGGCATGATGTTTAGACTATTCTGTAGCAATGGAATTCCATTTTAATATTCAGATTTTATTCCTTCCACCATTTACGTTTTTAGTTGTTTTTCTTTTTCTTCATCAAACGTGGTGGCCGTGGAAGGAGAAATAGAGAAACTGGTGAAGATACTGTTTATGGTTCAGGCAGCTTTGTACAAGTCTTGTGCACATGCTTAACACATAGTTGGTTTTAATATAATTTATTTTTATAATTGAGTCTTTTCTTCTGGTGTATTGGAGGTATGATATTGTTGCAATTACTGTTATTTCTCTCCCAGGAAGAAATCGGGAAGTTCAAGCCAGTTTTAGTGAATCTAGGACTCTCTGGATGAACTTAGATGACTTATTGTTCTTCCT
Source organism: Myodes glareolus (assembly GCF_982192425.1). NCBI lineage: Eukaryota > Metazoa > Chordata > Mammalia > Rodentia > Cricetidae > Myodes > Myodes glareolus. The sequence continues at coordinate 8,931,453 of NC_142044.1, read as the reverse complement.
GGTCTTAGCATAAGCCATACTTGGTTCTCTGCTCAGTGCCGAGAAGGCCAGTGAGATGCAGACAGGTTGCCAGTTACTGTTCGGCTTTGACTTGGTAGAGGTGGTAGTTAATCCCAGAGACTTGGTTATTTTTGTTTACAACTTAATTAATTGCCTTGCTTTTTCATTACAAGTGGAGTTTGTGTTAAAGCTACCTTGTCTCCTTCAGATGCTAAAGGAGAAATCCCTTTCACTTTCCATTTTTGTTAAAACTAGAAATAACCATGAATATAAGTTGGAAAACAAAATAAATACTCACGTACATGTAGCCTAGAATAAATGATTAGCATCTTGTCGCATTCGCTCCATCTGCCTATACTGATTATTAAACATTTAGTAGGTAAACAAGGTATGTAGAGTTGTCTTTGAAATCTTTCAATGGGATGTATTTCACTCTTGCATAAACTCTTTTGCAGGTAAATTTTATTACAACCCCCTATTATTAACCCCATCAGGTCCAAAATCTTATGAAGGAAATTATTGCAGCATCTGTGGACTTGTAACTTAAAAGCATCTCATTTCCACTGGACGGCTCCTCTGGGGCTGTGGAAAGAGTATTTGAAAAAGCAACAGATATAAAAATATTTAAAAGAAGTAATTTGGAGGGTGCTAACTCTTTTCCAGTATTGATTAACTGTGGTGGGGCAGAACAGGGAGTTTTCTCATGTCTTCCCAGATCAAGGAGTTATGTGCATGATGGAAAAAAATGCTGAAAAGTAATTCGAGCGTGGGATGGGAGGGTAGAAAGAGCTTTGTGTGTCCTTCCTAAATGTCAGTGCTGGAAGCGGGGACAGTAAGGCCTAAGTTATTTGTCACTAAAGCATTTCGTTTGGGAGGCCAAAATTCCAGGTAAATGAAAACGAATATCTTAAATGTTGAAAATTTAAGAAACAAATACATAATTTTTAACACATTTATTTTCCTGGCATAGATTTATTTCTGTAATTTTGCTGTGGCTTTCTCACTTTCTCTCATTTCTAGTTAGCGTTTTCCTGTTCTTGTCCTGTTTGTATGACCCAGAGTGAGGAGGCATGGATGGGCTGGCTCCACTCCCCTTGCTATTGCTAGAAAAGCTCCTTCTGATTTTCTTCTTCACAAGTTTCTGCGAAGTGTATCATGAGAGGAAGGCACTAAATGGGGATCCCTAGAGACTGAAGCAGCATATTCTGAGAGAGTTGCCCAGTTCCTTAGGCCTTAGTTTTCCCTGCCTGTTAAATGGGTACTCACAGCACCTACTTGCTTAGGATAATAAGGACTAGATAGATAATACTTCAAGAGTGCTTGCCATGCTTTTTAGGCACATAGTGTGTTTTGTTTCTGATTTTCTGCATAATTAAGAATCTGACAATAACAAGTCCTTTTAAAGAATGAAAAATCTTACTGTGCTAATCACTTAACTTGCCCCAACCTTGAGTGGACCCTGTTGTCACTGAGTGACCCAACAGTGTACAAACCTCTTTTCTGCTTTGTCATCAAACTTAGATAAGAAAGAATGGTAGGTGGAAATAATGTGTTTGAGCAGGTATGGGGGCTATACCTTCATTGGTAAATTGCAGAGGATGTGTGGGAAGACTGTGTTTGAGAGAAGGTATGGGGAGAGCCTGTGTGGGAGAGCATGTATGAGAGAACATTATGGCGGAGAACGTATTTGGGGAGGGCGTGTGTGGGGAGAGCACATGTGTGGCGAGGGTGTGTGTTGGAAGAGCGTGTGTGTGGGAGAGCATGTGTGTGGGGAGGGTGTGTGTGGGGAGGGCATATGTGGGAAGAACATGTATGGGGGTTATACCTTTGTTGGTAAAATAAGAAGTCACAAATTTCCCAGAGTTCCCTGCAATGTACATGACCTGGATTCTGATGTAAGATCAATTTTGAGGGTCAATTAAATATTTATAATAATATTGAAAGTCTTGGATTGTGTTTCTGGTCACATTGCTCTCTAGTACTTTATAGTTTGGATGATCTCCATGAGATTCGTGAAGCACAGTGGAAGCAGGAAGGTGGTGCTCAATTACTGTCTTACTTCTTTGGGGCCACTGCTGAGAGGGAAACAGCGGCGTTCACTCAGCCCTACTGACCACTCCTTCTTCTTCTTTTTTTTTTCTATTTTAAGTCTGTTTTTTAAAATTTAATTTTACACTCCAACCCCAGTTCTTCCCCCTCCCCAATGCCTTCCCCCTGCTTACCCCCATCCTATCCACTCTTCCCAATAGGTTTGTTGAGTCTCATGGGGAGTCAACAAAGTCTGACACATTAAGTTGAGGCAGGGCCAAGTCCCCTACCCCCAGCCCCCGCCATGAAGGCTGAGCATGGCATCCCACCATGGGGAACCATTCTAGTCTCATGGTGCCCTTGTCAGCTTGTGAATCACAGTGGCCTTGGCTTCATCTTTGTACCACCCTTTACTCTTTTTGAACTTTAACTCTCTTTTCTTAGATAACTATTATCTTCGTACATAAGATTTTCTTTGATTGCTAGGTAAAGGCTAAGTATTTCATGCAACTTGAACAGTCCATTCCCCCCCGCACCCCGGAATATACAATGGATTGTCCTTCCCTGTTGCGGGGAGAGGAATTTCATAGAATAAATAGTTAATTTATGTACATTTTCTGTGTATTTTGGCAGGATTGTGTAGGTATACTGGGTGTGACTTAAATTACGGTCCTGACTTGTGCCATGGTCAGGCTTAGAGGTGCAGGAACAGTTGCTGAAGGGGTGCTCTGCAGATAATACTTATGGTTCACGGAACCTAATTTTAATCTGAACACTGATCTGGCCAGATAGTATACATCTGCCCCTTTCCAAATTGTTTCGCTTAAAAACTGCTCACTGACTGTCTTGACTGTGAGTCTTAGCTCTTTATTTCCCCACTTTGCCTCATCTGTGTCCACATCCTAGTGCTCCATCTGACACCACATAGACCATTTTCTTCCTTTCCAATCTTCTAAACAGCGTAAAAGAAGTATTGGTTAAATGTTTCATGGTGTATGTGGTGAGAGAAAAATCTATAATTGTTCTTGATTTGGATGTTTCGCAAGGCAATCAAATCCCAGATATTATAATCCCAGATAAATGATAGCACATTTTATCTTTGCAGTTGTGAAATCTTATTATGCCATTCTGCAAATGTACAAACATTTTCTTTTCATAAAGCCATAGGCCTAAATTATGACTGCTCATTAACAAATGGCTTCCATCCTTGAAACATGTGTGGGCGAGCCTTATTTGGGCAGAAACTGACTTGATTTGCATTGTCTGGAATAGAGCTAGGACTTTCACATTGAACTATACCTCTTCTGTTTTTTGGCCTCTAGGAGATATTTTATGATTTGTTACATACTTACTTATGTTGATCTGACACAAGTGTTCTTCACTTCCTTGTATAGGAATGGCAAAACCAAAGGGAGAGAATAGTTATGTAGCTATGTTTTGTATTACACAGTTTAATTCCAACCATATATGTGGATACACACACACACACACACACACACACACACACACACACACGCACACACACACACATACGCACACACATATACACACATACATACATACATCCTTGAGCTTGACTCTGTGGCTGTTTGGATATAGTCTGCAGAGCCAATCCTTCATGTTTTTCCTTCAACTCTCTTATGACAATGGAGGAAAAAAATTTAGTGTTTAAGAACCATTTGCCAAGATAATATATAGAGGCAAGATGACTGTCATTTGATATCTAGAATAAATGAACAGCACAATTGAGATAACCTTGCATTGCCTGACCTATGGGTCAGGCTGTTCTGCCTTGGTACCCTGAATTTGTAGTACTTGTAAGTACTTGGTATTTATAGAGTGAATAAAATATCTTGCTGATCTTAAGTATATCGTGTCATATAATAAAAGGAGAAAGAAATTCATATTTGTTTGCATTTTGAACCCATTTCTAATATATGCAACCAAAATACCAGCGTTATTGTGTCTTCTAGAATCAGACTCTTTTTCCGTTCGATCACATCCTAAATATATTTTGCTTTCTCTTTGGTCTGCAGGGAGAGTGCCTTTTTATGACCTCATGCATCCACATTAGAATTGTGTTGTGACATGTCTTGGGACCTGTCAGCTTCTTGTGGGACTTGTCTTCACAGAACAGAGAGCCCTTGAGTGCCCACTGCATATCACGCATTATTTTTAAACTAGTTATTCTTTCTAAGTTAGTAAACATATTGCTTTTGTTTTATTTTTTTTAAGTGGGAAACTGAGGTGATTTTATTTTTCTTTTTTCCTTTAAAGTTGGTTCAAATGTAACCAAAGCTGTATAAGTCCTGTAAAATTCCTGGCCATTAGCACAATGTTTTGCAGAAATGAGTCCCCTTGTGTATTCTCCTCTGTTCCTTGGGGACATCCTTCCTTCCTCATGCAGACTGGAGGAGCTGTCACCAGGCTGCAGAACATTCACATTCCATTGCTTCTTGCCTGGCTATCATAGTTCTACAGTTCAGCCAAGTTGTCACGGGTATCTCTTTAATTTTCTCTCAAATTATACGTGGAATGAGAGAATGTTGGCATGCTTCTCCAGAAGAGGTGCTAAGACTGTGTTCTGGGTTTTTTCCAAGATGTATAATTTTCCTCCTCAAAATACATTAGCGAAAAGTCTAGGCAAAGACAACCATTCTCCTGTCGCGGCTTACCAAGAGGGTGATGTATACTTTGTGGAGGCATCTTCAGAAATGAATTCTCATTTGGTTCCTCAGTAGGCAGGCAGCAAATAGTCCCTGTTAAGCAGTGCCCCAAAGACCAAGCAACTGAAAGGCGCCCACCCTGTGCTGGCGAGGCTGCAGAGCCTGCAGTGGGCATCTAGTCCTTGGCACACTGCTGTTTCTCCCCAGGCTTTTTATCTCTTGAAAGCTTTTACCAAAAAGAATGCAGATTTTTAAGTGACAAAACAGGAGTAGTATATGTAAATAGAGGGAGTATTTTAATCAAAACAAACTTCCCCCTACAATGGAGCACACTGATGCCTAAGGTTTAAAAGCTCCATTGGTCAAGGCCTTTGCTGTTGTGTGATTGCTCTTATCTCAGTCTCTTGCTCACCACTCACTGACTGCCCCAGGCTGTTTTCACTTTCCTCAGCAACCGTCCAGGACCTTCCCACTCAACGCCTCTTCCCTTTGGACAATAATAGCTGCAGTTCATCACTGATTTATTGTTTCTTTATGCTTAGTGTGTTTCAGCTGTGCTCTGTACCAGTGGTTATTGCGTTACTACTTAGCAGCAGCCTGATGCAGTTGGTGTAAATGGTGGAGCTTATAGGCCAGGGCTTGAAGGGGCCACAGGCTATTCCAGCTGTCCCGTGATGTAACCAGCAGTTTCCCGGCTTGGGATACTGCCACTCTGCCTGCTTCCAACTGCCTTTTGCCTCTTATCGCTGGTGTCCTGTCAGCCTGTCCTCCACGTCTCACAGTGACCAGCCCTTGGACTCAGAGTCTCCTTCCACAGACTCCTCTCTGCCTCTGGGTGTCTTGAAAAAAGCCGTGGGGGAAACCGATTGGTTCAGTGTCTGGACTGGCTGCGCTCCTCATCTTGCCCTGCAGTGTTCAATGCGTGTCAGTCTTGAATCACAGTGAAGTTTGGGCTGCAGATAAAAGATGTCATTTCTGGAATCTTCCTCCTATGGATTCGCTTCCTCTCTTTTCTAGATTTCTCAAGAAAAGAAAAGGTTCCCCTCCCCACCCCATGTGCTCTTTTGGCTATTTTCTCTTATTATTTAAGAGTCGTCTTTGCCATCCATATCTACTCCCTTGTCCCTTCTATCACAAATCACCAGGTGCTGACCCTGCCTCACCTTCCCCCAGTTTCCTTGGGGTTCACAGGGTTAAGCTCTGGACCCGTAAATTCCACATGGGTGAGCCTAGAGATCTTATTCCTGAGTTTGTCTTCTCAGTTACCAATATTCTGACCGCAGCCTGGGATCTTTCTAGTCTCAAGTGAGTGTCTGTCTCTTCTTGAATATTATTCGTGCTGCAAAACTGTTCTTATTGTCCCTTCACTGATTTGATTTCATTTTTGAGCTTGTAACCTCAGGTCTCTAATTCTCATCTGGTAACTATTATTATATTTTTAGCACTGTCAGTGTAATGATCGGTCTAAAATTTTAAAGGGATTTGTGCGAACAGGCTTCATAACCAGTCCTCCTTTGAGTGTTATGATAACAACTCCATGGTGTATGCTCTTCAATGGCGTCAAGCTTGTCTTCCGTTTTCCTATCTTTTTTAGCAGCAGGGATTTAGTATCTTTTGCATGAATCTCCTATTTATACTCTTTATTATTTGACAGGGAGGGAAGGTGGCTTAGCTCAGGCTGCCATAACACTACTATGGTCTAGGTGACTTCTGAACAGCTGGACTTAATATTGTGGAGGTTGAGCTTAAGCAGGGTGGCCGCCCAGTTGGGTTTTGGGCTGTTTTCTTGTGGGCTGCAAACCTCTGCCTGCTTATTGTGTCTTCTCCTGGTACAACAAGTTAATGAGTTCACTGGCCCTTTTGTACAGATGGACTAACTCATTTAATTTGGCTGCCCTTCATGATCCGGATCTTTCCTCCCAAATCTATAACCTTAGAGATTAAAGTTTTAACATAGGGACGAGAGTGGTGAGGATACAAATGTCAGATGCCTACAGTAGAGGAAGAGGATACGTGATAGAGACTGAGTAGATGTCAGCCTGTCATCTTCCTTAATGTCCATTAGGGGTGACAGAGACAGGGCCATGACAGTGTGGCGGCTAGATGGATGCAATCTCATGGCTCTGTTTTCCATGTTGAAAAAATCTTTATGACAAAACTACCTTGCAACTCTGGCATCTCTTAACTATCTTGAGTTCTCCAAGGCAGTTCAGGTTTCAATGTTACAGCTTCGTGGAATGGCCTCTCTACTAGGTCTCCATTCTGGGACACCCATGACACATGCCTGGCCTCAGTCAGTGTCTTTCTTCAGGCACAGAGGTAAATTCCCTTGAAGCATTCATTTGTTCTAAGCACTGAAGCCAAATTGCCTGTGTCTGAGTCCTGGCTTTACTATTTAATGATAGAGTGGTTCTGGGCCAGACACTTAAACAGGCTTCACATTTACTCTGTGTATATCTGGGATGATAAGAACATCTCATAGGATTTACAAATATTAAATGAGTCAATACATGTAAAGTAAATGAAGTATGGCAAGTAGTACATTCTTAAATGCTAGAAATTGATATTACTTTGCCAGGCAATGAAAATTTGCTGAGTAAATAGGTCAAGTATTACTACGGTTTATAGGTTCTGACTTACATGCTGGGTTACTACAAAGCTAAAAGCTATGGTTGAATACAACTAAGATTCAGGGGCTCTTAAAACATAACAGTATAGTGAAAGAGAGGATAACTGGAAATGTGGGCCGATTACAGATTCAGGTGTCTCATATAGGAGCTAACAGATCAAGTTAGTCAGCTAACCCATTCAAAACTGTGAATAATAACGTAGTTAACATATTACTATAAAGCAAAGCATTTGTACAACACTTCCTAGGTGACAGGAGCCTGTGGCTTTTGAGGTATTCTCAAACGTGTGCAGTAAACTGCGATGCATAACTACAGCCTCTCGTTGACAAGTGCGTGGATATTGATGGTATGTACCATATGTAAAAGTATAAATCTCTCTCCTGGCATCCCAGCAGAGCATTTTCCACAGTCAAATGTTAGTGCATGTAAGTGATGTGGGCTGGGCTCTGTTGGCTTTGCTGAGATCGGTGCAAATGGTAACATACCTGTTATTTGGTTCATTAAAGGGAAGTTTCTGTGCGTTTACAAATATTGAGAATTTGAATGCAGACTTCTTAAAAATGTTCCTTATGATAGTTGCAGGGGCAGTTTTCACAGAATCTAAGAATAATTCTACGTCTTTCTTTGTAATTAAAAGAGTCAAGATAACGGAGCTTGCTTTAGGCAGCCATGGGTAGATGTTACGGTTTCAGAATCTGATTTGGGAGGGAATGGCCCGAGAGGGGACTTAGAGATATGGAAACCCTGACCCCAGTACAGCTAAACAGAAACAGACACCTGTGGGCAAGCTTGGAGCAAGTGCCAAAATCAGGAGAATAGAAAAGCAAAGAACTAGAGAGAAATTGGAAGTCACTATATGCTTCTGTAATTGTGGGAATCGAGTGTGTGATGCTAATTTATACTCCAAACTGAGACTAAACAGTGTACAGACACAAAAGGGAGCTGACGCATGCAGGAAGTAGCACCAGGTCTCACTTGACACACACCATCAAGGGGATGCACAAGGCAAGAAGCACTAATTTGAGGAAAGTATGGTTTAGAACCTTCATTTTTGCTGTGGCGGGGACTGAACCCAAGACTTTACACATTCTGGGCAGATGCTTTACCACTGAGCTGTATTCAGAATCTGTGAAGTTCTGGTCGCAACTTCTATTGCAACTGTCAGACAAATGATGATCTGCTTAGACACACACACATACATACACACACATACATATACACACACATACATACATACACACAATACATACATATACACATATACACACATACATACACATATACACACATCCATACACACACATACACACATATACACACATACATGTACACACATACATATACACACACATACATACATACACACACATACATACATACACACACATACATACATACACACACATACATACATACACACATACATACACACATACACACACATACATACATACACACACACATACATACACACACATACACACATACATACATATACACACATACATACACACATACATATACACACATCCATATACATTCATACACACACATACACACATATACACACATATACATACATACATACACACAAACTTAAGCACTGACCTTCACTTTCCAAGCTTTTTTTTCACCTTTCTCCTCTTAGCAAAACTTAGAAGGCAGGTGATATTGGAGACAATTTTCAGTTTGATTTAAATATTTCTTTTACATTATGAGGGGTGAATAAGTAGAACAACACTTGGCAGGAAATTCGGTAATTTCAGTCAAATTACGAAGAAACTATGACTTAGCTCCTGTGAAGGAATCTGGTCCTACAAGGTTGTTAGGTGTTTCAGTGTCCTGTGCACATGTGGGTATCTTTATTAGACTTCATAGTGTCAGTATATTTTCCACTTCAGATCTGATGTGTTTGTGGTAGCTCTGGTGAGTGTATGGGGTGGTGTACTTGCCTGTGCATGCCCAGGCTAGAGGTTGATGTCCTGTATCTTGTTTCTTTCTGTCTTATCTGAGCCAGGGTTTCCACTGAGCTTACTGATGAGGCTGGTTTTGCTGGCCAGTGAGTGAGCTTCAGAGGCTCTTTTGATTTTCAGGTGGATTTGAGCAGTCTGAGTGCAGCAGTGATGTCCTGTTTTGTCATTGCCACTGTAGCTCCATCCTGTGACTGCAGCTATGTAGTCACTATTCTGAGTCTCAAATAAAGGAGGGGAAACAGACATCAGGCTCTTTCACTTAAGAGCTGATAATTAAAGGGCAAATAAAGGCGTTAGCCCCTGTGGCCATCACAAAGGTTTAATAATTTCAGATGATTTGGCATAGGCTTCCTCTGTCTTTTCTCTCATCTTTCCCAACAGCATTTGTTATTTTCCTTCTATATCAGTTACTAGTAAATCTCACAACATTTCCAGGTGTGTGTGTAATGTATTTTATTCTATTCACCCCATCTATCTTCTACTATCCCCTCCCGCATTCCTGCAGGTTCCGTTCCTCCTCCCAGCTGATTATCCGTTTTTACACACGTGCACACGTGTGTGCATATCTTTTTAGGGTTTCTTTTGATATCTTGGGTAAAGACTTCTTCATAAGCTGTGACTTCCATACCAATGGTTACACCTTTGGTAAACATGTCTCCCCCAGCAACCATTATAAATATTTCAAAGCAAATTTCTGATATGTATTTTATCCTAATGGGATGGTTTGTTCATTTATAAGATGTTCCTACTTAGCAATGCTTTTCACATTCACCAAAAGCAGTAAGTTCTCAGAATCACTGAGTATTTTATCCCCCAATTCCTCAGATTGTCTCAAAAATACTTTACAAAATTTTGTCTAATTAGCATCTAGTTAGAAGAGGGGGCCTTAGAGACACAGTTCAAGATCGCTTTAGTTTTGATATAGTTAGGAGAAGTAAGGAGGGAGTCAAGAAAAGAGGAAAACACAAAGCAAAACTTACAGCCTCCTGGGATTTCTTAAGCATTTTGTGGAAGGAGACAATGCTTTCTCTCAATTTTCTGTCCTTAATGGGCACTATGATCTGTCCCCCGAGAATGAGCGATCCGAAGCAGTTTTTCAACAACATGAACTGCAACTTCTGGTTTAATGAGGGATTGCTTTCCTCATTGCACCTCATGTCCATGCAGATGCAGTGATTTCATCTGCTAAAGTTAGTACCCCAATTGCTGTTTTGATTGCTCTTAGAAAACACACACAAAGAACACAGTGACTCAGCAAAAGGTGTTGCCAGTGGGTTGTCATTTTTAGCTTTCCAGATATGATGGAGGGGCAGAAAGAATGCACGCTTGGTGCTGCCTCGCAGAAAGTGATGGACTTGTGCCCAGGCCTTCCACGTATTCCCAACACAGCACGGCAGCATGGACTGCTGACTTCATTTCTTTGTTGTTTGTATGCTTTTCTTCCTAAAATAATGACCAAGATCTGTGGAGTATGGTATACAGGTGAGCTGCCTCTACCTACAGCTGCCTCCTCCTCTTCTTGACAAGGTCTCTTGCAGCTGAGGCTGACCTTGAGCTCATGGAACCAATGATTGACCTTGAGCTTCTCATTCTGTGGCCTCTGCCTCTTGAGTTCTGGGACTGCAGGTGTTTGCGACCACAAAAGGTTTTAGGCAGTGCTGGGAATGGAACCCAGGGACTTGGTTGTTATAGCCACATACCCTATGGATTCATCTATGTCTCTACCCTATGAGCTACTTTTAATAGCAGTAGCGATTAGTAGTTTTAGTAATTCCCCGTAGTCACAAAGACCTATAAGGATACATTTTTTTTAAAGATTTATTTAATGTGTGTGTGTGTGTGTGTGTGTGTGTGTGTGTAGGTCAGAGGACAGTTTCCCAGAATTGATTTTCTCTCCCTACTTTGTTTTTTTGAGGCAGAGTCTTCCTGTTTCTTTGGTTGTGGGGCATAGCGAGGCTTCCAGCCGAGTCCTCTCTTTCCATTGCCCACCTCGCATGAACGCTGCTGAGATTATAGACACTAGCCATTGTGTGGGCTGTCTTTATATGGGTCCTGGGGTTCGGAGTTATCAGGCTTACATTACAAACACTTTTATCTGCTGAGCTGTCTCACTGGACCCAGGATTTACTTTTTCTTAATGAGAAAAATGGACACCAGAGAAGCTTAAGTTTGAACATTAATTGATGCCTATGTGGTATCTTGAATATTCTTCTCGTGAATATTTGAGAAGATACCCAGTCAAATGTGACATCCTCCATATCCTGTTCTATGAAGGATATGGAGGATGAGTGCTGTGGTGGGGACACTAGGACCAGACAGAGTTCTATAAGCAATACAGCCCTCCCACAACGGTCATAGTTGACAAGAGATGCTAGAGAAGCTAAGATCCAACACTGTAATTTGGGGACATAATATATCCTTGAGACAAAAGAAGGTAGTCATCAACAATTTGCAGTTTGTGCTGTAGCACTTAATAAGAAATGTTTATTTTTCCAAAAACAGCCAGGAAGATTTGTAGAGAGAATTCAGTTTTTATTTCCATATCTTAATCATTAAGTCAAGAACACACACACACACACACACACACACACACACACACACACGTAAAAATCACCTTAAAAACAGTGAATCAAAACAAGACTATGTTTATATATACTTTATTGTCCTCAAAAGCCAGAAACTTCCATCAGGAACAATGATAACACAGAAGTGTGTCTGCTCTCAACATGTTTATCATTTTCAGGAATGAAACTCAATGGGTAAATCTCAGAGGGTGTGCTATACAGGGACTATAATATGTTTTTAAATTCATGTGACTATGTTGGGTAAAGTCAAAAACTGGTAGACCCCATCACCATCACTTCCTTGTTTTTCTGTGCTATCTTTGTTGCCTTTAGAATAAACTTCAATCTTTGGATTGTGCAAGAGACTTCAAAATTTGGATTTTAGTGGCAAAATTCAGCCAGTACTTGCCCTTGACCTAATGCCTGTGGTCCAGTCAAGGTTCCTGGATTAAAGTTCTCACCTGTATAAGCTGTGCGTTAGTGACAGCTGTCGCTTTGTCCTTTCCTTTACCATTTCTTGCCAGGTCGGTCATCGCCGTAGTCTCTGGGTCACTTACACCGCAGTCAGGATGAGGCATCCACCTCACTCTAGTCTGTTGCCTTTCTTCTTTCACAACTTGTGCTAGAGATGGAGGGAGCTATTTGTTGCCTCCAAAAGGCTGCATCTGAGCTCAGCAAGCTGTTGTCTTTCCTGATGCAAGGCCATGTTTCCCCTCTCTGCCATTTTCAGGAAGAAACAAAAGAAACAATTCCAACTAAACCTCTAACCTTCCACATTCCCACTAAATAGTATTTCCCCATTTTCATTCATGTTTGATCTTGAATTTTCGAGATAGAAAGATATTTAGAGTTTCTGGCATTTACTCTTCAAGTCCAGGTGTCAACATGCACATCTTCTTACACTGAAAGATTTTGCATGAGCCTCATCTTGTGGAGTAAACTTTAAATTTAATCAAAAAGTCATTGGTCAGTCCCACAGCACTGATGCTTCTATCGGTCCCAATGGGCATAGCTTTCCAGGCCTGTCATTACTGTAGCTCACAGGGCTCACAGCTGGGTGAGACTGCTGAAGCCTCTCTTCCTGTGTAGTGTGTGCCGACACCATAGAAGCTGGCCAATAGGAGCAAAGTGTCAGGTTTGGACTAGCTTGATTTCCTCGTGTCCTGAAACCTACGAGTGTGGTATCATCAGTAGTAGGGTCTTAGCATCAAGTTCTGGACAGTAACCGAGAGCAATCGTGTCTAATGTTCAAGGAGGGGGACATGTCTATCAGTTTTGTTGCAGAAGTAGAGAATGGTTAAAATTGTACAAAAATTCTGGTATGCCACTTTTTTTAATTTCCTAAATGCTAATATTTTAAATGGAGCCCTGAGCAGACCACACTACCTTTACAAGGGGAATGTATAGGAGACTGTTAGCAGATCTACAGATGTAATACCAGATAGACTATATTGGTAAATGAAGTAAAAAAAGTCAGTGAACTATGTAAGAAAATATAGTTTCTTATATGTTCTCTTTATGTGCTTATACATTCTCTGTAAGAAGTCAGTCTCTTATAGGCACTCGCTGTAGCAATTACTTTGACATAAATCGGTATCTACAGGTATTCACTGTAGCAATTACTTTGACATAAATCGGTATCTGCAGTTCTTGTCTAAACTTGGATCATATTATTTGATTTTTATTGCAAAATAGTTTTAGATTTATGGAAAAGTTAAAGATTCTACCAAAAATTCTTGCCTATCATCAGCTTTGGTTCTTTTTATTTTAATTCTTAATATTTTATCATGCTTAACACTTGCAGTCTCATATTAGCTATTTTTTTCCCAGAAATTTTACAAGTTAGAGACATGTTAGTCTTTACCTCTGAAAAATTCCATACACATTTATTTCCTTAATGTCTTGTAATCTGTAAATCAGATGCATGTATTAAGACAGGGAAGCTAAGATAACTCAACACTGTTCAGTCCATTGAACAGTCTCAGACTTTGTTGCTGCCCAGTAATGTTTAATTGTAATAAAAGGGGAACTCCCTGACTGGGTTGTAGCCCCAGTCCTCCACCAGGCTTTGGGGCTTAACATCTTGTTTCTTTATACTCCTTATATCTGGATCACTTCATGAGAGGGCGTTGTCTTTCTGAACCTTGACATTTTTCTATTTTTGTTTTATTAAAAATTTATTTTGATTGTGGTTTCTGCTCTGCCAAGTCCTCTGAGATCCTCTTACCTTGCCTCCTATCAGAATCCATACCCATTCTGTTTCTAGAGAAGAAACAGGCATCTAGAGAATAATAACATAAGAGAAAACAAACAGAACAGAAAAAACAAGCATCAGAAAAAGGACCAAAGTAAAATCACAGGAAAACAGAGATGTAGAGACACACATGTATGTACGCACAGGAATCTCATAAAAACATAAACTAGAAGCCATAGTACATATGCAAAAGACCTTTATTGTTAAAACAGATACACACACACACACACATGCACACACACACACACACACACACACACACACACACGAGACAAAGATCCTCCAAAGATGCTGTTCAGTTTGTTTTGTGATTACCAACTACGTCTGGGTGTTGGGACTACCCCTTAAAAGTGGTTTGTATCCCCAGTGAAATTCCATTAGAAAGAACTAATTTTTCATATGGGATTGGTTCTCAGTTGGTTCTCAGCTTTTGGATTAGGAATGGGGGCTTCTTTCCTCTCAGTCCTAGGACCCATCTGTGCAGGTCCTGTGCATGGTGCCACAGACTCTGTGAGTTGATCTGGTCCCTGTTGTATTTGGAAGACCTTGTTTCCTTGGTGTCCTGCATCCTCTCTGGCTTTTACAATCACTGTTTCTGCCTTCTCTTCTACAGGATTCCTGGAGTCATTCGGAAAGGGATTTGATGGGAGACATCCCATCCCAGTTAATGTTCTAAAGTCTCTCACTCTTTGCACATGGTCCAGGAGCAGGTCTCTGTATGTGTTCTCATCGGCTGTAGGAGGAAGCTTCTCTGATGGGGACTAAGCAAGGCGCTGATCCATGAGTGTAACAGAATGTTAGGAGTCATTTTGAGGCTAGCTTCCTTTAGCAGAACAGTACTATTTGGGTTTTTTTTTCCTAGATCTCTGGCCTAACTAGTCTCAGATTATTGGTCTTCCAAGCAGTGACAGGGATGGGTTCCATCTCCTGGAGTGGACCTTAAATCCCATCAGATATTGACCGGTTGCTCCCACAAACTTTGTGCCACTGTCGCACCAGCATATCTTGCAGGCAGGACTCCATTGTAGATTGCTAGGTTGGAACCTGGGCTGGTGTTTCTCCTTTGGTAGCATGCGTGGTACCTCTAGTTCTGCGAACAGTAGTAGTCTGTAGTTGTGAAGGCTCTATGTAGGTGTCAGCTCGACATTTCCATGTTTTGTGAATTGTGTAAGTGTTGTCTTCAGCAATAGGGCCTTACTTTGTGGAAAGCAATCAGCGGACTTGGCAGTAACATGGGTTGGAGGGTCCTGTTGTCAATAACTCCAATAGATGTAACGCATTCCCATCACTGTGAGCTTCCTTTGGTGAGGAGAGATGTCTAGTTGGAGCTCTGAATCCCCCCATTATTTAGTAATTTCATTTAGGTTGCCTTCTAACCTGTGTATATTTTAGGAAACTTCTATTGTGTTATGTTTCCATTGATCTATTAAATGACCCCAAGTTTTAGCTTTCCTTCCCCGTATTCCCTACCTTTGCCCACTCTTTACTTCCCCCCCCCCCATTTGATCCTCCTATTCCTGCCTCCCTGTGCTGGAAAGATTTATGTCAACTTGATACAAGCTAAAACGATCCAAAGGGACGGAACTTTGAGAAAATGTCTCCATAAGATTGGGCTGTAGGCATGCCAGGAAGCAGCACCCTTCCATGGCCTCACATCAGCTCCTGTCTCCAAGTTCCTGCTCTGCTTGAGTTTCTGTCTTGACTTCTCTGATGATGAACAGTGTTATGGAAATGTGAGCCAAATAAACCCTTGCCTCTCCATGGCATTTTATCATAGTAATGGTCTCCTAACTAAGACTGTCCCCAATCCATAAATACCGATGCAAGAGGAATGCTGGTCTGTACAAAGTCTTCTGTTTGGGCTTCTCTCATGATTAGAATGAAGCCTTTCATCTCTGCCTGAGATATGACAGGAATGTTTTCCCTCAGTGGGTTGTATCAGGCAGCACCTGGTGCCACCTTGATCCCGTTATGGTGGCGTGTAGTCTCAACACTGCAGTGAAATGTCTTAGTTGTACAGTCACCGGTTTCCCTTTGTATTGCTGAATATCTTTATAATAAGGCACGTGCCACCTTGTCACTCTATGAAATCCTGTTTCTTTAAAGGGGCTTTTATGGTAGAGTTTAGAGGGGGAAAGGAAAAGGAGAAATGGGACTATTTTATATCAAAAAATAAAAATGTATTAATTGTATTACATTCTAAATCGCGCGCGCGCGCGCGCGTGTGTGTGTGTGTGTGTGTGCGCGCGTGTGTGTGTTTGAGGGCATGTGCACGCAGTGGCACACGTGTGGAAGGTCAGAGGACTAGTTGCTGGAGCTGGCTCCTGTCTTTGCTCTATGTGGATCCTAGGGCTCAGACTCGGGTCATCCTGATTTTCTTGGCATGTGCTTTATCTGCTGAGGCATCTTTCTAGCCTGAAATTTTCTTTCTTATCACACATTCATTAAATGCTTTTAGCTAGAGTGAGAAACTGTGACCATGGCGATTTCCAGCAGTCCTTCAAGTTTCTCATTTACTTTGTCTTCCCTGAATGGGATTTTATAGTAAGGAAGAACTTTTCCCTTCTCCCCGATTTATTTATTCATCTGTTTACTTAGGCACGACTGAATCGTGTTTTGTTATTTTCTGCTATGGATAGTTATAATCTGCTGCCATTTATCTTGTTGCTCAAATAGTCTCTGATTGGACACGAGCCTCTCTGGTCTTTATGGCACGTTCTTAGCATTCTGGGAACATTGCACTGCTCTCTGGAACCAGATGTCTTCAGCAGACTTTGTACTTTCCCTGACCCAGCCGTAGAGTCAGCATTTCTTCACAAGAGTCATTTGGTTGAGAAGAATAACTTAGAAAACAAAATTTGTATGCTGGGTAAGTTCATTGCTTCTGGGCTTTTTCAGCAAATGGAGCCCGGACGTAGACGTGTGTCTGTGTGCATACCTATATAGAAGTTCACATAAGTCATCTCCTGTCTTTATCCACTTTAGGTTCCCCTTTCACAATCCTTGTGATTTTTCTTGATTTCAGTATGGCAGATAGTAACATAATTATGAAAAGTGATGTTCATATTTCCTGAAGCCCACCACGTTTATACTCTTTACATTTTCCTTTCTTTCCTGTTTTGCATATCATGGGTCTTTTTTCACAAAGGAGCCCACATGAATATTTTTAAATTTATCTTCTGTTTTGGAATCAAAAGATAGCAGTATATGATATTCCTTAGCATTAACCTTTTTTTTTTTTTGACTTATCCGTATATCCTGAATATAAGCCTAGATCAGTTTAGGAGTCCTTCTAATTTTTTTTTTTCTGAGACAGGTTCTCACTATGTAGCTCTTGCTGTCTTGAACTCCCTATGTAGTCCAGGCTATCCTTAAACTCCAGAGACCTGCCTGCCTCTGCCTCCCAACTTCAGGAATCTCACTCATTTTTAATGATGAGTGTATTATACTCCCCCATGTGGATGCACAAGAACTTTAACTACTCTCCTACATATGGGTATTTATACTGTGCCCAGTATTTTGAAGTCATAAGTTGTGTAAAATTTTGCTGCAAAAAATCATCTTCTGCAAGTATATTTTATGGTTAATATTTTTACTTTTTACATAATCCAGCTTTTTAAAAGCTATCTTTGGTGAAGAGTTACATTTTGGATCTGAGTTACTTTGGTTAAAAGTGTTTGCATTCCTTTAAAACTACTCTCAGTATATAAAATTGTTAACTTCTACTTTTAAACATAGAAACGTACTATATTAGGACTGTACACCGTGAAATTTCAGTAATTTAATTCATGTTTAATGTGTGGTCAAAAGAACCCTTATGCTTCCTGGCTTTTTATTATCTTAGGTAATCTGAGTAGCTCCTAACAAGAGGTTCTAAAAGAATTTGGGTAACTGGTTTTATAGCGGTAATTGAGACACACGCTGCATAACTCGTTCCGTCTACCACTTCCTCCCCTTGAACAGGAGAGAGGCCTTAAAGACCACGGGCCTGACTGCGTGTCTTGCCGGATTAATAGCTGTTTTCATTATCAGGAGTTTCGGAGACACATTTTTTTAAACATGGCTATCAATATCTGTTGCCTATAATCATAACAAAATGTCCTATTAAATACAGCCTAGCTATTGCCTCTTTAATATAAAGATGTCACAGGGCCACTGTGTCACACCTCCAGCGTTTCCATTTTCCGTTTGATTGTCCACCTATGAGGAAGCCAGTCTTTATTTTATGTGTATATCCTTTTCTCTTAAGCATTCAAACACTGCTGGTTGCTTAACTTTTAATCTAAAAATCAAAGCCTGTCATTGGAGTTCAGATGCCATGTGTTGCATTTTATCTGATCCTCATGCACTTGAACTCAGGTTTCCACCACAAAGACCCCGTTGTTTCTGGTCTGATTTACTTTAACCAGAAGCTGGTGGTTTTGGAGCTTTGCTTTCCGATGGGCTGTGGGGGCAGTGTGGTGTGTGCCTCCAGGATGCTGAAAACGCTTCATGTTTTCTCGACTCTGAATGCAGAGCATTTGATTAAAGGAATATAATTTTGTCTCACAGTAATGATGAAGAGGGGTCATCTTTACGGATTGTAAAGAGTAAATGAATGAGTATGTATGAATCTGAATGAGTTAAGGAAGTTAATTTTAAAGTGATAAGTAATTTTACTATAAGGAATCAATCTTTTTTCACTGTCTCTTTCTCTCTTTCCTCCCATTCTCATTTTGGCTATATCTCTAATATACAAATATATCTTTATAACAGAGAGAGGGAAAGGCCAAAGCATGTTTCCTATGCTACTTTTATTGCTTTTCCCTTAATACAATTGTAACTTATACTTCTCTTTTGTTGTATGTATTGAAGACATCCAGTATGGGTGATTACTGTAATCAAAGAAATTTGCATGCTCATCATTGATCACGTTAGGGAATAACGTATATTCTGGGAATAACTGTATATATTAAGAGTACCTAAGATGACCAATTTCTGTTTTTTCCCTGTATTTATTAGCTACCCAACATGGCATTCCACATAAACTCATATAGGCTTGGTTACAGACTAGAGTGTTATTTCTCCCCAAAGGGAAGTCTGCAGGGCTGAGGACATGAAGAATGTTTTTAGATTTTGGTGCTGTGGATAGAAAGCAAAGAATTATGTCTTGCATTCTTGAAAACTTGTTTCAACATGCCACCTTCTCATTTTCTCATGTCTGGCTTCATCTGGCTCTTTCCTTCACTCCTCTCCCCCACATCTCAAGAAGAAGAGGGAAACTTTATGAGGTACATTCTGCCTCTGTAAATTATTAAGAATGAGACGAGACTTCCTTTAATGGGCTGCCAAGGCTTAGAGAACTGGGGTAGGTATTGGGTCTGCCAGGCAGAGTTCTGTGAGATAATGAAGGTGAGTGAGGCCATCTTTTTTGCTGTTAACAATATTGACCACTGACCATGAGACTCTTAAGGCCAACGAAAGAGAAGGCTGAATCCTTAGTCTTTAAGCCAGTGGTTCTCAACCTGTGGGTCGAGATCACATTGGGGTCACATTTCAGATATTTACATTATGATTCATAACAATAGCAAAATTAAAGTTATGAGATAGCAATGAAATAATCTTATGTTTGGGGGCTCTCATGACCTGAAGAACTGTATTAAAAGGTTGCAGTATTAGGAGGATTGACAACCACTGCTTTAAGGGGTGAACATCTCTGCTCTCTTTTGACACTCTGGGGAATTATCATACCCCTCCAACATCCATGTTCTCCAGGCTCTCAAAAGCAAGGCAGTTTTTACCTGTGTTATGTGACGGGGACTATGGAAAAGAGGTTTTATGTTTAAAGACACCTTAGACAGAAAAGAAATGGGGTTTCCACATGTAAGAACTATATTGTATTTCTATTTTCTTTTACTTACGGAATCTGTGTCCTGTACCTATGGAAGTGATGTCCAACTGAAACTGAGGTCTGGGGTATCTGAAGAAAGGAAATCTTTACTCAGAAGACATTGTTTGTTTATACAACCTGCTGAGTTAAACTGCTTCAATAAGTTAATGACCCATTTGATAAGGAGATGTAGTTGATTATTGTTTTGAAGAGGTGATCCATATATTTCATGATAAAATGATTGTGAGACAGCCTTAGGGATAAAATGATCGTGAGAGAGCCTTTTCCACTAGATGTTCTACTAAATTTGGCATGCCTTGCAGATATATGGTGTCATACTGTATGTTCCTGGTGACACAGAGTCTTATTTTCGTTTCTAAGGAGCCAAGTTGAAAGGGTATGTGGTGGAGAGAGACTGGGAGGAGTGGAGAGAGGGGAAACTTAATTAAGATATATTGTATGAGAAAAGAATCTATTTTCAATAAATCAAAAAAATCCAAAACAACCTTAGTTAAAACTCCCTTTATTTTGGTAATATTATTGTACAATAATAGCTGAAGTCAATATTTGATGCTCTGAGTTGTACTCTGGGTGTGTCAGGGTGCACAGGCAATGACGTTCCCATGGGATGCTTACGCTCTCCTGGGAAGATACATAGCACAGTTATATGTTTTTTTTCCAGATTGTGAGAAATATAATAAAAATATCTTGGGGGGGTTATAGATTTATATAGATCTTTATCTCTAAAAGTGAGAGTGTTGGAGAACTATTCTGATGGAGGATTTAATGTTCTTTGTGTTTCTCTCCTCTCTTGAGTGAGGTAATTGTGTATTTGTTTTAGCTCACCATTTGGCCATCCCAGGATAGAGTAAATAGCCAATAGTTTCTTAGTGGGCATATTAATAAAGTGAAGACTATATGAAACATGAATTTGAATCCTAACTAAAAATAAGGGCATAAGGATTGGGTGTATTTTTATAGTGGATGAAAAGCATAAGCAGGAACTCAGTTTGTATTTTATGCTTTATATACACACCGAAGTCAGGATGCTACTCAACATTGTTTGGAGGTGATAGAAACCTTAATGGATTTTAGAGTGATATCAAGGGATTTTATTTCTAAATAAGCCCTTTTGATATTTTTTGTGGTTAGAAAGACAGGAGGGTTTGGAGCATGAAGTTACGAAGGCTGATGTATTCTGGGGTGAGAAATATCTAGCATTTATGATTTCCTTTTCATGATTAAAATCAATCTACATATAAGAATTTGACTTTCTCTTTTTCAAATTCGAATGTTCTTATTCACTTGTTTAATTGGTTTAGCAGTAATTCCATCTTACATATGTACACACTAGAAGTCTTCATGTCAAAGAGACATCTGCACTTCCACTACAATTTTACAATTATTTTCAGAATCCATAATATATAGTCAGTCATAGTGCCCATTAACTCTTCTTTGTGTGTGTTTTGTGGCATGCGTATTTGTTTGTGGTTTGTGTAGGATACTATTCAGTTATAAAAAAAAACCCAAAATTTCTTGCCTTTTGTTGCAAGATAGATGGAGCTGGAGGACAAAGTAAAATAAATAAACATGGAGAGATAAATATCACATGTTGTCATTTGTAGAAATGCGAACAAGAATCAGTCTTTTTGGAAGAGGGGGAAGTGTAATGAGAGAGGGGATGGAGAAAGGATGGAAAGAGGCTGAATTTGGTAACTAAAATACAGCTAGGTAGGAGGAATTACTGTTGGTGTTCAGTAGCCTAGAATTGTAGCTGTAATATCATTCATAATATATTTAAAATACCTTAAAGAATAAAATTTGTAAATAGGTAGAAATAATAAACGTTTGAAGAAAAGAGAATTCCTATGATCATAATTTTAGCATTGCCATTGCATATGCACCAAGTTATTTTTCTGTACTCCATAAGTATGTACTGATATTTTGTGCCAGTTGAAGCAAAGGCAACAGAGGAAATGCAAAGGGAGTGAAAGAAGGCGTGCATAATGCAGACGGGTGAGCATTGGCATTGTCTCTGGTGAGTGGATGCGTCTGCGATGGAAAGATGGTTTTTGATGGGTGAGATGTAAACATAAGTCTCCAAGACAGGACTTCTAGTAAGGTTGTTGGTTTCTCATCACAACCAAGAAACTACACTGGTACCCATCACATTTCTGCTTCGAGCAGTAAACAACAAATCTCGCCTAACCACCCAGAACCTGGAGAAGTGGAGTTTTAGTCATCAATGTTTCTTAGATTTGTGATCTTAGATATGTTGGCAGGTAGTAATATATGATGCTGGTCTTATTATTAAGATTCTAAAACAGCCTTCCCAGAAACATATTGTGATTAACATCACGTACCAATAAAGGATTACATATTTTTAGGAGATGTGTGTATAATAGCCTTAATATATGGTCAATCAGTAAGACCTTTGATACTTCCTCAGACTGTTTATTGCTCTGATACATGATAGCAAAACAAGAACAAAGCAATAAGCTTGGTTGAGAGAGAAATGAATAAAAGAATTTATAAAATGAAAAACAGACAACACAAACAGCCAAGAAAATAGAAAGCATTAAAGGAAAGTTTAGAAGTAGTATGTGAACGTGTTATTGACAGTTGGCTTTGGCTGAATGTCTCTGGAAAGCCCACAAAACTGAGAGCCTGTCATGGAGTATGGGTCAGCTTTGCGAAAGATGAGATAAAGATATAACTAGGAAGAAGATAAATGAATCATACTCCTTTTACTATGAAAAGAATCACATTGCAGGTTGTTCTTCCAGAGGACCTGAGTTTGATCCTCAGCATCCACGTGAAAGGTAATAACTGTCCATTACTCTAACTTCAGGGAATCTGACACCCTCTTCCGGCCTCTGAGGGCACCAGGTGTACAGATATACATGTAGCAAAACACCCAGACACACACACACACGCACACGCACACGCACACGCACACACACATGTAAATATTTAGAAAAGAATCAGTGTTGGATAAAATACTGAGTTTTGAATTGAATTCATTTTGCACACCTGAATATATCAAAAATTATGAGATTCACAGACCTGAAATAAAAAATTAAATCTATCAAGTTTGCTTCTCTGTTTGTAAATATTTTATAGAGGAATCTATATTTGCTGCATTTAAGTATACCATAAGCTGAGTTTTAGAACTACTGCAAACATGCATGCAGTAATAGATAGAACTCTTGAACAGGCATGAAATCCATTTTAATATATGAATCATTCAATGTAAGAGCCAAAATTACAAGAAGATGAAGACATGGAATTTAGAGTATTGGCACTTTCAGATTTGGGGTATTTTACAGACGAAATCTTAGCACTTGGTGATATATGCATTTAGTTTTAATGCTTAGTCTGGGTTTTCAATCATATCCATACCTCCTTTCTACCCTATTAAACACAGACATTTGGCAAAGAAGAACAAAGAGAATTAATTCCAACTAAATATGAAATTCCTCAGGCTTGAACGATGTCTTTATATTTTGCTAAGTCTAGAAAGATGTCAGTTTTAACTAACAGTGGAAGGACTGGGGCATTTGAAAACATGCATGTATTGTGTTGCATCATATGTAGGAAAGTACTTCTGTGTGGCCCAGTTTTATTCGATGTGGTTCTGATTAAACTGGTTGACTGTTTGAGGTCTCCCTGTTATCCTAACAGAGGTTTGGGAAATATCAGTTAAATACCACAGTGTGAAAGAATTTATTGCAAATGTCATGTATCATTAATATAGGCGTTCTTCCCTGTCAGTCCAATTTTTTATTTAAAAAAGCATGAACAGCACTTGAATTAATTTTCTAGGTAATGAGACCCACTCTTTCCCAATGACTCACCTTACAATGAATTGATCTGTGCCTTCCTCTCTCCATCCATTCATCTGTCCCTTTCATTCCAGGGTCTCTGTATCACAACATGGTCTTGAACTAACTATGTAGCTGAAGGTGACCTTGAGCTTCTGGTTATGCTGAATGTTGAGTTCAGAGGCCTGCATCACTGTGTTCAATTCTGTGCTGCTGGGATAAACTCCAGGGCTTTTTGCCTTCTAGGCAGACACTCTACCAACGGAGCTACATCACATCCCCATCCCCTTGTGTGTATTTCTTACATTTTTTACTTTATGACTCATTTTCTCGGGAATGGTATTTCCTTTCTAAGTGTATCCCCAATGAAACTGAAAAATCTTCAGTTTGTCTGAATCTGTTCAAACTATTTTATCCTTTTGAGGAAAAGAATTCTTATTCGAAGGCTCTGATCTGCAATCGGCTGTACTGCCTTAAATCTTGCTTCACAGTCCTCTTGGGATTCCTCTGAGGTAGCATGTTGAAGATTCCCTCCAACTTCTTTCTTGTGTTGGATATCCTGTTCTCTAGATCCCCTTAGCTTTACTCCCATGGGACGTATCCAGCAGCAGCCCATTGAGAAAAGATAAATGAGTTAAGACCATACATTACAAAGCACATTTATTCTATGTCATAGTTGACTATTTTGGGTCATGTTGCTATTTACTGGATTTCCTCTCTCTAAGGATGGACCTCAAAATGAGGCTTCCTGCCTCATATTGTTTGCTACATCTCACTCACGGTGTCTTTTTTTCACTCTTTTTGCTCAGTGCTGGTAATGAATGGTACCTAGAGCCTTGTGTTTGCTAGGCAAGTGCTTTATCAAAGAACTATATCTCAACCTTTCCTACTTTCCTCATTAGTTCTTCTGTAAGAGATTAAGTATAGTGTATAAGTTCAGAACTGGTTCTTCTCTTGAAATGTGTAATTCTTCCTCTGCAATTGAGTTCTTGCTTTTGTCTTCAGAAATTATCACAGTTGTTGATAATTAGCATCTTGCTTTTTTCTCTTTTTTTTTTTTAGAGAATATTAAGACTGGATAGTGTAGTTTCAAAAACAGAATTTTTTCCCCCCGATTTTTTCCAGTGGAAGTAAAGAGTCCTCAGGGTGGCTGGGCTAACTTTTTTCTGGGTACAAGAAGTAAAAGCAAGGATATTTTCCCAATGTGTATCAGGGTTGGCAGGCAGAGATGGCAGTATATAGAAAATTACTTAGAGAAAACATGAGACGGGGAGATTCTAAACAGTTTGAACAGTCTTGCTGACTTTGTCAGGACCATCAGATGTCCAGACAGGGAATGGGCAATTCTATCAGACATCCAGAGAGAATTCCCTCTCAAATCTTCTAGTCAGTTTAAGCATTAATCCTGCACAGCAAGGGACCACGTTGGAGGATTATGAAAGAGGAGGACTCAGAGGAGTTTGATGAATGTTTGTTTAAGGAGAAAGTCTTTGCCATGGTTCAAGTTCTTGGAACAATATCACATGCAATCAAATATTTAGCAATAATTGTCAAGGTAGTCCTTATCATATTTATCAAGAATATTGTCATTTTTGTATGTATAGAACACAGGCTGAGAATTTTTAATAAAGAATAGTACTAATCTAGTAAATATAATAAATATTGCATCTTTTCATCTCATTTATAGGTTCTAGAATTCCTTCCAGCTATGTAAGTGTGTGAGAACAAGCACATGTGTGCATGTACACACACAGACACACACACACACATACACACGAGATATGATAGCAAAAAGAAGGGTAGGAAAGGGAGAATGGAGAAAGATGAGGTTAGACTCAATGGAGAGGATGGGAAAGGATGAATGTGGTCAGCATACATAATGTTCTTGAAATAGTTATTATGTAAAATTAACACACACTAGTAAAATGATATAAAAATTGCTATGGAGAATAGTTATATAGATTTGTGTCATAAGCCTAGTCATGCCTAGATGTTATAAACGTGTCCAATTAAACCAATTAATCTATATCACAAAAGTGATAGAATTTTCTATTTAAAATAAAATTGCCACTATGGGTTCACAGGTTGCATTGTACTGCTTCAGTTCTGCCTGACAAATTGTGTCAAGATTTTTAGGTTACATAACTTTATTCAGAGGAAATATATGGAGTATTTTGGGAATATTTAAAAGGATCAATTAGTCTTAAGTTAGAGTATGTACAGGTTGCTCTATTGGCTACAGGTACCAATAAACTCTGCTAAGAAGAAGTCTGGCCCAGTGGGGGAAATTGTTGACTCTTCCTTCCTCAAGTGTGCAGAGGCAGACACTTTTCGTGTTACCAGTGGTGAACAGGAATATGTGTGAATGTAAACCTAAGCCAGTGAAACAGAAAGCTTCCCAACTGCAAGATTAGTTAGCTTTCCAGTATGTTGAAGTTACTGGTATTGATGTCAGATTGCTGACTCTCAGGAATATGAGACCCTGAACTCTGGAAATAATTTTTAAGATTTAATACAGAATATCCTATTACCTTGAGCAAATAAAATATATATAGTAGACTGTTAATGCTCTAGAAGGATAATGACATAAGTCAGGAAGACAGAGAAAGATTTAAAAATGGTCAGGATCGGAGGCATCTGCCCGTGGAGTAAAAAGAGGGGCAAGAGTAGAGACTGGGGTGCTGGGGGGAGATGTGATCATTTCTTCTTGACAGTTTGGTGCTGTAGGTGATGTGCACAGTGCCATATTCCAAGCTGTAGTCAGCCTTAGGTAAAAGAGCAGTCAGTCACCTTCCTTAATAGGTCATAATCTCACAGAACTGGTTACTCAGGAGGAAGCAGGTGTGAAAAATGCAGATAGTGTCAAATGATTTAACTCTGTGAAGACTCACAATGGAATGTTACAAGGGGCATTCTCTTAAACTCTGAGGTTGATAGCAAAAAACAGCCCTGTACCCCCATAGCATGTGCCTCTGAGACATCATCAGAATCCAGGGTGGAAAAGCTTGTGAAGTCTGATCCAATGCAGATGGACCGTTGGACTCAGATCTGGGCCAGATATGGACATTTCGGGTAAATCCCAAAATGAGAGTTGTAAGTTCTGATGAATAATACTAATAAAAAAAACCTGAGAAGCTTAACTTTTCTATTTCCTAGTCTTTGTTAGTTCCCTTTTAGGTAGGGTACCCTCAAAGTTCATTTCTTTACTTTTTGAGAGGATGATTTATTTATTACACAGACCATACTTGACTACGATAATAATTAAGTCATCTAGGATGTTGGAGGTCGAGTTGGATCTACTAATTATCTCCAGGAACTGAACATTGAATTTGAATTTCTCTTGGACATAATTCTATATTCAGTTTCTGCTTTCAGATAATGATGTAGAAAATCTCTATTATTATGACTTCACACACACACACACACACATATTATGTATAGAGAATCACAAAGGTAATTATTTTAGGCTTCTCAAGCACCATAGATTGTTTTACCTGTTCTTTTTTTGGAATATGAGGTGGGGAGTAAAACTTTAGTATGCATGCCTTAAAGGAGAGTGTTGGAATCCAGTTGGGAATCTCTTCAGTGGATGGAAGATAAGGCCCAAGATGGAGCTTTGGGCTAATGTTGATGCTACAGGGCCAAAGACCACACTTTGAGTAGCCAGGCTTTGAAGCGCCCTTTGCTAATTTAGCAGCACAGTTTATACGTTCAATCTTGACTTCAGATTTCCTACTTAACATGTTGCTTGAAGGCTGGAGGAATAAGGAAAACAAACTATATGAACAAGATCTAAATATTGGTTATTTGGGTATTGAATTAGTTTTAAGTTCATTTCTACCTATTCTAAATCTCATTCTTTCTCACCCTCTCTCCCTTGCCCATCTCTCTCCCTCTGTATTTTCATTGCATTGAAAAAAATGAGGAAATGAAGGTCCCTAAATGACACAAATGTTTCTTGATACTGTTAAACTCAAACACACAGGGTTCAGCTCTGTGTACTTTGTCTAATTGCTAGCAGTAAAAATGAGCAAAGGGATTTAAGGCTTACGAATGTTCTACTTAGAGAGAATTGTAATTAAGGTTATTAAGGTCTTTGGGTTCCTGTATATTTTAAGAAAATTAGGATTTTATGTCTTTAAAGAGACAGTATCACTTCACAATATTTCCTAGCCATGTGCAGTCAGTCCATGTGGATCAAACTGTTTGTGCCCTGCTTTGTTCTTTCAGGGAAATAATAGATCCACGTGAGACTTCTTTTTCCCATTTTGTTTTCAATTAGTTCTGTATTTGAAATGCTGGACATCTTAAATATGGGATTTAGAAATGGAGAGAAATGATCTGTGTACTTTGATATTAAAATTATTCTTGAAATATAATTATTCATGAATTGTTTAAAATATTTGGCAGAATAATAACTTTTTTTTTGAACAAGATAACTGGTTTTGTTAATCATAATGTTACCATAAAAGCAGTAAGAACAGTTTGTTTCTTGGCCTTGCAGTAACATGCTTGACATTATTACAAAGTATTTACACACATGTATGTAAAAGGCAGAACTTTTCTATGAAATGCCCTTGCTCAGTGGTGCTGTCCCTTTATTATTATTGTTGTTGTTATTATTCTATACTTAAATTTGGTTTTTATTCCGAAGGCCTCATTCTAAGTGAAAAATTAATTCTAGTAAATTGTGTCAACTAATTATGTTCTCATTTCATTCCTGGGTGAGCCTTCCCCTTCCCCACCCCCTCCCACTTTGACACCAAGCATTTCATCATGTTTGGGGAGGGAAGGCCGTAGAGGGCCAGTGTCCTGGGATGCTACTCTCTCCTGCTGAGGGCTGTCATTGCTCATCGTCTGTCTTCTTCCTTACCTAGTGCATGTCATTGCACGGCATGACACATGTCACTGGGGACTCTGTTCCCTGTGCTGACTCTGCACTTCTGTCCTGGCTCTGTGGTTGTCTCTTGTCTTTGCCCTCTCAGTTTATTAAAGACACATTTTGGATGGCCTTCTATACTGCTTCAGGCTAGTGAGGCCACCCCAAATCCCCTCTGACCTGGGGTCCCCATCTGTCCTTTCCCCAGCCCTCTGTTTCAGTCTTAGGAGAAAGAGCACTCCTGGTGGGTGTTAGTACTGTGCGCCTTGATTTCCGGTTCTCAAACTTATCACCAGTAGATGGGTTACTTTTGTGTCATTTCCATAAGGTGAGAACCTGTGCTCCCTCAGAAGGACCTATTAAATCTGTCTTCCCAGCTCTTTTCCCCAACATCCTTATCTTTCCAAATAATTTGTTCTGGTAGATAGCTTTCTATGTTTACCTATGAGCACATTTATTGTTCTGAATCTTGAGTTTCTGGTTTTAATATTGAAGCCAAGTGTCTTACAATTCAGTAAAATTAAAGGAAAGAACAGAGTTATGCCTGTTCCAAGATTTTAAAATTCTGTTTGGGAACTCAAAATTTGAGCCTCTATATTACTTTCTTTGAGCAGTCTTCCCTGAGCCAGTGAATTCCACTTGTGTATTTGAGTGTAGAAGACTAAGGGCCAAAAATGGAGTAAAAGAAAAAAAAATACCCTCTCAGTTAATACTCCAAAGTATCATATCACCCATGATGTATGTACTTGTTTTTTTAAATAAAGAGAAATAGGAATGCTACCCTATTTTATAATTTATTCTCTGAATCTGTTATGTAAAGAGCCTTCTGAATATGTTAACACTTCTATGAATAACCAATTCATGGGTATTTACAGTCAATATCAATAGTTAATAGATATATGATAGTTTATTCATGCATGTTATATTGTTACCTATCCTGACTACTTAAGAGCATTCTATAATCTAAGCTGACTTTATTTGTGCATTTTTCCACCTGTATTCTTAGAAGTGATATTATTGGGTTAGGCAGAAAGTTCAATATTGCCAAGTTATATTCTAGAAGAATATATTTATATTTATGATATAATTTAATCATATATATAATAAATATAAAAATATATTTATATTTAATATATTATATATTTATGCCAGTTTTTATTACCAGGATAGATATTTGAAATGCCCTTTTTAAAAATTTACTTTTATATTTTAAAATATTTTTATTAATTTTTTGAGAATTTCACATAGTCTTCTTGTAAGGATATTCACCCCCACTACTTCTGGATTCCCGTGTCCACTGTCCACTCTCACCTATGCTCCCAACTTTAGTTTTGTTTTGTTTTCAACTACTCTTGACAGTAGGGCCTTCTCTGTGGTCAGCATACAAGTGGTCTCACAATTAAAGACAACTGACTCTTCCTTTCCCAGAAACCATCAGCCAGTAGCTCCTCAGCTCGTGGTATGATTTTATGTGCATTGATACCTACCTACTCTCCCATGCTGGGATTTTTGTTTGGCTTGATCTTGTATAGGCTTTGTGCATATTGTTGCAAGTGCTATGTGTCTCTATATGATATTTTCTTGTTGTGTTTGGAAAACCTTGTTGTCTTAAAGATATTCACCACTTCTGACTCTTATAATTTTTCCAACACCTTTTCCATGAATATCCAGGTCCCATTTAGCACCGAGGCCTCCCCAGTTTCTTAATTCTCTTCACATGGGTCAGTTGATTGTCTGTCAGTTGATATTTCCTGTGAGCAGTTACTTCTATGATGAGGGCTGAGAGATAAACTGATCTAAGGGTGTAGCAAGAAGTCATTAGCAGTGATTTTTTAATCTATAGTCATTTAGCAGAATAATAGTATTAAGTACTCCCCCAATACTTACCACCTATCTATCCACAGGTTCTTGGCCCCATTAACAATACAGGTCCACCTTGTGAAGTGGGCCTTAAATTCAATAATAAAGTGGGTGGTTACTTCCATACCTTTTATACCACTATTGCACCACCAGTAGGCCTAACTCACCAGGCAGGTTTTTGGGAATTGTCTGATCATTGCAGGGTAATTACATTAAAAGTAATGTTTTACATATTTATATGTGTCTATTTTAGGAAGCTTCTAAGAGGTAGGTTTTGATATGACTTGTTTATAAGACCTATAGTATTAGCTATCCCTCCCCATATTCCCTTTTCCACTCTCCACTCCACCCATGGTTAAAGGTGAATAACAGACAGAAAGAGTAAATGTTTACTTTTTTAAAAAAAGACAATGTCCTTTGTGGAAGGTTGAAGGGGAGGGGGGAGGCAGGGAGGGGAGCAGAGAAAAATGTAGAGCTCAATAAAAATCAGCAAAAAAACCACAAAACTACAAAAAAATCCCGAGACAGTATCACTTTATGTTACCTGGCCTAGAACTTGTGATTCTCTAACTTCATTGTCCAAACCAATATTTTTTTTAAAATAATCAATATTCTAAACCTCAATGTAGGACACAGATAGCTCTCTATTTGGATTCATCTTTTCTGACTCATCAGATTCAATACATCTCCACGTGTACTGTAGATGAGTGCGCTAAGTAGTCCCAGGCTAGCTCAGAATGGAGTTTAATACAGGGTTCATTATTTAGGGGTAGCTTCACTGATCAACAGTCCTCTGCGAAAGTGGGTAATCGGAACTGAATCCAGCAGCGGAGAGAGACTGCTCAAGCTTTACACCTGCATTTGCAGTACAAGAGACCATGCCCAAGTGGGTTGATATCTTAAAGGCAATTGGCTGGAGGAGTTCCCAGAGCAGTGTGCCTCTTCAACAGCTTATTCATATAGTTTTTAAACTTTTCTAGAAGATCTTTTTGCTAGACGACTTTCAAATATTCTTTATATAAAAATTGTTATTTGTTGATGGAATATTTGTAATTTGTTGCTTTTTTTGTGATTTACCTTTCTTTAGTATTTATGACTTTTTCACATAGTGTATCAAGTAACATGTGCTCTATGAAATTAGAATTAAAAAGTTTCAAACATTGTACATAGTCATTTGTTTGACATTGCTATGAAATTAAGAAATATTTACATGTGTTTATAATAGTTTTATATGTGAATCTAATTTGCTTTTTATTAATATTATTTATACGATAACATCTGTTTTTTCATGCCAGTTCTACAAAGTTTCAGTTAAAAAGCAGTATGTTGTGGATTAACTATTCACACTGAGGACATTTGCCGTGGTTTTTAAGATGACTCAGACATCCTTGTGAGTGATTGAGTTGAATGTCGGTTAAAGGTTATTGATGACAGCATGAACTGTGGTGTCTTGTCCTCCGTATGGAGGGTGCTCCTCGGAGCCCAGACAGCTGTTTAGTGTTGTGAGGGAGGTTTGGCCACAAACTTAACAGAGAGAGATGGATTCTGTTCAAAATAGATGACTTTATATACAAGGTCACTGCTACTCCACTCTGACTGGTAACTTAAGCAAGGATGTGGGAATGCCATTTGAATATGAGCACGAAATTGAGAATTTCTCTTCGAACCTATTTCTGTGTGGTGCAAGTAAAACAAAAATGAGGCTTTGTGGTAGTTCAACAATCACATGCTAATGCACAGATTTCCCCAGAAAGCAGCGAATTCTACTTATTTTCATGCCGGGCGTGCACGCGTGCATGTGTGTGCAGACATGCTGCCTCTGTGGATCAGTACAAAGATTTTGTCTTGTACTGGACAAAACCAGCAGTTAAGGGTCTGTGTTAACATCAGTGGCCCACGTTGCCGCCAAAGCCACACAGAAGCCCGGGATCTGGGATACAACTTATGGCCCTGTTGGTGTCTGAGAACCATGCTATAGCTGGTAACATACAGATCTGAATGACCTGTTCCACACCACCTAGTGCCATGGTGACATCTGAGTCAGACTGCAGCTGAGGGCCACGTCTGGGTCTGCTGTAGGGCCGTGGACTAAGACACGGCGCTTGACAGCAGCTCAGGCTTGGACATGGCCCCATGTGGCAGCACAGGACACCTAGATCAGTGTGGCTCTGGTGGAGGCCCTAGAACACCTACATGGCTATAGGTGACAGCCAAGACACTTGGCATTCTTCTTGACTTTTGGTGGTAACATAGGGCATGAATGTCCTCACAGACCCTGGCTGCGGAAGGACCATGGGCCTAGACATGGTCATTGGCAGCGGACTGGGCCTGGAGGTCATCATGTCCCTGGGTAGCAAACAGGTCTCCCACACTGGTTCTCAACACCTTCATCTCTTCTGTTCTACCTCTTTCCACAACACATGCACCAGTCTGCTTTTCATTCTCTCCCATTTCCCCAGCATGTATTTGCTCATTGTAATGGGCCTCACCTGTTACCCACGGTGCTAGTTACCCACAGGCCAGGCTGGATGCCTTTCTGCCCGAGTTTATACTTTTAGAGTCACAGTTTCTCTATTTTCTTCCTAAAACACTTCTGATAGCATCGTGATTCCGTGTTATCAACACTTTCCCCTCATATTAATGTTACCAATCTCTTTTATTTTCGACAGTTGTTGGAAAAACTGAAAGGGTTCTTACGTAGGCTGGGATATATTAGACACACCAACCTCGTGTTGTTGTCTCCCGAATTCCTATGTATCCAGTCATCTCTAAAGTCTATGTGGATAATTTATCTTCACCTGGAAATTCATGTCTAACCCGCAAACTCTTGCTTACTGAAAACCCAGCTGACATTACCTTCAAGATGAGTTAGACTTCCTCTCTACACCAAGGTACTTAGTTGTCAGAGGCTGCTCATTCGTTTTCCGGTCTCCCAGACCCCAAATAATTACACAGAGGCTGTATTAATTACTATACTGTTTGGCCAATAGCTGAAGCACATTTCTAGTTAGCTCTTACAACTTAAATTGACCCATTTTTATTATTGTATGCATTACCACGAGTCTGGTGGTTTACTGCCAAGGTTTCTGCTAGTGGCTTGCATCTTTCTCATCTGGTAGCTACATGGCGTCTCTTTGACTCTGCCAACTCTCTCCTCCTACATCTGCTTGGAATTCCTGCCTTGTCCTATTCTGTGCTGCAATAGGCCCAAAGCAGTTTCTTTATTAGCCAATGGTATTCAAAGCATACAGAGGGGAATCCCACATCAGGACTTAGTAGTATGCACATAAATTCTATATTAGAATCCCCTCCCAAGGATAATTTAAATGCTAAATTAAGACAATAATAGGAATCAGTCAACTAGATGTAACCCACGCCTCCCTATTGACAAGGAAAGTGAGGTGGTAAATATTAGCAAGCATTAGGAAGAACTACTTCCTCTATTCTAATAAAGGAATGAATGGTTCCAAGTCATAGGTCACAATACTGCTCATCTGAGGGGAGAATTACCCATAGATGTGAAATTTTGTACTGATGAGGATTCTGGGGGATCCCAGGATGTGGCCCTGAGAGGCTACTCACGCTTCAGCAGATGGCCTGACATACATGTGTGTACTGCATGGCCCTAGATGGACTGGGCGGGTCTAAGACAGGGCACACAAAGATGAGAGAGAAAGGTGGTGGAAAGGGTGTAGGAAGAGCTGGAGAGGAGAGAGGTAGGGGGAGATTTGATAAAAACATACAGTGGTATGGAATTCTCAAGACATAATTTAAAAAAAACAATTATTTTACAGTTGTTTTGCAGCTTTTCACAAACAATACTTACTAATTACAGATGCCTAGCCACCATGAGCTTATCCAACTGATCAGAGGTGGTCACACAAACCTTGCAATGCAGATTATCATGTCTCATTCAGCATGACACAGAAGAAGACAGTGCACCACCTCATCCCTTATCCCCAGGACAAGACCAGTTGGGGAACATCAACTGTGCCCAAAGGAAAAGTTGTAACTAACTCTTAGGAAGTGTGATTGCCACGATAACAAGGCTCTCCAAATCAACATGAGCA
This sequence comes from Myodes glareolus, assembly GCF_982192425.1. Taxonomy (NCBI): domain Eukaryota; kingdom Metazoa; phylum Chordata; class Mammalia; order Rodentia; family Cricetidae; genus Myodes; species Myodes glareolus. The sequence continues at coordinate 8,896,836 of NC_142044.1, read as the reverse complement.
AAGCGCCTAGGAACTCATAGAGACCGAGGCAGCATGCCCAGGGCCTGTGAAGATCTGCACCAGGTCCTCTGTGTTTATATTTTGGTTTCCAATTTAGTGTTTTTATGGAATTTCTGAGCATGTGAACGAGTGGGGCTCTGTTTTTGTTTTTTGAGAAAAAGACTTAAACTGGAGTGGTTAGGGAGGGGAATAGGATCTGGAAAGATTTGGAGAAGGAGAAGAACGTGATCAAAATATAGTTAAGTTTAAAGCTTGTTTTAAATAATAAATATATAATAAGAAAGAAAAATGTGATACTCACGAAAGGGCTATATCAGATTAGAGATGTAATGTATGATGTAAGCTGAGCATCTAACGGGAAAAAGATGTGAAGGACTAAGAGACATTATTAGAATAACTGATAAGGACAGTGGATTAAAAAATAATAGATAAATAGGTTTGAAAGACATTTTTTGGGGGGAATGTATATTGAATCCTGAAAACTTGAGAGATTAAGGACCTAATGTTTGCAAATATACAAACGATTCAGAAAAGTTGTATATATGCTTCCTTTACATTTCTGTTGCCTTGTATATTTGTATTATCTGTGTCTACTTAGATTATGTATAGGAATACTTTTTGAGAGTAATCAAATACTATTACCAGTTTTCCACTAGCGCCTATTAGGGATACTTTTGGATTCCAAGCTTGATGAGATAGAGGCAAGTCAGGTCACAGAGCAAGCCATCTGTTCTGTCCACACTCCCTCATTGGTGCACCCTTGAGTCCAGTTTGGGTCATTTGAATGGGTTCTGATGCTGTTTAATTACATAGGTATGCTTTCTGTGTGACTTCAAAGGCCCCGTAGCCAGGATGGTCTCTGTCTTCAAAGACAGTGAAGAGAATGGCCCATTTGCAGGAAATTGCATGGTTTGAGGGTGATTTTTGCTTTCTTTGAACTTGTCAAGTGGAGCTCCCTGCTTAAAAAGTTCTGGCCTTTTGCTATCTAACCAAACAGTTAGACTTTCCCTTTATAGTTTTGGAGGTTTCTCTTTAACTTCTGCCAGAAGAAACCTGTAACTCAGTTTCCCTCAACATGCTCTTTGATGTACCAGCAGTTTTATTTGGAAGTGTTGCTGGGAGTCGTTGTAATAATTTTCACGATGCTTAATGCATTTCTTTCTAGATGCTGTATACATTTTACTTAGTGGGAAACAAAAACCATGGCTTTTGAAGTAAAAGTGAGGGCTAGATTCAAGCTCTATGACCTTAGGAAAGTTTCTTAGTCTTTGTTTGTCCACCCATGTGCGTAGAGATTCAGAATGATAAGTATTGTCTTCAAAAGTACAAGGACATGTGGCCTGTCTGTCATGTACCACATTCTCCAGTGGCAATTCTTTACTTTTGCCCTCTGTGTTGACTTTCTTCTTTTCCTTTGTCTGAATTTACAGAATCGTCTTAGAGTAGTTAGATTGCATTTTGGGTGCCCGGTATGAATTACTATGAAGCAAGCATATCTACCAAGTAAAGTATATTAAAATGCTTTCAGAAATTGCAAATGTAGGCCAGTTGTTGAAAAAATTGGAAACAAAATCTTTTTTACGTCTGGAGATTTAGTAGTGAATCCACCTGGTGCTTACGTTCACAGGTGATTATTGCCAGTAATGACCACATACTGGAGATGCACAGGAAAATACTATAGTATTAAAAGTGAAAGCCATAACTCTTGCAGAATAATCTTTGCCAAATGTAAATGTTGTTAGTGGTTTTCGTTAAAGCTCAAAACTTTACAACAGAGCTAACAAGGCTGTGTTCATTCATACTTTAAAAGTAAGAATTTTCCCCTCTAGATCACAGGGCGTCTAGAGTTAGTTTCTTTTTGTGGGTTTTATGTTTGACATCAAATAGCCATTTAGTTTGTTTCCCATTTATTGGTCTAAAAGTTAAGATGGTGTGGGCAGGAGTTAACAAATACTGCGTTTTCTAGAAAGTAGGTGGCGTGTATAGAGTTGTTGAATAGACTCCATGATACCTCCCTTTTCCTCCCTTTTAAATTAAATTTAATCCTGGCCAAGGAAGAAGGGAAGCTTTTGCATATTATATGGCAATTATTATGGACCAGACATTGACACATATGTTGCAGTACTTATGGAGACTGCAAAAACTGTTTTCACATAGAGATGGTGTAAGAAGCATTTAAATATTTTATGGAACACAAATTTTGGTTTGTGAGTACTTTTGACTATTTACATAATTGGATTATGTCCTTGTATAAACATGGGACCATGTGAAAGTATTGGTTTCACAGTCTTCATCAATGTATATATTTAGATCTACTCGTGTTGGGGTTACCATGAGCACAACACTGTGTCTATATTTTGTCATGGGTCTTGTTAAGTGTGTTGCTAAAGCATCAGCCAAGTTTGTGTGAGTAATTCGCACAGCACAGCAGTTTCTAACCATGGCTTAGAGGGTCACACGCATTCTAACTTTATGATTTTCCTTTGGCGTTAGAACAGTTTCATGGAATAAACTATTTTTTTTCTTGTGGATTCCAGCAGGTGGCTTATTTTATAGAGCATATGATAGGATTCTTCCTTTCTTTTAAAAAGAACCAGCTTCCACACTTTTTCTTTGAAAAGACCAGCAGTACCAGCCCAGTCTGTTTCTTTATTTAATCAATAATTAATACTAATGGTATCTACAGCTGAAGACCTATGCTGTTGGTGGTTTGTTTTTCTATTTTCTTTCCGTGTGTGTGTGTGTGTGTGTGTGTGTGTGTGTGTGTGTGTGTGCATGTCTTAATAGTGTAGTTTGGAGTAAGTGTGTTCTCATCTTTCATGGCACATTTTCTGTGATGTTAGAATTAACATCCAGTGTAGGGATCTGTAGTTGTATCAGGTGGCAAAGAAGAATAATTTAGGCTTGGACTCCTTAATTAAGCCTTAGTTACAGAAAGTACTTAAACATTAATGGGTCCTGTGAATATTGAATTGGGGGGGTTTATTGTACTCTGTGGGTCATTGTCCCTCTCTGATGTCTTTTAACTTTAATTTTGATATCAACTTTTAGAAAATGTTTTCTGAAGTATTTTTCTTCTTGTTTCTTTTTTTTAAAAATTAGCTTGTATTCGTTGTATACGGTGTTGGGTTTCATACAGACCTTTCAAGTATATTATGTATTCCTGTCATAGGCACCTCTTTCCATTCCCTCCCAATTTCATTTCTATTGCTATGATAAAATATCCAACAGAAAGCAATTTAGGAGAGAAAAGAGAAAAGAATTTATTTCAGTTTATGATTCTATCATTGTGGAGAAATTAGGGCAGGAACTTGAGCTAGCTGGTCACATCACATCTACAATCAAGAGCAGAAAATAGTGAATCCATATTCACCTGCTTGCTTGCTGTGTTCAGCTTAAATTTTACACCCCTTTCGAGCTCAGCTTCGCCTCTCTAGGGAATGGTGCTGCCCACAGTGAACTGGGTCTTGATTCAATTCATTTAAATAGGGCAATCCTCGCTGGGTGGTGGTGGTACACGCCTTTAATCCCAGCATTTGGGAGGCAGAGGCAGGCATATCTTTGTGAGTTCGAGGCCAGGCTGGTCTACAAGAGCTAGTTCCAGGACAGGCCCCAAAGTTACAGTGAAACCCTGTCTCGAAAAAAAAAAAAAACCAAAAGGCAATTCTAAGTGAATATGGCCACAGTGTCACCCAGTGCAGACAATGACCCATTGAATATGTTTTTCGAAGTTATTCTAAGTTGTTTCGAGTTGACAATTAAAGCTAACCGTTGTGAATAAGTATGTGCATGCACACAAAATGTCTTTACATATCTACAAAAGAATCCCAGGATACACAAATGAGAGAAAATATGAAATATTCATACTCGTCTTTTGCATCTAGTCCAATTTGCTTAATATGACCTCCAGCTGCATACATTTAAAAACAAATGGCACAGTTTTATTTTTCTTTATATTGTACTTATACCATGTTTTATTTACCCATTCTTCTGTGTATGGACACTTGGATTTCTAAACACAATTTACTTCAGTTGAATATGTACAGACGAATTGTGCTCCTTATTCTGGGGAAGCTGCAGTATGACTAAATGGTGCTTAGCTGATCAGTACATAAATCTGTCACACCAAAGCACTGATTTTAACTTCTCTGAAGTGTCCGTTCTTGAGGATCTGAATCTGATTGGTACAGATACAGTACTTAAAGTGTTTGGTGTTGCAGACCACATGGTTTCTGGATGCTTGTTCACATTTCTCACGCCCCCAACACAATGTAGGCTTCTCTCCTTTGCTTCTGGTTTTTGGGAAATACATTGAAGGGATGTTGCTTTTCCTTGAGGTACAACAGATTGTACCAAAGTTACCTTTGCTCTGACACCTGCTGGCATAGCCTTCCCATCTCTTCTAGTCTTGAAGCTTGTCCTGAATGTTAATAAAGTATGTCAGTTGTAAGTTAGAAAAAAAAGAACATGTCTATCACGTCCTGAACAGGCCTGTTCTGCCCTTAAACAGAGCCATGTAAGGCGGCATCTCATTTTTTCCTGTTGTCTTTCCTAGCTCTGCACTTACTGAGTGTTCTGAACTTCTTGGCGACATCTTAGCTGACTTGCAGTAAAGCATGCTTCCTGAAGACCTTCTGTTTCCCTGAACTGTATTAAAAAAATCTTACGCGATGAGCCATCCTGTGGATGTAGTGCATCATGGCTGTCCATGCTCCCCTGTGGTACCAATTTACGATGCTTATGGCTGGAACAGGGCTGCTGCTGGAGGGTGATTAGGGGTTTATAATTGGAGTGATTTATGTTTTGGAAGATTATTAGCACTTCATGTGCTTAAATAGATTTGTAACTGTTCAACCCCCTCATAATTTAAAATCTACCTTCTTCTAGTGTTGAATTTTTCTACAGTGACATATATTTTGTTAGAAGAAATATGATATCATTTAAGACCTTTAGCTCTGCTCTAGTTAAGAATATTGATTTCTGAAGAGGGTGTGGAGCACATCCCTGTTCTTAGCACTTAGTGGGGTGGAGTCAGGTGTCTAGTCTGGGCTATCGAGTGAACTGATCTCAAGAAGCTAAAATCAAAACAAACAAAATAAAAAAACAAAACATTTAGTTCTGTAAAAAAATACCATATTTTGGGGGGCTGTTCATATTAGAAACACTATTTTCTGAGTGAATACTTCTAGAGATAAGCACAACGCAAGCTTTATTAATAACTGACATACTTCAGGTGGCTAAAATAGATTTATCAAACAGTAGTATTTCTAGTTAACCAATGGACACTGATTTCCAGTACTTGTGTGTGAAGTCACAGCTTTGTAAATGTTATTTTAATTCTTTTTGTTGTTTAGTTTTTCTTTATATATCCTATTGAAAATGAATTTTTATACAATTTATTCTGATTATACTTTTCCCCTTCCTCAACTCCTCCCAGATCTTCTCCCTCCCCACCTTCCCAAATACACACCCTTTATTTTTCTCCCTCATTAGAAAACAAGCAGACATCTAAATAATTAAATGAAGTAAGATAAAGCAAAAGCAAACAAACTAGGATAGGACAAAACAAACCAGCAAACAAACAAAAAAGAGCCAAAGAAAGGCACAAGAAATACATATAGATAAAGAGACACACGTCTGCACACATAGGAATCCCACACAACTCAGAAACCATAATATATAAGCAAAAGACTTCTAAGGCTAACAGTAAAATAAATTAAAAAAATTAAAAAGCTTCAAGTATTATGAATAAAACAAACAAAACAAAGCAAAGCACCTCCAAAGCACCAGTGAGTTCATTTTGTGTTGACTGTGTCCTTCTGGGCTTGGGGCCTGCCTCAAGAGTGGGTTGGATGCCCCAGGGAGACTCTGTTGAAGAAAATTAGCTTTTTCTTCATTAGTGATTATCAGTTAGAGACAGTAGATTGTATCCACTTTCCCTCTCAGCACAGGGACTCCATCTGGTCTAAGCCTTATTTTAAAAAATACTGTTGAAGAATCTGGTGGTGAGAAATAGACAGAAATCCTGAGAAAATATCATTTACCTCGAGATCAGTAGTTCTCAATCTGTTGGGTTGAGATCCCGTGGTTGAATGACCCTTTCACAGGGCTCGCGTGCCAGATAGCCTTTGTATCAGATATTTATTTACATTATGATTCATAACAATAGCAAAATTACAATTATGAGGTAGCAACAAAAATAATGTTGTGTTGGGGGTCAGCATAACATGAGGTACTGTACTAAAGTGTTGCAGCCTTAGGAAGGGTGAGGACCCATCTCTAAAAGTTTAACAATCTTGGAAGTTTTCGCACAAGATTTTCCCTTGTTTATCCATTTTTTCTGTATTAAATTTATGTTTATCTTATCTTCTAAAACTGTACTGGATGACATTTAGTAGTGTCTATCTAAATTTTAATACATTTTCAATTTAAGCTATTTAAAACATAAGCTTATGTGATTCTGATGTAAGCATCCAGTATTAAAGTTTGTTTTTATATCCGTAACTGCATTCCATGTTTTATGGTGTTTTTTGGGTAAATATTTAGTTTCATATAAAATAGCGAAGTATCCAGATAGGAGTTATGAATTTGAATCAAATCTTACGTGGCTCATGGCTTTGGGTTCTTCATGGAGCTGCGTTGTGTTGTGGGTTTTCACAGCAGTGTTTTCAAACTCATGGGTACAAGTTAAGTTGTATTGGATTTCCAGAAAATTGTTAGTGCCACAGATTTTCTTTATTTCTAATATACACCCTGGACTTATGACTGAGTGTGCACAATGGCAATTTTATTATTAGCTTCATTAATAAAGTCATGCTGACTGTTGAGTTAAAAGTTTGCAAAGCTGATATTATTTTAGCAGCAAATAGAAAGTGTGGTTAAAGTGCCAACAGCCCATTTTGTTGAGTTCCCTCATTTTCAGAGTAGATATCTGTCCCTTTGTCAAGAACGATGCCTTTACCTAGGAATTTTGGCCTTGTCTTGTTTGGCAGAGACTAACTCCAGAAATAGTGGAGCTCTTTTTAAAAAGTGTCAGAAATATATTGGAAACAGATGGCTACTCAACACCTACATAGGAAGTGAAAATATGGATAACTGGATATATTTATTAATGATAAAGATTAATAAAAGGGCTAGACATAGTTTGCAATTTCCAAAGAATACAATTGGATAGACAGAATTATGAACAAGTTCTAACTATATTGCCTTTTCTCATGATAAAATACTCAGAATGTTGTATTGCTCCTTGGTTCAGACATACCAAGGATATGTGTTTGACCTCATACAGAACCACCATTGCCTTGTTCCATCTTCTCCATGATTCATGCGATGAGTTTTATCTTTCCAGTCTTGGGTGGGTCTAGATTTGGAAACATGTTTTGGTTGGAAGTATGAGGCTCTGGAACTCAGCAGGCTTTGAGGTTGGAGGAGTTGAAGCTTACAGAAAAAAAACAAATAAACATGGTCATCAAAGCTGGGAATTAAGAACTGTTTATCCACCTGCACACTTGAATTAAATCTCACAGCAATAGGCAAAGCCATTTGACTTATGACCTTGATAAAGTAGTCACGTCCAAGTATCTGTTTTGCCTGTGTTTGGATACAGAGTTAGGATAGTGGCTATATAGACCGAGTGGACATATTCTGATTGAATTGTTCCTGAGGTGTTGATTTCCAATGCGCAGAAGTCTTTGGAGATAATTGATATGGAATGAAGGGCAATTAAACTAAAAATCTATTTGAGGATTTGGTCAGGAAGCTTCAACTTGCAGTAGGCACTTTTGCTCTTGTCCTTTGTTACTGAGTGGTGTTAGAAACCCAGGACTGGAGGAACTCTTAACAGAGCACTTACGTTTGGGTGTGGCGTAGCACTTCTGCTTTAAGAGAGTTCCTTCTGGGTCAGGTCATAAAGATAGTGAAGATACAGACTATGGTAAGGATTCCCTAATTCATTTTTATTGTTTAAGTCTGTCAAAGTTCAAGTAACTGAAGCAATGTGTTTGAACAGTTTTAAGAATACCTTTTAAAAAACAAACACAGGGGCAGCATTTGTTGACGCTGAAATCCTTGTGGTCAAGATGAAAGTAGGCTTCCGAAATCCAAATCCAAAACAAAACAAAACAAAAGCCTTTAATTTGTGTTGATTCTCTTCGTTCTGCAATTTTTTTTTTCCTCTTGACTTCTTAACTATGGAGTATGATTTGTGATGATAATGTGCTCTTGGTTTGACCTGTGAACTCCAACTACAGCTTCTCTTGAGTTGTGATCAGTGTGGGGGATAGACAAGCTCCTTAAACATTCTTTCACGAGTACAAACCTTTCAAATTCTCCGCTCGCTTCAAAGCCAGCTCTGAGATTGGAATAACCTTTTTCAAATCTGTAATTAATTCCAACAGGAGAAGGTAGGCAGCACACTCCTCCCACTGGTTGTAGAGGGCCTTGTTCTGGGCCCCGGATGAAGCAGCATCTGCCAGCAGCTCCTGTTTTTGCCTTAGTCTCCTAGTTGTGCACACAAGAACTTTTAAATGCCATTCCACAGGGTGCTGTGCTTTAGATGGATCCCATTCTTGGGCAAGTCTCAAAATGAGACAGTTGGCTTTTTTCCCAGCCAGTTTTTCTTCTCCACTGCAGCTTCTACATTCCATCTCTGTTCCTGTTCCCCAGCTATCTGGACTCTATTACCCATGAGTTTTTCCTTAATTATACAGTAATGTTCAACTGGATCTAAGATTGCCAAAACTCATACTTGTTCAGGACACCAAGAACAATATTAGAATAAATCCTTTTCCAAACGTAACTGGGAATGTAGAGAAGCTATATGGAACTTCCTATTTATTAAAAGATATCACAAATAAATAAAAGGAAAAAATTAGCCAGGAAAGTAAAGTGAAAATAACTTACAGGTGAGGATCTAATTCCTACAATCTTAAAGGAGATGTAACCCTAAGTCATTGCATTATAAAATTATTGTATAGCCTTCTAACAGTTTACATATGAATCATGCACATTAATTATAAGGATGCAAAAATATATGCTACATAGTCATGTTAACTTTGTAAATATACAGCTGTGTAATAAATCCCTGAAGATGGAGACTATTAATATTACCTTATAGTGGGCTACTATTCCCTGCTAAATTCATGTCTACCTAGGGCTTTAGAAAGTGACCTCAGTTGAAAACAAGGTCATGGCAGATGTGAGGGATATAAAAAATAAGCCTATCCTATGAGATTATAAATACATGTGAGTATTTATAGGAGACAGAAAAAAGTTATGAAGGTGTTGGAGCAGTCAGTCAGGAGAAGACTAAATCAGAGATGGAGTTACTCAACCAGAAAATGCCTGGGGCCACCAGCAGCAGGGAGAAGGAAGAAGGGATTGTCCAAGAAATTTAGAAGAAACATGCTGTGTTTAATATCAGGGCCCTCATCTTTACCATGTGGAATGAGTTCCTGTCACCTAAACCACATTGCGATATTTGTTACATAGAAACTAACTCTGGATATAGAACTCCTTCTAGGTCAGCTCTCCACCTTCAGAGGCCCGAGGTGTTCTTATTTCTACTTTGTACAGCATTTTTATGCATTTCCAGGACACTCCTTCTTTCCTAAGTGTCTTGATTTTTCATCAACACACAGTGTCTTAATTTTGTTCCTGTTGTGGCTGTGTTTTGACAATATTTGTGTTCTAAAATCCTGTCTTCATTATAACTTTTATTTAACATGTTTTTTGACAGTGTTGTACTTGTATATAACGCCTTTTAATTGTACTCACCCACCGTTGTTTCTGTCTTCCTCCTCCCTGCCTTTTCTACAAGTCTCTAAGTTTTTGTTGTTTAGTTACATTCATAATGTGAACATCCCAAAATATGTCCATTTCATTCCTAGATATCTGGGTTCTTTCTTCCTGCTAATAAGATATGCATCTATTTTGTTTATTTGTTGGTTTAGCAATTTTGTGTCTTATAGAGTTTTGGTAAATACCTTAAAGTTATAGCAAGTGCATTTTAATTTAAGATTGAATTTATTGGTCATTCTTTCTTTTCTTTTTCTTTCTTTTACTTTGATTTTTCAAGACAAGGTTTCTTTGTAGTTTTGAAGCCTGTCTGTCCTGGAACTAGCTCTTGTGGACCAGGCTGGCCTTGAACTCACAGAAATCCACCTACTACTTCTGCTTCCTGATATTGGGATTAAAGCATGCATCATCACTGCCAGGCTAAATTTATTGGTCTTTCTAATTGGTAATGAAGAACCTTAGGAGATTTAATTTTGAATTCTCTTCTGGTCTTGTGTTAATATTAAATTCAAATATTGATTTTTAAGCTCTAAAAATGAAAATATTGTTTTTTCTTACACTCTTAAAATATAAGGGGCTTTGCAGTGGTGGTGCACACCTTTAATACTGGCATTCAGGAAAAAGAGTCAGGCAGATCTCTGTGAGTTTGAGGCCAGCCTGGTCTATAAGAGCTAGTTCTCAGACAGGCTCCAAAACTACAGAGATACCCTATCTCAAAAATAAAAAATAACATTAAAGTGTTTCCTTCTCTATGGTGAGGATATTTGTTTATATTTTATGTGAGTAAATCAGAGACTTCTTTTTAATAGTTTTGTTTTTGAGAATTCCATATATGACCACTGCATCCACATAACTCTTGCTCTCCTTTTCTATATTCTAACACATCTGGTGTCCATCTTCTCATGATCACAGTCTCTTCTTTAATTATTATTATTGCATACTCACATGCATATATGTACTCATATGCATATTATATTAATATATTAAATATATATTACCACAACATTCATTTAGCTTTGTTCATGTATATATGTTTGTGTGTATATGTATGTATGTATGTCTAGGGCTGACTTCTTGGAATTGGACAACCTATATGGAATTATTTCCCCCTGAGGGCAACTGAATCTGGCTCTCTCAGAGGCTACTGACTGCTTGGATCCTCTAGGGGTGGGGCCATGTGGAATTCCCTCTGTCTGCTCTGGTATGTCAACTGGTGTTATGATGCTGGCTTTATTCAGTCAGTCATATTGTTGAGAGTTCTTTGATGAACTTTCTCTGTCATATGTAGGGGACATGATCTATCAGCAGGTATCCTTGGCCTCTTGTCTCTTAGAATATTTCTTTCCTCTGTTTCATGATGTTCCCTGAGCGTTGAGTATAGGACTTGTTTTGTAGATGGGCCACGTTGAGTTTCTCAGTCAACAGTAACTTAGTCTCCACGTTTTGGCCAGTTGTGGATCTCTTTAATTAACAGTCTTCAGCTGTTTCAAAAAGAGAGAGAAAAAAACTGTTTCTTTGAGGGAGAGAGTTCTATACATCTGGAGGTGTAAAGATGAGTATTAAGAAAATAGTTAGAAATGATTTTGGCTTAGAAAGCTGACAGTAGGTGACAGTTTCACCTCTTGTGTCTGTAATATAAGACATCTTTCTTTCGTGATAGAACGTAGACCAAAAGTCTAAGCACAGTTATACTTAAATATTTTTGTTTCTTTCTCTGTTACAGCTAGTTATGTATCAAATCCCATTTGCAAGGGTTGTTTGTCTTGTTCAAAGGACAATGGGTGCAGCCGATGCCAACAGAAACTTTTCTTCTTCCTTCGAAGAGAAGGCATGCGCCAGTATGGAGAGTGCCTGCATTCCTGCCCGTCAGGGTACTATGGGCATCGAGCTCCAGATATGAACAGATGTGCAAGTGAGTATCTGACTTTTCTCCATCCTGTTTTACTGATTATGCAATTTAGATATTGTGCTAAATATTTCAGGGGAAATATTTGTAACAGTCTGTAGATTAGTCTAGACTAAAGCTTCCAATAATGAATAGGGTAGGGTAAGAAAACTTTTACTTCATATTTTATGTATGTGTATATCATACAGTCACACACGTTCTTTCAGTGATTTATGTTAAACATTTTTCATTACTTTGCTCTGAAAAATAAATGCTTGCTAGATAGAACTTCGTAAGAAGAAATTATTGCTTGCAAACAAAATAACCAACCAAGGAAAAAACACAAAAAATTTTAATAAGCCTGGGAAATAATCTTTGATTTAACCTTAATTTCAGTTTCTTCTTTTGTATTGGATTTGTAATTTCTGCTTTTGTTTGATCTCCAACGAAATGTACACACACATATAAATATGCATATATATAAATATAAACTTATTTAAAGCACCATTGCTGTTGAAGATGCAATTGAGCTGTTTAGTGTTTTTTAAGCCTTCTAGTCAAGTAACTGGATGAATAGTTTGTACCAGTTGCTAAGATAGAAATATTTAGTCTGAGATGAAGATTGGGTATACCTTTGTTTCATGAAATTGTTTGGACTTTTAGAAGGACATAGCTCACAACATGGTTTAATAGTTTGATGAAAATTTTAAGTACATCTTAAATCTCGAAGGTGTGTGATTTGATGATCCATCATAGGATAATGAATCCACCTGGAATCAATTTTCTGTCCTGATTGCCTCAGGCAACCTCTGGTGGGATTTGAGTATCTGATTCTCCTGTGCACTTTTTTTTTAAGTGCTTGTGCACACTTTTCAGTGTGTGCGCAAGGTGATAAGGCTGGAAGAGGATAGTTTGGAGCATGTATTCTAAATTTTAGAGCTATCACAGTATGAATTGTGTGTGGGTGACAGTCTGGCTCTACAGTGTCCTATCCAAACTGGGATATTTATTGAGTGAGAAGGGGTGCTGTAAGTAACTGTTTGAGGGTGTGCCCCATAATTCACCGTGTTCTTTGACAAACTGGTGTAAACAGTTATCTCTGTAGAAATTCCTGCTGTGTGAGCAGCTTCCCTCTACTCTAGACAAAGGTTGACCATGCTGACCCCTTTTCTAGGAAGTGGACAGCAATGATCATATATCAGGTTTGGGAAGGAGAGTCTACACGTGAGAATGGACTTGCTATGGTTTTACTTATTGTAAGTAAATGCAATCAATGCTGGAGACTTCTGACCTAGAGGAAATCATTACTTATATGGTACAACAAGCGGGAAGTGCTGATTAGGGAAACTCTGCAAAACAAAGAGAAAGCAGGCAAACATTCACCCTGCTGTACATGCCATCAGGTCATTATGGCTCTTCCATGCTGTTGTCTCGTTTCCAGTCTCTGCGCATATTGTGCTAGTTTTTATCCGGCGTCCAGAGGACGGGATTAAATTAACAAAATTTGCTAGAGACAGAATTTGAGATTACAGCCACTTCTCACTGAGATTATTGATCATAGACGAGTATAAACTTTACACAGTAGCTTGGAAAATTCTCTAAATGAAATTTGCTTCTTCATTGTGCTGTTTTGTGAAGAGCAATGATGCAAGCGTCAAGTGACTATCTTCCAAACGAACACTTTGCTCCCTAGGTTGGCTGACATTGGCTTCTTGGGATGTTCAGTGTGAGGTTTGTAAAATTCATCCACGCTCATGAAAATCACTCAAGTAGCTTTCTGAAGTGAGGTCATACAAGCGTCTGTTGTCCTGGATACTATGTTCCATGATGTTCCTGTCAGAGTTTCTTTTTCTCATTTGTTAGCAAATTGATTTGCGCAGAAGCTCCAGGTTTACGTTGTTGTGTATTCCTCGTTTAGGAAGCTGAGAAATGAATTTTAATACAGTGCATCTGCAAAACCAAAAGTAAAACATTTCCCAAAGATCCCAAAAGTGAACGCTTGGGCTTCTGTCTTTGAAGACATGCATTTCTCTGCACAGTGGTGTCTTCCCCTCCTTAACAAAGTGTCACTTTCTTGTGACTTATTTTAGCTTAAGTTATGGACTTTTTCATGCTGTTTCACAGAGTTGTACATACATCTCTGGGATTGGTATACAGCATTTAGCTATTACCTCCTGGCAACTCACTTTCGGCCTTTGCCAGTTACAAGCACACTGAGCGATGTCCATTTAAAAATGTTTCTTGATTCCATTTCCATACATACTTTTACATATTTGTCTGATTTGTCTTTGCATACTTTTAATTATAAGACACATCTTGAAATCTTGAGGCAAATATTACCCTAATCTTGTGGAAATTTGGATAAGTATGTAGTACAGGTGTCAGCTCATATCTTAACTAACAGCAGACATTTTTGCCTCATACCTACCTAGGAATTAATGAAAAAATGTATAAAGTGATATTTTTTGTTTTAATATGCTTTTATTTTGAATGAAGCTAGACATTTGTTATTAGTGTGAATACTCGCACTTAGTATAGTTGCCAGAAAATGTAAACTCCCTTCTTTCTCCTATTTTAAAAGTTTTTTTTTTTAAAATTAAGTGAAATATCAGATTCAAATCCAGCTTGACAAAAAATAAACATAGATTTGCCACAAAGAGAAGTGGTACATGTAACCATGGGCTTAAAAAGAATGTTTCCGGACTCAGTCCCTCTTATTCAGTATTCTCTCTTCACTAATCCTAATAACCATCCTGATTTGTAACCAGTACACAGCTATCTTGAGGGTAAAATCATCTCGTTTAGTTAAAGCACAGGTTAATCAAGTGACTGTATGTCATATAAACTCTATTTATTGTTTAGTATCTGTTCTGTGCCAACCTCTCTGATACATATTTTTTTCCTCAATTGTTTAGTAAATAGTGAAAAGCAGATTGTATATTTCCATTGTCTGGACGAAGTTACCTAAACTGGTTACCATTCCTTTTCCAAAGTTTGGAGGAGGCGATGTGTAGCGACCAAGGGACTGGTATATATAAAGAGTGTAGGTGTTTTCTGTGTTTTTAGGAATGAGTATTATGAATAGCAAGGAAAATAAAGATATTGAGAAATTATTATCCATCCATAAATAAAATATAAGTGGTTAGGTACTCCTGTTTTACTGCATAATGAGAAGCTATTCTGTGTAGATTGAATGAGACTACCTAATGACAGGCTTGCCTTAGATAGGTTTTCCTTGTAGCCCAGGTGAGCCTGGAACTCACTGTATAACCTGGATTTACTCTTGATATCTTGGTAGGTCCTTCTACCCTTACTTATACCTGCCACCCATGCAGGTCTTACAGGTGTGAACCACCTCACCTGACATGAAAAATTGATGCAGTCTAAACAGCTGTTAAATATGTTATATAGAAAGATAATAACATAAAAGCACCATGGAAGGCACAATTTATCAGGTGAAAACCCCTTTACAATATCTTTTTTGCCTTTCATTGAGTTAGTAGAGTCAATGCTAATAATGTTATTTATTTTCTTGATCACCTAATAGGAAGTAGTTTACAATATACCTCAGGTATTCATTTTATAGATTGAGTAATATAAACATTAGCCATTCTTTTTGCATTATGACAGAGCTAGCAAGTAATAACAATACATTTCAAAATAGTCTTAGATATAGTGTTTTGTGAAAATAAAAATACTTTCACTGATAAATTTCTCCCCTCAATGAGTGTTTGTGTGTGTGTGTGTTTTGTATTGTATTGTATTCAAAGACATAAATAGCCTGTTCAAGGAAGGAAAAAGTATAGTTAGATTAATTAAAAGGTAGAGATTAAATAGGTAGATAGATAGATTGATAGATGGATGGATGGATGGATGGATGGATGGATGGATGGATAGATAGATAGATAGATAGATAGATAGATAGATAGATAGATAGATAGATGATAGAGATAGATGTATTGATGGATGGGTCTGGAAGAGTTTGATCTACATTCTCCCTGTCTTCCTGTCTCTCCTAGTTCTTTTCCATTTCAACCTTCTGATTCTGTTTCTCTCCTCCTCCTGCAAACATCATGTATAGATCTTGTGGTTTATAAAGAAATGTATGGCTCCCAAACTATCCCAGTAGTCAGCAAGATGCCCACCCTGTTTGAAAACACTGACTTGAATGAAAATATTTTTTCATTGTGTTGTTCCTTAGAAAATGAACATGAGCTGGGCAGTGGTGGTACATACTTTAAATCCCAACACTTGGGAGGCAGAGGCAGGAGGATATCTGTGAGTTGAAGGCCTGCTTTGTCTACAGAGCAAGTTCCAGACAGTTAGGTTTATTGTACAGAGAAACCCTGTCTCAAAACACCAAAAAATGAACAATAAAGTACACACAAAATTATTGTGCGCAATTATAAATGAAAGTATTAGGAAAACTTAATTGGTTTTCAGGAATAAACAGCCAGTGTGTTTCAAATTCCATTAAGTATTTCATGACAGTCTTGCCAGTGTGTTTCAAATTCCATTAAGTATTTCATGTCAGTCTTATTTTCTAATGGTCAAAATCAATTTGTGGCAAATCACATTTGAAAGAACATTGTACTAGGAGGAATCCTGGGTTCTGCAGTGTGTTCTGCCAGTAACTAGCTTTGTAAGCTAGAACAGTTTACATAACACACTGTGGAATGAGAGTTGGCTCGTGCCCTTCATGAGCCTATCTATAAAACCGTCCCAGTAAAAGAATGAAATCTTTTGGTAGTTCCTCTTAAAGATAGTCTTCTCATTGTAACTTACTGTTCTTCAGTCCAGTTGCTTTAGTGTTCTGTTCACTTTTTCTTTGTAGCTGTCATATCTACATGGTTGATAATTAAGGAATATGCATGAATAAAGAGTGGGGCATGAGCTCTTTACTGTATTATACAATAAACTGATGTCTAAGTTGGAAATATTTTATAATCTAAAGTGAACTGTTTGCAACGAAAGCATGCGCTTGCATTAAGATACACAGAGAGGATCCTGCTTCAGTATGTGTTCTGAAAGGGTAGAAATTGAATCTCAAATGTGCTGGTCCTTCAGCAGACATATCTATCGCAGTACATCATTGTATCAGCTCCCAGTGTCATGTTAGACACTGAAAACATGGAGTGTCCTGCTCTGGTTTCTTTATTGAATACAGGTTGGGGAGATAAATGGAATACATGAACATAAGCCTAGAGACAGATGAATAAGTTTAATAAGATCTAATACCTGAACATAAGCCTAGAGACAGATAGATGAGTTTAATAAGATCTACAGCTTGTAAGTCAAGAGTCTAAGCTTGACTGTAGATGTGAAGTTGAGCTAGTAAAGGATTTAAAATACCTCCACATGTACTCATGCACATGTGGCATGCATGCATGAGCGCACATACACTCTCTCTCACACACACATCCACACATAAAAATAAATGTTTAAAAATTGAAATACTTTAAGTTGGCACAAACCTTGTACATACTTACAGCATATTATGCAGAACATTAATATACATTATCTGTTTATCTCAGTGTGAGATTATTTATCCCCCCCAGTCATCTGTCATGTTGAAGTAAAAAAATTAAAGCCCTTTGTGTTCTGTTACTTTTCAGTATCAACTTATCATGAGCTAGAATTACCTGGGAAGGGAGTAACAGTTGAGTAATTTTTTTTTATATCAGGCTCACCTGTGGACGAGTCTGTGGAGGCCTTGTCTCAGTAGTTAATTAGTCTAGGAAAACCCTGTCCATCGTGGGCAGAACCATTCCCTGTATTGGGCAGAAGAAAGCTAAGTGAGAGAAGCAGTCTAGCAGACAGCAGGAGTGCATTCATTTCTCTCTGTTCTTGAGTGTGGATGTGATGTGAGATTTCTACTTGAATTCCCACCTTAATGTTCCCCATAAGGATAGATTGTAACCTTGAATTGTAAGCCAAAGAAATCCTTCAATCATCTTAGTTTCTTTTGTTAGAACATTTATCACGGCAACAAAAATGCAAATAGAATTCTTTCTCTTTGCTATTTCAAATTATAATCATTTGATAATTGTTTAAAGTACTTAAGTTATATAAAAATGCATGGTTTTGAAAGATCAGAGTGGTTTTCCTACCAGTTATACTTTCCTGACTGTGACCGGAAGCAGTATGGCTAAACCACCAATAATTTGATAGGATATATTAGGGTTTATTGTAATTATTTGTCATTTGTTTTGAGACAGCATATCCCCACATAGCCCAAACTTGATGTGCGATTCCTTTCTGTGTGCTGTGAATGTTTATTACCATTGGTTAATAAATAAAGCTGTTCCAGCCAACGGCTTAGCAGAGCAAAGCCAGGCTGGAAATCCAAACAGAGATGTCGAGAGAAGTAGGTGGAGTCAAGGAGACACCATGTAGTGCAGAAGGAGAAAAATGCCAGAACAGAACCTTACCAGTCAGTCACAGCCTTGTGGCGATACACAGATGAATAGAAATGGGTTAATTTAAGATGTAAGAGCTAGCTAGAAATATGCACAAACCATTGGTCACACAGTGTTGGAATCAAAATAGTATCTGTGTGATTATTCAGGTCTGACCATTCAGGAAACAAGCGAGCAGCCTCTACTTAGACATACTTGTCTCAATTCTTGCACTTCTCTTGCTTTAGCCTTCAGATTATTGGTTTTATGGGAATCTTTCACCAAGTATGGCACCCTCAGAGTTCTAATTAGCAGTTTCCCTCCAGTATCTTCACCTGCGATAGGACTGCTTGGAACTAAACTTAGGTCAACTTGAAGAGCGATCTCTTTGACTCCAACATTATTCATTTCAAAAGGCTCATGCTTCCTTGGATTCTATGCTTCTCTAAAAAGTAAGGCATTGACTGGACATGGTTTAGTTTCCTAAGGCATGTGTGGAACTTCTCCCTTGCTGCTCAAGTTCTTAGAAATGTGGTCAGAGCATTGTCATGGACAGTGAGAATAGACATTCGGAGGCATCTCCTGACCAACCTGAAGATTGGCTTCTACTGTATGGTGTGGTTAGAGTTTCTATCTCCTTCTGTCATTGAACTGGATGGTTACACATAGCTAAGCCATCTTTAAACAGAGCTAATTAAAGATAACAGATGACAGATAGGTAGTTAAAAATAGCAGAACTAGAAGTAACTTTATATTGCTTTCACTCTAAACATTTTGTTTTTAGCTTCCCCCCTTTTCTTTTTTATCAACCAGCTCTTTCATTCACATGCCAGTGACATAACAAACAGAGGATGAGACACTCACTACAGCAAGACAATAGATCTCCTGCTGATGGCTGATCAAAGTCATTTTCTTGTGTGGAGATCACCAGATCTCTGTGTGTCTTCACTATGTGTAGAGCTGATGGTGGATTTCAGACTCATTCTGAGTCCTTAAGTTAAGATGCTTCTACTTGATGTTTACAAATGAAACTGTTCGCTAAAATCAGAACTCAGTAAAATTCAACCAAGGTCACATTCTGGCCTGCCATTGTGTGCGTCAAGGCCTTGGTTAAGGGATAACTTTTAGAACTTTAAGTGCCAGAGAAAGAAAATAGACATGAAGATGATGCATGGGACATAACTTTCGCTTGTGTTCATGTGTCCATGAGTGAAGTTGTGTTGGAAAACAGCTATGCTTTTTGATGCATGCGTCATGGCTTCTTTGTGTTCTAATGGAGTTGAGTAGTTGACAGAGACCTTAAGGTCTATATATATTCTAAGATATTTACTCTCAAGCCTTGTACCTCTGCCCTAAGCCTGTTTAGAGTGTGAAGGTATTGAGAGATTCTTCTTGTTTGCCTTGGATGGAGGTTGAGTGGAGGGTAAGATGTATATAGCATTTCCTTTCAGCTGGGCAGAGAAAATTGCCTTTTCCAACACTTGGCAAATTTCAATGGGGACTCAGGTCTGAAGTTTATTACACTGTTAAGGTTTTACCTTAATATGATAGGGTTGACAAGTTACCAAAATAGGAAAAGCACAAGGAGTAACGAAGATGAAGAACCTGCTGCTGGCAAGAATTGGAAATCTGATATGAAATATGAATTTGTTTTATAATTTAAAATTGTCTTCCTGTCAATTTTACTTTGAGGTTGTTGTCTCTCCTATTTTCCTTAAAAGGAGATACAAATCCCTTTAAAACAAAGCATTGCGTTCCCCAGAAGATAGGCTCTTTCATCTCATTTGTTTGCAGGACAATTTTAAATACGCAACACTTGAACCATGAGAGAAGGAACCCTTGTCTGTATTTGACTACTAAGCTTTTGATCACACTCAGGGTTTATTTTGTTTTCCTTTTTTGCATGTAGAAAAGATACACTGTTTAAGATACAGAAAAGGTACTACCAGTATAATTCAGAAATTTGAATTTGGTGCTTATACACTGTGAATTTGTAAGACTTAATTTAAAAATGAACCTGTGAAGAAAACTATTTTGATAGCATTTGTATTTCTAGGCATCAAAACAAAGTATGCCTAGCATGGGGGTGTATGCCCGTAACTCTACATCAAGAGGCTGAGGCTGGATAAGGTCAAGTGCAAGATCAACCTTGGCTACATAGGAAGGTACTGTGTTGATGGGGAAACTCTTCAGTAGGTGAACCCATCATAGTCTTGACCTATTTGCTCATATTCTTACTCTTCTCACTCTTCAACTAGACTTTGGGAGTTCAGCCTATTGCTCGGCTCCAGGTCTCTGCCTCTGTTTCTCAGTTGCTGGATATAGGTTCTATTGTGATATTTAAGATAGTCATCAATTTTACTACAGGGCAAGGTCAATTCAGGCACCCTCTCCTCTATTGCTCAGGGTCTTAGCTGGGGTCATCCTTGTGGATTCCCGGGAATTTCTCTAGTGTCAGGTTTCTTGCTAGTCCCATAACTACTCCCTCAAACAAAATATCTCTTTCCTTGCTCTCATATCTGTCCTTCCTCCATCTAGACTATCCCATTCCTTCAAGTTCTCCTCCCCACTCCCCTTCTCCCTCCTCTTCCACCCCTTCTCTCCCTACCCCAAGGTGAACCCTAAGAGAGACATACATAGATCCACCTGGAAAGGGGAAATAGACAAGGTCGCCTGAGAATATATAATCTTGTTAACTTAAAGATTTTTACATAGGGATACCTATGAGCTGTTGCTAGTCTGGAGAAGAAAGGCTATACAGCAGAGACAGCAGGTTTAGATGCTGTCAGGGATTTCTCCATGGAAAGTCCCCCTAAGTCTAATTTTGTTGCTTGGGGGTAGGTTGGTCCTTTAACTTCTATTTGATGCTATCCTGTAACCAACAGAGAAACCTCTAAGTATTCCCAGGGACAGAGTGTTCTTGGATTGATAGAGCTGCAACTTGGGGGGTAGGTGCCTTCTGAAGGTGACAGTGGCTCTGTCCTCAGAGAGCAGGTGCTGATGTGAAAGAAAGAACAACACTGTCATCCCAGCATGCAGCAGGAGGTGTGAGTGCCTGCACTAAGAGGATGACCTGGGAAAGAAGAAAAGATATGGAAAGGCAGCAGAGGGTCACCAGGCAGTGAGGTTCGAGGGCTGCTTTGTCATCAAAGCAACATCAGAAAATAGAGAATTCTTTTTCAGTGTCTCTCTGAGGCCCTTATAGTACTCAAGTTCTTCCCTTCTTCTCATAATAGATTGCAATATACAGAATTATATTTTCACTGTTAGACTTAACAAGTCTTGATATTTCTTTGTATTTAAGATTTTGATTTTCTTGTGTTCGTTAGTCATGTTGAAGCACTCAGGGGGTTTAGATTAGACTGAGAAGAGACAGAAAATCTCTGTGTACCTAGGCCCTGAAGCTACTGAGGACTGCATGAAGAGAGAGGGCTCACTGGCTTTTCCTCTGGTTTCTGTCTTCTCTACTCAATGTGTTCTTGATTGCCCCTGACAATGCCCTTAGAATGATTAGGGTCCTAAATGCTTTCCTTTAAACTTGTCTTTCAGTAAGGTTAACTTTCTGAAACTCTCCACGCACAGACCCAGAGACACAGACATACAGACCCCCTCCCTCCCCACACATTCTATAGCCCTTCTAGTATTAGATAGTCATGTTATTACTCAGTTGCTTGCCAAAGTGCCTTTTTTTTTTAAAGCAGGCTGAAGATCCTGAGGTTACTCATCTATCAGGTCTCCAAGACCCTCTGAGTTTCTATTTGTCTAGGCACTATTTTGGTCAGTTTGCTCTTGTGCTTGGGTAGCTAGCAAAACCAGTCCCCAAGGCACATCAAGTCCCTAATCTTTAACCCAACCCATTATTATTTTCTTAATAATGTCAATTGCTATGTAAGTATTTAAAACCCACATAGATAAAAGGAAGCATCCCCATCTCTGACCTGTGCCCTATTCAGCCTACTCTTCCCTGGGCCAGTTACCAGCCATGAGGATTTTCTCCAGTGCTTCCACAACCTTACCTTGTCAGGGTTCTAGGTTCCTCTGTCTTTTAAAAGTAAATTTAACTGAAACAGCCCAATATCCACAGGATGTATTACCTTTACTTGGGTCTTTGCTTTCTCTATTCTAATTGTTTTCAGATATTTGTTTGGTATTCCTGTATGATTTACAATTCTCTATGGCTGGTGGGGTAGTTTGTTTTGTTTTGTTTTGTTTCTCATCTTTTTCAAATCTGAGATGCGTATAGTATACATGCTAGTAATCTCATACTTAGTATGCAGATAATAAAGAAATTGAGTTTGTAAATGGCATTTGTGATTTGTTCACTTGGCATGTGCTAAAATTCCACTCCATGTCCAGCGCTGTGCCAGAAATGGAGATTTCATAAATTGAAACAAATAAAAATTTAATGGGAGAACAGCAATGGGCGCTTGGTCTTCGCCTGCAATGCAGCCAGCAGGCACCTCTACTGTGTATTTTATTATCTCTCGATACTGTGTTAGTGCCGCGTGGCTGTGGCCCATCACTTTGGCATTGGCATCCCTGGGACTGAGGGATGGGTGTTAACGAACCATGTTCTTAGGGTCTGGCAGCACACTCAGCACATATTAGGTTCTTGGGGAATGCCTGGAATGAAGTAGACTACAGTATAATTTGAAAAATGTTACTTTAGAGCCTGTATGGGGTGGTGTTGGAAAGACAGGAGAAGGGGGTTGCCCAGCATGCTTTTCTACTTCTTGGCTAGGATAAGCCCTTGTGGCTAAATGACAGCCCTGTCAGGCTGCGCCTGGCCACAGATTCACTTGGACAGTAATTTTACTTAAACCGACATTGGCAGTTCTCACTTGGTGGATTACATTTTTGGGGAGGCACTGTAATGAAGAAGCCTGTAAGTTGGCTAAAGTAGGTTCTTACATTCTGAACAAAAACTTAAAACACATACTTTCATGCCAAAGGCCCATCCTTAGTAAATTTTGATATACCTGTTACACAGTATAAAATTTTCAAAGGTAAAACCAGCTATTGTATGTTCCTATTGGCATTTAAATGGTGTTTAACCCATTAAATTTGTGTTTTACAAAGAGGTTTCTGGAAACACATATGAGAAATAATTAAGACAGAGATCCTTCCTATGGAATGAGCCTAATATGACTTTAAGGAAGAAAGAAAATTTCTGTGTGTCCCTAAAAGCTTTTTAAAATGTTTTAAAATTTATTTACAATGACTTTTGCATGTGAGAGGACAAATTAATGAGACTTGAAATGAATCCTAGTAAATTGAGGGTAACAAACTTATGGCTTAGGTATTTCTGGGAAAAGCCGCTCCTGGCTGAGTACAGGATTATGAGCCCCCCACCCCCACCCCAAGAGATTACCCTTCCCTTTGGAAGCATTACCTCTCTGAGTCATGGTCAAATAGGGTTAGGGGATCTGGGGCTAATGAGAAAGGTTCCGAGGTTCCGAGGCACATCAAGGGGTAATTTCTGGGAAAGTGGCTCACACATTGCTATTTAGGTCAAAGTTCAGAGTTCTAAGATGAGTCTGTGATGCAAACTGTGAACCCATAGGATCCAGGAAGACCGGCAGAGCTCTAGGTGTGTGCACTTAGCCCCAAACAAACTTCTTAAAGGGCGCTTTAGTGCATAGATATTATTTTAGGGTGTTTTTTTTTTCTTAGAATGGAAAAGAAAGTTGCTCACAGAACCCTAGGAAACAGAGAACCTGACAAGAAATGGTTAAACAAACATGAAGTTAGTTTGAAGGTTAAAGCAGGTTCAGCAATATTAAGGGTCTAGGTTGGGCTTCCAAGTCTGGAAAGGTTTGAGACGTGATCTGCAGCGTTATTTGTTTTTCCCTGTTGAAGTCCAAAGAATTGTTTCATAGTGTTAATAAAGAGGCTTAAAAAAACATAAGTAGTTTGTTCAGTTGCATATATCTTTTTCATCATGTAGCTAAGTTGTAATTATAAAACTTTCAAATGATTTTGGAACACACAACACTTTTTGGCATTTCACAGTTCTGCTCTCCTACCCTCACATTAACTTCTCTATGCACTTTATACACACATATATACGCACACTGTTCTATATATGTCTTTGTTATATCATGTTCCATATAACTTGTAACCTGCCCTTTTCTTTTTCCTTTCACAATAGGCCTTAGCCCTCGCTCTAAGTCATTGCTTATAATTCCCAGTGTGCTTTTTAATGGTTATAGTATTCTGCTATCAATGTATCAAATGTATCAAATTTGAGAGTGCATAATTAAGCTTTTCTCCAGCAGGATTTATGCCTGAAATAGTCCTGAGGGACTCTACGGAGAATGATAGACATTTGAGAAATTCTGCACTTGAGAAGTGGTCTCAGAAGTGAGGAATGGAATGAGGAAAGGAACTCTAAGTAACAATAAAGATCAACAAAAAAATCTTGTAAAATTAATTCCAAATGCTGGTTGCTATAACATTTTGGCCAAACGACTTAACTGTGCAGAACATATTTAAAAGCCAAATCAGACCTTATAGGTAATGGCTGATTGATGAAGTGTGGAGTCCTCACTTCTAAAACAATATAGTTTCTTTTTTTATTGTTGTTCCCTTTACCCTCTTCTGTTTCATCCTTTGGAATGCTTGTTGTGTCTTGGAAAATAATTCTGTAACAGAGAAGGCTGCTTGCCTCTTCAAAAAATGAAGCAAGAAACCTCACAATTTGTAGACATACTAGTCGTGTAGTTTGAGCATGATTGAGAGTGTCTATCCGGCTATAGGCCTCTGTTTATTAAAATGCAGGCTACAGCATTTAAGACTACAAATGAACCTTTTATGGGGTGACAAACTATACTTCTGTGCCCATTATTTTCTTCCCCCAGCAAAGAAGCAATGTTGTAATTTACTGGTGGACCCATTTGGTGTTCTGGTTCTGTATTTGCTGGTATTCAGTTAGGTGCTCCATGGTGGTCACTTCATGCATAAAAGACCCTTGCAGAGTCAAAATGGAAAGGCAGGGACCTGCCATTTTATTTGCTTATGGCCTAGAAATTAACATTATATAGTGTATTTTAGATGACTGTTTTGCCTTTTGCTAATTTCTGGAATCATTTTCTCAATGTTTAAACTTTTAAGCACAAAGGGATTTTTTTTTAAATTTCAGTTATATTTTTCTATTACAATTACCTTTTAGTTTGTGGGAAATATATGACTTGCGTCTTTCCAGAATCCTTATGACACTGAAGATAGTGCTGGGGACTTGAGGAAGGATGGATGTGATGCTACTGAGTTTACATATCACTCTGGGTACTGATGATCACCAACAGTTAAATCTGCTACAACTAACCATTAACTACAGCCTGTTGAAACCCTGGCCTTTCAATGAACCAACCTGCCAGCTCCTTTGCTGTCCCCTCCAGAAAGCAAACTCATTTCTGCCTGTGCCTGCCACTGATGTCTGGCCCAGATGTCACTGCCTTTTCCAGAGACGCTGATCTAGAAATCAAGCCTATTAATTGCTTTCTTTAAACACCTTGTTGGAACATTTTATCTTTTGGTTGGGAGATGTTTCTGATTGCTCATTGCTTCTATCTGCAGACTTCATGTTATGTGTCAGTGGATTTATGTACGTTATTGTACGTCTTTACCATAATCTTGAAAGGAGACTGGGTTTAGGAAGAAGCCCAGTCCGAACCAAAGCAGCCAATCCTCCCTGTATGACTTACTGTCTCTTAGATCCCAGGGTCCTCATTTACAAATTAAGGGTTCCACCCAACTGGGAAGAGTAAATGGAAATGTATACAAAGGTCTTCCTGCTGTGAGGTTTCCACAAAGTGACCTAATCCTTCCTTTCCCCTACCCTTGTCTCTATAAAAATAAGACCACGGACATTCACCAGTACTTTGAGTGATTCACCAGGCATTTAAAATTTTTTTTGAAATTTGAATTCTTAAGTCACTGAGTATCTGGAAACAGAAGATACGGAGTAGAGTTCCCACTCTGTTTCCCATTGTGAAACTTTGAAAGGCAGCACAGATTTCAGTCTTGGAGGCGATGTAATTTGTAGCTAAGGATATTCTTCATAATCATCTGCTTAAATCCCATTTGGACTTCCAAACATTACTGGAGTCCCCTGCTGCCTCAGGGCCTTTGTTGGCATTCTTACTTAACTTATTAATGTGGCATGCTGTTGGAAGAATCAGGGAGTGAATTAGAATGCTCTAACATATGAAAATAAAAGCTTTGGACTTTTTAAATCATTAATGCTTTGGCTAAGGTAACCAATGCGTTTATGTAATTGATTTGTAAAATGCACAACTTTTTTTTAACTCTCTTTTTCTCTTTAAAATTGTAGGATGCAGAATAGAAAACTGTGACTCTTGCTTTAGCAAAGACTTTTGTACCAAGTGCAAAGTAGGCTTTTATTTGCACAGAGGCCGCTGCTTTGATGAATGTCCAGATGGTTTTGCACCATTAGATGAGACCATGGAATGCGTAGGTGAGTATGTCTGAATTCAACTCTCCTGTTGAAAATTTTCATGCCTGTTTGTGCACATATTCATGTTGGAGATAGTCAGCCTAAAAGTAAATGCGTTCTAAGGCTCATTAGAACCAAAAGGTTTTAGTTTCTTTGCTGATTCTAAAGAGTTTAGGCATTGTGATGATGGTTTCCTTGTTCCAAAACTTGATAGTTATGTATTTGCTGAGTTAGCCTACTTAAGAAGCGATAAACTTTATCATCACAAATACACCCATTTATTATTATCATAATAAATTATTGGTATTTGCCTTAGTTTGGGTTTCTGTTGTTGTGAGGAGACCATGGAAACTCTTATAAAGGAAAACATTTAATTGTGGTGACTTCCAGTTTCATAGGTTTAGTTTATTATCACTGTGGTGGGACACGGCAGCATGCAGGCAGACATGGTGCTGGAAAAGGAGCTAAGAGTTCTGCATTTTGGTTCACAGGCAGCAGAAGGAAACTGTGTGCTGGGCATAGATTGAGCACATAGTATAGACCTCAAAGCCTGCCATTACAGTGAGGCACTTCCTCCAGCCAGGCCACACCTACTCAACAAGGCCACACCTCCTGTTATTTTGGCTCCCTATGGTCCTAGCATTCAAACACTGAGTCTGTGGAGGCTGTATCTATTCAAACCACCATAGTACTATTAAAATATTTTATTTAGGAGAAAAACAAAACTTCCAAGCATTATTTTGCCATTCATGCTATTGCCTTAGCCTTGCACATAAATGAACTATGGAGATTCTTGCTTAGACATCTGAGAAAAAACAGAAAAGTGAGAGAATGTTTTTCTGCCCAAATATATTTTCTTGATGATTGGCTGCATGTTACAGAGTTTATTAAAATAGCTTTGGCGTTAACTGAATTTTAGATCTGTAGAATACCTCTTAACATACATATTCTGAAAAAAATAATTACCCACTTTAGAAACTTCATGTGAACTTTATACTGTGGTGTTTATAAAATACTGTGGGTTTTTTCCATAGGTGTGCTATTGATTAGCAGGTAAAGTGGCTACACATGCAAATATGTAGATTTGATGTTAGCTGTAATTTCATGCCCATCTCCCTCAGATTTTACTAGATGCACTATACATCTGATTTGACACCCAGTGGAGCTAAGAATCATCAGTTATGCTCCCTATTCCCTTAAATGGAGTGATTTCAAAATGGAACTCGACAATTACTTCTTTAGAAATATTGCTGAACCATTTTGAAGTTATATATATTTGAAAACTTAGACGTGAGTTTTGGAAAGAAATGTGTTAATTTACAATAGTATTAATGTGTGAGTTAGTACATGAATTTATCACCCAGTTAAAAAATGAAAAATCTACCAAAACATATGAATGCTGTTTTAGCTTTTGGGAGGCAAGAATCACACCTATTACAAATTATAAATGGAAATGTAAAGAATATTCCATGGTAGAATCCTGTGTATATATAACCCTATATAGCAATTTTAAATGGGTTTGAAAAAATTCTGGACTTGGCTCTGATGCCTCCTGGGATTGAAAACACAGTGTGCTCTGTGTGCACTCCAGGCTGGGATCCTTATGTATCATGTGAGAAGCTTCTCAGTACAAAGCCGATGAGGAGGTTCAGCTCTGCACAGTGTTACTGTCCTCTTCCTGCCTCCACCACTGCTCAGTCATCTTACAAAATGGGCATCAAAAGTTTTTCATGACTAGGAAAAATAGATACTGTGCTTTGCCACAGCTGTCTGTTAATTTTCAAACGTGTATTTTATGGCATGGGTACAGAGGGTAAGAAATGCAAGATTAGATAGAAAAGCAGAACCAGAAAACACACACACACAGACACACACACACACTCACACTAACACTAACACTTCACATACTGAACTCCTTGCCGACTCCCAGGACTTGTGAAATAAAGCAAACACAGTTATGGATTTGGAAATGTGGTAGGGAACATGAAACTAGCTGATAGATGGTGACTTCCACCGTGGCATGAAAACAGCACCTTCTCCTTAGCTTTGGCCTGTTTCGAGGCCGTCTTTTAGAGATGACAGAGCGTTGCATTTCTGCCTGGCCAGCAGTATCCCTGCAGAAATGTGACAGATGGAAGGCAATGGCTCCCTCATTACTTGTGTGGCATTTGTTTGTCTTAGCTATCAGTACTCTTTGACTTAAGCAACTGTAGCTCTAGACAGATGACTTCAGCTCCTGTAGGCTACATAAGCTGTTTTTTTTTTCTTTTGCGCTAGAGGTAATAGATAAACAAACACTGTATAAGTTTTATATCAAATCGAACAGTGGATCCCCAACTGTTGTCTATGTTTGTGTTTTTTTTTTTTAATCTTCATCAGAAGGCTGTGAAGTTGGTCACTGGAGTGAATGGGGAACATGTAGCAGAAACAACCGCACGTGTGGATTTAAATGGGGTCTGGAAACCAGAACACGACAGATTGTTAAAAAGCCAGCAAAAGACACAATACCATGTCCAACCATTGCTGAATCCAGGCGATGCAAGATGGCCATGAGGCACTGTCCAGGAGGTGGGTCTAACTAAGCGCTCTTGTGTGCTGTGTGCTTTCTCAAGTTTTCTCTCCCTCTCTTCCCTCCTTGCCATAAGTGCTGTTTATCTATCCGTGATGGAGACCTGATACTGACAATGGAGAGGAGACCAGAGTCTATTTCAGAAACAAATACTTAAGCCGTGCTTTATGTAGAGTGCACATTTCATTTGCCTTTATAACATTCTTTTAAAAACTTGAAAGAATATGAATGTGCCTTCTCAAACGAGACTTCTGAAAGTGTGAGGTTTTTTTATTTTTGTATGTGTGTGTGTGTCTTTTTTCAACTCTACCATAAAAGTGGGTTCTTATGAAATCGGGTCTTTGCAGAAGGAAGGGGCCCGCTTTCGTTGAGAAGCGTTTAGACTAGAGAGGTTCATGGAATCTGTAAAATCATCTGCATCATTACTAGTTGCAGATGACAGCTGAAAATAAACTTACCCAAACACTGGGAGGAAAAACCCGTCTCACTGTTACCACAATCAGCCCCTTTTCTTTGTTTGGATACTAATTTGTAGAGAACAACTACTGGTTTGTGTGTGTTTAACTCTTTGTAATAATTATACTGATTTGTAGTCATTATTCTATAATAGCCGGATTAGGCTCATTTAGAAATTAGGAGTCCTTAGCAAGGTGTTGGACAACACAGAATCAGGAGGTCAAAAAGCAGTTTTTGTGTGTATGTGGGTCTTGTGTACATATGTGTTTATATGCATGTGCATGTGTATGTGGGTCTTGTGTACATATGTGTTTATATGCATGTGCATGTGTATGTGGGTCTTGTGTACATATGTGTTTATATGCATGTGTATGTGGGTCTTGTGTACATATGTGTTTATATGCATGTGCATGTGTATGTGGGTCTTGTGTACATATGTGTTTATATGCATGTGTATGTGGGTCTTGTGTACATATATGTTTATATGCATGTGCATGTGTATGTGGGTCTTGTGTACATATGTGTTTATATGCATGTGCATGTGTATGTGGGTCTTGTGTACATATGTGTTTATATGCATGTGTATGTGTATGTGCAGACTAGACAGCAACATTGGCCATCTCCCTTTATTATTTCCAAACTTTTTAAGACGTGGTCCCTTAATGACCTGAAACTCACTATTTTGGTTAGGCTGGCTGGCCCCCAAAGCCTTAGGGCTCTCTGTCTCTGTGCACTTTTCCCAGGGCTGGAGTATTGACCTGACTAATGAGGATGCTGGATGTATGAACTTAGGTCTACGGGCTTGGGCAGCAAGCATATAACTGACCGAATCATCTCACCAGCTTCTTGACAGGGAATTTTCACAATGCTAGTATGTTTCGTAAAAGCAGTAATCACTTGTTGACATTTATTGTATCACTGGCCAAAGCCATGTTGCCGCAGATGAAACTGAGAGATTTTTTTTTTTCAAAAGTGTACAAATAGAAAACCAAAGCCGAAAGAAAGTTGTGTTTGGAAAACTGCCTCCTAAAATAGCCCAAACCTCGGTTGGCCTCTTTCCCCTCACCCTCTGTTAGTGTGTAGCTTCCTGGCTTCTAACTCTAGCCCAGAAAGAGGACATGTAGCTCCTAAAATGGGTTTCAATCCACACTGTGCTGCCGTGTAGAGAAGGTCTACGATCCGTGGAGGCCAACGACACTCTGAAGACTGCAAGACTGCAGCCAGCCTCTGAGGACGATTAGATCCAGATTCAGAAGCTCCCGTGGAGGAGGCAGCTTTTCCTCTTGAATTAGTCGTGCTTCTCCTTACTGGGCCTTTGAAACAAAGTTTTTTTGGGTTTGCTTTGCACTAACAAGGATGGTTTTGTTCAGTTAAAGTGGGTATTTTTCATTCAAAATATAAGAAAATATTTTCTTACAAAGCTAATAAGCCACTTCTTGGATAGCTGAGAGCATTTAACCTGCAACCTTTTGCCTAAAAGCAAACCTGATGTATTCAGGTATCGAAAAGAAAGACGTCCTTTGTTGTATATTGTTTATATAACTGGACCGTTCCCCCCCTCCATTCCCTTTTTAAGCATCATGGTCCTGCAAATTGTGGCTTACATTAATAGCAAAAATTAGACTGAAAATATTCTTGTAACAAACATGCTTATGTGTTCGAAGAGTCCACACACTTCTCTATCCCTTTCTAACCTTTCATTTTGTCCTAACCTCAGTCCTGATTGAGTTTTCTAGAGAGTTAGATAGGTTGTTAGCCATAATATTTATCGCATTTCTGTTCTTCGTGCTCCTGACAGTTGCCACCATCATGGAAAATGTCTAATTCTATTGATAATTTCAATCACACCATACACATACACACACACACACACACACACACACACACACCGCATCACATAAGCCCGAGTTGCTAGTGTTCGTCTCCTAACAGATCAGATATGGATTCTAGTTTAAACTGTATTTAGGTCTTAACCATATTTTATCCATTAAGCATTGTTCTCACCCCTGTTGCTATTTCATTTTCAGTTTACTAATTTTTTTTTGTCTAAATTTAATCAAATAGTAAACACGCTTGGGTTTACATTAAACAGGGTTTCAAAGAAAGGCTGAAACTTGTTTTCTTTGATTTAAAGAAAATAAATGAGTAGACATTAATGGTTCTGTAATAAAGTGACTTCTAGTTACAAATTTCGGATATAAGAACTAAGAAACTGATTTTGGAATTTGG
Organism: Myodes glareolus; assembly: GCF_982192425.1. Lineage (NCBI taxonomy): Eukaryota > Metazoa > Chordata > Mammalia > Rodentia > Cricetidae > Myodes > Myodes glareolus. Next base: position 8,865,049 of record NC_142044.1, on the reverse strand, counting down.
GCAGTGGTTGTTAAAAATTGGCATAACTCCCAGTAGTGAGTCCCACCTTGCCTCAGGTGAGAGTAGGAAAAGTCCCCTTCTTCAGCAGGTCACGCTGATTACAGAAGAATGAAGAAGAAAACCACTTTATCCCCTTTTCCATCTTGATTTGATTTCAGTGATCTGCTTTGACAAACCATGCAAAAATGTAAGTCGTAATCAGGTTGGGAATACAGGCATTTTTTTTTCAGATCTTTTCAACATATGTATGGATTTTTTTTCTCCCGTTGGAGCCAATCTTAACCTGATTGCACTCAAATGCAGTCTTAGTCTCCTTCACACTGGAGCGCAGACACATTAAAATCAGCTGCTTTTGATTAAGGAAAGGCCCGAGCTAGAGGTCAGCATCGTGGAGTGGCTAAGTGCGTAAGATGTTACACTGAAAGCTATTAAGTAGGAGAAAATGAAAAACTATAAAAGTAAAAGTAACAACAAAAACATCGTGTTATAATGACTTCATCTATTTCTTTCTTTACCCATCACACGCAATTTGTATTGTGAGGGGAAAAAATAAGGAAGTTCCATAGCGACTTCAGTAGATGTATTTATACTAAAGTCCCCTCCAAATTTTTCGTTCTGGTCAGTTTCCTTTTCTTTCCTTGTTGATGAAACATGTAAGATTTCTTGGACTTTTAGATATGCCCTTAGAGGTGTGGTCTGTGATTTGGACGTCTACATCCTGTCAACTCATAACTTTTGTGACCTCTGGCAAAGTTGCTTAACCCCTCTTGGCCTTTATTTCCTCATTTATAAGCTGAAGGTACCAATGTCGGAGATTTCTAAGGTTTAGTTTTCTTCTAAACCCCAGTGACAGGAGAATTAATTGCTGAGAGGAACAGGTATGGTCCGTGGTTAGAAGACAAGAAACAGAGCTGGGGTCCAAGAGCACAGATTGACCATAGAGCTGTTCCCATTTTGGTGGTAGCATGTTCTCAGTCTTCTCTTCACTTTTGCTCTTCTGCTTCAAAAATGAATTTTATGTTGTCAGCCTTCAAAGACTAAATAGGATTTGTTTTAAATGTAGGTGTTACCTATGGCATAGCTACCAAAAAAGAAGGGCAAATGAGAAACAGAGGGAAAGGGGGGGGGGATCACAGGAAACCCCTGGAGGTAAATGACAAGACAGTGAATTGGCAGTGTGTTTGCAAGACACGTGGAAAGAACAGATCCCTAAAAAGTAAAAGCTGGTCAGGTTGCAGATACAACCACCCCTTCCCACCTCCTGAGTGATAGATTTCATCCTTCTGGGAATAATTTAGTTTAGTAATAGTCCAAAACTCTGAATGGAAGGAATTTTGAGTCTAGTTTAAATTGTATACTAGGCAGTATTTTAAGAGAAAAAGATAAATGGGCTATTATATATTTGAATGATCAATGGGAGAGCAATATCAAATTGTATGGTGCTGGAAGATACCCATGTATAGTGGGGAAATATTGTTATCTGTAAGTTTGTATGATTTTCTCCTCTTATAAGATTAGCAAATTTTCTTTAATATATGTTTTTCACATTATTTTTTCAAGTTTAAAAATTATTATTGTTAGTAGCAGTAGTAGGTATGTGAGGGGAACTTTGTGGACTTAATTTTCTTCTACCTTTATGCAAACAAATTTATGTTCTTAGGCTTGTATAGCAAGTGTGTTTACTTGTTTAAATCTCTCTCTAGCTCTTACAGCAAGTTTTGCTGGATGTTTGTTGACTAGTGTTCCATACTGTTTTTTGTTCTGTTGCTTAAAGAATTTGAGAGTTTTTCTTAGAAAGAATAACTGTAGTGAAGAAGAAAATGGTTGAGCATCTATCATTGGGTGCACAGACAGACATGAGCTGTGCAGAGAAGTAAAGTAGGATCGTGAAGGAGGGCTAGGGCTGAGATATGCTAACTTATATTTGATATTCAGAAAACTGTGAAAGTGGTGTTTGGTCAGAAATCTGTATAGTTGAAATTTTGTTTGGACTGCCAAGCATCCCCTAAATAAAGATATGGAGACTTATTATTAATTGTGAACGCTCAACCTTAGCTTAGCCTTGTCCTACCAGCTCTTTTAACTTAATTTAACATGTTTCTCTTTATCTATGTTTTGTCATGGGGCTTTACACTTTTCCTTCACTCTGTATGTCCTACTTTCCCACTTCCTCCATGCCTGGCTGGCTCCTGGGATCTAATTTTCTCTCTTCCCTGCAGTCTAAATTCTTCCCCCGACTTACTCTCCCTGCCTGGAAGTCCTGCCTATACCTTTTCCCTTGCTATTGCCCATACAGGTTTTGATGAGACCAGTCAGGTACCTTAGGCAGGCAAGGTAAAGCAGCAACACATCTTTTCATAGTGAAACAAATATTCCGCAACATAAACACATGGAACAATATTTGCATAGTTAAACAAATATTCTGCAACAAGTCTGAGTAGTGGTGAGCATGTGAATATCAAAGATATATTTGTTGTAGTTGTTGACTCAATGACCATTTTAGTATTCTTGATTCTCCCACAAAATTTGGGGGAAAGAGGAAGTCCAAGTGAGTGACAACAAGGCTCTGATTTGTCCTTAAAAAGTTGCTAGTGGTAGAGTGAAAAGTAGACCAAATCTTGATTCCTGGAAAACCTGCGTTTTTTTTTTGTGTGTGTGTGTCTTTTCCTGATTCCTGTAGTGAAGATTAAAGGTGGCACCATGACTGTCTTGCATAGTGATGCACCCAACTTTCATCTTTCTCTTTTCCTACATACAGAAATATCATTCTATTTCCTTACTAATACTTGAAAATACAACATGCTACCTCCATTCCTTCTTTGATACCTTCCTCTATAGACTAACTGGTGAGGTGAGCTTCAGAGGTCATATTTCATATGTCCTGAAGCACAGAACCACTAACTGTGCTTTGACACTTATCCTATGAAGGTCCTCCTGTCCTTTAGTTTTTGGTGGTGGTGTTCAGTTTGTGGGGTGTATATGGCTTCAGGAGAGTCTCTTTAATATTTAGACCTTCAGGGCCAACTTTCTGGATGAGTCCCCTTGATGTGTTAAGCCACATTTAACATTCGTTGCACTACATATGATCGCCCTTTGCCTAACATCATCATTGTTTCTAAGACATTTCAGTAATCAGCCTGTTATGTGATGCTCTGACAGATGCTCAGTGGCTTTGTGCATTTGATGCTGTGACTGCCTCAGCTACTGTTAGCTCATTACAGGGTAATTCTTGGATCAGTGCACAGTTTTCCTTAAGAATATGCAAGCAAGTTAAATATAAATATGAAATCTGCTACTATATACTATATCTGCTACTATATACAATTTGGAAATAATTCATTCATCTTAAGATTACCTAATTGTGATCCAATCAAAATTGGTTCTTAACTTGGGAGGAAACATAAGCAAAAGTCTCTTAGCCGCTTAGAACTTCAATCTTGTAAACATCTATTTTTAAAGGATAACAAGCAATAAGACTTATAACAAGCAAAAACACTTATATCTGTTTTCTGTACATAATCTTACAGCATCATGTGGACTAACCATTAGATAATAGAACTAAAGATGGCCACCAATTGTGATGGATTAAACCAAGAACAAGAAACAAGCACATTTTCTGTAGGACAGGGTCAAGAAAATACACTTTAGACATATGTTCTCTATTTCTCTACATTTTGTTTGCATTTGTGCTACAATTTATGTGGTCTACTTTCTAGTGCCAGCCTCACTGGAAAAGAGGATAAGGGAGAAACATTTCTCTTGTGTGACTTACTGTCTAAAAATGTCATTAATGAAGTTTTTCTCTGAGGATTCTTTTGTCTTTCTCTGTGTTCTACTCAATACTTTGTTATATTTCGTTGGACAATCAGTGATTTGTGTTAGTGGTCATTTTCAGTTGCACTGCTCTTAGGGACTCTGGATACATAGATGGCGTACATACTGAATGTAAGCCTGAATAGTTACCCTGAGCTGCAACTCTGTAAATGTTATTTTATCCTTATTATATAAAGCGATGTTTTACAACTGGACACCTGCTTCCAAAAATTTCTGCCAGTAGAGTGTCTAAAATTCCTGTTTCAGAGGGCTTAATGGTGTCTTGAGAAATGTCCTTTTCTGGGCCCTTCTCTGATCACACCTTACTTTAAAGTTTTTTTTTTGTTGTTCTTAGAAAATGAACAGAGGATAAACATTGACTCCCACTGTTAGTGGTAGTAGGATTTCCATTGGTGTGTGTGTGTGTGTGTGTGTGTGTGTGTGTGTGTGTGTGTGTGTGTGTGTTTGAGACAGTGCCTTAGGAAAACCAGGGTCTTTTGAAGTTCCACCTTCCAACTGTAGGGATCACAGGTTTGTGCCACTGTATCCAGCAGTAGCACACCTCTTCTTGTTGCAGTTCTTAAACAGTTTAGTTATTTTCAGGTTCACCGACTCTCACATAGCAGAGTGTCAAATCTGAGGATGTCTAAAGTAGCACAGCAGGTTCCTGTGGTGTGTATGGAGATCATAAAGTCTATAGGTGCTAAACTAAGTGAAGCTTTGGGCGTGGGCACGGACACAGAATTCTAAGGAGAGCAAGGCACATAGATATGACAAGGGAGGAAAGTAAGAGAATGTCTTTTCCTAGTTTCATTGCGAGTTGGTCTTGATGCCGTTCTTCCTTGCCCAGAGGGGAGAGCGAATGAATGAATAAGCGAAAGAAGCTACACATTTGTGCCCTTCTCTGAGGTTCCCATCTGGAAGCTCTACCAGACTGATTCAATTATACTCCGGGGCACCATGTCCTCATCTCTTTTATGGGTACTTGTAAAAAGAATTTCTTAACTATATGCCACCGAAGGCATTAGGTCTGCTGTGTAACAAAGCAAAGAGGAAAATCCGAGTGCCCTTCTTTTATGAATTTTGCTCAGTAATAAACTAGTTTGATCTTAATGTGGAAGATGGAAACCATTTTATGACTATCCAAAATAACAACAACTTTTAATGGGACACAAATGGTGGCAGAGGTAGAGTGTCCCCTTTTTAGGAAACACTGCCGTACCCTCTGCAAGGCAAGACATAAAAATCCCCTCATGATTCTTAGAAATCCCCTTCTCTCCACCTCCGATGCCTGTGATCTTCCCGTGGTGTGGAGGAAGAGGAGGATTAAGTTGGTGTGCTATGCCAGCCACGTCTCTAGCTACTGGGCTGGTCTCCGGCTGGGCTTGTAATTTTTGTCCAGGACCAGGGGCAACAAGAAAAGATTTTGTTGTCAGTTTTACTATAATCCCAGTGTGACTCAGGTCGTTATTATACAGAAGTGTCCGAGGTGACAGGATGATTTTGTTTATAAGAGGCCTGGCAAACATTTTCACTAGTAGCCTGCAGCTATGGAAGCAACAGTTTTAACTGCACAAAACAGCCTCTCTGTGATACGTAGATGTAATCTCCATAGGACTAGCATTGTTTCTTCTATGCAGGGACTTTCAGAGACCAGGAATAAAAAGTATGTAAACTTACCTAATAAAGGGACATTTAAGAATTAACACAGAACCCTTATATTTCCTTGCCAGATGTCCACAGTACTTAGTGACGGTGTAAAATGAGACATGGTAGCATGATGAGACAGAACCCCAAAATGTAAGACCACGAGGACCAAGAAAGCTGGAGGCAGAACAAGAAAGAGCTCAGGACTGATGGAAAAGACATGTGCCCAAATATTCATGAGAATAGCTGAGTAAAATTTTAACTTCCACCAGAGTTTAAAATAAGTGTTATCAACTGTATTACTGATTTAATAGTAGCTTTCCAAAGAAAAGTTTGCAGTGTGCATCTATTTATAAGTAAAAAGTGTACTGGTGCATACACAAACATGTCCGCTCATATCTGCACACATAGCAGTGTGTGCATTTAATTTATGTGGGGGGAGAAGGACTTTGATGATAGACTAGAGCTGGAGAACTTGATAGTTCTCACAAAGTAGTCTAGTTCCATAGGGAGAGGAAAGCTAAGCAGGTTACAGTCAGATGAACTAGACTTCTCATGGGATGCCCGTTCAGAGCAGGGATCCTGTTGTAGGTGGTGTACTCAAGACTGTCTAGTTCACATCCAAGTTCCCAGAAGGCAGCTTCATCCTTATCCCTCCATGAAAAGTGGAAACTATGATCCTGATCTGACTCCACAAAGTCATGGAAGAGGTGGATACAGAACTCTGGGAGTTACTTTATCATCAGCTCTATTTGTCTGGTATCATCCAGAATGTTTTTAGTGAATTTTGGATGTGTGTGGGGGGAGGTTTGGCATCTCAAATATCTATATATGGTATAGCTCTATTTTCCTGGGTTTGGGCAGCTACCCTTGAAATCTGTCAGTGAATAGTTACAAGATGGTAGGGAAGATCTCCCAAGAGACCTCCCTACACTAATATTTTAAGGAGCCTTTTGTGATTTTTGTTTCTTTTCCAAGGCTGTTTTTGGATGATTTTAATCTGTATCAAAATTATTACTTATGAGAAAACCAAATAGAAATTGAGTAAATTCTTCCTGAGTTGAACTCGCTTTATTAAAATGTGTTGTGGAGACCTTCCCGTTTCTCTGCTGAACTTAGCTGGTGCATGAGAGCTGCTGCTTTCAGAAGTCCGTGCTTCTATCACTCTAGCTATACTGTCCTCCATGTTCTGAAGAAAGGAATAGCTGGAGCAAAGGGAGTTTTAGAAGTAAAACTGATAATCCAGTCAGTGCAGAGGGAAATGCACACCACACAGTGGCAAAAGAACCAAAACATGAATGTCAACTGACTGTTATTGTAGACTCTGATAGATAATTTTGTGTCTGGGGGGGATATTTTTAGCTATTAAGAGCCAAGGAAAGTCTTCTAAAGAGCAAGAATGGGTAAAGTCTTATATTAAGATTTGTTTATTTACTTTATGAGTGTATATATGTATACACACCTTGGGCATGTCTGTGACTAGTTAAGGCAGGGACCTAGGGAAAAACCAAACACTACTGTTCTGCTAAAGGAAGCGAGCCTGAAAATGACTTCTCATGGCTGCACTCAGAGCAGACATCATTCAACCACCATCAGAGACACTTCCTTCTGCAGCCGATGCGAACAAATACAGAGATCCACAGCTAGATAATAAATAGGATGTGAGAGACCTTGGAACAGTCAGTCCTAAATGGGATGGCTCTATCAAACCCCTCCCCTGAGAATTTGTGGTACAGGAGGCGGAATGATTCTAAAAGTCAGAGGGGAAGGATCTCATCACAGAAACAAAGTGCCCTAAACACAGTAGGATGGATGTAGGTATGCACTCTGGGACTGTGGCAGCATCCAGAGGGATTACATGGGTTTCCAACAGTTGAGGTTCTAGATCTGAGAAGTGGACACATGTCCCCACCCCTAACCCAGAAACTAACTCCAGTTGATAACCACTTGCAAGTGAAAAACTAATTTTGTCCAAGGAAGCCTCACTGGGTATACAAACCCCTCTTATTAAATATAAGTTCTATACACCCATCATAACCAATACAAAATGAACTGGACAGCATCTTTTGCGATTCTCTGATACTGTGTCGGGCATTTTTTTTTCAAATGATGATGGTAGAAGCTCCGTGTTAGAAGGCCAAACCCTACATGGCAGAAAGTATAAGCTGCTGACCAGAAACCGTGAGTGTGACAAGGGCGACTTTGGACTCTTTATCTTGTCCCAAGTGGAAAGTCCAGGAGACCTTTGATAGTGCGGGCATGTTAGCAGAAAGCCGGCTGAAAGCTAAGTGGCTGAATGTTGTGTTGGGGAAGTGTAGTGGGAGAATAAACTGTCCATCCTGGATTTGGGGCCCAGTGTTGAGCAGAGGCGGATTTTAATGGTCGAATTACCAGCGAATACTTCAGAGTCCTGATGTTTACGAATTTTTCTGTTTGCTTGCTTTTCTGATGAGTGTAGGATTTTGTCTTGGCCTCCAGTCTGCTGTTCCCCTCTATCTCTGTTTGCCAGCTTCCTAAGCCAGGCCGGTCCCTGGCTATTTGTGCGGTGTTTCCTCCTCCTCTCTCCCCTCTTTCTGCTTTAGTCTAGGCACAGTTTGCTTTACCCCAAGTGAACTCTATCTGTTCTCACTCTCCCATTTGCCATTTACCCAGATTCTTGAATGGATTAGTCTTTTTTTTTGTTACTTTGTCATATTAATGTCCTAATGTATTTTCCCTTCCAGTGTATTTCCTTAAAACGCATAAATAGTATTCAAGTCAAGGATAACAATGTTCCCACAAGGCCCGATTTCAACTGTACATTCTAAAATGATCTTATCTGACACGGTAGAGACTGGACTAGGGGTTTTGAAGGAATCCCAAGTGAAATGCTGGATTCGGGAGGAAAGGATGAAGTAACAAATCTGCTACATTTGTAACATGGGGCAGGGGGAAATGTCAAGCTTATTTGTTCTTCCCTTCCTCTTCCCCTTTAACAGCCCCCTCTGCTCATGGCTCTAGAGCTGTGACCCTCCACCTTCCCAGTACACACCTGCACGTCCTTGATACCTCATTACCTTCTAATTGATACCTTCAGCCCTCGCAGACATAAGTATTGTGGAAAACGCAGTGCAGGAAGTGAGTCGATTTTTAAACTTGCTATACACTATCCTTGTGCACCTCTAGTTGAAAGACATCAAGTTTCTTAATTTCCCAAAGCTCGGCAATGTGTAAAATGGGGCTAGCAAGCCACGGCATGATTTAGTATGTAAACAGGTGAGTTCTTTGCCACATTTTATTCAGGTTCTGTTATTTCACAAGACTGCCTCCTATGAGCTAGCCTACTCTCGGCTCTCACTGTTTTGCTTTTAGCCCATCACATAGCTTCCTCTGATGTGAACCAACTTCTTTCTGAGCTCCAGTCTTACAGGTTGACTCATTCTTAGGCATTTTTCCCTAGCTATGATGCCAGTGTGCCCACTTTACCATGACTGTTACACAATCTACACCCCCTTTCCCCTGAGGTTGGTCATCCTTTTAACAAACCTCACAGCTTTCCTTTGGTCTGTCCCCCTTAAGACAGTCCTCACACTGACACATCAGGACTTAATACAGTCCTCATACCAACATATCAGGACTTAAATCTTTACGCAACACCTAAAAGCCAGCAACTTTGCAACGTTTCTTCAGTGCCAACATCTATGTGATGAAGATAACATGTACCTGTGACATAGGGTTGTCATGAAGATTAAATGATACCATTTTTTCTTATTTTATATAATGTGAATAAAAAAATAGAGCGCTGGCATGAAATCCACTTGCTTACCTAATTCTTTATCACAGAGCTACATTGCCCAGCTCACTGTCCTCCACCCTTTAAAAAAGGAACTACTTATCTAGTATTGCTTCTCCATCGAACACTCCTTTTCCTTACTGTTATCTGTACTCGAAGTCTTTATATCACTGGGCTGGGCGCTCTCTTTACATTCCTGCTAGCTGGTGTGTCAGTGTAGCCAAAACTGAATTGATTTCCCTTTGCTGCCAGGGACTGGCGATGAATAAAACACTAAGTTTAAGAATCAGCGGAGGCAGCTACTGACCATCCTTATTAGGACGTCAGCCTGAGGAAGCCTTACCTACTGAAAGGGACGCAAGTGGCAGGGTGAATAGCATGGGCTGGTGGTTGCAAAGATGTGCAGACCACGAGTCCGGAGAGGACTGCACCAGCGACAAGGAACAGAACTGAGGAGCGAGTTTGAAAAATGGGACACAGGTGTGGATTAGCAGACATAAATGTGCATGATCTGTCTGAACAAATCTGTGTTTCAAGAGAGTGAAAAGACAGGCGTTTGCGTGAAAGGTGTATATAAGGAGAAGGAAGGAAGTGGGGAGGCAGTCAGAACACCAGTAGGAGTTGGTTATCAAATTGAGTCTCGCAGATTGAATGTTGCCTGGCAGATTTGAAGTTGGCTAGACAATGATCACAGAGAGGATGATACACTAATGAACTCAAACCCGAGTGTGTATGATATCCACCTAGCAAGCCATTAAAGCAGGGATGTGACATATAGTTTAAAATTATTGCCTCACCCTGAATGCCATGTAATGAACACGATGTAAGAATGAACACGATGTAAGAAATGTATACACAATTGATAACAGATTCAGTAAGCACAGTACTTCTATGTTACATTCGAAGACACTTGAGCTTTGGGGAGTCAACCCTTCGGTTCATTATATAGTACTGATTACACCTTGAAGGAAGAGGGAGACTTGGAGAAGACAAGAATCTCTAGAGACCTGCATTCATTCAGGACTGGTCAAATTAGGTTCTCTGTAGTTTCCCATGGTGTGTGGGATTCTCCCCAAGGATTGGGACAAAGCCAAATAGACAGGACACAGGCTTTTTGTCTTTCCTTTCCCACATTTATAGTCTGGAGGTTCTGCATACATGGACTTTGCTTCAGGGGAACAACAGAGGGCAGAGGGCATGCCTGTTATAAGGCTAAGGTGCCCAGAGACACCTTAGGGTGCATGGCTACTGGGAAAAGTAAATGGTTCATGACTAAGCTTGATTTTTGCATATACACAAAGCCTAGCACTCTTTCAGCTCAAAACCTCTCATCATGTGGTGCACAGTGATCTCTGGAACATGCTCATAGGTGACGCAGCTCCCAGTGTTCATCTTATGCCTTCCCTCTATAGGGATACACCTTCTGTTTTCACAGTCTTCATGCTAGAATAGTGGTGTGAAAGTTAGCCTGGACTGTCCTCAGTAATGTGTTTCTTACTTGTGGTAGACTCTGCAAGACTGTAAAGTGAACCAGTAATTTAAAAAATTTCTTTAAATTTAGTCCTTTATTGGAATATACAAATCATATAGCTGAACAGTATAGTGAGGGTTAGTTGTGTCAGTGTTACAGAACCTAGGATCACCTAGAGGCAGGCCTTTGGAAATGCCTGTAGGGAAAGATCTTGGTTTTACGTAAGGAACGGCCCACTGTCTGTGGCTAGCATTATTCCCGGTCTGGGATTCTGAACTATAGTAACGGAGAAAGGGGGTCAAGTAGAAGCTTCTGCTCACTCCTCCTTGCCTCCTGATTGTGACGTGGCCAACTGCTTTGAGCTCCCGGCATTTTGATTTCTTTGTCATGGTGAACTATATGCTGGTACTATGACCAGAATAAACTCCTCCTTTCTTGACTATTTTTCCTTTTGTCAGCGTGTATTATGACAACAGAAAAAGATGAACATAGAGGGCAGAAAATCACACAGTAGGCCTCAGACAAAGCTTACAGTCAACTTGCATTGCCTCTAAGAATATTTTATTTTAAAATTTACCTGTTTTCCTAAGAGACATTTCTCACAGGTCTTATGTTTTTTTTTCCGTTCAGGTTTGAGACATTATTAATTTAGTTAGTAGAATATCTAGATTGAGACAGTAGCAAAAAGTTGATACTTGAATTAAAAATCTCTATTTTTATCCTTGTGGCCTTAGGAAACGGACAACAGACTGGTTGGTCTGAAGGATCTAGTTCCCTAAATACCAAGCCCTCCTATATCTTCCTTGAAATATACATCTTATGCAATAAATGGTAAAAGCAATTTAATACCAACTTAGGTCAGCCCGTAGCTCATAAAGGTTCCTATTCCCTCCCCCCTTCCCTTCTTTTCAGCTGATGTCACATCCTATATAAGGAAGCTGCATGCATCTGTCTTGCATCTATACATGGATTTTACATGTTGAGTGAGGTATTGCTATCTTGAGTAATTTAAAGTAATTTCTATCTCAAATGTCAAGCGTCTGCTGCATTTCAGCTCTTCCTCCGTTTGGTATAATTGTCAACTCCATGTGCACAGATTGACTTAATACAGTCATCAAATGTGCTTTGAATTAAGAGCTATTTGGCCAGCTTCTGTAGCCCCGTTTGAAGCGGGGCGTCCTGTGTTGCTGTTATAATTTTGCCTTTACTTTATCAGAACCATAAGAGCCATATATTCCAAGAGTCACTATGAGAAATCTTTCCACCAGGTGGATGGCATGTGCCCACATCTAGTTTGAAAACTAGAACAATGGTAGTACCCTAATTTGAACCATTCCTTCTAGAATCGCTTACATTTATTAAGAATTTGCTTGAAGGAGTTCAAACAAGGGTAGTGACCTCTCAAGCGCTGCCATTTAAAGAGGATTATTTTTATTCACACAGTGTTGAAGTTGGTGATATCTTATGCAACTTCGGTATTTATTAACAAACAGTTCCAGAGTCAGTATAATGTAAGGAATCCATACAGGGTACTTGAACATTTGAAATGTATCATAATTTATTGCCCTTGCACATGTGTGTTTACACGAGATTATGTGTGAGAGAGAATGAGTGGCCCCAGCATTGCATTGAGGGAACTGTGCCATGTTGTGCTCAGCACTTTGTCTGACAGTTGTCACGTTGTTCTTGTCCTTTCTCCCCTATTGTTTATTTTCCGGCTGCTTCCACAGCCTGGTGAAATCTCAGCAGCTAGCTGGGACTCAATTTTGATGAGTGCCAAGATGCTTTGATGAAATCTGGTATAATTATCTTAAACTCAATTGTATTTGGCTTTAATGCTGGCATTTTCCATATTCAGGAGATTAGTGTGTTCATCTGCTACTGGAAATAGATGTCCGGACAGAAACAAAGGTAGCTGAACTTAAAAGGCTACAATTTTAGTTCACTTTATGCTTTAGTTTCAGAAACAGCTTGGATGTGCGTTCAAACTTTTTTTCAAAATGTTTAGCACTTGTTTCTTCTAACAGTAACAAAATCAAAACAAAGTATTAGCCCCAAACACCTCTCTCTCAAAAAGGAAGTAACATAATTCCCTTTGACCAAAAATGACTTTGGGGTTCTGTATTGTTTTAAACTTTCCTGAGAGGGGCAGAATATTATTATGTTAAATAAAACGTTTTTATTTTATCACCATGAAAAAATGAGCTGAAAAGCCATTTTGGTTTAGATGGCAGTACTACAAAAAGGCTAAAGCATCTCAAAAGTTAGTCTTTCATTTCTGATGCTTATGCTGTGAGGAACTTAAGTTTATTGACATTTATGTGAAAGCACCATTTTATTTCTGAGATGATTGCAATGTTATGATTTATGGATATTTGGCTGTCTGATTATGGCCCTGCAAATAGGGTTTTCAAAAATGTTCACACAGGCAAAAAAAAAAGACATTGACCTATTCAGTTAGCAAGCTTCTACTGTCCTAAAGGTTTCTAAATTTAATTTGAACTGGAAAAGTTTTTGCTTGCAGTTGGAATCTGGAATTAGGGGAGAGGTTCTGGTTTTGGAATAACAGTCCTCAGCCTGGACCCTTTGGATGGTCTTGGGAAGACTAGGTGGTTCTTTGGACATGTAGAGCTTAGACTGAGGTTTTCTTATTTAAACTTATTTCATGAAATTATTACAGAATTTTAACATCTTCCCTTAACTACCTGACATATAGCATCCCCTATGTAGAATATTGCAGGTACTGGCAGTTGAATTAACGGCAGAAATTTGATGTCAGGTAGTTGAAGATAGTTCTATGGCCCTGGGAGAACATGATGTATGTTGTCTTTTGTCAAAATCATGTGCCTCTGTACAACCTTGTTCAATTGCCTTTCCCTTTCCATATATTTCTTTGGTAGGTTTTTCAGTAGCTGTTACGTGATTTATTAATCACTGTAAAGAATTTGCTAGTTTTATTACAGTGTTTATAGACTGTTCGGTCTAGTATTACTTCAAAATTACACCATTGCTGAGTTCTGCTAACTGTCAAACTCGGTAGACTTCTATGTGAACAGAAAATGACTGGAAAATGCTGACTTCCCGTTTGTTGTGTTTATGGTCTGGATGCTGATGATACCCAGGAGAATGATTATTCATCAGAGGGATGTGAATCTCATTTCATATTCCGCATGCTCCCTAGTAGATTTTACTTGTGGTTAATGGAGTATCTGTTGAAGGTTATCAAAGTAAAGACAATATGGGAAGCTCTCAGCACACAAGGTTGAAAAAGAATCAACAATTGTTATGCACAGTGTGGTGCACATAAATCATTCTCACATACGTAATTTCACAGTTCACGCACTAAGATTTTTCCATGTGTTTGCTAGCCAATTGTCATTGTAATCATAACCTGGAACAAGGTTCAGAGACGCTGTTGAATGTTGTGCATTGCTAGATGTTCTCTGGTTGGTTTAGAGTAAGCCTTCCATCCAAGGTAGCTACTAGATGAAAAAGACAACAAAAGAAGTATCCAAGACCTCTGTTTTCAGACTTCCATAAAGGGAAATTTGACTTTTTTTACAAAAGAAAAAAGCAAGAAGATCAGAGAGTGAGAGTTGACATCTCGGTGCTGAGCCTTGAGTTCGGACTCAGGCTGTAGTCTACATAAGACTCCCAAGTGCATCTCAAATGGTTAGCCTAGAGTCTGGAAATAATTGCTGTGGCTCTGTTGTAAGTGTCTCCTGATCCACAGCCTAGGAGGAAATGAGTAAAATATGTGCTTTTTCTAGTAAGATACTTGATGTTTTTGCTAATAAGTGTTGTACAAACCACAAACTTTGCTGATAAGGTGACTCAAGATTTGAAAAAGTATCAAAGCTGCTATAATTGTAATGAAAGCAAGGACCAAACACCAACAGCAAGGAACACGGACATCTAAGAAAAGCATGGGCGCCAGCTGCTTCTCGAGTTCTGTAAAAGATCCATTAACCCTTTCCACACTCTTACCAAGAGAGAGCTGTGATTGGTGCTCATATCTGTGGTTAAAGCATGCCAGTGTATTTGGCTTTCCTATATTTATCCCTTGACCAGATGTTTCAGCTAGCTTTTTGTATTAAATGAATGTTCTCCCAGATTCATGCTGGGAAGGGCACTTCAGATTTCCAAGACTTCTTTGACCTATCCTGAATTTGTGTGAGTTGTCAAATTCCACTTCAGACAGAAGCCTGTTGAGGTAGAGGCTAAGTAGCTATGGCTCAAGGAGCTGTGTGCAAAGCATCCTGGGAGCTCTGCATTTCCTGAGAGAAATAGGGAATTCTAAGTTAGGGAACTGTCCTTTCCACACCTATGGGTCATCTCTCGAGACTCTGAAACTAGAATCTAAGGGTAGCTTTACCCTTTTTTACTACTGTTTCTCTTTCTTAAAAACATGCAGTAAAAATGTAGAAGTATAGCCAGGGGAAAGATGAAGGGTAAAAGGTCATATCTCAATGAATTAATAGCAGGATTAGAACTTTGCATTTTTAGCTAGTGTCTGTTTTAAAAACACATATACTTACCGTGGTCAGTGTTTAAAAAACTGGGTAGTTTACTTTTCAAGTTCGTTCTAGGGAAAACCTACCTCTTTGTATGCTAAGGAGCAGTGATCACCTGTAAAAATTTCAGAATTATCTCTGGGGTACTCGGTCCAAGAAGAGGCAGGCTAATGTGAGAAGCAATTTACCCAAAACAAAGTTACTTTACTCGTCAGTTTAGTGGCAAAAGGCAGAATGCTCTTTGCATTTTTGCTGTGGAAGACTGAAGATGATAACGACAGCAGAGCCAGAGTGTGTACCAGAGAGCGTGTAACAGCAAAGTGTGTACCAGAGAGCGTGTAACAGCAAAGTGTGTACCAGAGAGCGTGTAACAGCAAAGTGTGTACCAGAGAGCGTGTAACAGCAAGTGTGTACCAGAGAGCGTGTCACGGCAAAGTGTGTACCAGAGAGCGTGTCACGGCAGAGTGTGTACCAGAGAGCGTGTCACGGCAGAGTGTGTGCCAGAGATCGTGTCACGGCAGAGTGTGTACCAGAGAGCGTGTCACGGCAGAGTGTGTGCCAGAGAGCGTGTCACGGCAGAGTGTGTGCCAGAGAGCGTGTCACGGCAAAGTGTGTACCAGAGAGCGTGTCACGGCAAAGTGTGTGCCAGAGAGCGTGTAACCGCAAAGTGTGTGCCAGAGAGCGTGTCACGGCAGAGTGTGTACCAGAGAGCGTGTCACGGCAGAGTGTGTGCCAGAGAGCGTGTCACGGCAGAGTGTGTACCAGAGAGTGTGTCACGGCAGAGTGTGTACCAGAGAGCGTGTCACAGCAAGTGTGTACCAGAGAGCGTGTCACAGCAAGTGTGTACCAGAGAGCGTGTCACGGCAAAGTGTGTACCAGAGAGCGTGTCACGGCAAAGTGTGTACCAGAGAGCGTGTAACAGCAAGTGTGTACCAGAGAGCGTGTCACAGCAAAGTGTGTACCAGAGAGCGTGTCATGGCAAAGTGTGTACCAGAGAGCGTGTAACAGCAAGTGTGGAACCTTCGGAAAGACGGCTTCTACTGTGTTGGCTCACGGGGCCTGAGTTGAAATTTGCTGAGACGTCCCCAATAGTATGTATAATTAACGAGGATACTAAGCAATTATAAAACTTACCTAAAATAGGCATTCTGCCTTTTAAGTAACACTTCAAATACTAAATATTATCACGGCACTAGCACACCCTGCACTCTATGATTGAGTCTAGAAATTTTTTTTTATTTTAATGTGGATAGAATGTGTACAGCATATTTCCAGATAATTAACTTTACACTGTTTACCTTGTATTCTTGGAATGATTGACAGGATGCTTTGCGGGGGTCAGTAATGCAGAAAAGACCTACCTGGTCACATTTTCAAATGTCACTACTGTCAGCAATATTGCCTTGTGAATGTCCTATGGTTTGGGTGACTGAGCTGCAAGACCAAGAGGCACGAGAGGCAGCCTTACTAGGGTGTCCTGTGTCACCGTCACATAGTAACTTCTTCCATCACTGTGTCCCTTTGTTTGATCACCTTTCCACCCCTCTTACCCCCTTTCTTTCTGCTAAACACTGTGTGATGGATCACACCACCAAGACCATCAGATGCTTTCAGTTTGGGAGGCAAACACTTCGTGGTTGTTGAAGACTGCATTCACACAGGGAAAGCAGGGGCGGTTTCAAGTTTCCGAAATGTTCTGCTGAAAATGCAGTGATAACAGTTCCTGCCACTGGCCATGTGACTCAAGAATAACTGGGAGGAAAGAATGTTTGTTCAGGGCATGACCTGGGTTAATAACGAGCAAGAAGTATTACCTTTTTGTTGTTGTTGTTGTTTGCAAACGTATTTTCTTTCTCCACAATTTCTTTCCTCGTATTATAGATATTCTATGACTTTTTGATATCTGACTTTGTTCTTGGGAATATTTTCAAAACATCTTTTGTGCTGACTTAAGGCTTTGTCTGTGAAGTTGACATTTATTAGAAACACAGTAGAAAAATCTCAACTCTGCAGCTGCTGTACCACCATAGGCTGGGCTGTGACTGCTGTGCCACCATAGGCTGGGCTGTGACTGTGGCCCCACATTGGTCTCTGTCCTCCCAGAGAGGTCTAGATTTCCATTTTGATTCTAGCACATTCTGCCTCAGTTCATCCACACTCGTGCCTCTTTAAGCATGCAGAGTACATTTGGCACCAACGTGTGCTAACATGAGCTTTTGTTATGTTTAAATTTCCTCCTCCCTTGCCTAGCCAGATCTTTATTTTACTTTGGTCCCTGGGCACATCTCTCCCCTGTCTTCTAGGAGGCTATATGCTTTAGGGTGGTGAGAGGACGGTCTTGTTTTGACTGAACCTGTGCTCCGTGTTTAGCTTCCCAATACTTTCCACATTCGTATAGACACCTCAGGTGAGACACGTAATTTTTAATCCAGTTCGTTGGGGAGCTGGGGAGGTATAGTCTATTTTACTGTATTTATTTATTTCCACTAAGTGGGTGGCATATTATAGTTTTAATAAATGACCCTTTGTGATGACAATGTTGAGGACTGAGACGATGTATATTTTTACAAGAAAACCTTTCATTTAAATATGCTAAATAATTCTGCAGGAATCATCAATGAGAGGTTTAAAAGATAAGTGCATTTTCATGAGACGTGACTGAAATGGTCTATGAAATGGGTAGGTTGTTAGAACGTTTAAAGGTAGAAATTACTCGAGCATTTTTGAATTAATTTTAAATTCTTCTGAATATTTTTATGCACAGACATCATAATGACTACTGTAAATAAAGTCAGTGTCTTTAGATATATAAAATATAGGAAATTATAAACTTATCATTTAGTATTTAATTTTTGGATGACTTTTGTTAATTTTATTTTTATTAGTATGCAATAAGTATATACAATAATCGGTTTCATTGTGCAATTTTAAACAATGTATGTAATATACTTTTGTTTAAATATTCCTTTTAATATCATATATTAATCACAACTTCAGAAAACTAATTTTCACCCGGGTGGTGGTGCACGCTTTAATCCCAGCATTTGAGAGGCAGAGGCAGGCAGATCTCTGTGAGTTCGAACTCACAGCCTATTCTAGAGAGCTAGTCCCATTCATATTCCCTCTGCATGTACTGTATGAGCAAAGTTTCCATTTTCTTAGCTGGCCTGTTGAAGATTGTAAGGCAGCGTTTTCCCTTATAACCTGGATCGGATCCATTCAACGAAGAACCTCATTAGCAACACTCTTGCCGAAAACTCACTTTATACAAGTGAAAATGTAGAACTAACAAGTTGATATTCAGGGATTTTGATACTCCAGGGGTATTTGAGTATCTCTCCTAAGAAGTAAGTTCCTTGGTGTAGCATCGCCTGCAGATGCCTGCCCTCACATCTTCTCAAGATTCCTCTGTTGGCTTGTTGTGTTTCTTCTTCCCATGTTTCTGCTTGTCAGTAACTGAGGGCAAAAGAGCAAGTGGCAAAAGAGAACAGATCTTGATGAAGTCTCCTTAGAGCTAATACTTGTTAATGCGGGTTCAGGATGCATCACCAATAGTCTTTCTTTTCTGTGAAGTGGGAGCAAATGATGTCATCAACCTTACAGTCTTATGAGGTTTAATGAGAATGTAGCGACTACATTTGTGGGGATATTTATGGCTGCTTAGATGTGGGGGTGGTGTTCCCTTCAGCTGTGCGTGTCACACAATGACACAGGATTCTTTACAGTGTAGAAAGCTGTAGTGCTGTCCCAATTCCATGGCTCTCTTGCTAGCCATGCAAACCTCAGTCTTACTTTCCTACGAGTGGGGTTGATCCAGCAGCCTCCAACTTTTGTCTTCTCCTTTCTTTCTGTCTTCACTAGCGCTGTCAGTGTCCTCCAGTCATTGCATTTGGAGACCTGAAAATGGTTTCCTAAAATCTGGACAATCTTCCCAGGAGGACTAAGGCTTATGGTATCCTAGGAGGATACCATAAGATTGAAAAATTCTAAGCCAAATATTTAGATCACATCAGTTTTGATCCTTATTTATGATAGACAGCGTTGGGCTTATTAATGTATTTTTCTGAAACAAGTTTTAAAATTATTAGCTTAATGATGAATGATAGCCCATAATTTAAAAAAATCTTTCCAAATATTGTCTCTATATAAGTCTGAACATTGGGAAAATATATACTAAAGATAATATATACAAGCCTAATCCTTTTATAGATATGTAAAAACAGTTTGCATGGAAGGAGCTAGGATCTTATTTTTTGACCATGTCATATTGTTACATTTATGCACTCAAGAGTTTTCTGTACTTTGGGTAAATTGTTTCCTTTTGTCAAGGTTTCTCAATAAAAGACCAAGATAGAAAATATGCAATAAACAACTTAATAATATAGTAAGATTATCTTTATTTCTTCTTTTACTGTTTTAAAGATTTTTTTTAATACAACATAATTTAATCACATTCTTTCCCTTTCTCCACGTCCCCACAGATCCTCCTGACCTCCCGGTCAACCCAACTTTCTATTCTCTTTCTCTTTCTCTTTCTCTTTCTCTTTCTCTTTCTCTTTCTCTTTCTCTCTCTCTCTCTCTCTCTCTCTCTCTCTCTCCCTCTCTCTCTCTCTCTCTGTGTGTGTGTGTGTGTGTCTGTCTGTCTGTCTATCTGTCTCTTTCTCTCAACAGGATAATTTAGACAAAAAATAATAAAAACTTTAACTTAGAAGGATATTAATAGTTGGTTTTGGTGGTGGTAATTTGATTTTAGATGGGAAACTGGCATGCCTCCTGTTCAGTCTTCAGAGTTTGACACTTGTGGCAGGGAAGTATCATATCTTTAAATGCTTGAATATCCATAATATATAGAATATACATAAGAGTACACTTTTTATATTCTTGGCAACTTAAAAATTTGGTGCCAGTATTTTCATTCAAGGATCTTCATCAGATAACAAGTACAATAATTTTATAAGACAGTATTTTCATGATTAACTTAGGAATAGAACATCACCTACTTTTAATTACTGCAACAAGTAGAATTACTGTACCAAAAGAAGATATAATCTTTTGCCAAAATACCCATATTTCCACGTGTTTGTCCCTGACCTACCAGCATAATGTAAGTACCAGCCTTATCGCATCTTCCCAGAACTGTTTTATATTTTAAAACACAATCTTAACATGTTTTTTAAAAATACATTTTATCTTTTTTGGCTATATGTATCTGTTTATTAGCAAGAGGGATCTTTCTTTTATTTCTTGCTAGAAAACTATGTAATCTCAGGCTATCTTTGACAAAGAACATTCTTTGAAAAGTTTAGAAAAGAGGAAAAAATAGAATTTTTACATGTTAAGATGAGGGGCCAAGACTTGTACATTGGCAGTGTTTTGAAATTTTCATAGTTCAATACTTATAAATAAATGGTCAAGTCCAAAGACAAGGTCTTTAATTTTCAGATGAATTGAAATGAGTCCAGGGTTGCACAGAAACGCTGGATTTATAACTTGTTGTATTGTACAAGGATAGTTTTAGCTTCTCTTCTTGTCTCCTAAGTGTTCTACTAAGTCTTGACTGGCGCCAGCTAAGGCAAATAGAATTAAGGGCATGTCAGCTTCTTTCTGAAAATGAATTTTGAAATATTTCTCAGAGGTGAAACTTGGCATGCATGTTCTCTCAGAAATGAGTTCATGGATTTTGTCATTTTTAAAGGGTTATTAATATGGCTATACTTAAAACACTTTCACATACATGTATGGGCATATATATTTTATCTTACACACATATACATGTATATGTGTACATATATAGTAAGTGGGTAATAAACTTAAGAACAGCATTTTATGGTCATTAAAAATAAAAGGAATGGATAATATAAGTCCATGTATATTTTATGCAGCATATATGTGATCTTTCTGGCCAAATTTGAATATTTTAAATGATCTTATAGCTACTTGTGTAGTAGGCCCAGTGTGTATAGGAACTATGTTTTAATACTGGAAAAATACTGCCTTTATTTTTTTCTTTCATCATGAGAGTGACATTATTGATGAAAACTTACCATCAGATTGAAGAGCTATGTGATGTACCAGGAAGACTCCACTGGGCCTTGCTCATGGAAAACTCACCATAGATTGTCATTTTTGTGTGATGGGAAGGCCTAGGAAGATAGGTTATTGCTTTCAGGAGTCGATGTGCTTTGAGCCATGCACATGAAGTAAAGAAGATTGCACTAATTACTCTGTGACATTCTGAGCTTTAGCCTTTCCTGGTATACCACTCATCCTGTTGAAGGCTGAAGAAATCAGAAACTAGGTGGTCAAGTGTGCTCATAATCTCAGTTTATTTCTTAAGTCAGCTCACGGGTCCTGTTATCTAGCTCAGATCTTTCGCTCCATATACTTGCTATTTTGACCTTGACTTTTTCTTGCCAAAAGATGATGCCATCTTCCCATTATAGTAGGTAACCAAATTCAGTTCACTCATCTTTTCCCACTCAGTGCATCTTCATAAACTGCAACTACTTGTAATTTCGTATAAGAGATGACTACCTATTTTGTTCTATCTTTGGGGATGGTGGCATTGAAACCCAGGTCCTGTTCAGTAAATTCTCTACCGTGAAGTCCAAACATACTCTTGGGAGCTCTTGAATCTTTGATCAGCTCATCTTCTTCAGAGGCAACTTAGTCAGCTTAGTGGTCTTCTCTTTGTTGTATTTACAGCCCTGTGTCTTGCTGTTCTGCTCGATACCTTCATGCCCTGTTCCCGACCTTCACACTCCCATCTAGTCATCCCATACAAACGCCAAACTCAAAATATATGAAGCAGCTTGTAGTTTTCACATAAAATAGACAATTCAACACATTTTGGCAAAGATCACCTCCTCGTTTTCTTTAGCCACAGTCTAGAGTTAAAGGTGAACTCTTCTGTGGTTTTGTCTTGGTTTCCCGTATGCACGTGGTCACAGACCCCAGTTGATTCTGTCCTCTGAGCATCATGTACCTGCTGTCCTGCCGTTGAGTCCTGGTCCAGATTCTCTTTGCTCACTATAGTTTCTTTTTAAGATCGTTCCCTTGCGCTTTTGAGACAAGTCCTGTAAGAGTACATGTTTATTGTGCAAGGTAATAAGTTTTCATTTTATTTAGGTGTCCTGTCATTGAAACAAGCTGCTATGCACCTACCAATATTCAACATTTTCAGGCCTCAATGTTTTAAATGATTTGTAATTCCTTTGTTGAAAATAAACTATTTTGTATATACTATATCTTGATTATAGATTCCCCTCCCACTAGTCCCCCCAGTTCCTCCCCACCTTCTCTTTTCTCTAGATCAACCCCTTTCTGTCTCTAATTAGAAAAAGGAAAAAAAACAGGCTCTTAAGCGATAACAACCAAACATGACAAAATAAAATATGAAAAGATGAAGCAAAAACTGTATCAGAGTTGGAAATGTCAATCCAACAAGAGGAAAAGAGTCCCAAGAGCAGGCACAAGTGTCTGAGACCCAATGATTCTCAAAATCAGGAGTTCCATAAAAATATTAAACTAATAGCTATAGTATATACACAAGAGTACCTAGTGCAGACTCATATAGGCCCTGTGATTGTTACTTCAAAAATGATATCCATTAAAAAAACACATGCTATAATCTTTCTTGTGTGATTACTTTATTTTAATGTTCATCCAACTTTTTACTATTTTGCCAATGAGGTACACCAGTGTGGTGACTGAATGTTGTTGCTAAGGCATTATGTGGTTGATTCATTTCCCAGTCCAAATTCCCCTTCTTCCAAGCACCGCCTTCTTCCCACATATACATAAAGGAGTAGCTTATGTTTGTATATGATACTGCCTCTCTTCAGTACTTAGGAATGATAGAGTTGGACTTCAGATATAATATCTGGCTATATAGAGATTTCTCTTCTGGACTGATAAAAAGAAAATGGGGTAAATGCCATTTTACTCAATAGTATTTCCTAGAATTTGTCTTATTCTGTGTCATGAAGGGGTATGAAGTCTCTGAAGCGTATTTCAGTTGCTTATTTCATGTTTGTCATTGTTGATTCCTAATCAAATCCCTCTACCAATTTTATACAATGATGTTTTAGCTTTCCCTTTTTATTTTTATAGTATTATATTATGTAGTATTATATATATAGTATTATACTATTTTATAGTATTATATTGGTTTCAGCAACATGATGCAAATATATGATTCAGTTAGTTTTGTGAGCACCAAGCATTCAAACAGAAAGTCATGTGGAGTGATAACATTCATGTCCTTTGAAGGCATGGAAAGGAAATAAAAGAGGTTTGTGTTGCATGGACATTGCAGACCTCAAATTACCAAGGGCATTGCTAGATGTAGGCTGTCTTGAAGCCAGAAGGACTGAAAATCTGTGATTTGGAGGATATGCAAATAATAAAGACATACTTTATATCAATCTTTTTACTACAAAGGACATAGCATTAATTTAAACAAAGTAACTCTTGTATATTGCTGGTATAATTTTTAGTACAAGATTAATAAATTCAGCAGTTTAAATCTTAAATTTTGTCTTGTAGTTATATTAATTTTATGTTACAAGATTTTATGAGAGTAATCTAATTTTTTTGTGTGTGCTGGCAAAATACTAGTAATTTTCCAGCCTGTGTAGTAGAGAAATGTTGGATTTTATGTATGCTCTGAAACAAATTAGCAGCGTTTGGTTAAAACAGCTGCCTAAATGATGAGAAACAAATTGGATTATAAAATCTTCCTTGGTAGTTTAGCATGTCAATTAGTTAAGTGAGGATTTGAGCCATATCATACAGTCATGGGGTGAGTAATGATGCACAGTGGTCAAGTCAAGTATCTGGTAATGGCGCCAACCTCAGTGCCTGGGTCTGGTCTTGAGATATGTGGGGGAGGGCAGGGATGCTTTTGAAAATAAGCCCATTTCTTCAGTGTTAGATCATAACTGCCTATTTAATAAGACTTTATTGAGGGCCCATCATGAGTTAGATGACTTATTTAGGGACGAAACAGCATAGTTTGAAGTCATTACACAACCAAGGCTGTGTAACTTTAGTGCAGGGACATTTGTTTTTCAACTTTGTGGTTCAGAATGTATCTTTATACCATGAGAAACCCTAGCAGAATTTGGTACAAAGAAGGATGCTTATTAGCTCAGATGAAGAGTAGAGTTGTAATGTTTGAGTTACTTAGTAGTTGGAACAGCCTCTTCATTACAGTTAGAGTAATAGAGATTTGATAGTAGAGGCTGGGATGTTTTGATTCCTCTTCCTTAACATTCATTTCTCCTGCAAACTTGATTGCTCAGACCCAGTCCTACTTTGCTTCTCACTCTCTAGGCAGTTGTAACAACAGGAAGTGCTTCAGATTGCCAAGACTAGAAGTTTTAGAGTTCGTATCCCAGCTACTTGCTGAGTTGACTGATGTTTTTTTTAGCATTCAGTAATGTCAACCAATCCTTAGTCTTTCCATTTGTAAAAGAATTCCTCCATGGAAGATCAGAACAGATCCTTGGCTCCATCATTCAAGTGCAATGCTTTCCAGAGTATTTGTATATGTATTTGTGTTAACTAAAAACGTTGTTGATCAGGTCAGCACACATAAAAAGTAATGATAAACCAATCTTAATGACCTGGAGAAGTGGTTTGCAAACCAATTAAACCATTAGCAACACCAGGAAGATGGCGGATGGGTAATTGACTTCAGTCTTTCTGTATCTACCTGACTGACTGGGCTTGATTAATTCTACCCAGCAACATTTCTATACATTATATCATGGAATGTTAAAGATTTTAGAATTAGAAATATGGACAATCATTTTCCACCCCCTTGTATAGTGAGACGCTGATTTTGGGAGAGGCAGAAAAAAAAACTGGGAAAAGCAGCTTTCGAACTTTATATGTGTTGTAAAATTCTCATTATTCTTGCAACACAGATAGTTTGAAAGTACAGTACAGGAAGAGAAGACAGGAGGAAAGGAGGGGGGGCTGACGTGGGCTAAAGGATCCCTCAGTGATTTGGAAGGCTTCATTGAATTCCTGTACTTGAGCAGACGCTGAAACTATTTATCTGAGTAATCTCTTCAGGCTTGTTGTTGTTGAAAAGCTTCTCTGCTCTCCCTTGCTTCAGCCCGGAGCAGCTCGCACATGGTTGGCTTTCTTGGGTGCTGCTCCGGGAGTGCGTGTATTTAAGGCCTGCGAGGGAGCCAAGCCGCAGGATCTGGCAGGCTTTCAGCTGCTGAACAGGGGGCATGGAGCTTGCCGTTGGTCTTCGACTGAGAGAACTGTGGCTGTAATTTCTTTTTGGTAAACATCCATCACGAAGTGAATTTATCTCCTTTACGCATTTGTGTTCCTTTGGGTGTGTGATCCTCACTTGATTGGACATGAGTCCTTCTGTAGCATTACTTAACCTCTAAAAACATTGAAAAGTTGCTTTGGCAAGTCAGAGGAACGTAGGATATATAGTAAATCTTACCTGTACCCGTGGATACCAATCAGATGCGGTAGTAAGAGGCCTTTCGGATATCAGTGTGACGACCAAAAATCTGTGGTATGGCTGATTTGGACTTCATGGTGTCAGGGCACATGGTCAATGGTTTGGCTCCGACTTAGATTATTTAATGTGGTTGCTTTAAGGAAAGTTAAGATCTGTTTTGGCTCTTTTGACCTCTTTGACATTCTTTTTTGCTTGTATTATCAGTGACAGCCACCATTACTACTAACGTGTATTGAGTGCTCATGGGTACCACGAATAGAGCTCAGCTTTCCACTTATTCCCAACAGCCGCTTTAACTCCCAGGTCCCCGTTGTCCCTGTTCTTCCTCACATGTTAGGTACAGCTGTGGCTTACAGCAGATACCAGCTGTGAGGCTTTGAGTCAACTTAGAATGGGAACTTAAACTAGGTCTTAGTCTCTGATACCAAGTTCTTAACCTTCTTTCTGTCCTGCTCTCCTGTACCAAGATGATTGGGAGACCATCCACTCTAAGGCCTCACTTTTAAATGTTTTACACAAAAAAACTCCAAAATGGCATTGATTCCAGTTCTGTTCCTTTCGTTTTCTGAGCATCTTAGTAAACGAACCCAAAGATGAGGCTGGAAAAGTAGTGTTGCAGAAAGATTTGTCGTGAAGTTTGGGAGAATTTGTCAAGAATAAATTTTGAGTGTCTAAAATAAATATGACATTTCAAAAGATGAATGAGCACGGCCTAGGTTTATATATGCTAACTATTTTTGCAAACTTAGTCAGCTAAGCGGTATACCTGTTAACTGTAGGCTTTCAGCAAGGCTAAAGGGCAATCTAATACGATTTAAAGAACATGTAGATTGTTTGGAACCTGATGACCAGTTCATTTTCTCATGTTCAGTAATCATACTTGAGTAGCCATAAAAGGAGGTTTGGGGTTCAAAGAGTCAACAGCTCCTTGGTACTTAAAGTTATTAAGACTACTTAAGTATTCTCTTGAGTCTTTAAAATAGTCTTTCTGCAGGAAGTAGATGGAGATGCATTTGAATGCAGATAGATGGAAGAGATGAGCCTTGAGGTCCTGTCCCATAGATGTTCAGGTAGAATTCTTAGACTTTGTCATTTTTTTTTGTTGTTGTTCATGTAAAAAAGATGGTATTGGACTTGTGTGTTGTCCTCAGCCAACGTTAGCTGCATGTTCTCTTTGTAATGGAAATCTGATGAGCTAAGCATTAATGATCCCTAGCTTCTGACTGAAGTGGTATCTGAATGGATTTGCCTTGGACAACACTCCTCTCAATTTCTTCCTAGAACACTTACACTGATGGAATGGATAACACTATAATTCAAAACCTATTGGCAGAACCTAGGAGGGCGCTCCAACTGCTAAATGCTGTAAGGGCTGAGTGGAAAACAAAGGCAAATCTTCTGTCTGTTTGGCTGCTAATTGTGCCCGAGTGGAAGCCCACAGACAAGCTCTGACTCAGGCCCCTGGTCTTGCTGGGTGAAACCCAAATTGAAAATTTATAAACCCCTGCAAATGTCCCCTAGATGTGTTTCCTCTTTGCTTTATCGCAGTAGAACGACACCCTGTTGAATTATTAATTTATTTAATCACAGCAAGAGCTATAATAACTATAATTTTTAGTTTTGCTTTTGAGACAAAATGTCACTCTGAAGTCCAGGTTGGCATTGCATTCATTCTTCATCCTCCTGTCAGTTTGTGGGGACAGTGACACAACTCTACACCCTGGACGGGCTGAGAAACTTCTGTAGAATTTAGGGACATTAACTAAGGCCAAGTAGGGATTTTGACTTGGATGGAGAAGAAAACTTGGGAATTTCAGGATGAGGCTGTTTTTGTGAAGCAGCATTTGGTGTGTTATTAAAGAGAAGAGGCCATCGATTTGGAAGGAGAGCAGGGAGGACTGTATGGGGAGGCTTGCAAGTGGAAAAAGGGAGGGAAAAAATTTGTAATTGTTTTCTAATCTCAAAAATTTAAAAAATATTATAGGCTTAATTAAGTACTAGGATTAGAAGAAAAAGGGTATGAAAATAAAATAAGACCGATCCAGTTTGAGAGTGTGGGTGTTGGCTTCTCATAGAGAGAGAGAGAAGTCTGTGTTTTTCTACATTTGTGCATGTGTGCATGTCTGTGTTTGAGTATGTGTGTGAAAGAGTGTGTCTGTCTCTGTGTTGTGTTTGTGGCTTTTTGTTGTTTTGCTTTCCATTTCCTTTTTCCAATAGTCATATATAGGATTTTGGTGGAGTTTGGCGTTACTGTTCATAGAGTTGTAGACCACAGGGTATCTCTGGAGGGACAGGAGCATAATTGATACAGTTAAAGTCTAGTGAACGGCGAGAGACAAAAATGGGGTATCTCGGCTATAGACAAAGTTGAGTTTTATGTTCTTATTTTTAGGCCATGTTGGGGGGAAGGAAGGAGGCTCTGGGTCAAAGCTGCCATGACGTAAAACGTAAACTGTGGGAAACATTTACCATCTTCCTGAGAACATATTAGAAGTAGGAAGCGCACTGCATCCTGGACAATGTGCTTCCTTAGAATGCTGCAAGCCAGGCGTTCAATGAAACGAACCCAGAGAGGAGTGAGAGCTAAAGATTGTAGGTGAGCTTGTTTCTGTCTGGTGTTCTGGAGGTGGAGACCACAGCCAAGAGCCTTGCTTCTTATTCAGTCAAATACAAACAAACAAACAAACAAAAAAACCCCTCGCATGGAGGGCTATGTTTAATACAGTGTTAATGGACTGCTAGTCACCTGTTGGGAAATGGATTTAATCCTTACCTGGTGAGCACA
The DNA here is from genome assembly GCF_982192425.1 of Myodes glareolus. NCBI lineage: Eukaryota > Metazoa > Chordata > Mammalia > Rodentia > Cricetidae > Myodes > Myodes glareolus. The sequence goes on along the minus strand of NC_142044.1, from coordinate 8,836,552 downwards.
GGCAGTCTCTTCCATTCCTTTGCTAAATATGAGCTGACAGTTGTGGAGGAAACCGACTCTAAACCTGTGTAATATCATTTGAGAATAAGAGTGAAATCAACCCAAATTTAGGAAAACTCAGGATTCTGATATTCACCTTATAAATACATGAAAAATTCATGGAAAAGTTTGTCTCCAGTAGGATGCAGGGAAGACATTCCTAATCTAGGTGAGAACAAAGTAAACAGGCTGACATAAAGGGACAGTGTGTTCAAATCTAAAAGAAGGTCAGTGAGGCACGGAATTGAAAGGACCCCAAACTTAGCAATTGTTTTTAAATAAGGGGCTTGTCAGGCACAAAGCTATCGCTTTGGGTGTAGCACAGTGACAAAAAAGGAGAAACTGGGGAAACAAATAGAATTCTAGAAGACAAAGACAGAATCTAGAAGGTGATGAAGGAGAAAAGGATTGGTAAAAATAATGGACATTTGAGTTGAAAAATGTTTTGGGTTTATTGACTAAAGAACTCACATTTTAAAAAAGGGACCAAAAAGCCTTGACTGTGGAGAAAGATAAACCTTCATAAGGAACAAAAAATGCTAGCCTTAGATTTCTTAATATAGAGTCAAAAAAAAAATCAATCAAGGTCAATCCGTCAAAAGACTGCATTAGCACATAAGTGTTAAAGGAGAAGTCTGTTACTCCGTAGTGATTCTGCATGTAGTGAGGTGGCCATTGCTGGTGCTGTTTCCCACCTGAATTCTTGCTATTACGATATTTGCATGATGGGTATGATAAAAGGCACACATATGCTTACCAATAAAAACTTAGAATACAAATCCGAGAGAACCAAATTCTTATGCCCTCTAGTCCCACGTCTAAAATCTTCCCAACACCACGGTGCTATCCTGTCTCATACTACTGCACAGCCACCCCCTCAGACACCGTAGCTAAAATCAACAATTTTTTTTTTGCATAAGTCACACGGGAGTCTGCTGGGTGTTTTACCCATTGTGCCAGCTCACTGCTGAGGATCAGTTCATCTCAAGGCGGCTTTGCATCTTGTCCCGCGCTGGACCATGAAGTCTGGACCTGGTTTGATGTGGCCCCGTGTTTCCCTATCCAGTGTTTCTGCATGTAGGTTGCTTGCCATTCCTTGCACACTCTTGAGTGTTTTGATGATTATTCTCATCATTTTCATCACTAATTAGCATTCTGACTTCAAAGCCTTGCTAAGTGTTGTATGTTTCAAATTCACACAGTTTGTGTCTTTTCAGAGTTTTTTTGTACATGTTAAAGGTTTCCTTGTTTCCTCTTTTTGTAATTCAACTAGCTATAACCTGATACTGTGAGCATTTGCGGTACACAGAGAAAGAGGTACTTCTCCATCTCACCTCCTTTTCCTTGTCTTTATTTCTCTCTCTGAACTGTTAACATATGTTCATGGAGAGCTACCATGTAGAAACCATTACTTTAGTTCACTTGTATGGCTGAGCAACAGGTGCCACAGAAATTGTGTTGAATGTGAATAAAATGAGCATAGCCCATAGGATGACAGTATTAAATATTATTTCTTGAATATCTTATTCATTTACTTAATGGCTATTGGTTTAAGATCAAAGAAAAGACATTAAGTCCTGTAGTTTTGGGATTTTTGGTTATTGTGTTTTTTTGACACAAGGGTTTCTCTGTGTAACAGTCTTGGCTGTCCTGGAACTTGCTTTGTAGACCAGGCTGAGATCTGTCTGCCTCTGCCTCCCAAGTGTTGGGATTAAAGGCATGCACCACCACCACCCAGTAAGTCTAGTAGTTTTAAAGAGAAGTCTTTAGAAGGAAAGTTTTATTATAAACTAGCTAGGAAGGAACCTGAAATTAATTTCTGATGACACCCCAACTCCCAACCTAATATCATTTTCTTGGCCGATTCTAATAATCTTTTCATCTTGATGTAAAACTGCTAAATGAGACCGATCATTTCCTGCAAATTCTTTTGAATAAATGGAGAGTATGTTGCCACACAGTGTTTTGGGCAGTATGGTTTAAGTACTTACCTTTTCCCCAGTGCTCAATTAAATAAGAATTTGCAGAAGCCACATAAAGGGTGTGGTAATCTTACAACCTACACTCTCAAAATGTTACTGAGGCAGTTTTGTAGACTCAATTTTGCTAAACAATAAAAAAAGTGAAACAATGCAAATTCACAGAAGGACCGAATGGCTGACGAGTAAAGAGTTTGCATGGTTGTGATCTGGCAGTGACATTTCTCATAGAAATCACTAAGAGCAATAGTGTCGTCTTTTGTCTTTATTGAAAAATGACAACAGCATCTGTCTAGAGTGACTTTTCAAGGCTGTAACTAGGTAAGAGAGAGAAAAACTAAAGCCCATGCTTGCAGCCTGGTCCGGCAGCTAATTATTGGATTAGATGGCTAGGTCCTCCAGACATTTGGTGCCTCAATTTCCTTGCCATCTAATGTCCCTTGCAGAGCTGAACCTGAGCAACATGTCTGAAATGTCACTTGCTGCCTTTTGACTTGCATCCTTGCAGCTAACTCACTGTGGCTGGAAGCTGGGGGGCTGGGAGGCCAAGTAGGTCAGAGTCCTGTGTCCGCCGTCACCATTCACCATCAGATTTTACTCTGAATGCTAGTCCTCTGTGCATCATGGGAAATAGAAGGTGCTGATCATGTGTAGTCTTGAGTTCTTATAAACTAGAGATAAAAGATTGATTCTTCGCTGTAACGTGTGTTCTCTTCCTCATAAGAAAATATCAACTCCAGTCTGGCATCAACACTATTTCCCTCCTAAATGGATGGACATTAGGATCATCTTAATAGTTCTTTTCTCTTGTTCATAGTTATCTTTTTGACAGAACAGTGATTATATTTTTTGCATGTGCTGCATTTGGGTCTTGCTACTGTCTTGGGAAAAACTGAGCCTTAAATTGAGGTTAAAATGTATTTAAGAAGTAAGTACTGTAAAGCTCCCCTGCACAATTAAGAACAACAATAATAAAACAGAACAATACACAAATGCTTCTCGAATAGTCTTAGAATAAAAGCAAACTACTGCCCCCTTGTGGTGGAAGCATATATTCCTCACCCCAGAACTTTGCCCTTTACAATGAACACAAAGTATTTATGGAAAAGAATTTTTAGCCATTTCTCCTTGTTCATTCTTCGCTATCATTAAACAAAGAGAATCATGTCTTTGAATGTTTTCTCTGCTCTCTGTGAGGTATATCTGAGAATTTAGTTACCTAAAGTGGTAAGTATTACAGGAAACCAAACCAAATTCCATTCCTGTCACTTCGCTGTCGGCCACATTGCGTTAGGTAGATGTTACAGCTTGGAATTATCTTATTGGTCATACAAAAGTCATATTGTACAACCAAAGAAACCCAGGAACATTGGAAATACCACATACAGGAAATGTTAGCAGTAGCATAATTCACATAGGAGTGAGTGCTTTTTGGATTTAACTGTTTTCTGCTTCTACCATTTGAATGTCAAACAAGATCTTTAAACCAGGACAGACAGGTAATGGATCACCTATCTGATATAAGGGCCAAAGAGGCTACTTTAATGTTGTCTTTATCACAGTAAAAGCTGGCACGGAGATAGTGACACGTATGTTGTCAGCAACTCCTCTCTCCTTCAAGTCCCAGGGCTTAGTGAATTCATTCTTCTACACTGGCAAAGGTCGTAATTTTTCTAGATTCTGGAATCCCGAATAATTTTCATGTTTGTATGGTTAGAGAAGTCTGTTCCATGCATCAAGATTGATTTGGGCGATTGTCATGCTCTAACACTAGTGGCATGAGAAGAGAAGCTACTGGAAAGTTCCATGAAGTTTGCATGCAGATTTTGTTAGCACTTCTTTCTATTTAAAACCAGAGTTTTCCTATTTTTACTCTCTGCCAGTTTCGGGTACACATACAATGAATTGTAGTCACTTAACCTCCACTTCCTTTTATTAATTTTTTTATTTTGAGTTCATAACGTAATTACGTCATTTCCGCCTTCCACAAGCCTCACCCACATACCTCTCCTTGCTTTCTTTCAAATTCATAACTCTTCTTTCATTGTTGTTGCACGCACATGCATGTGCACACTTACATGCACACACACATGCATACATGCCTAATGTTACTTACTTAGTCCATATAATGTTACTTGTATGTATGCTTTCAGGGTTGACCTCTGGTATTATATAACTAACTAATGTTCTTTCCTTGTGGGAGACTATTTCTCCATGACTGCATGCACCCTTAGTGTCCGGCCATGCTGGTCATTACTGTGCTTCATACGTGCTTCATACGTGCCATAGCTGGGCGGGACTGTTGCTTGCTTCTCCTTTGGAAGCTTGCATAATGTCTCCTGATACCAGGAAAGCTAGTCCTCAGAGAGGAGACTTTAGATCAGCTATAACTCAGTAGTCTCTGAGCCACATCTCCAAAGTACCTGATGTCTTCAGAAGTAGAGACTTACCTTCTCCTTCTCACAGAGCAACCAAGGCAGTCAGCAGCAGCCGGGAATGTTTTGGGAACCTCTTGGGTAACTCTGACCCACACCTCAAAAGGGGGTTTCACATGCCTGGTGTCAGAATCTGGATGGTCTTTGACTCTTGGAGGAAGCCCTGTCATCCCAGATGGGAGAAATTGCCTTTAAACTATGTATGTCTTTAAATACCGACTTACGTGTGTTATAGGTATTTTTAGGTAGATTATATTGTGGTTCGTTTTGGCTTTTGCAGACTTACTTTTGCCTCCCTCCCTCCTTTTTCTGTATTTGTCTCTCTCTCTAACTTAATACCCCCCCTTCCTGATATCCCAGATCAGATCATCTCTATTCTGATTGGTTCTCCCATACCCTAGAAGAAGTCACTTTTGATGTCCTTGTTTCTGTGATGATTCTAGTATATGCATTCAGATCTGAATATGTAGAGCTAAGAGCCTCGGATGAGAGAGAGAATGAAACATTTGTCTTTCTGAGTCTGGACTACTTCAGTCAACGTTATGTTTTCTAATTCCTTCTGTTAACCTACAGATTCCATTTTTCTTTTTGCTGAAGAGTATTCCACAGTGTAGATGTACTACAATTTCATTATTCATTCACCCATTGTAGAGCATTTAATTGTTTCCATTTTCTACCTATTGTGAATGAGCGGCAGTGAGCATGGCTGAACATGTGTCTATGGAGTAGGGTGTTGAGTCCTTTGGGTATATTCCAAAGACTGATATAACTGGGTCATATGTAGATTTATTTTTAGCATTTTAACAATTCTCCACATGATTTCCATAGTGGGTAGACCAGTTTGCAATCTGACCAAGTGAACGAGGATTTCCTTTCTTCCTTCATTCCCTCCAGTGTTTGTTGTTGTCTATTTTGTTGATTTTTGCCATTATAACTGGGGTAAGATGACATCTCAAAGTTATTTTGATATGCATTTCCCTAGTTGTTGAGGAACATTTTTTGAACTATTTCTTATCCACCACTGTTTTTCTTTCTTTGAAAATTCTCTGTTCAAGTTCCAGGGCCATTTTTTAAAAAAAAATAATGAGTTTGGGTAAGTTTGTTTGGTTTTGACTTTTATTTTTTAGTCCTTTATAAATTCTAGATATTAGTCCTCTGTTGGATGTGTAGCTGGCAAATCTCTTCCCTTCTCTTCACATGTTTGGTTGCCCTTAGCTGTGCACAAAAACTGTGCTTTTGTTTTATGAAGTCCTGTTTGTCAACTTTTTGCCCTAGTTCTTCAGCAGATAGGCTCCAATTGGAAGTTCTTTCCTATGCCTGTACCAGGTGGACCACTGTCTTATTTTCCTCTAGTAGTTCTGGGCAATTCGGGTCTCACATTGATGTCTCTGATCCTGTTGAAGTCAGTTTCTATGGAAGGTGAGAACTATTCATTGACATGTGGACCTCCAGTTTTCCCAGCTCCATGTTTTAATTTCTTCAGAGTGTATTTCTGTTGTCTGTGTCTAAAACGAAATGACTAGAGATGTGTGCACACATGCGTGGGTCTTGGCTTTGTTCCACCAGACTACACAATCTACATGTCTGTTTTTGTGCCTCTACCATGTTGTTTTCATGACTAGAACTCTGTACTATGTCTTGAATTGCAGAATGGTTATCCTGTTAACATTATTACTTATACTAGGGATTATTTTGGCCATCGAGGGTGTGATGTGCATCCATATAAATTTTAGAATAGTTGTTTCTATTGGGATTGTATTGAATCTGTAGAAAGCTTTTGATAAAATATTCAATTTCACAATACTAATTTGATCAACCCACGAGCACAGGATATCTTTCCATCTTCTAGTCACTAGAATCTAGTGTTTTTCTCACTTTCTTTCTTCAGAGATCTAAATTTTTCATTGTAAAGTTCCTTCACCTCTTTGATTAGGTTTATTTCTATATATTTTATTTTCTTTGAGGCTATCATGAATAGAGATGTATATATGATTTCTTTCTCTGTATGATTGATTTATGCTATTCATAAATGTAAGTTGATTCCACATCCTGCCATATTCTTGAATTTGTTTATAGTGTTTAGAAAAAGTTTTCTAGTAGAATTTCTGGGATTGCTGGTGTATTATGTCATCTACAAAAAGCAATAGTTTGATTCAATCTTTTCCTATTTGGTTCCCTTCAGTTTTCTTCTCTTGCCTTATTGCTCCAGCTAGCAAATCAAGCACAGTGTCAAAAAGGAGTAGGTATAGTGACAGCTCTGTCTGATTCTGACTCCGATGATATTGCTTCTAGATTTTTACCATTTTGGGTAATGTTGGTTGAGGTTCCTCAGATTTAGTCTTTATTATGTTGTGGAATGCTCCCTCAGTTCTATATTTTCTAGAGCTTTTATCATGAAGGCATGCTGAATTTTGTGAAGGGCTTTTTCTTTTCTGGCTATGGTCCTGGGGCTTCCTTCTTTATCTCCATGTATGTAGTTTATTACATTTACTGACTTATGTATGCAAAACTATCTCAGTTTCAAGGATGCAGCCAACTTGATTATGCTGGATGATCTTTTGGGTGTATATCTGTACCTTGTTATAAGTATTTTATTGAGCATTTTTGAATCTGTATTCATCAGTGAAATTGGTCTGTAGTTTTCTTTCTTGTTGCATCTTTACCTCGTGTTGGTATTAGAGTGACACCGGCTTCTTAGAAGGATACTGGATGTGCTACTTCTTTTTGTGAATAGTTTCAGAAGGACTGCCTGTCTGACCTTTTGAAAGTCTGACAGAATTCTGCTGTGAATTCACGTGACCCTGTACTTAATTCACAAGAGAGATTTTTATCGTTATTTGGTCTCCTCATTTATTATAGACCTGTTTAGGATGTTCATCTTTTCGTGGTTTAGTTTTGGTGGTTTTACTGAATCTAGAAATTTATCCACTTCTAAGTTTTCCAGCTTAATGGAGTTCAGGCTTTTAAAGTATTCTCTTATAACATTCTGAGTTTCTTTGGGTTTGTTGTGATGTTTCCCTGATCATCTATCAATCTGTTCACTTGAGTCCTCTCTTTCTTTTAGTTACTTGGACCAAGAATCCATCAAGCTTGTTTATCTTCTCGAAGAACCAGCTCTTCGATTTGTTGTTTCTTTGTATTTTTCTGTTTCTATTTGCTTTTCTGCATATATATTTTTCATCATTTCTTGCTGTTAACTGTATTTGGATTTCATTGTTCTTCTTTTTCCAAATTTTTAAGTTGCTTCATTAAATCATTGATTTGTGTTCTCTCTAACTTTTAATGCAGTCACTTAGAACTATACATTTCTCTTGGAGTATTTCAATATGACCCCGTCGATTTGTTGTGTTTCCTTTAGTTCCAAATTTTCTTTTCTTACTTTTTATCTAACCCATTCATCATTTAGTACCGAGTGTTTAATCTGCACGAGTGAGTATTGACTAGCAATTTGTTTACTATTTGAAAATATGTTAGGATATCATATAGACACAATAAAGGCAGTCTTCATTTGCCATTTAAGTTTTATTTAATTATGGTCAGGTAATATACCCTGAGTTATTTCCATCCTTCTGAATTTGTGGTATATTTTAGAAAAGCTTCCATGTGTTATAAATAGAATGTATGTTCTTTGTTGATTGTGCTGAATATTCTAGAGATATCTGTTAAGACCATGTGATCTTTGATATCATTTATTCTGATTTTTCTTTGTTTACTTTTGTCCATATGTTCTGTGTATTACAGAAAGTATAGGATGGAAAGCACCCACTATTAATGGGCATATGTTAACATTTGTCTTTAATTCTGGAAGAATATTTTTATGAAATTGCATGCACTAGAATTTGGTACATATATATTTGGGATAGCAGTTCCATCTTGGTTAACTGTTCCCTTGACTAGAATGGAATGTTCTTCTTTATCTCTTCCTGTTAGTTTTAGTTTGAAATTTATCTTGTCTGATTTTAGGATGATGAAACCAGCTTGCTTCCTTATCCCATGAGATAGGTGTGCTTCCTATTGTCCACTCTTGTAATTTAGTGTGGTGCCTATTTTTAAATCTAAGTTGCATTTCTTGTAGACAACAGACATAGGGATTTTGTTTCTTGACCCGTTTAGCCAGTCTGTGCTTTTAATTGGAGAATGCAGGCCATTAATATTTAAAGTTATAATTGAAATGTGTTTGCTGATTGCAGTCATTGCATTGTTGACATTTGGTGTTGTTTGCGCTCTCAGTGGTACTCTGTGGCTTAAGAATTATAACTTTTCTTTTCTTTCCACAGTGTCTTGGCTTTGCTTATTCCCCTCTTCAGTCTCCCTGTATTTTATTTTGGCTTGATTTGTTGAAATCATATTTTTTTGGATTGTTTGTTATCATGGAAAGTTTTTCTTTCCCCTTCAATTATGGCAGATAGTTTCGCTGGGTATTAGTTTAGGTTGGCCCTCACGGTCTTTTAGAACTTGGAATGCATTGTTCTAGGCTCTTCTAGCTTCTAAAGTTTCCACTGAGAAACCAGCTGTTATTCTGAAAGGTTTCCCTTTTTATGTGACCTGCATTTTTTTTTCTCTTGCAGCTATCTGTACCCGTCTCGTTTTCGACACTTAGTGCTTTAACTATGATATGCCATGGGCATCTTCTTTTCTAATCTTGTCTTTTTGGTGCTCTGTAATTAAGATATGATTGCATCACTTTTCCCCTTCCTTCCTCCCTCCAGTCTCCCTTAGAACCCAGCCTGTGACACCCTTAACTTTCTTTCAAGTAATGGTTGCCTTTTCTTTGTTATTGTTTTATGTACAGAAGTTAAAGCATCTGCTCTTTTGTAGAAGTGAAGTCACTAAGTGATTACCTGGAAGCTTTTCGGTCCACCCTTTGAAGTTCAAGATCTCCAATAAACTCTAAATGGGTGGCTTTAATAATCTGGAAACAAACAAGTGAATGTTATCATTGATATTACCCTTTACTTCCTCTAACTCTGAACCCAAGCTCATATAAATAAGAGTGTACATGCAGAAAAATTTTAAAAAGAGGGACTTTAAGTGTTTTCACTGTGGATAAATATGTGAGGTGATATGCTAATTAATTTGATTTAGTCATTTTAGAAGTTGAAAATATGTTAGAGCATCATATGCACACAATAAAGACAATCTTCACTTCCCATTTAAAATAGTAACTATGAGCTCTTAAGACAGATTGTGGTAGGTCCAAGATTGTTCACTATATTTGCCAACTTACATATCTTTCAAGATGGAACAATGAAAAAGCTGGCACCTTATTAATTAATAGCCATTTTTATATCTAAAGGGTTTACGTCAGTTATTTATTCATAAACATTTATATCTTATATCCACTTATGTGTGATCACTCAATGAATGAATTTACTTATGTTCATAGTAAGAGTATTTTATATTAAAGGAATTTTTCTTAGACTCCTTAATGATACATTTTGGGGACATGCAATAGTAGTACTCTTAGTAATGAGTTTAATTGCTGTAGCCTTAAAATTTTAAATGCATCAGTTTTGGTGTAAGGATATTTATTGCTTCCGTAGTCGTAAAAAAAGAGGTAATGAAAATTCATACTAGAACATTGAGGTAATTTACTCTTTGTCATTATCATAGTAAACATCTACATACATAAAGCTTTGCCCAAGGTTAGACTATTTTCCCAATAGATTCCTAGTTGAGAGTCAGCAGTTATGAATATTGCTAGGTGGGTTTGTAGAAAGGCTGTATTTGAGTTATACTTCTGTAATGCATCCGATGTCTGCCTCTCCATATTTTTAACATATTTAAGGATTTTTACTTATAAGGATCCTGCATCAACATCTCTTTTTATTTGGCAATTTTAATTGTTAAATATATTTTAAGCCATTTTAATTTTCTTTAGGAACTGTATTGAAACCTTTTGTATATTTTTATATGAACATTTAAAATATTTAAAGAACCAATTGGCATCGTTCCACAGAATCATTCATCACCCTTAAGAAAATAAATATCTTGCTAATCATTGCTTCTATAAACTCAGCTCGCCCATGTGAGCAATAGCAATCACCAGTGTGCCATTTATTGTCTGCAGCCCAGGCTCTCCGACGTCTTCCTGTCCTGCCTCCAGACACCTTCTGAGGTAGTACAGGGTTCAGTAGGACAGTTGTCTAATTGATTTGACATCCTTCAGTGTGAGTTGTTTGGAGATTTCATGAATTCACAAAGTCCTTGAATAACACAAACCTCAAAATTTGTATTTTGTTCATAACTGATTATTTTTGCAAAGTTGTATATATAACAATAATTATACTTAATTATAGAGTTAGTTACATTTGTTATAATGCAGATTTTCCCATTCCCATGTATATGTATAGACATATATGTCATATATATCTTTAATATATATGATGTTACACACACATCACACATGTATATGCAGACATGGAGAAGGTTTTCTATTTTACATTTACAGCTGTTCTTTTTCCCTTTTAGTTTACCTCTGTTTTATTTACTCTTAGAGAGACTTTCTTTGGACAGATAGTAGTCAGTTTGGAGACCCTAGGCAGCCTTTGTGCCTTACTGAAAGAAGTACAAAACCATTGCTGCAGTAATGCAGAGATTCTTTTTGAAGTGTAAGGAAAAGAAAATGGTAGGAATTGATAGTTTGTAGGAGAATGAAACAGTGGAACCAGTAGATTCATTGTTTTTAGATACTGTAATTTGTGACTCTTACTCCTATTTTGCTTTAAAATCAAGTACTTTGTTGTGAATGTAATAGCTGTAACCCACAGCTAATAGTTAGGAATATTTCCACAAGCATTTTCTCCCCTTTCACTGTAGAAGAATGGATAGCATATCTTTTTGGACCATTTCCAAATGTTTGTAAAGATTATGTTGCTTAGCGTGTGGTTTTGATAATACCTTTCTAGTTTTGTTCATTTTAATAATTTGTTTTCTTTTCATCTTAGCAGCATCTTAGCATGGTTTCTCATGTAGCATTTCATAACTCTCTGGTGAACAATGACCATAGATGTAGAAATGAGGACTCACAATGTAGTGTTTTATCATACACATCAGTTACAATATCCAGATTCATTCTTCTTTGATATAGCTTTTCTCCATTACACCACATTAGTTTCCTTAAAGACTGTAACATACAGGCAAGCCATTATCATGTACCCATAGATTGGTTCTCAGTAGATCTGTTCTGCAGAGTATGCTGTCTTACCCTGACGGATTCATGCCATAGCAATGGGTCAAGGCCACTGTGTTCTCAAAGCAGCCAGGATAATGATGTGCAAAATTTATCAGTTAGAGTTGCATATGTTGGAGGTTGCCAAACTCATAAACCCCAACCTTGATTTCTGTTCTTGTGTAGTAAAGAGTCTGAGTCTTTCCTTATTAATAAGGAGGAAGAAAGTTAAATCTGCTGGATTTCTCTTAGGGTAACAGGTATTATTCATGCCTTTATATCTGCATAAATATGTTGAGAATATACAATGATGTACAGAAAGTCATTCTCCAACTTTTATATCAAGCCATATGGATACATGAATATATCTACATATAGAGAAATTAAGCGGGAACAAAAAATGGCACATTTATGTCCTATAAAAATGAGCAAATAGATAAGAACAGGGTTAGATGCTTCCCAGTTTGAGCCTAATTCCTTAATGTCTGAAAATTTTAATTTGGAAGAAAATGTGTGTAGAATCATTTCTATAATTTATCTTTTAATATATTTCTATTATTTCAAGTTGAGCATGAAGTCAGAACCATCTACTGTGGATCACAAAATATTTTCAGTTAATTTAGTCCTCCTTGTGGTCAGATTTTGGCTTACTATCTTAATTCTTTGGTATTTGCAATATATTTAATATCAGAAATGATATTGGCCTGAAACAAAACCAACCAACCAATCTACCAAACAATGGCAAAGAGTTTATATTCTCCAGTCTTCACATGAAAATAATTAGGGTTATGACCATGTCCCCAAATCATTATCAGTTGGAACTTGGGTCATCAAAGTACAGGTTGAAAAAATATTTCATAGTTCTCAGAAGCATCACTGAGTAAGCCTATGATACCAAGAGTTTCATGCAAATGTCGGTAACTGCCGCATTACAAAGCCAAGACCATCTGATACTAATACTTTTATTGGAATAGTTATTAGATGACAGAAAACAAAATTAGATGTATTCAAAGTGTAGCTATGCATGGCTCATAAATCTCCATAGCTCAAGCTCACATTTTTTACAACTCGGGTCATGGATGGTTGTGAGCCACCATGGGAACTGAACTCAGGTCCTGTGTAAGAACAGGAAGTTCTCTTGACCACCAAGTCCTCTCTCCAGGCTCATCTATTTTATTTTATAGTACATTCTCTACATGAAGAGTTTGAACTTGTGAGGGCCAGAGGCTGTCTTTAACATTTCCAATCTAGTAGAACAAGTTTAAGCAAGAACTGCTGGTTTTCTTCTCCATTCGCTTAATTTCCATCGACTCTTAGGAGAAATGCCAAGATTTAGATAAAGGAACGGTAAACTAAATGAAGTTTTAAAATACAGTCAGCAATGATTGTTTTGAGCTTCGGATATTTGTTTATTTAGGGACCATGTTGAACTGAGAAATCTTTGTAAAACTTTGTAATTGACACTTCTCCTTAAATGTGCCGTTTTCTCTTATGTACTCTTTGTACTCATCAGACTTGTCTTCATTGGAGATAATGGACCTACATAGTTATAACTTCACAGCTGCTTGGATTAATGATGACTTGGACTAGGGTTTCATTGGGCAGGATTAACTATGTTTAAAGATGGCAAAATGCCATTATAACATTAATGCCAAATTTTAATGAGAACCAGAAGTTAACTTCAAGGACCTTTATAATTTAATATGGGGGGCATGATCATGTTCTCATTATTTTAATGTAGTATCTATTAAAATAAGTTTATGTTATTTCTTCAGATTTTTATTTTAACCCAGGCATCATTTGTTGAATGTTGATTGTGTTCCTATCACTTTGCTGGGGTATCGAGAAGTAAAACCACTTCCCTTCCTCAACCTGAACAGTGACCATTTGATCAGAAATCTGAAGGAATGGGAAATACTTCCCTTAAGAAATTTAAGTGTTCTCTTTGGTTTCCTAAGACATGTATTTTCTTTATCCCTTGCTTATTTTTTTTAAAGATTTCTTTCATGTGTATGAGTGGTTTTTCCTGCATTGATCTATGTATCCTGTGTGTTTACTACATGTGGAGGTCATTGAGAGACACTATGGGAACTGAACCCAGTTTCTCTGCAAGAGCAACAGGTTCTCCTAACCACTGAGCCACCTCTCCAACTCCATCTAGTTTATTTTGAATTAGCTCCCTTTTGCATTTGGGGGTTGTAATGAAAAGGATTAGGACACTGAAGTGTGACAGGTAGCAGATATTTGGTAATTGTATTTTTTTCTATAGTAGTCCTTCTGTGGTGGACGTATATAGTGATGACTTCCAGTAATAAATAAAATTATAAAAATAATTATAAATATATATTTTATATTTATATATTAATTTATATTATATAATATATAAATATATATTTATATATTAATTTATAAATATAATTATAAATAATTATAAATAAAATTATAAATAAAAAATAAATCTAACATTTATGAAGTTCCCCTTTTTTCTAAGTGTGTCATTTTTCTATATGAAAATAATGAACCAAACCCAAGTGCTTCCTGTTTCTTTTTTCATAAACTTGTTTATACATGTATGTAGAGAAATGTTGAGACCTTCAAATCACAGCCAGAAGATGGAAGAAATAAAAGATGGCAGAGGAGAAATTGTATCCAATTACCCCTGATGGAGGAAAATTTCAAGTATTCAGTTTGTGGCTCATGCATTCTAGTGGCTAAGGAGAGAAACAGAACTGAATGTGGTTTTCTGATAGTAAAACACATATTATCCACCTGTTTTATTAAGCAAGCCTTCTTCTCAGTGTTAATGAAAATGACGTGTCTAGGCAATTTGGATAAAAACTGACGAAACATATAATGAATAGTTCCTCAAGAGTTTTTTTAAAAAGAAAAAAAAATCAGTGCACATAATTATTTCTTTCATTGGTCTGTAGAGAACCTGTTGGGGACGGTGTCAAAATCAAGACCCACCCTCCCGAGAAAGGGAGTTTGAAACTTCTGGTATATTTACTGTAGAGAGAAGCTTATTTTCTTCTGACTGACAGACATGTGGATCAGCTGAAAGAGGCAAAGGCCGCTATTAAAGTTAGTATTGTTAAAAGCAGGAGAATATAAATGAAATCTTCACTACACCATGATATGTGTAAGACTGATCTGGCCTCTGGGAAGTTTTTAAACATGCCAGTTCCCTGTAACAGGAAGATCTGTCTCTGTTCTGGACAGCATATCAAATTTAGGAAATTATTATTATTTCATCAAAATGAATGTGAACAGTTTTCCCTTTGAGGCTGCCTTTTCCATAGGTGATGTTTTCCAGATGGGCTTTGGACAAAATTCTTAATGTTTTGTATTCTCCTTCTTTGAGAAAGGAACTTGTCTGACAGCCTCCCTTTTCCCTCTTTCTTTATCCCTTCCTAGGGAAGAGAACACCAAAGGCCAAGGAGAAGAGAAACAAGAAGAAAAGGAGGAAGTTGACTGAAAGAGCCCAAGAGCAGCACAGCGTCTTCCTAGCAACAGACAGAGCTAACCAATAAAATTACAGGCAATAGATGGGGAATTTTGAGGGGGATTTTGTTGTTGCTGTTGTTTATATTGCAAAAGTGCACAAAGCTACTCTCCAATCCACACTGGTGGACAGCGTTCCCGCTGCTCCGACCAGTATCCGTTTTCAGTAACATTGCGAAGGGAAGCGCCCAAGCATGGTCTCTGGGTTATTTATGCTTTGATTTGAATCTGGAGCCTTGTAATAGCAGGAGCTTGTTGACCTCATCAGTGGGAGCTGTTGCATGTACACTCCTGTGATGTGTCCTAAGAATCGGCCCCGGGCACGGTGAACCTGCAGGAGGCATGCGGCTGTAGATCACCACCGGAGAATGCACCTGTGCCTACTTTCCTGCAAGAAAATGCAGAAACGAGCAAGCGCTGTTCACTCATGACTTTTGTTTCTCACCTTGAGCATCCTCAAAGACAAGTGTGAGTGGAAATAAGGCCAAGCGTCACCGCCCAATGTTCCCATCATTGGTGACTTTAAAATGATCTTGCGATGAGACTGCTTTTAGCTAGGGGTGTTCTGTGGAAATTCCTGCTAGATTTCAGCCTCGCGCTGACATGTACACATTCTGCTGAGCTATCTGCAAAGCTCCATACTGTATATTTATGCTTTTTGTGTGTAACAAGTCATACCTGATGAATAAGATGTCACTTTGTTTCGAATGGTTCCTACCCATGGTCTGGTACATGACTGTTCTAGTTTTGAAAATTGACAAATGTTTTGTTACCATTTGGTTTCTTCTGTTTGTATTATTTTTTTGATGGGGGTGGGGTGGGCTTGTTTCTAATTGTAAGTTTAGAATAAGCTAGTTTGTACATAGAGTCAAATGACTGAAGTCAGAATTTCAATGCAGATAGAACTTCCCCAGTTTGTATCACACGTGTGCATACGTGTACACACACACACACATACACACAGACACACACACACACACACCAGAGTAAGCAGCATGTAGCATCTTGCTATCAGAAGCCCAACTCTTTCTGAGTCCAAAAAGTGGACTTAGGAAACACAGCTGAAAACAAGAAGACTTCTGTGCAGTTGCTTGTATTTATTACACAGTTCCCAGTTTCATTTTTTCAAACTTAAAGTAACTCATGACAATCAATGATAGGTTAGCTGGTAAATTCTTGGGTCACTGGAGTCACTGGGGAAGCTGCTATCGTGAAACCACCCAGAAAATGAAGAAGAAGATAGAGGGCTTCCCACAACTGAAAGTCACATTGCTCAGTTCTCTATTGAGCCAGAACGCCTTACACGAGAAGGAAGAACAGGATGGAGGCTACCCAGCCAACTCACACAGTAGTAATGTCAAAAACATCATTGTCCCCCTTGGGTCAATCAGTCCTTTGATTTATGAATTGGCGGGCTCTGAGTGCATTATCTTCTTGGCTGATCCAGGAGAAACTTAGAACAAAAGAACTTGTAGAGTTTTGAGGGAACAGCCAAAGCAAGGTAAAGCCTTTTCCTCACCTTGCATTGGTAAAACTACCTCTTCAGCATTTTGTTGAGTCAGAAGCAGCTTTCTGATATGTATAGATGTCATAAGCTTCATTATGAAAATATTGATGCAAGATAAGCCATATATGAATGTTGTATTCAACCTTAGGGCTTGCACTTAATCCTACAGTGTTTCCATCCCTTCTTGTCTATTCCCACTATATTCCTATTTACTGAATGGGGAGGGGTCTCCTTAATATCATACTTCATTGTTAATAAGTCAATGCCTGTTATGTTTCTGGGCTGTTGTTTTTGTGCATTAAAAACTCAAAAGTTGCTTTTGGGCTATTTTTTTTTGCTTTAATAGTACAATTACAGGGAAGTGCAATGCTTTACCCACACTACTGCCTGCTTGTGATCCATAAAAACACGAGAGAATATATTGATCACAGTGTTTCGGATACTCATTTCACTAAAAATTATTGCACAGTAGTAAAAAATCGGATTTTCAGACCTAGACTGCCCAAGTTCCAATCTAGCTTAAGTAGCCTGAGAGAAATTATTAACTCTCCCAGGGTTCTTATCTACCTGGAGGGCATTAAGAGATGTACTAGGAGATTAAAGGAATGCATTAAGAGATGCACTACACTCTGGTCCCTTTCTCCCTTCTCCACTCCTCTCCCATCCTCCCACTCTTCCCCCCATGCCACCAATATACTAAAGGAGATCTCATCTATTTTCCCTTCCTGGGGGAATCCATGTATGACTCTCTGAGGGTTATTGTTTCCTATCTTCTCTGAGGTTGTGGATCGTACACTGGTTATCCTTTGTTTTATGACTAATATCCACTTATGTGTGAGTACATACATAAGTATCTTTCTGTGTCTGAGTTACCTCACTCAGGATAGATTTTTTTATAGTAGCATCCCTTTGCCTGCAAATTTCAAGATGTCAGTAAATATTGGGCAGGTCGAGTTGGGTAAAGGACTGAGACGGGAGAGCAAGGAAAGAGATACATTGAAAGAGGGAGCCATTGTGGTATTAGGGAGAAACCAGGCACTAGGGAAATTCCCAGGAAATCGCAAGGATGATTCCAGCTAGAAATCTAAGCAATAGTGGAGAGGGTCCCTAAAATGCCCTTCCCCTGTAATCAGATTGATGACTACTTTAATTGTGATCATAGAACCTTTATCCAATAAATGATGGAAGCAGATGCAGAGATCCACAGCTAAGCACTGAACCAAACTCCTGGAGTCCAATCATAGTGAGGGAGAAACAATATGAGTAAAGGGGCCAAGACCATGATGGGGATATCCACAGAAACAACTGATGTGAGCTAGTGGGAGCTCACTCACTGACCCTGAACTGACAGCTTGGGAAGCAGCATAAGACTAAAGTAGGCCTTCTGAAGGTGGGTGAGAGTTCTGTAGCGTGCGCAGTTTGTGGTGCTATTAGCAGTGAAGCCAGTGTTTATCCCTAGTGCATAATCTGGTTCTTTGGAGCCCATTCCCCACAGAGGAACACCTTTCTCAGCCTACAGACGGGGGAGGGCCTTGATTGGACCTGCCTCTAATGATGTGATACACATTGTTGACTCCCCTCACCACCTCTGATGTATTGATGTGGGATGGGAAGAAGCTCGACAGAGTGGGAGGACAGGAGGGAGAGAGAACTGGGATTGGTACGTAAAATAAGATTTTTATAAAAAATAATATAGAGATGTACTATAGCCCTCTGTATCTGCAAGATGTACTCAACTATATATCACAAATACTTAAAAACATTACATTATATCCATACTGAACATGTTTACTTTTTATCATTTCCTAAACTTAAAATATTTAGCAAAATTTAAAGATATGCATATTAGGTATTTTTGATATTTTAGTGTATCAAAGTTTGTACACATAGTAAATTATGTGTAAATACAACATGATTTTTCTATGTGAGCATCTTTGGGTTTAGGTGTCTGCAAGAGCCTCTTAGAACCAATGTCATGAGGAAACCAAGACATCCTTGTACACACCGAGTTAAGAATTCGGTGATATATAGTGTGATCACTATAGCAGATTATTAAGCATTATACCAATTGTTTTCTGTTATTTCTCCCATTAACCATTTAGGGTTTTTTTTTTTACAAAAATATTAACAAAATGGAACCCAACTTGTTCATTGGTAGAGAATTTTGCAAGCATCCATGGCATCCTAGGTCCCGTCTCCCATACTGCAAATAAACAGTTGAATAAACATTTATGAAAGTATCAGACAACTTCAAGATATTGAGTGACTGCTAGACATTGATTACATTTTATTCTTATGAGCATTTATTTATAGCCACTTATTTCTGAGTTTTCTTCTCAAAAAACCATACATAAATCTAAAACTGAATTCATTACTATTTTGAACCAAACTCAATATTTCATATGGACTTTAATATGAAGGAAATATTAATTACACAGCCAAATGAGTTACCAAGACAAGACAGAGTGGAGCAATAGTACCAAGCCACTATCATGCTTAGGGTGAAGAGGATTTGAGGAAAAGGTGGAATTTCTAACGTCTAGATTTCAAGCCCCCATCACCCAAAGCTTAAACCTATAGCTGAGAATATAGCTATAGCCAGAGGAGCTGGGGCCGAGGACAGAATACTTATTTAAGAGGAGGTGAAATCTCAGACATAACCTGGTAACAGAGAAATGTTGCAATTTCAGAAATGTCCAGACCTCCTCTTCTCAACAGCTTTTAAGAGGGCTCGCCATCATCCAGATCTATGGTCCTGTGAGCAAGGGATTCTGAGTAATGCTATGTTCCATGATATTGAAGACATCTAAGCACCAACTGGTCAGCATCCCCACGATGGCCTGACCCTAGAACTGGTCCTCCTTCCTCATCTAAAGCTCACATTCTTGGTTAGCAAGGGCCTTTGTATTTCTCCTTTACTCCCATTCTTTACACCTTGTCAGCTACTAGATTTCAGGAAGACTGTCTTGAGATGAGTCTTTAAGTTTCTTGCTGCCCTTTCTTTGCCAAGGAACTGATCTTTCTGGCTCCATTCTGGACTTTGTTATCATTCCTAAATGTTACAGTTTGCTCACTACAAATATTCCTTAGTGTTTTTACCAGTTCTTTTGGTATTAACATACATACTCTGCTACTCTCCTGTTGAATACTCTCCTCTTCCTTGTAGACTCTAATTTTTTCATACTGAAAGCTATGTCCCTTTTGCATCTTCTGAACCCAAGGTTCTTACAGGGATCTAGAAAGTCTCAATGAGATGAGGTTAGAGTGGATGTCATGTCTTTCAAGATGCTGTTTAGCATGCACTCCCTTAGTGTCTTAGTTAAGTAGATGGTTCT
This sequence comes from Myodes glareolus, assembly GCF_982192425.1. Lineage (NCBI taxonomy): Eukaryota > Metazoa > Chordata > Mammalia > Rodentia > Cricetidae > Myodes > Myodes glareolus. The sequence continues at coordinate 8,816,585 of NC_142044.1, read as the reverse complement.
TAAAGCAAAAGAAGGGGTTGGTAGTCTGGAAATGTGTGCTGAATAAATATTTAAGCAGATTTCCAGACAGATGAAGGAATCATGTTAGCAAACTGCCACACGCTGCTCCTCCAGCTTATGTAGATGTTGTTGACCACATTCTTGACTTCTAAGCAAAATACCTAGATCCTTTCCCCAAAGTGGAGTTCCTGGTTGGTACTTCTAAAATATTGAAGTTGACAGAGTACTATTAGCTTCTAGCTTCTGCAGTACATGTTAATGCCCTGAAGAAGATGTTTCCTAAAAATGACTGCCCAAGGGCTCCTAACTACTCCTTCTTTGTGTGTCTGGGGTACAGAACTTCATAAGCCAGCCTCCAATAATGGTAGTATATTTTCATTATGAACATTTGGCCTCCATTTCTGTCTTAGCATGACTAAAAATTACTATGGACTGCATGTCTTTTAAGAGTAAAATCCTGTAGACAATGTTTGCTGTGCCTTTGTTCTCTGGGTGACTTACTAGTACCATGTGATAATATCCAGACTGAAGTTTGGTAACATTATGAGTCTCTTTGTTGTAGAGACAGTAGACCGTGTGTCAATGGCAGGGATGTCAAGGAAGAATCATTATAGGTGTATTTTGGCATGACACCTAAATGATGAACATAGGAAGTTTCAAAAGAACAGCCGAAGTAATGGAAAGTACCAGTATGATGATCCTGAGGAACAAAGAAGATCTGGGTGGTCGGAGTGAACAAAAAGGAAAATATGATAAAAGTATAGTAGGAGGCAGGTGGAACAAACAGCCAGACAGGGGTAAAGAAGACCCATGAAGTGTGGCGGGAAAGAAATCACTGGATTTTTGTCCTGCTTAAGCAAGAGAGAAGTGTGCTTGAATTTCTGCACACTGTTCTCTAAGTCTTCTGTGTGAAAGGTAGATTTCTAGAGGGAAGGCATGGAGACAAATTAGTAGGTCACTGCATTAACCTGATGATAATTCACACATAATTGGTGAGTTGATAGCATTGGGTAAAAGAGGAGGAGGGACAGCGTCTAGGGGCTACAGGAGTTGGGTAGAAGGAAAAGGAAGACATGGAGACAAGATGTTGTTCAGATCTCTTGTTCCGAATAAAAATATTTATGGGACAGAACTGGCAATAAATGAGTCTACGTTTCATTCGCTGAACTTGAAATGGTATTAGGTAGCTAAGTGGACACAGCAAGTAGGCAGTTGGTTATACATATAGATATTGGGGGCAAGGTCAAGGCCAGAATATAATTTGGGAACATACTGGGATGTAGCTTGTTCTTTGAATTATAGACCTTTGTGTCTATGAAAGAATAAGCTGGGAGAACAATGGCTTCAAGGTAGTTAAACCTTTAATTGCAACCAGAGGGTGGGATGGAAATAAACAAGAAAATGTATCCTGAGAGGAACACCAGAAGCAGTTACTAAGCATGATCAAGAAGAATCATACCGGGCATTGTAACCCACATCTATATAATCCTAGCATTCACAAGGTTAGGAGACTGAGGCAAATTGGCCAAGATTGCAAGTCCTGCCCCAGCTCTAAGAGACCTATCTTTATAACAAGGTGGAGTTCAAGGCTTTATGTGACTACATTCTCTCATGATTTATAGTAAAAATATTTGGAGAAATAGGGATCACTAGAAAAAATATAATAATGCAATAATTTAAGGTTTATTGTGTCTTTTCTATTTTATTTCTGAACTATATACTCCAAGAGTGAAATTTACCAATAGCTTACAATCCCTTGAAAAGGACTTTGATATAGAGAAAACATGAAGTGTGTCAATGCTTAAAACACTTGGAAACCACTCTTCACATAAATGTGATAATGATACCTAATTTCAGGTTACCATATCATCTACCAATTTCATCCACATTTATGATGAAATAATTATCTCGATGGCTCTACAAAGGTTTTTCTTTTATTGCTTTCAAAATCAATAAAATGTATCAAGTGAGCTACAGAACAAGCATTCTGTGAATTATAGGTCCTTGAGTTTGTAATTTTCAGCAATGAGGATTTTTCAAACTTGTAATTATTGAGTTACTTTGGTAGCAGCTCTCTGATGTGAGCGCATACATGTCTGAACAGAATTAGGTAGTACACATGCACGCAATCATAGTATTTAACTAAAAGCATGATCATGGTAAAAGTACTTCTTTTTTTCCATGCTTTTCTGTGTAAAATAAAACAAATGAAAGCTTTAATTACTTGCACTTCAATCTTAAATTAAATAAATATGTTATTGTTTCCCCATCACACATGCCTCTCCTGGCTATATTCTCTCTTGTATGTGATATCTGGATAACATCTGTGGTAAAACCTAGGAGAACTGGTTCCCTCTTCTCTTATCAATGACTATTCCCCAACCTTGCTGCAGGTAGATGATCCTTTTGTCTGATTTTAACTCATGGGGTTTCAGGCAAATTGTGTGCATCCACTTGAGAACTAGTGTTGGCTAGCTAGCGGGTGCACCTTCTGCATGATATTTGCTCCTTGGGCACAAAGACAGGTCCATGGGGTAAAATAAATCATTTTCAGATACTGTATGGAAGAGAATTGGCTCAAATAGTTGCCCAAGCTACACAAACAAAATATCAGTATTTGCTTTATTGAACCTTCATGGCCCTACATTGCTCCTTACCTTGAGTCAATACCTTCATCATGGACATTAGAATGGTGAGAAATATATTCTTGTTCTTTAATTCTTCTAGTCTTGAATATTCTTTCATGACAATCTACCAAATCAACCTATGGACTTTCACAGGGATCTAGGGAGCTATGAATCCTTTGAAGGAGTATTCAGCCCTGACTTATTAATACCTTCCTCTAAACTGATGCAGCAATTATAAGTGGAAGCAATATTTTTAAATAAAATCTTTCAGCTTTTCTTCAACAATTAGGCAATTATTTTGTTTATTTCAACAACTGAGCTGTAGCCCCTTGAAATGAGACCCCATGCATCTAGTGTGTAGCAGCTATTCTGCAAATGTTTGATTAACTTTACAGGATTAGTTGTTTGTTTGATAATGGTTCAGTATATCCTCACAGCCTACAATCTTGAGAAGAAAGCTTTTTAAAATTACATTTATTTGGTGTGTGTGTGTGTGTGTGTGTGTGTGTGTGTGTGTTATGGAATGCTTGTGGAGGTCATAGGACAACTTCTAGCAGTCGGTTTTCTCCATCAAACATGTGGATCTCAGGAATCAAACTCAGATCATCAGGCTGGGTGGCAAGCACTTTTACCCACTGAGTCATTTTGCCAGCCCAAGAAGAAAATTTTATGAGTAACAGGGACAACACTATTGCATTTATTTTTATTTTATTTTGGTTATTTGAGACAAGATCAATAGCTATCCTAGAACTTGCTTTGTAGATCAGGTTGGTCTCAAATTCACAAAGATCTGCTTGCCTTGACCTCCCAGGTGCTGGTATTAAGGTTGTGCACAATGTCCGGATTACATTTCTTTAAAGGATGAGGTTGTTACACTATGAATTATATTCATGTATGTGATTATAATTGTCCTGCTATGACTTAGCCCAGTGGGCAGGAAGAGGAGTCAGGGGCATCCGTGTTAATTGCCTTTGTAATTTATCAGGTGATAAATTCTATGTGGTGTACAAACTGACACACGGTCAAAGTTTAACCAAAGTGAAACATCTGTTTTAAGTGACACCCTAATTTTGTGATGAGCTGAGTGACTAGAACGGGATTGCTGTAGGTTTTATTACCACATGGAGATGCATTATGCTTGCCCATCTTCATTCACAAGTCACACACAGTGATGTATGTAGCATTAAGCTCCATCATCCACACACCCATAGGGAAGACCCGGCTCTTGTGTGTGTTTTCAGCCTTACTCCTATCTCTGACTCTCTGCTCCTTCACTGCTGCCCACCTATGCCTGCCTCTGACAACATAAATGATTCTCTCTTGGATTTGTTGGCAGATATCCCCGGAAGTTCTTTGTGTTCTTTAGCTTGTTCTGAAGTTACATTAGTAGAATCATACTGAGCAATTGTGAGCACTGGGCAAATGGAAAAAGGAAGCACCAGGCTTCAGCTACAAGCAAAACCCCTTTATGAGCATGTGCCTGGGGTGCACGTTAATAACGCCAGTGCCCAGGTGGCCAAATTTATGTCCACCCTCTTGATCTGATCATACAGGGCAGGAGGGTGAATTGGTAATGACCCAGGCTCAAAACAGATGGTGACTCCCTGTGTCTATGTTGTTGAAAAGCTACAAAGGGGAGACATTAAGTGTGTGTCTTTAAATTTAAACTAGTGCATTTCAAAAACACAGGCTGTTGAGCTTTGAAAACAGGGTAGCTGAATGTGTTTCATCTTATAGGTTTGAACTTTTGTGTGCTTTGGGGAAGAGCAACAGACAAAATGGATGGTATGTTCGTTACCCTTTCGTTAGTCCTTAGGATCAGTGGCGCACCGCTATAATTAGGAGCTTGTGTGCAGTTCTTTGTCATTAAATTTGCTACACCCTAATTATGGATGTTTAGAACGTTCAAAAGACCACCATCTAAAAATTGGCATCCATTATTAAATATATTTCCTCAGGTCAGATGAATTTTCTTTTACTCCGTAATGCTGATTGAGTGCTGCGCTAAGTGATTTGTCTTAAAGCATTTTGCTAATAATTTACCCATACAATGTTTTATCAAAATGCACTAACTTGCATAATTTCCTACTGACTGAATATGTTCTTGGGATGTGAGGAGGTATTCAAGTTTGAACTTTTTCAGGGATGATTATTCCTTTGATTTGCATTCAGAGACAAATAAAGCTGCTGTTCACAGTCAATCCAAACATATCTTAGAATGATTTGGGGATAGGTTACCACAAACTCACCCTATGATTCTGTGAAAGTCTGGGATGATTTAATGTAAAAGTACATAAAAATGAGTAGAGCTGAAGACTGGGTACAATTTACGAGTCATTCCAGAATTTGGCATGGGCTCCCTCAATCGAGTTACAGGAAAATGAGACCCAGGCAAAGGCAGGATGAGAGAGGCTCTCTATCAACTCCACGTCTCATACCTGTGCTAAGTCCAGAGAAATCATCCATGTTCTTCCTTGTAAATTGAAGTGGTCCAAATTCAAAACTGCTTCAGCTGATCTTGAATATACTCTGAGTTTTTTTCCAGAGTACCAGGATTTCTCACTGGGGCCTATCCCACACTACTCTTTGGACAGACCCATAAGTCAAGAATCTAGTCTTCTTCCTAGGATTCATACCATTGCCCTCATTTCTTATGTGTTTCAAAACTAAAAGGAAGGGAATGTTTCTATTATCTTTTTCCATCTTTTGACATGAAAATGTGGTTCTACTTAATCACCTCAAATGTGTTGATAAAGCATGAAATAATATCTAATGTCAAGCTATGTGACTTGCTTTAAGGGAAATGACTGGATTTCAAACATTCTTCATTTTTTTCTAAATTTGTGGTCTTTGGGTGATGCTCCAGGTTTTGTTCTGTGCATTGGGAGGGGACACAGGATATAATACATAGGTCAAGCTCTCGGGAAGTTAGACATTGATTTACCAAATAGGGCTGAAGAGACACATGGGGCTCTTGGAGTACAAAGTGGTGAAATTATAAAACTTTACTTCAATAACATGCAGAAAGGTTGTGTTAGCATTTCTGTCAAGGCCAGTCTTCATTAAAAACTACCATTCTAATGTCGTTCCTACGGGGAGGATGTATGACCTTCGTCTACTTAAAGATGGTTGTATGTGAGACTCTAGATTTGAGTAGATGGTCTTTCCCCATTACACTGGTTCCTAAGTAATATCATCTCTGAGACTGGCACAAAGAAATAGGTGCCATGTTTAACATCATAACCTCAAAGATGTTCTTAATTCCTCTTAGAGATTTCAAATATAACCAAAGCTCTTTCATGGTCTTAAATATAATCTTTAATATAGATAAAATTTAAGCTAATATCTTTAATAAAATTAGGTTATAAAAACTGGCATTTTGGTACTATTTTATGTTAATACCCATGTTATTGCAGGATTATTCACAGCAGCCAAGACATGCACATCCTAATTGTCCATTGCCTGAAGAATGGGCAAAGAAAAATGTTCACATTTACACAGCGAAATACTACTCAAACATAAAAATGAATGAAATCCAGTCATCTGTGACAGATGACACATATGGATGTAGCAGTCACTGTGTAAGGAAAATACAGCAGGCAGCAAGGGACAAATACTGCAGCCTACTCGTGTGTGGAAACTAAAAGGGAGAGAACAAAGGGGGGTGTGAGGAGCTAGAAGAGGGAATGGAAGCACAGTAGGTTCTAGAGTCACATAGCACAGTGCAATCACCACAGCAGGAGTTCAATGTGAGCTTCAAAATAACTGCAAGGCAGGACTGGGAAAGTTCCTAAATATAAATAAATGGAATAGCGACTGGCTAAGGATGTGAGTGCCCGTTATTCTGATTTAGTCATGATACATGGGATTTGTCAAAATATCACACTGCACCCGAAGCATAATGTATAATTATATGCAGCTAATATGCAAAAATATTGAGCTATTGTTATAGGAAGGCTGTGCTTGGCTGCTTGTTTGTTTCCTGACCACCCAAACTTCCGAAATAATCACACAGAAACTGTATTAACTAAATCACTGTTTGGCCCATTAGCCCTAGCTTCTTATTGGCTAACTCTTACATCTTAATTTAAGCATTTCTATCAATCTGAACATTGCCAAGTGGCTGTGGCTTACTGGGTAAAGTTCTAGCGTCTGTTCTGTGGCGGGGCTACATGCCTTCTCACTGACTCTACCTTCTTTCTCTCAGCATTCATTTTAATTTTCCCTGCCTAGTTAAGTTCTGCCTTGCTATAGGCCAAAACAGTTTCATTATTTATTGACCAATAAAAGCAACACAAAGACAGAAGGACCTCCCACATCGGGCTGTTTTACATAAAAAAGAACAAAAGATGATCCATGATCTCTTCTCCCAAAAGAACAACTGCCCTTTAACATTTCTGGAATATTTATACCTTTAAACATAGTTGTACATTAACAAGAACAGAACCACAGAGTGGGGATACATCTCAAGAGTACAGCCCTTGTTTATCTTTTGAAAGGTCTTGCATTCAATCCTTTCCTTCACACTCATAGAAAGAAATTATAGTTATGCTGATTTAAATATGATTTGATAGTTATAATGTACAACAGTTTAAAATTCATCATAGAATTCATCTATATTGTTAACAGGATACAGAGATTTATTATTTCAAAACAAATTATTTATTGCATGCTTAAACTGATTCCAGTGTTATCAGTCCATGCGCAGAACTGGAACTGGAACTTTAGGTTCTGCCCTCAAATGATTTCTTCCTCCCTCCCTCCCTCCCTCCCTTCCTCCCTCCCTCCCTTCCTCCCTCCCTCCATGCCTCTCTCCTTTTCTTTCTGTTCCTTCCTTCCTTCCTTCCTTTCTTTCCTTTCTTCCTTTCTCCCCCTTCTCTTAATTCGTTAAAGATTTAAAATCTTTTGCTTATGCATATGCTTATGCTTGTGTGTATGTGCTTATGAATGTAGGTGTCCTTGGTAGCCAGAAGTGTGTGTCCTGTGGCACTAGAATTACAGGTGGTTGTGAGCAACTCCGAGTGTGTGCTGGAAACAGAACTCGGCTCCTCTGCATGGGCTGAGCACACTCTTAACTAGGGAGCCATCTCCTTAACTCTCAAATGGCCCTTTTCCAGAAGACACCAAAGCCTTGTATATAAGATCTGTTACATAACTTTTGGACCCTCTGATAAACAGAAATTGCGGAGAAAGGCTGATTTAAAAATTAGAAATTTTAAGAAAACCGCAGTGTGGCATTAAAACCAGTATCAGTCATGAAAACTGTGCCATCCCATGGCCCCATTCCCATTAAGTCAGCCCTAGATAGAAGAGTAATTTTAAATCAGACCTGGATGGTGAGTGCCTTAGGCGAACAGTGTTTTATGCTGTCCCAGGAACACAAGGGACTTCGTGCTTCCATCTGGACAGTCCGTGTGGCTTTACCAAACAGCATGGAGAAACCAAGAGAGACCTGACTGCTGTTAGCAAAAAGTGACAGCCCATGAATCACACCTGGGGAAAAAAAAGGAACGAGAAGAAAAAAAGAAAAAGAAAAGAAAAAAGAAAGCCACAACAAGCAAATAAAAAAAATGCTTGTGTTGAATCACATAGAACATGGTGTTTCTAAAACAGAATCCAACATTTGGAGAGGGCAGTCATTTTTATACATGAAAAATTATGGAGCCAACATAGTGTTCAACACCAAATGTTTGTGATTTTGTTCCCTACTGTGGGAGCCAAAGAAACTCATACTACACTCTTTTGTGTGTGTTCTAACCCAGTCAAGACAATATAATTCTAAGAAAGCAAAAAACTTATTCCAGAACACGACATCAATCGTTTCTCTTTTTCTTTTTCTTCTTTCTTTTTATTTTTTCAATAAGAGTGAACAGACCAACAGGCCTGGTGGCTTTTCTTATTTGGAGTAACTTCAATGTCTAAAAGTTGCTAAGTAACACTTTTAATAATAAGAGATTTCAAGGCCAGGAGATTAATGATCCATGACCCCATTTAAGAGAAATATGAGTGCATCGTGAGGCGAGAGGGCTGAACACAGTCATGGGAACTTGGGGTAATGCGTTCAGCCACATTCGTAGTTTCTTTTTCTCTGCTGTTCACAGTGGGTCTGGCATGGCGCTTCTTTATTAGACCGTTTGTGGAGATCATCTCCTCATCTCAAGTTCACTAATAAGGACATTAGAAAATGGTGAGATCTGTGCAGAGTAACCGCTGCACATCAATTATCATTTTGAAAGTTAGTTCTAGATCTGATAGAAACATATGTTCAAAGCCAACTGTGATGTACAGCTCGTGGGCTCCTTTCACCAAAGCCAGCCCTCTGTTCCTATTCCCCTACAGTCTCTCCTTCCACGGGAAGCACCGACTCCTTCTGCCTTGGACGTGAACAACTTGGTCCTCCCCATGAAACCTGAGCCTTAAGCTCAGCCACCAGCACAAGAAGAGGATACAGCCTGGGCGAGAACAACTCCTGAAGGTCTCCTGAAGCCAAACTCGGCTACAACCCTGCACGTCTGGAGTGGAGACTTCAAAGCAGCAAACAGCTTCTGCGGATTAGTGTCCATGAGAGCTTTAAGGGGAAGTAAAACCCTCGACTGAAGTTTAAAAAAAAAAATTGGCACTGGCTCATTCTGCTGAAAGCACAAAGCGTTTTAGGGGGAACACATCACCTTTTAAAATAAATGACTAATATCTGTACAAAAGAAGTGAGTCATTCATCCGAGAAGCATCTTCGGGGCAACATAGAGTCCAATATTGCCAGGTTAGTGCAGCCCACATCCCCCTCTCTTCCCCATGGCCTCTGATTGCCAAACATATGAAGAGCTGGAAGAGCTGGGAATATTTTAGGGACTCAGAAAGAAGCCCCCAAGGGTTGTTCACTTTGACCCAAATAGCAAAAGTTGGTTTCCAGAACTAGCTTTTTTCTTCCTCTTCCTCTTCCTCTTCCTCTTCCCCTTCCTTCTCTCTTCCTCCTCCTCTTCCTCCTCTTTCTTCTTCTCCTTCTTCTTCTATTTCTTCCACAAAAGAAATATATAAATCACTTAATACTGGTGCTCTGGTGTTTCATAATCTCTGTGGTAAACTCAAAGAGTTCTTACTAGAAAGAGAAGTTTCAATATCCGGATGAGGAAACAGAGGGTTGCTGCGTGGACGGTTATAACTTGTCCCACTCTAAACCCCAGGTTCCTCATGCACAGGACAGCTTGACAGCCTATTGGGAGTATTGGAAGAGACAGTGAGCAAAAAAGATACTTCCTATGTAGCAAAAAGAAATTAATGACCACACAGAGGCAAATGATGCTGAATAAATAGAGCATGTTAACTGTGTCAGAGAACCTTAGAGCTTGGGCCAGCATTGCTCATGACTGACCTCATGGAGGATGCTTGCCGAGCAAGTGGTGACTTCCCTTCTCTTTGAACAGTGCCTGATACAGTACCCTACATTTGTAGGTCTGTATTGTAACATTCATTTATAAAATGGAAACTTTTCCGCATTTGCTCGCCAATCATTCTCTTACCAAATCTACTCCTGAGGAATTGACATCCCAAGCCAATGGATTCCAGGACAGCCATACTCAGAAGCCATACTTCCTTGCACCCTTCTGGGGAATACTTCCTAGTTTCAGCTGTATTTCTGATCTGCAGGCATTAGTTGTCATTGTGTCTCCACTCGGAACCTCTGGATTGGCTCTTGTCTCTTCAGCACTTTAAAACATGTCTTAAGATCCTAGATTTTAATGTCTCCTGTACATAACCAGTATTAAGAAAGAATAAGGAGGAGAAGGAGGGAAGGACAAGAAGAAAAGGAGAAGGGGAAGGAGAAAAGAAGAAGGAGGAGGAAAAGGAGAAGGAGAAGGAAAAGGAGAGGGGAGGAGGGGGAGGAGGAGGGGGGAGGAGGGGGAGGAGGAGAAGGAGGAGAAAGGAGAGAAAGGGGAGAAGAGGGAGAAAGGGGAGAAGGGGGAGAAGAGGGAGAAGGAGAAGAAGAAGGAGGAGGAGGAGGAGGAGGAGCAGGAAGAGGAGGAGGAAGGGGGAGGGGGAGGAGGGGGAGAAGAGGGAGAATGGGAGAAAGGGGAGAAGAAGAAGGAGAAGAGCCCTCCATGATATAGGTTTCAGCTTTCAAACCTGAGGGGATGTTTTTTATCAAGAGAAAAGTTGTGTAGTTGAGGATAAAGGCGGCAAGGAGATATACTGTTTTTAAGATTTTGAAGTTTCAAGTATGTTCTAGTAAAGCGTTCATCAAGACATGGCTCTTCTAGAAGACTAGAGTTGTATTGCCTGTACATATATTAGGCAGCTCATACCACATGTAACTCCAGTTTCAGGGAACCTAACATCCTCTGATCTTTTCAAGTACCGGCATGCATGTGTATGTTCTCACATGCCAATACATACAATGAATTGCATAATGATAAACATTCAAAACACTAGCTAGATTTAAAAGTGAGGATGATAAGGTGAGCTGTTTTGATAGAAGGCACAAAGAAAATAGAATTTCGGATTTCAATGACCACTGAACATGAAAAGGTGCTTGATGCCAGTGACAATAAGAAAATGTAAAATCAAACCTTATTGAAGTGCTGTTTTGTAGAAACATAGCATATGACTATGTCAAGAATTAGAAAATATAAGAATTTATATACTGCTGGTGATAATTTACATTCCTATGCTCATTTGGTAATGTTCATAAGATGTAAAGTTGGCATATTTGATGATTCCCAATATACTCCTGAGGAATTCCCCCTCATGTGTTCATGACACCCTACATAGAAAAGTTTAGAGTAACACTGCTGAAACAGCCTCATTAAAAATCTATCAACCAAAGCAGAAATAAATTATGGAATGTTCACATATAGAAAAAAGAAATGGGAAAAACCTCACTTGCTTTAAGCATACCAACCAAAAGAACCCTACGCATTAGTTGGGAAATCTGGTATTTTAGAGCTCTCAAATATGATGCCACTTACAGAAAGTTTTAAAACACTCAGGCAAGAGTGTAAACAAGCATAATGTGTGTGTATGTAAAAAAAAATAGAAAGAGGAGTTGGGATGGAAAGATGTCAAGTTCTGTATGGCCGTTTCTTCTTTGGGGGGACATAGCAGGAAGGAAGGTGAGAGTTGGGTACATGACAGATTCATTTACATTTTGATTTGTTTCATCTCTGTAAGACTTTTAAAAATTATTTAAACTTTTTGTATTTGAAATACTCTACAATATATTTCTAAAACACAGGATATAACAAGGTTTTGGCTGAGTGCAATGAACCCTAAAGACCTAAAGACCCTTCCAAGAAGAACAAAAGACTTACAAAGGAAGGTATGCACCCGATAAAAGAAAGCCTGGCAATCCATTTCCCTTCTTCATCTTTACTTTGAAGCTAATGCCCCTTGCAGCTTTTCATTTTCCTGAAATTTGTTTACATGGTTGTATAGCGCTAGCCGTCAATAAGGTATTCAGGATTAAGGCCTGGTTCACTGACAGCTTCATTCTGCATTCAGTTAGTACTCAGCACACAACATGTATTTTGTTTGTGCAGGGTTGGTGAATGAATAGGCAACAACAGAGATCGGCTAATAAGATAGTACAGAGACAGCCTTGCTGTTTGTTTGGACTGAATTGATATCAACATGTAAAAGTCAGCATAGACAAGAAAAGTTAAATAAACAGAACGCTTACGTTCGGCTCCAAAATGAAAGGGGGCGACATGCTCTATTCTGGAGGCAAGATAGTTCCCTTCAAAGTAGTAATTATGAGAGATGATTCTAATTTGAAACTGGTTTTCTAATTGGTGTTTGGCTTTTAGAAATCTCACAGGCCTTTAATTTATATACACATTTTTTAATTCACATCGCTCAACCCTATCACCAACAAGCCCCATTTTTTTCCCTCAAGACAGGGGATATTATTCATATAAAAGGGGTCAAAGAATAAGCATTACCAGTCAGAATATTATTTCTATGATCGAAAAATATTTTAAAAATTGAAATTATAAATCTATGTGCATGAAGACATTGGTGCAGTGAAGGGGTTTCTGCTATGTCACCTGTGAACCTTCTTTGAATGTCTGAATCAAAATAATACCCCTGACCCATGTTCTCTGTCTCCTTCCCCTGCCTTACTCCTCCTGGCAATGACAGATAGGCCTTCTGATTCTGTGGAGCATGTCTTCCTCAGTGTCCACAGAATTTAAAGATTTTTTAACATAAGTTTAAATGTGTGTGTGCATATACATGTGTGTGTGTGCGTATAAGTGCACATGCCCCGAGTCTATAAGAGGGTGTCAGAACCACTAGAGCTAGAGTTACAGGTGGTTTGTGAGCCACCTGAGGTGGGTTCTGGAACCAAATTAGGGTCCTTTGGAAGAACAGCAACTGTTCTTAATATCTGAGCTGTGTCTCTAGGCCCTGAAATTCAATGTTGTGGTAATTCTGCCTGCCCTGTTCATATAATAGTATTTAGAACATAAAAAGTCCCAAATAAATGCATGTTAACTGCAGGAATAATGGAGTTAATATTTCATTTCTTAGAAACTTTTAGTCAGATATTAGTTTTTAAATGTAAGTTGTTCTCTCTCTCTCTCTCTCTCTCTCTCTCTCTCTCTCTCTCTCTCTCTCCTTAAAGAAAAACAATTGTATTTATTTATAGTCAGCAAATAAATTTATTTTGCAAAGCAGGGTAAGCTTTGACATATAAAGGCCCACAAGCTAGTCACAGTAATTGAGAAATTAAACATCCATCATTTGCAACAGCCAAACGCCTCCCGAGATCCTTCTAATCCTCTTTTGTTTGCTTTCGGGTCATGGGCAGACATTCACCTGTGTGCTCACCCTCCACCCTCTCCCCTCACACACACAAAATATAGGTGAGTTTATATTTACAGACCATAACCATAAGTGTGTACTATATACTTTTTATTTCTGGCTTTTGTTCAATCAAATTTATTTTGAGACCTACTTGTATTCTGAGATATATAACTAATTCATTCCTTTGTACTCCTGAGTGTTTATATATCTATATCTACATATAGATATATGTGTGTATGTATAACCATATATCTATAAGGATGTGAATACACACACACACACACACACAAAACCATTTCTTTAGTTTTTACAGTTCATGGGCATTTGTATCATTTATTTCTTAGGCCTGCTGTTGTTAGCAACATCACACATGTGCACACTTGTTGACAGTCTCACTAACACATGACACGGTGAGACAAGCTCTCCCTCCTGACAGATATGTAGTATGTAGCATAATACCTTACTTTTCGTTAGAATATGTTCATGTGCTTATTTGTTATCAATATACCTTTTCTGGTAAAGTGCTTAACTATTTTACCCATTACAATTTTGTATTTCATTCTTACTGGTGGGTTGTAAGAGCGCTTTGTGAATGGTGGGTTGGGTGTCATTACTGAATGACCTAAGTCATCATCACTATTTTCACTATTTTCCCTTAGTCCTTAACTTTTCATGCCATTCTTTTTGCAAGGTAGTCACAGAGGTGATCAAGGTGTTCGTAATTGACAGATTACTGAATGCAATTCTCTTTGCTACTAGTTAAGAGTTAAATACTTATTTGGATACTATGTCTCAGACTTTTGGGAGCTTACAGCTTTGCAAACTATGTAGCTCCCTTTAGCATTGTAGGGAAAGTATTGTTATGAAGCACCTGTCATGTGCTTAGTCCCTAAGGGAACAATTACATAACAGACAAAGACATGGAGGAAACAGAACTTCCAGACGAATCTTCCAAGAGCTCGATTGCACCAGAGAACGAGCACCTTCCCCTCAGTGTGTATGCACAACAAGGACCTAGAATATCTCTGTCTAGAGGGTTTCTGAATTGTAAACGACCTTCACATCTTAGAGACAGACCTGTAGAATTTCACTGTACAACTATCTGCTGAATGTTTTATGTTACCTGACATGGAGAGAAATGGTGTCTTTTGTTAGCAGTAGCTGGAGATGAAAATGATCCAAATTCATTTATACCTTCTTAGAGCATAGAACTGGCATCAAGAAAAACTTTAAAAGGAACGTATATGCTAACTTGGGGAAATGGAAGAGATGGCCTAGATTGGGAATACTGTGCCTCCTCCTTGCCTATATCCTCTAAGACATAGAGGCACAAAATGTGTGTGAATGTGTGGGTAGGTTACAGATTTTTTAAAAAAATGTTGAGCCGGCGTGATCTCAGAATCGGTCCTATATACTCTCTGGGAGACAGAACTACATTGAAGGTAACTGCATGAGTCTGTGTCAAAAGAAATGAAAGACTAGAAGGCCATTGTTGGATATGTAGACTTTAGTAAGGAAGAGTATGTGGTTTTCCAGTTAGGGTATGTTTTACTAAATTGTTCTTGGGTAGAAGGCAGGGCCTACAAATGAAAATGTCCTGGGTACTGCTAAGCATGGCTGGTTTAGCAGTGTCCTCAGACTGTGAGATTTCTGCACATCCTTAGCAAAAAGGTGAATTGGGACAGCAGGGTTTCAGAGGACTGTGGAAGAGTGCTGAGTGGAAAGTCAGTACTGACAGAAAGACCGACTGTCATTCCATAGAAATATGAGTTTAATTAGGCTATTTTCACCTCTTCCACAATAGAAAAAAATAAAGTCATTTTGTAATATATAATGTGGCCATTAAGTATATGGTTAGCAAATGAAGTATTTATAAGCCTTTGTGATAGCCTAGCCTAGTCCATTGTCTCAAAATTCAAACAACTTGAGAGAGAGAGAGAGAGAGAGAGAGAGAGAGAGGAAAAAAAAACTTGCTTGTGCTGAGTTCCACCAAGCTATTATCTTCACCCTTGGTTTCAGTTCCTGGCACAGAGTAGGCACTCAGGCAATGTTTGTTAAGGGCCAGATGGTCCTTCTTATATTCTCAGCCAACTCAGTTAGTTTGCTTTCTTCCATGTGTGAGCCAGATGGCCGAACAGTTACATGAATCTTTTAGCTATATAAACCAAAGTTACTTACATCATTTTAATTGTCTATTGTATACCCCATTTTTCTTTTTATTTTCTAAAGTAAATATTCTGAAGTTTCGAGCTAATTTCTCTAATGATATGGTATTGAGACAGATATTTGAAGAAGATAAATGAAGTAATATATTACTTGTATCCCTTCTCAATTTGTTCTGCACGGGGAAATTTGAAGAAGCTGAAGGTTTGGTGTAGTGGCCTTGATGTAGGGTACTTAGCAACCAGAAAAAGATAACAAAAGGACTGCAACAACCAGATTGCATACAGCAAGGGTCTTCAGTGGACCAATGATGGCTCTGTAATTTTTTCTGAAAGAATTTTATCACTACAAAAATTATGGAGATGGTATAAGATCATTGTTGATTAAGTAGAGACTAAAGAGGCCCTGACATGCAAGCCCCAGATCCTGAGAATTCAATTCTCCTTTTTGAACTTTCTGCACACACCAGAATCATATTTATTATTCATTTGTAGTACTGCCAGCCCTGCAGCAAGTTGACTTGTGTGGATCAGTGAACTGGAAAAATCCAGAGCTTTCGTCTCTGATGAAAAGTCTCAACTTAGGACAAACTCACTTTTAGGTTTCATAGGTAAGAAGACTTAACATTGAGATTCTCACTCCTCATTCAGGAATGGTCTTAGTTTAACAGTCTTTCATGGGAAGTTTCTGCTATTTAGAATTACCCCAAACCATGGGGAAGACGGTAGATAAACAATCATGTATAATTTTAATTCCATTTATGTTGTGTAATAGAGGGTAGTATTTAGAAGAGTAGCATTCATGGGTCATGAATTTGTGTTTATGTTTATACTTTTATGGCTTATTCACTTATGGAAGCCATAGTAAATTTCTCTAGCTTCTTGAGGTACCCATGTTTCCACTGAAAATATCTATAATAATTTATAAACTAGGTATAAGATTAAGTGGGATAATATACCTATCATATCTCGCAGCTATAAAAATAAATGAAAACCAAAGTATATTAGACCAGGCCACCTGCTGCTAGACAGTGTTGTCTGTGCATGACAGGGAAGCTAGACCAATGAAATAGCAAGAATATGGCTATCTAAGCAAAACATCCTTAATGATAATGCCAGTAATATGCTAACATAGATGGGGGGAGCCTCACAAAGCCCCACCCCTAGATGAAAAGCTATAGACAACAAATGACTGCTAAAAGACTGAGAATCTGTCTTCTTCAGGAATAATCCCTCCTGATAAATTATATAATCCCACATGGTCATCCCTAATCATACATAAATAACAACACAACTGAATGGGATCAGTAGGTTGTGTGTGTGTTGTTGTTGCTGTTGTTGGGATCCTGGCCTTGTAAACATTATATTACATGGAAATGATTTTTTATCAAAGGTTTCTTATAATGTGCTGGAAATTAGAAGAGCACAGTTCAGACTGGCAATATGCTTGAGGAATAATAGAAAACTATTATCTGAGAAGGAGTGAAAATTCATCTGGGAAAGCAGCAGCGGTTTAAGAGACAGAGAAACCAGGAAACGAGATAGTCATGCCTACATATAGTTGACGACATCAAAGAAGCTAAGCTTACTTACATTTTCAGATAGAAATCCCTGAAGGGCTGTAGAATCCCCTGCATCCATACCCATTTGTCATGGCTAGTTCTAACATTTCCATAAGAAGTCCAAGAGAAGACACTAAAGCAGAAAAGAGTCTTGATGGAAGACAATTAGCTATGAAACTCTCTCAAATAGGCCATACCAGTGGGAAATCACACATGTAGTGCTCAGTCTTTTCTCCAGTATCCATGGGAAATACATGTTTTTATTTTAAACTTGGAAAAGAATGATTTTTATCCCCAATACATCTGATGGGGAACATTACCTGCCTTGTCCCTTGAAGCTCCATGGAGAACCTGAAATGAGGCTCTTTCCTGTAACTATGGGACCAGGAAGCTATTTCACACCCAAACCATAACATTCCCATAAACACCAAATCACTGAACCTCCAGAAACCACACTAAGAGAGCAGCACCTACACTTCTGTAGCTGTTTCTTTATCCTCACCATGACATATTTCCTGTTCTCTAGATTCTATCTTAATGGTGTCATAGATGGAGTATACCAACAGAGCATCTTGGATAATAACCACATTAGTGTTATTCAGAGAACTAGAACTCAGGAGAGTTAAATTGGTATAAATTTGTATCCATCCTAGAATTATATAGATAACAAAAGATATATACCCTCGAAATATAACAGGATTACACACACACACACACACACACACACACACACACACACACACACACACACATTAATTTCATCCCACTTATACTGTGGAGGATCATTTGCTTTACTTAGTCCATCAACTAAACTGCTACTCTTTCAGAAACACTCTCATACACTCAACCAAAAATAATATTTAGCTAGCTGACTAAGAATCCTGTGGTCTAGTTAAACAGACACATTTACCATCACTGCAGCTAATACAATTAAGTTACCTGAAGCCCTAATTATCTACTAAAATGTTGCCTATAGATATTTGGGAGTTCTCTACTTCTAATTCATAAATGAGTCTTCAGATAAGTTGATTTGAGGAAACTCAAATGAGGAAAATGTTTAATCTTTCTCTCTGCAATAGGATTCTCAGAGATGCCCTTGTATATCCAAGAGAACATTTGCTTTTTTTTCCAGGGCTAGTAATTTTTTTTTCTAAATGGACATGGAATTCAGTCAAAGTGTACTCCTCTCTCTATTAGGATTATCACTTGACTTTCTCCTTTTATTATAATGTAGATGATAAATTAGATGGCAAAAGACCTGGATTGACATATTTCTGTTGTGTTTAAAGTAAGGAAAGTTCATACACATAACCATGGCATAATTATTATTCAATAATTTGCTCAATTTTAGATGCTAATATGTTAATAAGTATTTTTGTGTCTGTGTTAATGAGGGTGCTAGCATAAGGCTATTATTTATGTATTGCCCTTCCTCCTGGCACTTTGTAAATATTTGTCAAATCAAGAAATCAGAACATATGACACAGAAAACAAAACTATGGCTTACTCCGTTAGTTAAATAGAGTAATAGAGAGGAGATCTGTGCATTTAAGGAGATGGTTCAGAAAGACTTGCCTGCTTCCCGTTGTGCCCAGCTTCAGACCACTCCTCAAAGTGTAGACAAGATAATCAATTCTATTTTAACTCTGACAATGGTTATCCATCACCTGAAAGAAAAGTTTAAATATCTTATACTTTTAATTTCCCTATCTTTTATACTCCAAAGGACCAGCAGGCAAGACTAATAACTAGTAATATACTTTGTTTCTGGACTTTTTACTTGATAATCTCTTATGGAGAACATCGTCTTTTCCATTCATTTCCTTTTTCTCAGAGAGAGAGAGAAAGAGAGAGAGAGAGAGAGAGAGAGAGAGAGAGAGAGAGAGAGTTCATTTAGTCCCAGATCGATGTTCATGAAGTACTGATGATGACTATGGTATCCATTCTTGGTTGCTTACTTGATATACCTAGAAAAAAAATAACCTCAGTTGAGAAAATGCTCCATCAGTTTGGCCGGTGGGTTTGTCTGTGGACATTTTCTTGATTACTAATTGATATAGGGAGACCTAGCCCACTGTGTGTGGTTCTGCCACAGGCAGGTGGTACTGGGCACTGTGAGAAAGCTAACTGAGCACTAAACAGTATTTCTCTATGGTCTCTTCTTCAGTTTCTACCTCCAGCTTCCTGCTTTGATCTTTTGTTCTGGCCCCTTGATGATGGAGCATTACCTTGCTTCTTCAACTTACTTTGGTTCCTGATATTTATCACAGCAATAGAAAGCAAACTAGAACACTGGCTCAGTATAAAATGGGACAGGATGAGACAGCCTAGTACATCTGGACTCCAATCCTACCTGTCACTTAGTATCTTATTATGTTGGAGCAGTGTACAAGTTACCTGTTTTGGGTCGTCTATACCCATTCAAGTATCTAAAATGATTTATTATTACAAATAAATGAGAAAGGTTGTATACTTTATATTAATCTCTGTGTCTGACATAATTCCTGGAATAGCATACTCTCAATAAACATTGTTGGTGTTTTGCTATTGCTTTTTACCTTCACAAAACTTAACTCCACATATCATAGCTCCCATTGCAATTTTGTTTTGCTTTAGCAAATACCTTAATCTATTCAGTCATGTAATTGCAGTTTTCCAGTATAGTACTGAAAAGAGGTGTTCACTAGATATATACCCCTGATATTAGCACTGGCATACAAACTTCATAGCTGCTTTTTATGGATTGTATGATCTCAGAGATCTATTTCAGGGGTTCATAAATTTCTGCTTGACATTGAGAAGAGTAGCTCCTAGGACCCTGAAGGTGGCAGGAATCAGATGAGTTGACAGTCTATAGACAACATGCCAGGACCTATGGCACTCACTAAACATTGTGGCTTTAGAAGCATTGATGAAGATCTCAATAGCTGATTTTTGTATAGGAAAGAGCTCTTAGGTGAAACACAAGGTCCTTGTGAACCAGAAATGTCAAAGTATAGTCCGTGGACATGACTTCTTCAACGGGAAGATGAAGAGAATTCTGTGGCAGAACAGAGAAGTGGCCACAGTGGCAGATCTTCATCATCTTGTTGATGCCATGTGCAAGACACTGTACATGACATTGGCTTTCAAGGTCCTCCTTTTTTTCATTTAGTCTTCATAGTTATCCTTATTTTTCAGATAAGGAGAGACAGGATTATATAGGCAAGGAGATTCTAGGATCCTGTTGCTCACATGCTATGCTCAGTGACAGTGATGTGGCAGTTATGGTGGGTGTCCTAAAAATTTGGATCAGAATGTGGGTGTCCTAAAGCTTTGGGTCAGAATTGAGGATGTGGTTCCTTTTCTGGTTATTTGCACTAAATTCCTATTAATAGGAGTGTAGGGGAGATAAAAAGTCTCCCATTTGACCTTAGAGTAGTCCTACTTGTCTAGCTTTGGTACGGAGATGTCTATCTGTGAGCCAGGCTACCAGTAATTAGCTTAGAGGGTCAGGGAGATGAACGGTGAGAAAGCAGGCAGTGCTGATAAGAAGCAGTTTGGGTATTTAGGTTTTTCACCATTAGAGAAAGAATTGGGAACTGTAGTTCTGAACGTTTTAAGTTGAATATGTCTAACAATATTTCAACCGAAGAGCCCGTTGGACGAGAGAATAAGAAAAATGTTCTGCACAAAGGGTTTTATTTGGATCACAGACAGGAAGGGATTTCAGAGCTATTCTGAAATTATGCAGCCCACCCAGGGATGTGACTGAGCCAGACATTTAATGGATAGTTGGAAGCTGAGACCCAGGGGTCAGGGTAGGATTAATCCTCTTTCCCTGAGAGCCAAAGACTTGCCCCACCCCCTCCTTCCTAGGAGCATAAAGTTTTGTTGCAGAGTCCAGGAGACAATTGGGCATCTGTCTGGTGATCTAGTTTGTAATTGGAACCTTTAAGACCATGGCTTGTTGACCCTTGAAATTTTACCCATTGACCTGGCATGATGAGCTATTATATTTGCCTCTTGGAGTTAGAGTGGCCTTGTCCCCAAGAGCAGTGGAATGTCCCAGACAATTTTCCTTTTGATTACTTCCTCACGTATTCCAATGCCCTCCAATTTTTCTCCTAGCTGCATTTCAGGGCATTGTTTCTAGATTGGTCTTGAAGTAGCTTTATAGTGAGTAATACGTGGTTCTTCTGAACACTCTCATTTACCTTTGGAAGAAGATCCAGATCAAACACGCTCAGTCACAGAGCAATCCAAAGTGCCTGCCCTTCTTCCGTGATGACTTTACCTGTAATGGTGTGTGTATCTCTGGTTGGGGGTGGGCCTTGCGGTGCCCCATTATCAGGCCCACAGAAACCGTGAGTCTTCTCTTTGAGTTTGGCAGAGTGCTACAAGTGTTGCTTCCTCATGAGAAAACCAGAATATTACAAAACACTGGTGTCCTGCAGCTTACCGTAGATTTGTGTGCCTACAGAATAAAATCCAGAATGTGTTAGAATCACTTGGTTCATTTGTTTAAACACAGACTGCTGGATCCAGTTTCAGAGTTTCTGATATTTTTAGAGCTATAATAGACACACAGAATTTTTATTTTTAGTAAGTTCTCTTATATTCTGGTTATTGCTTGCTAAAGAACTGCACATTGAAGAGAAAAAAGATTGAGAATTAAAAAGGACTAAATGGAGACACCATAGACTATGAAACTTTTAAACTGAAGGTTGTGTATTGATGAGTTAGAGAAAATAAGAACTGATTTGGGCAAAGCACAGAGTAGTTCCTGTAAGGAAATGAGAACAGGACAGTGATGATTTGACTTAACTCCCGTAGGCCGTTGCTAGGGAATAACATCAGTATCCCTAAGCTAGATAAGTGAACATCATCCCAAAGTCTTCATTCAAGCATGAGATCCAAGCAATTCTATTTCAAAATGTCTCTTAAATCTGTTTTCTCTTCTTCATCTGTTCCTTCCTACCTTCCTCAGTCTCTGATTCTGACAGTACAAGCTCTTGGCTGGTTTTCTGCTTCCTCCTTGATTCTGTTCTCGACACCATAACAAATGTTGTGATCTTCACATAAACCTTGATTTCCAGTTTATATGATTTCTAAAATCACTAATAAATTGAATTAATTCCACATACTTGAAAATATTACGCTCCCCACTCTGTCCTGCACTTTCCTTTTGTTCAGCCAGCGTTGTTGCTGCTTCATCTTCCTGTTGGCTGGAAGTTCAGTATCTTGGGAATATCTCTTTGTATTTGTGTAATAGTATCACCATCACCCAATAACATGACAAGAATAGAGTATTAATTATATTTCTTCACAATATAGGAAAACCAGATATTGTGAACTTTTTTCCCAGTAGAGAAAAGAGACTTGGAGACAATCAGAAATGTATACAAAATTACACAGAGACTACAAAACAAAGTTGAGATTTCAGTCCAGCTATCTGAGTCAAGACAGCAAAGTCCTATAAACCTTCTGCCTGCCCTCATCAACAGAGACAGAGGTCCTTCATGTCCTGAGCAGACACAGTTGTCTGTACTTAGTCTGGCAGAGAGTAGAGCTTCTTGTCATCATCTACCTGGTGTTCTTCCACATGTGTAAGCTGTTGAAAAAGTCAGTCCTTTCCCTGCTTACACTTCGTCTATTCCATCAATGGTTAAAGTTTTCTGTTCCTAGAACCCTGACATTCCTTTCTTCTTTTTCCACAGCATCTTATTAAAGGTTTTTCTTTTTTTTTAATGTCAAATGCTTTCTCCCTACCATGAGTCACTGAGGCTTTTTTGGGGGAAGTCAGTTTAAATCTCTGTGTCTGGCATAGAATCAAATCAGCTTAAGTATTTCTGGCTGTGAAAAAACAAAAGCCAAACTCAGTAAGTCTTATAAATTTAAAGAAAGAGTAGATTTATATATTTGGAAATACAAAAAAGCTTCATGGGTATTATAAAGCTTGAGTACATGTGTGTGTATTCATATATGTTTACTACACGTGTACCAGTGAGTATATACCAAGTAAATATGGGCTACCATTATCCTTGAATATACTTTTCACTTATATATATCTAGATCATATCATTAACGATTACTTGTAACTTTTGTCAAACTCCAGGCTAAGTCTTACATTAGCTAGCACAGTATTACTCAAAGGATGAGGGTCACGCTTTTCTGAAGGGAAATGGAGGGAAAGTGGATCTGAGGGAGAGATGAGATGGGTGTTTGGAGGAGTAGAGAGAAGGGAAACTGTGGTTGGAATGTAATACATGAGAGAAGAATAAATTAAAAAAAATCATATGTAGGATGGCTAAAGAACACTCTTCTGTGTCCCTCTTGTCCCCCCCGAATCAACTTGGAAACTCAGTAACCAATGAAGGAAGACAGTTAAATTAATAAGCTCTTCAGACAACCCTTAATCAAGTTTGTTTAATAATGTTTTGTATTACTACAACATCTCTAGAATGATCCATGAAAAATTGACTTTATTAAAATTAAAACTTTGCTATGCATGAAAAAAAAAACCTGTTTTGTAGGAGACCAAGGATCTGGCCCCGTAGACCAAATCAGTAGTGTTAGTCACAGCAAGGGAGCTTCGGTTCCCTGCAGAAGACACTTGGTCACCGAAATGACAAACAATTGACTATTTAAGCTGTGATCAAATGACTGGTTAACTGAGTAAGCTGTAGACACTTAAGTCGCTCTCCACATTTTGTGAGCATTTTTCTCTAATGCAGTATGGTCAGAGTGTTGGCTAGTGTCCCCAGAACCTTCTTTGGGGAGTACATTGCCCGAGCTGTGAAACTGATTTTTCCCCTCAGATAAACTAGATTTCCCCGACCTAAGGAATTTTTCTTTTAATGTGTCTCACGGCCTTTTCCTCCTTTCCTAGCCCACAATAGAATTATAGGCTCACTCTCTTACTTAGGGAGAGCTTCTGGAGGCCCTAGTTACTCAACACTCTCTGTTGGATGTGACAACATGGACATGCGACATAGAGAATGACTTCACAGTCACTTCTGCCCCCATACCCTCAAGCATCAGTGGACCTGAGAATGTTTTAACTGCTGCTGGAGGTCTTCCTACTCTAAGTGAAGGCCGAGCCTCTTAGACGAGCATATCCTTACAGACCTCCGGGACCCACAGAGCTGGACTATGATGGGTGACAGGTTCAGGCTCCTTGTGCCACTTACTGAACTTGGGGATCACCACTTTAAGATGCTTACCTGAGATTCATTGTGACTTTGAGGCTTGGCACCCAAATGCACACCTGTCAGCCGTGACTTGGGTCATTTTTTAAATCTTTGCCTTGGCTCCCTTCTCTGCAAAATGGGCAGTATCTACATCCCACAACTCTTGCAAGTATTAAGGGAGACAGTAGAGAGAGTATCTGGCATGTAGTTGATAGCCGAGGAATACAGAGGATTATTCTTTGTCTATAACACTGGTGACACTGACTTCATCTGTCTTGCATAATTTTCTTGATTTTCCAAGGTTCCCCTCCAGTTCCATGACCAAACAGCATTATATTTACCCTTATCGTGGATAGCCCCATGCCTTTTCTAACTTAAACATTTAGTTGCTCTATTTAATATTTGTCAAAGGATGTAGATTTTCCTATATACTCAAAGACTTCTTACTCCAGAGAATCAGATGATGTCGTTGAATAAAGTTCTTACTTTGGGCAGAATCTTCAAAAGAGCACGACATATGGGCAAAGGCCCTAATTAAACACTTGTTTAAAGTAAATTAGTTAATTAGAGTTGACCACTACTTCCCACAGAGGGCAATCAACACAGGGTCTGGTTAAACCATGTACATCCTGTGGGGGCAGAAACGGGACCGGCTTGAAGGCAAAATCCTGTCCTTTAATAAGTGCTTTTATGTGCCTCATCCTGTCCATGTTAGAAAAAAAGAGGCCAATATGTAAATAAATAAATAAATAGATAGATAGATAAATAAATAAGGGGGACAGCAGGTAATTACTGGCTAGCCATGTGGTCTTGAAGTGCCACTCACAAAGGGCACTGAGTTTTTTTTGTCAGTACTAAGTTATTTTTCTGGAGTTAAATTCCCAAGGTTTAGTTCTGTTTCAGTCTCCATAGAAATTTCATTTCATGACTGGACCCCTTACCAGTTATAACTGGAAATAAAAACAACAAGAATATGTCATGAATCACTGGAGCTTGCCTACCATTTGATGGAGTCGATGGGATTTTTGGGTAGCTCTTGTTTAAAGAGGAATGTCATTCTACCAGTACGGTGACAACTGTCTTCATGTGAAAGTCAAGGGTCTAATACAGATAAAACCAAACCAATCTGAGCTGCCAAACACTCAGTCTTCACACTAAGTCCTGGCTGCTTCTGAGGGATGATGATTTATGTTTATTTTCATCTGGGTATGAAGCCTGGGTTTTGGCTAACACCAACAGTGGAAATACTGGGAGAAAAAAAAGTCCCAAAACATTTTGGCCTTGACCAAACCTGTTGTTTCGTGAAATTGAAGTTTTGACATTAAGCTTTTTTGAGAACAAGTGCCAAACAATGCTGATTTGAGTCATAACAGAGCAATAAATACTTTCCTCTTGTGTTTTTCTTTTTTGATTTATGTAGTACTGAGGGCCTCACAACCCAGGGTCCTCACGAATGCTCTGTTTTGAGAGTTTGTGCTCTCTAGCCCCAGTCCCCGACTTCCTTCCTCTATGTTGACTAGTCGGAGGTACCCAGGAGAAAGGAGAGCTCCAGAGCTGAGCCAGACTACACAGGTAGTCAAAAGATGTGAACTAGTGCAATGTTGTCTGCTCTAACTGGGTTGACACCAGTCTGCCTTTAACAGAGGTCTCAGGTCACCAAACACGGACCTTTGTGACACCACTGATGTTTAATCTGACTGTCCTACAGAAGATCTCATTTTTCATTCTTCTCTTTCTCTCCTTCTTCCCTCTCTTTTGGTTTTTCCTCCCTCCTTGCTTTCTTCCCTTGGGTCTTTTTATTTTTTATTTTTTCATGAAAATCTTCTCAGTGATCTCATACCTCAAGAGCAAATAATAATTGAAGTTAGTGACTAGTCTGCCTGACTGTTTTAGTGTCAAAATACATTATACTTTGCATGGATTAAGGCTGCCCTAAGATAAACGGGACCACGTTCTAAGTTGAAGAAACCGATGACCCAATGAGTTTGGAGTGGGGAGGCTGATATTCGGTGGTACCACGGAAGCATGGCAGTCTCCTACCTGAAAGTCTGGAGTAGTTCTGAACATGCTGCACATTGCCTGCTCATCAGAACAGCACACAGGCTCGGCTTGAGTTCCTCTTCACTTACCCCAGCCACAGAGACTCATGCTGGAAACCGCAAATGCTATTTGTACTGAGCACAGTCCATGGCTTTTGAAACCCAGCTATTTCGTTGGCATCTCTTCATCGGTGTGCTCTTCCATAAGGAGCTGGTTCTTCCATTAGGGCTGGAAAATGCAAATGTGCCTCCTAATTTTCTAAGTCAAATGTAAAGAAGCCTTTCAAGAGTTGAAGACAGCTTAATGTCGAATGATTTTTTTATTTTTTTGATTCAGTCATTTGACCCTCAGTAGCTACAGTGATCACATGTGAAAACTACTTTTCAGTGAAAGAATCCCCCTTTTTAATGAAATACAAGAAAAAGAATAGATGAGATCCTCTGCTGTGATTAAAACTTCAATATTTGTATAATAAAATGTTAGATTTTTACTTAGATTATTTAATTTTGAATTTTAAAAACTCAGATTAATTGAAAACGTCTTACTCATATCTGTCTCCCGTTCATTGCCCCAAAAACCTCTGTGCCCCCCCACTTCCCCAATATATCTCCCTTCAGGTTAAAAATCCTTTCTTTTTTAAAACATAGTTTAAACTTCTGTTTGCCTCAAGTAACAGAACATGGAAAATAATTGCTTCTCTGTTGCTTTGTAGTCATGCTAACCTTACTCACTGTCTTCCTTTGCATTGTCCTCTCGACCTCTGATGCCAAGGACATGGTTGAGCTTTGAGAGAGAGCGCCATCATTTGGCATCAGAGCTGAGGCACATGTGGACTCCAGGATCAACTCTATGATTCTTGAGGCACGTACCATAAATTTTAAGAGTCCAAAGAGGTGTTTCTTTTAGGGTTGAGTTTCCTCCACACACTGCGGTGTTCCAGGTGGGATTTTAATACGAGATATTATAGCAATCTCTGAATAAATAATACTAGGCAAGTAAGCATCACAACTCACACCCACAATCTCCCTCACCTGCCGGGAAAGTCAAGTACAGCCACTCAGATACTCATGGTTTCCTCTAGATCTGTGTCCTTGGCTTCTGGTAGGGCTGAACAATGGTCCATTGCATGTGTGATTTGTATGACACCACTGTATTAGAGGTATTTCCTCTTTTGCTTTATTGTTTATTGACATAATATTATGTGATCTGTCTGCAAAACTTATACAGTTTTGCTGCTTTAACTGATGACTACTTCTTCCTCTGCCTATTGATTTTTTCTAGAATTCAATGCCTTCATAATGTAGCCATTAGATTTGTCCCATGACAATCACAGTTTTAATCTCAGTAACGTGACAGTTTTGAAGAATGTTTCATGAAAATAGTTTCTGAGGCACAATTATATACAGAAGTTTACTAGAACACAGTCATCTTTTGGACACAAATCAGGGTTCATGTATCTTGAAATATTCCAGATATAGTACTTATCACACAGAAATACTCAATAATGACTTATCACCTTTGTTTGATTTCTGTGAATGTGTTACTACTGTGTCATTGTGATTAAATGATAGCAAAGTATTAGGATAAAAATAAACATGTTCAATCTTTTGTAAATGTTTTCAAATTTCATCACAGGTAGATATTGCTTAGTGAATCTGTTTGAAATGCATATTTTCTGACTTCATATTCTCAGACTTTCATTCAGCAGGATTGGGCAGGAGCAGGTGTCGACATCTTTAAGAATCCCTGAGATTTGTAATGTAAGTGGTTAGTAAGCTACAGATAGACAGAGCCTAGCCTATAAGGTACTCAAGAATATGTGTGTGCAATGATGAGGTATTTAAAAGATCAATCTGCAACAATCCTCAAGTCCATTGGAATTTGAAAATTTCATATTAAGCATATCCTTGATGCAAAATGAACTAGTGTTGTAATATTTACAAGAAAGTGATCATCTGTCAAAATTACTGTCTTTGTTCTTTTAGAAGTACTTCGTGTGTGTGTGTGTGTGTGTGTGTGCCTGTGTGTTTGTGTCTGAGAGAGATACAGAGAGACAGAGGGAAAGAGAAAGATAGACCCATCAACTCAGCACTATTAAAATAGCAAATATTTATTAAACTCTAATAGGTGCTATACCATCGTCAATATGCTTCAATTTTTTTAACATTTTTTATGTTATTTTTTTAAAACTTTTCTTATGTTAACTTTTGTAATGCTCAAATAAGAGTAAAATAAACAATTCTCTCGCTATTCTCATATAACAGTTGAGAAGACTAAGCTATAAATAATTTATGTAATTTCTTTAAAGTCACTTTGTAGATTTTGGATAAAGTAAGACTTTCATTTAACGAAGTAGGTACGAAGTTCTTGTCAAAATAAAGATAAAAGTGCAAGAAAATTTGTGAGTTCATTAGTGTGATATTAATTAAAGTTTCCAGTGTTAATTTCATAGATAACTTACCATCATGCTACTTTTTTCAGTGTAGTTTGTGGAATGATTTTGATACTCATTTTTTATAGTAATCAGGGCAAAACAAAGGACAGTAGGAATTCTAGGTGATTTGATAATATCATAGAGGGAATTTTAATCTTTTAGACCCTTGTGACTTCACAAACCACAGGTAGAATGAAATTCCCATTGCAGCTGGAGCTCAAGAACCCCAGAAACAGAATCATAGGGATTGACATCAGCCTTCTGCATCTTGAAACAGACTGCTTGATTTGGGAAACCTTCTATTCAAAATTGCTATTGGACCACTGATTTATTTATTTCTAAGATTTGATTCAGCAATCAATAATTGTGCTAATTAGTTTTATCTGCTGATGACACAACCTGCAAATGACAGGAAAGAAGTCTCAATTGAGGAATAGCTTAGATCAGATTGTGGACAAGTCTTTGGGTAATTGTCTTGTTAGCTGACTAAGACCACTGCAATGGTGTTATTCTCTTGGAAGCAAAAGAGACTAGCTGAGTGAAAGCGAGGATCCAAGCATTTATGATACTGACTTGACATCACTATTGTAAGACAGACAAACCCACTTTCCTTATTGTTTCTTGTCAGGTTATTTTTATCACAGAAACATGATATTTTAAATGATATTTAAAAGGATACTGTCTGAGAAATTTGAGGCGACCACATTAAACGGAAGAATAAAGCAGCATTCTTCAGAGAGATTTTCCTCCACATTATTCCTCATTTTTTTTCTGCTCTAGCAGATTGCACAAGCAATTTTGCTTACAGTGGGAACAGATTCACTCTAGTCCATGTGTGTCTGTGAGCTTTCCCGTCAAAGTTCTATACAAAGAGGATCTAGGAGCCAAACAAAAGGAACGGGGGAAGCTTACACACATTTCCCCTGCAAACCAAACATTGGCATGCACATCAAATGCACCACTTCTACCTGGAAGAAAAGTTCAACATCTAATTTAATTTTTATTTTACTTTTGAGGTCTATAAATCTTCATTGTACACTTCCCACATAATGCAGCTTAATTCTCTTGATATTAAAGGGAGCACACAAATTACACTGGCCCACTAAGTGCACAAATCAGAACAAGATGGAGGAGTGGCCAAGGCTCAGAATTTCCATTCTCTTCCAAGGGAAACCAAATGAGAAAAATAATACACCCAAATGGCCGCAGTTCTGATTACAATCCTGGAAAGAAGGATGCAATAAGATATTTCACAGTTGGGGGGCGGGTCTTAAATTCCAAGTGTGGACTCGAAGGTTATGCAAAGTGCAACCTGCCGCCATCCTCCAAGTTCTACTAAGGTTTATCAATGAGTCCCTGGAGGCTCTGCACACACTCATGTAGACAGTAGGTAAACAAGGTTAGGGACCAGGCTCATTAGTCATCTGGTTACTATAGACCTCCCTCTATGTTAAATTAGGATGTTCACAAGATTTGTTTAAGTTCTCCAAAGACCCATCTTTCACCTGCAGCATGCTGTGAACCATAACTGTGATGGGCATCCTGGGTTACCAGTTAGGAGATGAGAGTCCTGCCTCAGAAGTAATGAGGTTTATAAGAAACACAAAACGAAGCCCTGCACATTATACTCCTATGGGTAGCTTTAATGAACAAACAAACAAACAAAAAACCTTCCGAAATCTTTCAACTCACATTCCAGTCTCAGGAACTTTGGTTTAATAGGCAGTACTGTGTCTAGGCAGGAACAGTGCCTGAACTCTTTGATGTAACGATTCTAATGGACAGGCCTGTGTGAGAGAAACAGTGTTGTATGACTTTAGAAAGTTCCTGAGCAGTCTGGGCCTTTGTTTCTCCTTTGCAAATTGAAATAATTCCTAAAGCATCTTTTTTTCCCCCAAAATGATGAGGAGATATACATTATAAATGTGGTCATAGTTCAGAAATTTCATATCCCACCTTTTTAAAAATGTGTGTATGTGTGTGTTATACATGTATACATATTTCAATACCAGATGCCTACTCCTGTGTCTTCTGTTATTGTTCTGTTCTTTAGATTTTGGAGACAAAGTCTCTCGCTCAATAAGTTTCCACTTCCTAGCACTGCTACTATAGGCACATGCCATCACACCAAACTTTCTTTTTCAAAATCTTCTGGGTATTCAAACTCTATGCACCAGATTTGATCAACACGAGTTTGTTCTCTGGTCTCCAAATGCGTGAGCCCATAAGCCCATACACCCGTGAATGTGAATCAGCAAATACATGAACACACACATATACACATGCATTAAAATGACTCAGAATTTGAGTTTCTTAGATATTGATAAAACGGAATTTAAACAAAATGAAAGGGAGAGGTTTAGCTTGGAGAGCAGCCTGTGAGAAGTCTTAATGCTTTCTCTGCTGATATTATTGAAAGAGAATTTATTTTAAACATAACCTGGCCATCTGTATCTTAAAACTTGAGGCAGAGAGGGAAGCAGAGGAAAATGCAGAGCTCAATAACAATCATTAAAAAAAAAGAAAAGAAAACTTGAGCTTTTTAACTACATGTGTTGAATCACTTTTTTAAAAAATTTATGTTATTGGTAGTAGGAAGAAAAATTCTTAAGACCCTGGGGTGGGGGCAGAGCCCAAACACCAGACAGTTTCTCCCAGGGCCTTTTCCCCCAAGCACTTTGCTTCTCTCCAAAAGATGCAAGATAAGAACTGTCAAATGTCTCCTTTTCCAATTTGTTTCCATTTATTTAATTTAATATTCAATATACTTATTTAATTTAGTATGTTTAATGATTTAAAGAACATATTTATTTTCGTAATGGTAATTCTTAATAAGAAAAATTAAATACAGCATGTTTTCTTTCTTTCTTTGAATCATGGCTTAAAGGTAAGTATTCTCCCTTGCAGAATCATGCATTTTAGCATAGTTTTGCATACACATTTCCAGGATTGCTCTTATGTGGAGTGAGATGCATTTATATCATCAACAACATTGAAAGAGAACAAAAGATATAAAAGTAATTAGCATGTAAGGATGTTGGTATAGACATGGATCCAGTTGGAATTTTAGGATCAGGAGACTTGACTCTATGCTTCTCAGCATGGAAATAGACATTGCTAATGCCCTTTTCTTGTTTCCTAGCTAGTATTTCAGAGAAGTTCTTCGGTGGTATGATCTAGCAAGCAGCAGAACCCTATAACTGACACAGGTAACTGCCTGGGCTTCAGTTATGATGTCTCCCAGGCCAAATGAAGAAATAAATTGAAAGTTATGTGTGTCCTTGTTAGCTATTTTCTGAGCCAAACGTTATAAAATGGATCCAGTAATTCTCGCTCATGGATACCTGGATTAATGCGTATGAATTTTGAGTTTTGTGCTTATCTTCTCTCTCTCTCTCTGTCTCTCTCTTTCTTTCTCTCTCTGTCTCTCTTTTTCTCTCTCTGTCAGAGGTGTCTTTTTCTTCTTGATCTTTATTGTGACTAAAAATGTATGCAAAGCAATTAATATTTTTTCACTGAAATTTTTTAAATAAATGGTTTGTTATAATAAGTGACTTTACAGAGATGGTTCAGTGGTTAGGGGTCTTGCCCTGAAGGTAAGAGGACCTGCATTCAGATCCAGAGAACCCATCTAAACACTGGGGGATCACCTGTAGTTGAAGTCCCATGGAGTAGAAACACGAGATACTCTGAGCAAGCTAGATACTGAGATGAGGCATATCATTGAATTCTTGGATTGACTGAGACCCTAACTCAAAGAATAAGGTTGAAGAGTGATGGAGAAAGACCCCACACATACACATGCAAACACATACAAAAATGTACACTATACACACATAAACACGAAGTGAAAAACAAAGCCAAAGAAAAAATACTTTCTTCATAGTCTCAACAGGGGATAAAGAAACATTTCATTAAATGGGGTAGGATTTCTGTGTCTGTTTATCAAATCTAGTGACCTATGCAGATGAGTTGAGAGAAAACTCCAAGGTACTGAAGATTTACTACTCTGGAAAATACAGCAGGGGAAAGTCCTGAGCACTAAGACAAGAGTGGTGTTTAGACCAGCTACGCCTTAGGAATGAGAAACCTAAATACATTTAACCACATTTTGAACAGGAATGCAGATTGCCTGTCAGGACTATGAGTTTGTGCTAAATGAATTCAGTTTTTATTTCAGATCTCAAAAATGGGCTAGATTGAAGGCATTTTGAGTCCCTGGGTCTTCAATTTACAAATACCTCAAAAAGTGGCTTGCTCCGTTTGACCAAAACTATCTTCTTGTGTTTATCCACCAGCAATTTGTATTGCCAAAGCAAATTTTAGCAACAATCCGAGCTCCACTCGGTGAGTCCAGAGTGTAACTATGTGAACAGAGCAATTGTGTCCTTTGCAGGCAGGACTTGCCATTGGTTTCTGAGGGAAGAGAGTAAAGGTGTAATTGCCTCTTGCCCCCTCTCCACTTTGTCCAGACATCAGTCTGCTGAGAGAGTTTCGTTCTGGAAGAGGAAAACCCTGCACTTCTTTTTCAGGCTGTCTAAGAAGTTGGTAACATTGCGCGGGAAGTGGAAACAATAGTACTCAGACTCAGAGGAGAAACCCCAGGCCAAGAAGAAATTTTGGCAATGGGGAAGTTGTTCTCTTGGAAAATGTTAGGATTTCCAAGAAACAAATTAAATGTGATTTTTAAAAAATGGGTATGTTCTCTAATTTAGACATAAAGGAAGAGTTGCAATCAGGATTACATACTGTGGATGAGGCATACAAAGATCCACAAAAATATTGCCTTCTTTTGGTTTTCAGTAAAGGTCCCAGATGATATTTCTGTGCTTTTGCTTCCTCAATTGGCTGGGCTCTGTCTGGTTTGCTCCACAACGTGAGAGCTTTGGGACTTACATTGTTTTCTAGTTTCTGATGTCTGATAAACAAACGAATACATTTTATCTCATAAACTTTTAAATTTATGTCAAACATCACAAGATGTCTTGTTCACAATTTGTGGTTTATGTTAAATGACCCAGACATCCCCCACTGTAGGGGATATATTGTATTCATTAACTCCTTCAGAATCTGGTCCACTTGATCTTCAGACTTTCTTCAAGCAGTGAAACCCATTCTTCCTTCCTGCAAGGAGGGATTGAAAAGTCCCTGAGTCTGACTAATAGGGCAACGAGGAATGACTCACAATGGCATGTTTGTTAGTTTTGTTTGATTTGCTTTCTAAACTACTAAGTTGTATCATGCAGCCTTTCTGTGAGTACTTCCCTGAGCTTGTGTGATAGCTCTGATGGCAGGACCCCCATCTCGAGTTTTGTTTTGATAATCATTAAAGATGATACCTCTTCCTGTCTAGAACCCAATTTCTCTGCCTTGGTGTCTTTTAGTCCACGCAGAGCAACAACCTCAAATCTGTCATGATCTTGATCTCCTAGTGTTAACTTAGGAAAAACCTTAGCTTGGTCAATGGCTTTACCAAGTGTTCCCTGTCATTAGCAACTCAGGAAACCTATGGTAACTTCTGCTCTATACGGTTCCTCCTGTTATCTGCCTGAAATCTGCCTGTCAGCTGCAGTCCCTCATGACAGCTGGGAATTTTTGGTCACCTGACTTTAGGTGATTTTGTTTAGCACCCCAGGAGTGTGTTTAATGACATTTTTAGAAGTAGTACAAAAGGGGTGGAGACAGCCAAGGCAGTAAAGTTCTTACTATGTGAGCATGAGGACTTCAGTCTGGACATCCAGGAACTGTGTAAAAGCTGCACCTGAGGGTAAGTGCTGGGAACCAGTGCATTGGAAAGGCAGAGGGACATAAATTCCTGGACCTTGCTGGCCAGTCAGTCTACCCAATCAGTGAGCTCCAGCTTCAGGGAGCCACCCAGCCTTAAAGATTAAGGTCCAGAGAGATTGTGGAAGATAGCAGCATTCATACACAAAAAAGAAAGAAAGAAAGAAAGAAAGAAGGAAAGAAAAGAGAGTAAAAGAAAAGAAGAAAAGAAAAGAAGAAAAGAAGATAGAAGACAGACCTTACCTTCTTGCTCCTAAATGGGTTCTTTTAATCAATATCAGCATGTTTGGATACTGATCTGCAAAGCACATCCTTATGTCATAGAACAAGAAAAAATAACATAGAATGAATTAGTCAGGGAACAAATGATGTCAAAGCTGTAGTGAGGAACAAATGCCACAGCCCAGAATTTGAGGAAGAAGTGTTTCCTAGTCTCATAGATGAACATATCATTCCCTGACAGGCAGAAGTTTGCAATTATTGAAAGTTACCTGAACAGAGAAGCAGTCATTGGCCCAGGAGAGGAGAAAGCTAAGACTCTGAGTCTGGAATACCACTGTGATGTCCGACTAGCCCCTACCAACTTTCTTATCCTTCTAGTGTTCAAAGGTTGCTCATAGTACGGCTCAAGGAAAGGGGAAAAATGTAAAGCGAAAAACAAAGCAGGGTGGGTTTGTTGTTGTTGGCTTGTTTAATTTGTTTCTTGATTTTTCTCACAAAGATGTACTGCATACTTAATAGATTATAAATTACACATGTTTTATCTAATCAAAACACAGTTTAGATTAGAATACATGACTATCCTCCAAATTACTGCTTTAAGACTTAATACAGCTCAGATAACATTCTACATGAACACACGTCTTGGGGACCAACACTCACACTATGAGCTACATCATAAGATGTAGCTTTATGTAGATCATAAGATGTACATTTAAGATCTGGATAGTCCAATTCACCAATATGTTATGGATTCTAAATTCAGAAAATTACAGAAGGTAATAGATTTCAGATGTCATCTGCCTGGAGATGAGCTGAGGCAAGGGCCTGTACTCCTGAGTTGATCTGTGTCTCAGCCTACCACTGAGAAACCCAATGCCCGACACAATGAATCAAAGAGAATTGTGCTTCTGATGAGAAGCAGGGAGGAAGGGAGTGGTCATTCAGATCACAGAGCATAGTGGGGCGTGTGGTCAATTTCAGGTGAGTTGCTTTTTCATTTTCATGATGCTTGAAGGTAGGGATACGTTCATTCTTCCAGGCACCAAGGACAGAGTGCCTCTTATATCAAGAGAGAGCAGCAAAGGCTTAGGTCCCAGAAGATGTCTTTATTTATGTTGTTTGTGTGTGTGTGTGTGTGTGTGTGTGTGTGTGTGTGTGTGTGTGTGTGTGTTTATGAGATGGGGAATGGTCTTGCTATATAGCCAGGAAAGCCTGGAAATCATGAAGTATAGCCATGTTTGGGCAGGATTTTCTTTTACATTGTAGCCACATTGATGTTATATGTTATGGTAGTTTGACTAGATATGACTCCCATAGACTCATGTATTTGACTGCTTGGCCCATAGGTCACGACACTATTAGGAGGTCAGGACTTGTTGGAGTAGAGATGGTTTTGTTGGAGGAAGTATGTCACTGTGGAGACAGACTTTGAGGTTGCCTAGGCTCAAGCCACACCCAGTGTGACAGTTCACTTCCTGCTGCTTGTGGCTCATGGTGTAGAACTCTCAGCTCCTTCTCCAGCACGTCTGCCTGCATGCTGTTGTGCCTCCCACCATGACATTAATGTCTTTTGTAAGACTGGCCATGGTGGTCGTGGTGTCTCTTCACAGTAGTAAAACACTAAGACAGATGAGATAAACCAAGACGAGATTTCATTATAGGTACAAAGCCATATTTCTGTTCTAGACACCAAGACTCTAAATTCTTATTTTAGGCCCTTTTAAATAGCTGATCTACAGCATTTTTAAGTCTCTAAAAGAGAGGTTTTGTTCTGAAAGAAGCTGAAAGCACATAGCATCTTCCTGTGTGTCAGCATTCTACATTAGTAGATACCTGTTGGCAGCTGTGTGTCTGCATTCTGAATTAGTCCCTGTTGACTGCTGTATAAGCTCAGCTTTAGGCAGAGAGCTCTGTGTTTCCTATGAGCAGTGGGCATGGGTTACAAATCACAAGGAAGTAGCAGCTGGCTGTGGCAGGAAATAGAGTCATTGCTTGTACTAGTTTGGACACAATTGTCCCCTTAAAGTCAAGAGGAGTGGCATTATAGAAGGTGTGGCTTTGTTGGAGTAGGTAAGGCCTTGTTGGAAGAAGTGTGTCACTGTGGAGGTGGGTTTTGAGGTCTCATATATGCTTAAGTCATGTCTAGTGTCTCAGTTCATTTCCTCTTGTCTTTGGATCACAATGTATAATTCTCAGCTCTTTCTCCAGCAACCATGTCTGCCTGCACACTGCCACATTGCACTATGATAAGGGACTAAACCTCTCAACATGTAAGCCACTCCAATCAAATGTTTTCCTTTATAAGAGTTGTCATGGACATAATGTTTCTTCACAGAATAGAAACCCTAACTAAGACTGTAGTTGATATATATATTTGAGGGCCCACTACCCAGCTCCCAAATAAATACACAGAGACTTATTCTTACTTATGAAAACCTTGCCTTAGCTTAGCTTGTTTCTAGCAAGCTTTTCTCACTTAAATTGGCCTATTTCTTTTTAACTATGTTTTGCCTCTGGGCTTTTTACATTCTTTATTCTATATATCTTTCTTTCCTTCTTACTCTGTGGCTGACTATGTGGCTGGAGGGTTGGCCCCTGGCATCCTCCTCTTCTCCATTTCTCAATCCTTACTCTTCTCTGGATTTCTCTTATTTACTTTTCTGCCCACCAGCCCAACCTATCCTTTCTCCTGCCTAGCTAGTGACTGTTCAGCTCTTTGTTAGACCAATCAGGTGTTTTAGGCAGATCAAGTAACCCAGTTATACAGAGTTAAACAAGTGCAACACAAAAGAATTCAACACATCTTTGTATCACTAAACAAATATTCCACAGCATAGACGAATATAGCACATCTTAAAGTATTATTACACAACATAAATCATTGCTTTTCGTTATTTGTCCACATCTTCAACTTTGAGTTTCTTTTGTTTCATTTTGTCTCAGGTCACCTTCTAACTAGAAATAATGTAAAAAATAATGCATCACCTATAGTAAGAGGGGATGACTGGAAGAGGGGGTTTACAACTTTATTTAAAAATCCAAGGAAATGGTTTCAAAAGAGTTTAAAACAAGTGTGAATAGTTTACCAAAAGATACAGGTTAAGGATGAAGTTGAGAGCTTTATGCCTGTAAGGGTGGAAGGGGAGATACTTTATCAGAAAGTGAGATGGTGCTGGCAGGAAATATGCCATCATTTGTGCAGATTCCTTCTATTTATAGATTCTATTCCTTCTATTTATAGATTCCTGTTTATAATGGTCAGGATTCTAGGGAAGGTCACCAGAATCACTTTCACCCTGTCACTGTTTGTAAGACCTGCTTCCTGGTGTGTGTGTGTGTGTGTGTGTGTGTGTGTGTGTGTGTGTGTGTGTAAGAAAAGAGAGAGAGAGAGAGAGAGAGAGAGAAAGAGAGAGAGAGAGAGGGAGAGAATGGTCAAGTCTAACTGTATTCAGTTATCTACAAAACCAAAGAAGACTCTAAATCCCAAATGATCAAAAAAACTACTTCCTCCAAGGTCAGTTTCAAGTTTTCAAAGCAGTGGGCTGGTCATTTGACAACTGTAGCTTCTCCACTTTCATGGGAATAAGAAGAATCTCAAAACAAGGGGCCAAGGTTCATGTCTGGACTTTAACTGAAAGCAATTTGGAGGAATTCAAGATCTCTTGAGTTCACATTGAATCTGCCTCACAGGTCAGTCTTGAACCATTTTATTAACAAGAAAACAGTCCATGACTTGTATCATCTCATGGAAATGACCTTTTTTAATTGCCTTGGGTGTGCAAATGCATTCACTGTTGTCTGATTCTGGATGGCTTTTGGTGAGACCATTGTGGGTAGCAGGACTTTATTTAGTTTGGCATAACTTGTTGTTTTTTACTGAGCAGGATGGAAATCAAGATTTTCATTTTAAAATACCACATTATATTCTGAGAATATCCAAATGTCAGTGTAAAGGAAATGTAGGTGGTGTTCACAGCTCAAAAATAATTCTTTATGCTTTACTCTTAGGAACTCCATTGCCTCTCATTAACCATTGATAGTGTGCTGGAGAATTCAGGTCGTAGATTCATACAGGGTGCCATCCAACTTCCCTTGTAACCCCGTCGTGCAACTTCAGGAAGATTGGTTGTCTGTGTGTTCACCAACACAATGGTGTTTTGTGTCACACATGGCAGGGCATCACAGTGTAGTGTCCCTTTCTTCTCTATCTTCCCTCATTGGCAGAGTCTCATCAATAAAACTGAATTTCCAAGATAAACTTTAAATATTTAAGTCCTCTCTTCTTCAGACATAGGATACAGTATGGCAGTGAAGTATCTTTTTTTTAATTTTGCTACGTCCATTTGATTAAACATCAAAATGAAAATTAAGTAGATTTGTAAAATTTATATACATGCTAAAAGCTTTCTAACTCACACCAGGTGCGACAGCTCTCAAAGGAATGCAAGTTGGATTTGAATAGTCCTCAGATGGAATTGTGACTAAGTGTCATTATCTGTGTGACCTTGGACACATAACTTAGCACAAATATGTATCATTATCTGGGAAAAAATGACCGGGGGCATTGACAGTGCTGAGGCAGTGGTCATGCGGTGATTAGCACACTCTAAGAGTTCTTACTCTTGTCAGAACAGGAAAGGGGCAAATGCTGCCTTCTTCAGAGTTAATGTTTGAATAGGAACAAACAGAATGACATGACAGTCAAATGAAGAAAATGTCAACAATCCTAGATCAATGAAGAATATCAATCAGGGTAATGGGTTTGAGGGTGACTGAGAATAAGGGTGACACTGTGGCGATCAAGTCAGGAAGATCCAGAATATTCTTTAAACAGAAGTGGCATTTAGGTTGAACTTTAATAGTGCAACAGAGACAGTCTGCAGAGACAGTTTGGGCAAGAATAGTTCCAGGATGACAAAAAACCAAGTGCTAAGGTGTTGAGTTGAGAATGTGTTGAGGGTTGCAGATAGATAAGGCAAG
Organism: Myodes glareolus; assembly: GCF_982192425.1. Classification (NCBI taxonomy): domain Eukaryota; kingdom Metazoa; phylum Chordata; class Mammalia; order Rodentia; family Cricetidae; genus Myodes; species Myodes glareolus. The sequence goes on along the minus strand of NC_142044.1, from coordinate 8,776,802 downwards.
CAGGTATGAGCAAGGAAGACAATTAAGGTTAAGGAGTTGGGCCGATGTGTGAAGGACTGTTGTGGAATAATGCTCTTGTACACTGTCAGATTTGTCACTTGCTTTGGTTTAATTAAATGCTAATTGGCCAATAGCCAGGTAGAAAGTATAGGTGGGGCAACCAGACTAGGACAATTCTGAGAAGAGGAAAAACAGAGATACAATTGTCTGCCGGAAGTGGATGAAGCAAGATGAGAATTCCTTACTGATAAAAGGAACCAACCCATATGACTACACATAAATAAGAATTATGGATTAATTTGAGCTGTAAGAGGGAGTTAGTAATAAGCCTGAACAACAGGCCAGTTTATAATTATAAATATATAATTATAATATAAGCCTCTCTTTGCTTATTTGGGACTAAATGTGTGCCTGGGTGGGACAGAAACTTCCATCTACAAAGGACTTTGTATATCTTAGTAAAGGTGCTAGATCTTAGAGGTACGGTTAATTGTCAGTAGTGGAACACTTGCCCAGTGTTCTTAAAGTCCTATGTTCAAACTCCCGCCTGTTTTAAAAAAAGAAAGTCAACTACATTTTACTCTAAGAAAAATATTTTAAGTAAGTAATAGATTAATAGATTTATACTTACTGTCATTAATCTCTTCCTGTGCTTAAAATATGTTACACTTAATCATAGGAATGTGTAGGAGGAAAATAATATAGTACTAGTTTGATTTCTGATATCAACTGGAGAGTTTTGGAACTTATCCCCAACACATATGGAGGAGTTATGCATAGATGCTAATGTTTTAAAATGTCTGGTCCTATGAAAAAGATGCATTTTAATTTTATATTGTGAACATCTCAAAATTACTTGACCAAAAAGTAAATAGAGCTCTTTCCTCTTCTTTGTTTGTTTGTGTCTTTCTTTCTTTCGTTCTTTCTTTCTTTCTTTGTTTCCTTCTTTCCTTCTTTCTTCCTTTTCTCATTTCTTTCTCTTTTGCCCTTGTGCGTAACTTATGTGGGTCTGAGGAAACACTCATCACTGTCAAATTATCCTTTTTCTGAAAACATTTTGGAAATGTTGACCCTTTGAACATAATCTGAACCTCCCCAAGATAGACATAGCTTTCATTAGTTGATTATTTCTTGGGTGGGGTAAATTCATTTCTACTTCTTTCCCACTTTTCACAATGGATTTTAATTCTCCCATCATCCAGGCAGTGTTTTTATCTTTTATAATCCACACTGGTCTCAGCTTCTCTCATCCTCTCATATAGTTCATTTTTCTTAGTCCCTACTCAGATATTTTCCTACTTGTAACAAATTGTGTCTTTCCAGGGACCATAGTTGCCAAATTAAAACTCACAACTAGGTTTTAAAGACATGAACATGATGCCATACTGTGTAAGGAGCTGGACACAAAGCAAAGTCAACAATCTGTTGCTGAATTTAACTGATAAAATCAATAGAGCATTATTTCATTGAGCACTTTTAATATGCACAACTTCATGCTAAGCAAATAATAATGTGCATTATCAAATTATGCTTTTAAGCAACCATATGAAACACAAATGGACTTATTTTACAAATGGTATTGTTGAAATTCAATGACATTAGGTAACATACTCATGTGCAAGTCACAATTCAGATCCTGATCTGACTCTACAACTAGGATTGCTTTTCCTGCCATGCCATATTGCCTCCTAATTACATTCATTACGGTCCTGCCTATGATAACCTAATTGTTCAGCATTACACATAACCACAGATGTCTGCACTTACCTAAATAGACATGATGAATTTGTGCACTATTTATTGAATTATCAGAAATCCCAACCTGAACATTTGCTTACTTTCTTCTTAAAAATGCTATTGCAAAGTAGAGTCACAGCAGCCTTGCTCAGCGTCAAGGTCACGGGGGGACAAAAAAGCAAAAGGAAAGCCCTCCAGGACAGAATTAGAGTAATCATTAAAATCATTAAGAAAAGCATTAGCAGTTTATTCTGAGCCATACCAAGGAGTGTCACAGCCTGCAAGCTGAGCAAACAGTGCTGTATCCACTATAATCATATTAGGGATGGTGACGGATTGCATATTTATTGCATTATACTTTGAGATCATGTACAGCATTTAAGCAAGGGAAGTATTTTTTTTAGAATGATATTAGTTTCAAGTTAAATTTAATTTTTGAAAAGCAAACACATCGCAGTATAGCTAAACCGCAGTTAAAGTGAAATCTTCACATTGTACCAACAATACCATTTCTTCCAAAATTTAGAAATCCATCCTCCCACCACTCCAGCCTAAAAACTGATCTTGATTCAATGGTGGCTCAGGCGCTCCGCTCTTTAATTTGGTCTTTGCTGACAGCTGATTTCAATTTTTGCCTGTTTATGGAAGTAAATTAAAAGAACACACTCACTGTGATCCAGTGGTTCATTGTGCAGTGAGTTCAAGTCAGCCCTAAATCAAAACCCAGACACTTGTCACAAGAAGTAATCTTTATGTAAACATGACTACATTCACAAGGCAGAGCCTAGAGAGACTGCAAGACAGAATATGGAAGTTGGCCACTTTCCTGGACACTTCAGGGGTCAATGTCTTTGTTATTGCAATTCCTAAATAACGAGTTTAGAATAATACACAAGGGATCCAAGAGTGCCACCTGGTTGGCATTTGGGCAGTAGGCTTCTGCCTGTGGAAGCAGACTTGTTTAGTGTGTACAAGAGTGTCTCCTAGCTTCGAGGCTTAGGAAGCCTGGGACGAATGACATATCTAAAAACAAGTCAGTAGCACTTGTCTCGTATAACTTCTCTCAAGTTCAAGAATTCTTTGACAAAATGTATGATTAAGTTGCATGAAAGGAGACTTGATTTTAAGAAAAACTAAGCTGACAGGATAGCACATGCTATTTCTAGGCTTTCAAAGCAAGCTGGGAGTGATGTGTATACATGAGAATAATACATGCTAACAAAGAATCAAAGATAGGAACCTGAAAGCATATGGAATGGGGAACCAGCCCATGTAGAACTACATACTGATGGAGGAGGGTCATCTGTCTATTGTTATTTTCATTGGTTAATAAAGAGACTGCCTTGGCCTTTTTGATAGGCCAGCCCTTAGGTGGATGGAGTAGACAGAACAGAGTTGTGGGAGAAAGAAAGCAGAGGCAGGCAGACGCCATGATTCTCCTCTCCAAGACAGCCACAGGTTAGAATACTCCCGGTAAGCCACCACGTCGTGGTGCTACACAGATCATTAGAAATGGGTTAATCAAGAAGTGAGAGTTAGCCAATAAGAGGCTAAAACTAATGGGCCAAGCAGTGTTTAAAAGAATACAGTTTCCGTGTAATTATTTCAGGTGTAAGCTAGCTGGGATCCAGGCAGCGGGAGCACAGCCTGTCGCTCATTTTACAACATACGAAATCTTGACACCTACTAGATCATCAGCTATATATTAGAGAACCTTGTGTCTAGTATGTGTGTGTCTCTGAGTTTATTGATGAAGAAATGAGTCCTGAAAGGTTAAACTTCTGTCTTGCCCAAGAATGTGCAGATGGGTAATCAAAAAATCACTTAAACATTTAATCAATAATGACTTACGCTGTGTTCGTAAATAAGGACTATGTATCTACTCACCATGCATGCCTAATTAAGAGAGGTTGATGTTGACTACAAAGTTTCTTGGTTGAGTACCTGTTTGGATGGTGATGTCACTGATTAAAATAGGAGAAACACTGTAGGAGAAACAGATTGGGGTTGGAATAAGTGCACAAGAATGGAATGGATTAAATTTGGAGATGCCTGTGACATGTTCAAGTGCTGTTATTAGCCAGGATAATCATTTTTAATAAAATAGCAACATCCACCTAATAACACCAGTTTAATCTCATCATCTCACTTTAATTCCCTGTACAAATTAGAGCTAGAGACAATTTGTTTCCAGATGAAATAGTTACTTGAAATAAGAGATGTGTTTACATTCTTACATGGTTTAGCTGCTTCCAAATGAGGCAGCTTGGTGTTCTTTCTCTGAGGGGCTTGAATAGGCTATCAACGGTACATAGAAATGGGATATCATGTACGGTTTTCACACATGTTTTCATACATGACTAAGGTTTAAATTAGGGTAAGCATATTATCTACTGGTATTAACTATTGCTTTACAGTAGGAAAAAAACTCTAAAAATTCTTTGTTCCAGCTTTTAAAAACAAAGTAATTTTTTGAAGAGTCAGAGTATAGGATTGAAACTGAAATAAAACCAGAGCAAACAAGAATATTTTATTCATGCCAAATGAACTAACAAAACTAAGACCAAGAAAAAAGTACCATGATTTTTGTGGAACATAGCTGCGATGGACTCTATTTGTAGTTTGAGGTAAATTTTGTCACTATTAAATTATGAAATCATAGGGCTGCCTTGTGACATCTTCACACCGGATTGCGACAACATAATGCACCCGTTATGACATCAAAATGCTGAGTTGCTGTATCCAACCACCTCAAAGTGACTTTTGACGTCATCATGTTCCATTGACATCATAGCTCTCCATTGTGACATTACACTGTTGTATCACAATTCTTTGACATCACAATGCTCCACATATTATAGTCAAATCAAATATATTGACTTAATGAGTAAAGTGTGGTGGATAAAAACAAAACAAAGAACTCACACAGTTCACAGTGTTCACTACATTGTCCATCCTACAAAGCCGCACAGACTTCTTAGTCCTTCCTAACTATAAAATCAGCTATTGGTCCACACTCCCCTCATCCTTTGGCCTAACATCTCTCCTCTTCCTGCTCCCTGGTAGCCACTGTTCTGTCCTTAACTCCTGTGAAATTGGCTTCAATAGATCCTGTCGCATGAGATATCCTGGTTCTTGACTTCCTGCCTGTGGCTTATTTCACTTCCTGTGATGGGCTTCAGGTCTATTTACATTGCCACAAATGACAAGATTTTGTTAACTCTGTAGCTCAATATCTCTCCCATTGTGTGCAGTTATATTTCTTTCCTCATTCCTTGGTCCATAAGCACTTATCTTGTTTTTATTTGTAGCTATTGTGAATAGCACTGCAATGAATATCTGAGTTCATGTAACATATTGATTTCACTTCTTTGCTGCATAAACCCAGTAATGGGATTGCTGGATCATGTAGTAGATTTATTCTTAATTTTGAGAGGAAACTTCATGCTGTTTTCCAAAGGACTGCATTAATTTACATTCCTTCCAACAGTGTGCAAGTTTTTTATTACCTCTAGATCCTCACCAGCAGTAGTTATTGTTAGTCTTTTGATAATACTCATTCTGGATGGAGGCAGTATCTCCCTGTGGTTTGGATTTAGATTTCCCTGGTGGTTAGAACTATGGAATGTTTTTTTATGTACCCATTTATTCACTGGCCGTGTTTATGTGTCTTTTGAGAAACATCTATTTAGATGTACTTTCATTTATTTCTTGGGTTATTTGGGTTTTGCTATTGAGTTTATGAATCCCTTCTATATTCATACCAACTGATGTGTTATTTGAAGCTAGCTTCTCTCGTTTTGTTGGTTGTTTTGTTTGCTATGAGTAAATGAAATCCACTGGAATATTTTTAGGTGTGTTTCCTGTGCTTTTGGTGTTTTGTCCAGCTTTTTGTTTGCCCATCTCAGTATCAGAAAACATTTGCCTGGGCTCACTAGTTTTAATTCTTTATGTGGTATTTCTTTGGTAATTTTATCTTAGAATCTTTAGGTTACCGTAAAGCTTTTATAAGCATCATTTATTTTGAATAGTAGCAACATAACATAATCAGAAAGACAGGACAAAAACAAGATGGTGTCAGGTAGCAGGTGTCAGAGAGCACACTGATAAGCCCACTGCACCTGCCTTGCGCCCCCATTTCCATGTTGGATTGTTCATGCTCCCTTATCCTTTCCAGGCAGCTCATCTCTTCACACAGCAATGTTGTTACTGCAATTTTGTGCTTTAGGTATTTTTTTTAAATGAAGCAAATGTCTGGTGTATCTTGTTTAATTCAGTGAGCCAACTCACTGAGTTTTATAACTCAGCAGTGAGTTTTAGACCTCACTGTGTCCCTTTAGTCATTAGCATCCCTTTCAGTTTGAAGAGCATCCGTGTAATCTTTGTAGTAGAGGATTCACACACACATGTGCATGCACACAAACACACACACAGACATGCACACATGTACATATACACATCTTGTTTTGTCTGGAAATGTCTTTGTCTTTCTTATACTGATTTTTAAATTTTTTACTTACTTATGTTTTTCTTTCTTTTTTTCTTTGTGTGTGTGTGTGTGTGTGTGTGTGTGTGTGTGTGTGTGAGAGAGAGAGAGAGAGAGAGAGAGAGAGAGAGAGAGAGAGAGAGAGAATACAGGTGTCAACTGAGCCCAGAAAAAAGTGTTGGAGTCCCAGAAATTGGAGTTACTGGTTGTTATAAGCCACCCAATTTGGATTCTAGGAACCGAATTGGGTCCCTTAATTTATCTCTCTACAGCCATCTTTTAATTTTAAAGACTGAATTGGGTAGGCACATTGCATTCATCTGCTAGTTTTCTTCTGTCCTTTAGCACTGTAAAGATCTCTATCACTCTCCTTTGGCCTCCGAGACTCCTTCTAAAATGTCGACTTCCAGAAAAAATGCCAAAAATTGAATTATTTCCTTTTCTTAGCTGCCTAGACAATCTTTTCTTTATCATTTACTTTTTTTGAAAGTAATTTTATTAAATTATAAAAGTTTCCATTTCTGCCCCTCCTCCCAACACCCTCCCACTTCCCCCCTCCCTCTCCTCCTCCCTCTTTGTCCCTAAGGGCAGTCAGGGTTTCTTGCCCTGTGGGAAGTTCAAGTTCCTCCCCCTTCCCTCCAGGTCCAGGAAGGTGAGTATCCAAACAGACTGGATCCCCAAAATCCAGTATATGCAGAGGAAACAAGTCCCAGTGTCATTGTCAATGGCTTTTCAGAAAGACTCCAGGCCAGCCACATTCAGAGAATCTGGTTGGATCACGTCCTCGTTCAGTCCCAGTCCAAATGGCCTTGGTAAGCTCTCATTAGATCTGTCCCTTTGTATCAGTGGGTGATCGCATCCCTTGCAGTCCTTATTTCCTTTTTCATTTTCTTCGTCCTTCTGCTCTTCATTTGGACCTTGGGGGTCTCAGTTCGGTGCTCCAGTGTGGGTCTCCGTCTGTATCGCCATCCATCGCCAGATGAAGGACCTCGTTATAACATATCTTGTGTTCTTCGCTGGGTTTAATCTGTTAACTTTGACCTTTTTATACCTGGTTATTTGCACCCTCTTCTAGAGATAGGGAACTTTTCTGTTACAACTTTTTTGAATAAGATTTCTACATTTATGTTCTCAAGACTTTTGAACTTCCAAAAATGTGCTATTTAGACAATGTCTCCAAAGTGTCTGTCAGTTTCTTCTATTCTCATTCTCATTTTCTTCTTTTCCCCCAATTGTACATTGTGTTTGTGATCATTATTTTTCTCATGTTTGATTAATCCTGTAGTTAGTGACTTCCATCATAGTTTTTTTTTTTTTTTTAATTCACGGAGTTTATTCTTTTTTTTTTTTTTTTTGAGATAGGGTTTCTCAGTAGCTTTGGAGCTTGTCCTCGAACTATCTCTTATAGACCAGGCTGGCCTCGAATTCACAGAGGTCCACCTGCCTCTGCCTTCCTTCTTTCCTTCTGCATGCTGGGATTAAAGGCATACGCCACCACCACCTGGCTCCAAGTTTATTCTTTAGTTAAAATAAATATTTTTGTCTGCATTTTAATTGCTGTAATACCTCTGTTAATTGTTATTAGAAGATTGAAGCATTGTTCTGTGTTTACCTCAAGCTTGTTGAATTTCCTTGAGATAGTGGTTTTAAGATGTTCTATCTGGTCAGTCTTTTATTTATTATTTATTACTATTTATTATCTTTGCCCACATTTATTGTTCTCAGGTCAGTTCCTCATACCTTATTAAGTGACGCAAGGCTTTCCAAAAACCTCTTGCTTCTCATCCCATGCAACCCTCTTAGGCTCTCCTACAGTAGGCACTAGTTCTAATATTCCTGCTCTGGCTTCATTTGTGTTTATTTTTCCAAATCATGTAAGTTATGTATTCACTTTCTCTGAGCTTGGAGTTACTTTCTACAGTTTCAGCACTGCCTGGAACAGCATTAGATGGTGGTTTGGTCCAGAGTTGCCAGGAATGGCTTGTAGTATAGTCACCAACTCGGTACTAGAAGGCAACCGAAGCCCACATTTATTTTAAGTACACCATCAGTGTGCTGTTCAGAAAGAACCAGTAGGGAACCTAGATCCCCAGTCCCAGGTGGGCTCCTAGGTGCCTCATCCACAGTCACTGGTCTCTGTTCAGAGACTGCAGAATTCTTCCCACCCCTGGGCAGAATCACAATGGATAGATACTCCTGGGTTCATATATCATACTCGGGACCATTAGCATTGCCAAACTGCATCACACCCTGAACCCATAGCTGTACAAGACTAGAACCACACTTGGACAGGACTTAGCCCTTTGTGGACACGAAGTGCCTAGTGCTAAGGTAAATGCCTCCATATCCCTAAAGATACAGAAACTAGTTACAGATGATGTTAGCTGTGATGGAAATCTGACATGTAGATCCTTGTGTCCTCTGATTCTGGAACTCTTTCAGGGATGGTGGCACAGGCAGGCCTAGCAAAGGATACCACTAGGCTCCTCTCAACACTTCCTTTCACCAAACCCTTATTAAATGCCAGAGTAAAATATTACACTTACCACCCTCTTCTACTGTCGGAGAATAAGGTCTTACACTGAGGAGTGTTGATCAAGCATGAGGTAGCATCGATGGAAACAGTACATTGATCATTTGACGCACACTTAGTGGGGTTGTACCTGAATCTCATGGTGGCAAGTATCATGTTTTAGGGATGCACAGGGATCATACACTACTTGTCACAGATGACCATGGTGCAGGCTGATGCAGAAGTCCATCCCAGTGTGGGACAAGTCTTTTCTTCCTGTTGGGACAATTACAGAACTTGAGCTGGTAGAAACTACGATACCCAAGTTTAAGAGGTGGATGGTGGAGATGGTTTCTTGGCCGTCGAAGTAGAGATTAAGCTAGAAAACCTAAGTCTTGATGGAGGAGAAGAGAATTGCATATTACTGCTCCTACCATGGTAGAAACCCCAAGCTGGGCAAAGTCCCATAACACGCAGTGCTAATTCACTACGTGAATAGTGGAGGTGTCCTGCAGGGACCTTACTAAGGCCTGTTTTAAGCCTGGAATAATTTAGTGTTGAATGAAACTGAAGTCTACCTACCAGTGGCCATGTCTGGCTCCTACTAGGGCTAATCAGAGGTGTCCTATATTAGTTCTCAAATGTATACAAGACCTTCAGTTTCTACTGGTCAGACTTCAGTGTGTCTATCAATGAGTTTTAAAGCAAAGATTTCCTGATTTGTGCCCCAAAGGGCAAAGTCTTGCTGTCTATTCCACTATCCTTGTTTTGTAAAATAGAGTTTGAGATGCTATCTTTTATATGGAATAATTCTGTCTCTGTCCTTTAAGCAGGGCTTTGCTTCACACAGGGCCTGTGGGAGTCAGGGGGCAGGTAACACTGGCAGGCAGGTACTCTTTCCTTCTGGACATCTTCAATATGGCTTTTCATTTTGTTACTTCAAAGCAGTTAGTGTGGTTTCTCACATGCTTTCCTGAGTTTCTGGATCAGCAGGTTGGTTTATTGCCTTTTCGCCGTGCTGTGTCTGTAGGAAAATAGGTGGCTGAGACTCTAAGCTGCTGTTTTGCTCTGCCTCTCCCATCTATTTGGTCAGTTCAGCTAATCTTGGATGCCTGAGCCCCAGATCCTTGCTTTACTCTCCCATGAGAAACATGCACAGTAAATATATTCAGAGAAAAATCTGTGGTTGTTTCCCCTTCCAGGATAGTCTTAGACGCTTAATTTTTGAAGAGATCAACTTTGGGTCTGCTTGGTGTTCCCTTGGTCCAACTCATCCACTTGCGAGAATGGTGTCAGTGATGGGACTGAAGAACAGTGCCAGAGATATACGGAATGAAAGGTACACCAGGCCCTGGGAAACTCTTACAATGAATTGGTTTAGTATAACCACAGCTAAATGCAAGTCTAGAAATCTGAAGCATACAACTAAAGTCTTAAGACTTTGAATTTAGTTTTAACAAAAGTGTGGAAAATCTCAGGAAAGCAAATATATACCAGACATTTGTCATGTGAAGACACAAGCAGGGCCAGCCACCATCTGTATGACAATAGCTTTCACGCTGTTTTGGAACTAAGCAAAATTCAAGTATAGCTTCACTTAAGCCATCACGTTTATAAATACTTCTTCTCCATGAAAGACACAGTGATTCCTTAGAGAGGGGCAAACTCTCTAGGGTCACTGTGCTTTGCTCTAACTGGAGGAAAGACCAAGGGTATGGAAAAGAGGAGTTCTACATAGCAAACAAACAAGAGGCCACAAGCCACCCCAGCTTCTGAGTACTTGTGACCAAAAGAATCGTATAAAAACAGTTTCTTCCCTGTGAGAGAGTTTGGGCAGAAGTCGGCACTTTTGAAGGTAGCACTCTATTCAATTCTTGGGGTCTTCTCGCGGAGAAGTCAGATGGCCCTACATAAGAATAGCAATTGTGCAAACTGGGGAGCAGGGAAGCTAGCAGTGGAGTGGGGGCTGGAAGTTAACCCACTTCATTATCTTCTTTGACATTTTAAGTAAACATATCAATCATATCTCAGAAGGGGTTGAGTGCCAACACTCCGAAACACATCTGGTTATGATTCCCAAGGGAGATTAGCCTGTGTGGTGTCATTATCCTGTCAAGAGCTCACAGGCCTCTTCCTGCGTGGGAGGCTGAGGGCTGGCTTTATTTGTCCATTCTTTTTTCCTTCCTGACCCTCACCTGTAATTGGTGGCAGTTGTCACAGCCATCATCAACAGAGTCCTTCTTTGGAGACTGGTATTCTGCAGTGACTTCAAATATTTTGGAAGGTAGTCCCTCCCCCATAAAACACAAGCTAACTTTGGGATTTAATAAGAAGCTACTGCTTGTGGCTTTGGTGGGGCCGTATGTTATAGTTTCTGTCACCCGGCCTGTTTGTGAATTACTGGTTTTAGACCTACGTAGCTTGTCTTATTCCATCTTCTCTATTGGCCGTCTATCAGAAGCACACACATTGTATCCTGTGAGAAGCCATGTGGCTTCTAAATTAAAGGGCGCTAACGGATACACACCTTATATTGAGTCTTAGGCATAGAATTAATTGATAACGTTAACAAGTCAGATCCTCGCGTTTTTATCTGGTTCTCTTGTGGACAGGAGTCATAAATGAAAAGAAAGGGCATGCAGTTCATTCTCCAGTGTGGCTGTTTGTGATTCCCAGAGTTACAGGTACAAAGGTGGCCAGTGCTGGGCAAACAGAGGCAGACACTGTGCTGGTAATCCAATATGCCCAAGATGGTGTGTGAAATTCATAAAGATATAATATTGATGTAGGAAACCTGTGGGGAGGGAGCCAAAGTTTGAGGGACTATATAAGGGTCAGATGAAGTCCTGAGGAAATATGTGTTGTGGACATGAATATGCCCACGTGAAGGACCCCAGTGCCCAGAGTCACAGAAATGGCAGTTTCTTTGGGTCAGGTGAAATGGCAAACTTCCCCTGCACTGTGTGGAGATGCTGATAGTGTATGCAGTAACTGTCGACCTGAGCTTCCTCGTCCAGGACATTCACAGCCTGCAGCTCACGCCCACCCACACACCCACACTGAGACTGTCTCTGTCTGCTTCCTAGTTAAGCTATAAGCAATTAACCCTCCTCCTCAATTGAGATGTATGAGATAAACATACTAAGTTTTCAGGCTGTTGGCCCATTCCCATCAGAACACACAACTCAGCCAATGCCAGTTTTCCCTCTGTGTGTTTGTCCTTTTCCATCCCCTCGTTACTCTAGTCACATTTTCAGGATGCAGCCATGTGGCAGGAGCCTAGTTCCACCTATCACTGAATGAAAGTAAATATTGCTCATGTAAGTTGAATTTTTTCCTTTTGGATGCTATCATTTTAGTTCGTTTTTAATTGTTTTATTTTTGGATAGGGTCTCACTGTATAGGTCTGGCTGACTTACGATGCTCTATGTAGAAGGGTCTGGCCTGGAACTCACAGAGATCCAGTTGCCTTTGCCTCTTGGCTGCTGGGATTAAAGGTGTGTGCTATCATTATTAGCAACAATTATTTTCGTGTGTGTGCATGTACATGTATGTGTGTGTGTGTGTGTGTGTGTGTGTGTGCGTGTTTGTGTATGTATGTATGTACCACATGCTTGCAGGATCCCACAAAGGTCAGAAACAGATATTGGATCTTCTGGAACCAGAGTCCTAGGTAGTTGTGAGCTGCCATGTGGGTGCAGGCGACGGAATTTGGGTCCTCTGCAAGAGTAGTCAGCGCTCTTAACTTCTGAGCCATTGCTCCAGCTTCTGGACTTTTCATCCATCAATTTCTTTTTTGGCCAAGTGAAGAGAATCATGTAGCCAGTTGTTCCCCATTCTGGAATTCAGAAGAAAGCTATTAGTTCTAGACATAGCTCTTCATCTTCAACTTCTTTGACTCCTGGTAGAAAATTAGAGAGGTTCCATAAAAATAAAACAAATTTTCCATGTTAACTTAGCTTATTTCAAATTTTATTTCTAAACCACTCTTCTTAACAGCTCACTAGTCAAAAATCTATATTAGTTAATAATTATAACATTTATTTAGTTTGTCTTAAAATTTAAAAACCACACCCTCTTCTACAGTTTGAGTAGTCACAGATGATTTCAAATGGATCTGAAAGTTCTTGGTAGGTTATACCCCTCTATGAAAAATTTTTAAAAATGTTTCAGAGGACCATCAAAAGTTTCAGAGTCACCACCAAAGGACGTTCAAAGTATATTCATTTTATGAGGAAAAAAAAGACATGAGAATGGGACAAAAACAAAGGTGAAATGAAATGGGAGGTTTATGTCAGAGGCTGCTGGTAGACTGACTGTGGACATTGTCAACTACCACGGGCTGTGGTCAGGAGAAGTCTGGCTGTCGTGTGTTTGCAAGGCGTCATCTTCAAAGTGGCAGAAATCAAACCAGCAGGAATTGAAGGAGTGAGACCCGAGACTACGGCCTCCTATCTTGAGATTCCTACATGCTAAACTCGAGTGCTCATGGCTCGGTGGCTGTTGCCACTCCCTGCAACCTTCCCCTCTTTCTGCCACCTGGCAAGTTCCCCTACAGGCCAAGTTCAAAGACAATGTCTTACATGGAAGGCATCCCGCTACCCGGAAGAAATCTAACCTGTTGCTCTGTAAGGTGCCAACACTATCGTTGGCTAAGTAAATCAATCACAAGGAGGCTTTATGATTTATGTTACACCAGCATCCAAAAATACAGTTAATCCCTGGAAGATGAAAGCGTGAGACGGCTTCCTCAGAACACGAGTTTTCTCTCCTCAGAAACTGGGCTGCAAAAACAGGTCCATGGGGTTTGATTTTTTGGATGGAGATGGTGCTTTTCACAGTTTAGCCATCGCTCCTCAAAAGTCTTTGTACTCTTACCCAAAGGAAAAATAATAAAGTCAGATAGACCAGCTCAAAGGCCAGCAGGGATGTGAGGAGCTCCCGAAACGCTGGCAGCTGGAGTGGAAATTACGAGGTGGACGCCTGCCTCGCGGACCTCACCCTGGTCTGATTCTGCAGAGCTGGGGTACAGGGAAAGGCCCTGAGCCTGGCTGCTGACATTCCAGCCTGCCAGGGACGCCGTGGAAGGTACGCAGCTCACGGAACCTCAGCATGACTTAAACGAGCGAGCTTACCCATCTGTTCCAAACAGCATTTGCCAGCTGGTTCTCTGAGACTGTATGCACTAAAGCAGATTTTTAAAATACATTTTGTGGATTTAGGGTAAAAATAGTTGTTTCATTAAAGTTCAACTTTGGGAAATGTAAATAAATAAGAATTATGCTTGACTATCTTATCTGCTTTTATATTTTACGTAGTGTAGGCAGTTGTCTGGCAGTTGGGTCCGAGAGGTAAAATGTTTGATGGAGTAATGAATACTTAATCATTTAAGAAAACAAATCCGTGGTAAAATTGATTTACATGTAAAAATTCCTAAATGCCTTCTGTGCCATAGGCTTCAGAATATGCTTTAAAATAAAAAGGAATGTTGGTATATCTTATAACAATGTTGCCATCTCTTTAAAAGAGGAAGGCACTGTGAAGAATAGCGGAGCAGTGGGCTGAACAAAATAAAAAGGAATGTTGGTATATCTTATAACAATGTTGCCATCTCTTTAAAAGAGGAAGGCACTGTGAAGAATAGCGGAGCAGTGGGCTGAACATTAGAGGTTGCTGAATCACAATCTCTCAGGAGGAAATCACAGCTGGCACCTATAAGAACAAGAAGGTTGTAATCAGCAAAAAACTTGTTTTGATTTAGTTTTATGTGTATGCGTGTTTTGTGTGTATCTGTACACCATGTATGCACTCATGGAGGCCAAAAGTGGGCATCAGAGTTACAGGTGACTCTTAGCTATTGTGGGAGCCTAAGATTCAAACCCGGGGCCTCTGGAAGAGCAACCAGTGCTCGAAACCACTGATCCACCTCTCTAGCCCCAAACAATGGATATTTTGAGGGAACGTTTCAGAGATTAGAATTGTTCCGCGTGGAGAAGAGATAGCTCGGGATTCTGTTTTCACTGTCCAGTCCTAAAACAGGCCAAACTGAGGAGCATTCTGACTTGTATATGTGTTAACTGAATACAAATAAGAGAAAAATAAACATGTTTTAAATGCATTTGTTTAGAACTTTACTAGAGATTCCTGTCTCTCTCCTCTCCCCTTACTGTTCTCTTTCCTCTCCCCTCCTCCGATCTCTTCCTTATCCCTTCCTTCTGTAATACTGAGTGTCTACTATGGACCAAGCACAGTGAACATGAGATAAGCTGTATGCCATTGTTTAAAGAGTATGTCATGAGAGCAGCATGTGACATCTTCTGATGAAACAGCACTTGCCAGTCACACATTTCTTTGTAACCCCTCACGAAGGCCACTTTGTGAAGGAACGAAGTAACCTCTGTCTTGCCTGTGCTTTGCTAATAATATTGTGTTATGACTGGTGGTTTTATATTAATAATTGTTGTGATGAAGCTAATTGCATTTTGGAGCATAGAATCTTCCAGAAGTTACTAAGTTCAGAATGTCCGGAAAGCTAGCAAGAAAGGTTTTTTTCTTCTTTTCTGGTTTCACTGATAGCACTTGGGAAAGATTAAGTCTACTTGGCAGGCGTTTCTCCCCAAATTGCTACTCTGTTCTTTTATTTCATGATCAAAGAAAGATGCTCTTGACTAAGCAGAGTGCCAAGTCAGGTGTCAGGAGTCTCTGGTTCTATTTTCAGCAATTATTGATGAGAAACTTTGAGTAAGCGGCTTAACGGGTCTTTTTTGCAGCCCTGCTTCTTCGGCTTTCCTGTACCATTTACAGAGCCTGTTGTACGACTCAGCATTCCCTGGGGAATGAGAGAAGGACGTGGAAGGGGAGGGATGCAGAGAGACAAAGGGGCGAGGGAAAAGGTGGGAATGTGGAAGGAGAAGAGAGAAAAGAGATCATCCAGGGAGAGACATCAAGCAGTGATGGTGACTGGCACATCGTCCTCCCACTCCCAAATGCTGCCTGCAAGGCCAGACAGCCAGGGCACTGAGGGGTGGGACACATCTCAAGTTCAAACACTTGAGAACCAAGGAAGTTCTCCAGGGAACTTAAGGCCCAAGGTGCTGGAGGCCTGAGCACAAGGGTTGTTTGAAGGCAACAGAAGAAGGTGGGTGTCTCAGGAAAGAGAGAGAGAGAGAGAGAGAGAGAGAGAGAGAGAGAGAGAGAGAGAGGAGAGAGAGGAAAGAGAGAGGAGAGAGAGAGAGAGAGAGAGAGAGAGAGAGAAGAGAGAGAGGAAAGAGAGAGGAGAGAGAGGGGGGGGAGAGAGAAAGAGAGAGAGAGAGAGCGCAAACTAGTGGATTTCCCTTCCTTTGGTTTTTTGTTCTGTCTGGGCCATCATTGAATTGACTAATAATGCAATCTCCATTTGTGGCAGTGAATCTTCCCTCAGTCTGTGGATTCAAGTATATTGTCTCTTGGTAATACCCAGCCCTCCCCAGACTCACCTATAAGTCACGGTTGACGGGTTACACTGGTACCCTTTGTTCCAGTCAAACTTGACCATGTACAATGATCCATCACCCCGTTTTTATTTTAAGAAGAAACATTGCTCTCATATCTTGAGGCTCACTTGACTTTGGTTAGACCCGAAACAGAGCACCCTATCAGATGGGTCATTAAGGCCAGTGGGTGGGGGAGGGCACTCTGCCCACAAAGGGTGACTGCAGAAGGACTCAGTGAAAGCAAATACACATCATGGATACCCAAGGATGAAGTGGTGAAGGGTCTTGAGAGGAGGCCAAGATGAATGATGGAAGCAAACGGGGATAATAATAAACAGGACAGAAGAAGACTAGTGGTTCATGTTGAGATGCAGTCAAACAATGGGCTGGAATTGAACTAGAAGGAGATTGGCGGGGGTTGGGAGGTGGCCCAGCAGTTAGAGCACTGTCTGCTCTTTCAGAGGTCATGGGTTCAATTCTAATACAAAATCTGTAACTCCAGTTCCAGGGGCTCCAACACTTTGCCCAATGTGGACCCTGGACGTACAGATATTACATAAGCATGCATGCAAATAAAACACCTATATGCATGAACTGAATAAATAAAATTAAATAATCTTTTAAAAAAGAGATAGACAAAGGAAGAGAACTTGTCAGAGCTGGGCCTCAGAACCCAAGCCTTGTAATCAGGTGGTCATACTCACACCACTTCTAGACATGAATTAAAGAGCATCAATAAGCATCTTTAGAAATATTGTGCAAACATTAAGAATAACTACACTGGGCTGGCAAGATAGCCGGGTAAGTAAAGGCCCATGCCACCAAGCCTGGCAATCTAAATTCGATTCCCAAGATGATAGGAAAGGCCTCCCATAAGGTGTTCTCTGGCCACGTGGCCCCTTTGCTTGTCTCCACACCTACAAACACACAAAGCCGGTGAATCAATGCAACGAACATTTTAAAGCAGGGTGGTTTCATTGCCTTCTCTGCTGATGCCTGCAGCAGCTTCAACTGTTTCCTTTCCAACAACGCATCCCTTTAATGGCCTCTGCTGCTCTATTCTGCGTCGTCTTTTGCCATCTAGTGGTCGATCACAGTATAGAGCAAAGGTTACAAACCTGAAGCGTTGAATTTTGTGGGGATTCTATTTATTTTTGTTATGCGCTGGCTTCCTTCACAGTGGGTATTTGTTGGTTGAACTTTGCAGCTGAAATTTCAGTTCATGACAGGGCCGGGCAAGCTTTAGAGAACAAAACCAGACAAAAATGACACATTTTCAACCAATAGCTTTTTCACCATTAAGAAAATAATCACTTTTCTTGGCATTTCATTCCACTTGAAGTTTTTATGAATTGAAATCCAGCCATTCAATCCAATCCAGTCATTCTCCTGTCTAGTCATTCTGGTTGGTTTATTTTATTATCGTCTACGAAGAGCAATCTAACTTTCATTATGTCAGTGGGTATAGTCTGTTTCCCCATACTGTCCTAGCATCCCTTTTTATTTGCATTCCTTGTTTGGTATTGTCTTATCACTAAAAATCGTCTGCAGTTCAGCACGAGTCATGGCCACACTAATTATTAAGTTAGCTTACAATTTAAATAAGATGCTTTAAAGACATCCATTGTTTGTGCTGTAAGTGAACACCCACCTTTAGTATTCGGCATGTACCAACAGTCACACAAATGGATGTGGGAACCTCTATGTGGGGTGGCGTATGGACAATCTGAGAGGAGCACAAGGTGTTTTAAAACAGCATTTAGAGGAAAGGCTGGACACACAGGAACTGTTCTCAGCTGAGTGGCTAAGAGCAGGCTCTGCGCTCTAGTCCTTGTCCTTGGTGGTTGTGCTGTCTTGTTTGAGCTCTCTAACTTCTTTAAGTCCTAGTTCCTTTATCTGTCAAACAAAGACCAAAGATATATGGTGGTATTTTATTTATGTTTTAATAAGTAAAATTTGCTGAAGATCAGCAAGTAAAACTAAGCCACTGGAAGCCAGGCGGTGGTGACACACACCTTTAATCCCAGGATTTGGGAGATGGAGGCAAATGGATCTCAGTGAGTTCAAGGCCACCCTGAGCAGAAACAGACACAGGTGGTGGTGGTTCCCACCTTTAACTCCAGTACTAGGTAATCGCATGCGTATAATCCCAGCACTAAAGGGGACTATAAGACAGGAGGAGAAAGAGGCTCAGGGCTCAGTCTGCAGTCATCAGACTGCAGGTAGAGGTAAAACTTTTCTAGTGACTTAGCTGTTTTGATTTTCTGATCTTCAGCTTGAACCCCAACATCTGCCTCTGGGTTTTTATTATTCATGCTACAAAGTTAGCTTCTCCCTGCAAAGAAACAGTGATGGTGAATGAAAACAATCCGCACGCAGCTAAGCCATTGTTGGTTTCTGACCCATACCAGGACATAGCTAGGCACTGTTCAAAGATAATACTGATAATAACACTGGCTAGCAACCTAGGCATTATTCTTAATTTCTACCTCTGCCTTGGGCAAGAACTTTTGCTGACGTGAGATACTCCCAGGACCAGTCTCTGCAAAAGCACTGCAGTCTAGAGGATATGAGCAATTGGTGGACACTGGTATTGTCTTCTAAACAAGAGAGATGCCTGAAAAAGGGAGGAGGTCAGAGTCTTGAGCCTTACTCCTTCCAGTGCTGTCAGTTCTGGCTGTGGGAATACTCTGTGGCCACCATGGTCCAGGAGGAAGAAAGAGGACGTGACCTCCTGATGTGTCCTTAGAATGTGCGAAACTGTGTTGGAACTGGGACTCACGAGGAACTGCAAGCCACCTGCTTTATGAGAAACTCCCCGCTAAATGACGCAGCAACAAGAGGAAGAGCGGGGTTGAAAGGTGCTCCAGAGCAAAAGATCAATATTCCCCATTTGTGGCATTTGCCAGAGAGCTTAACTTCGGGCTTCTGGTGATCACTGGACGCTGAGGAGGCTGATTCACTGATGTTTACATGGAATACGGTAGCCTTTGGGGTAAATCACAGCACATGTGAAGCTGCATCTTTGTTGGATACAGGAATAGTTATTGGACCTCACAGTCCTGAAACCAAGAATGTCCCTTAAGCATGGGTATGGTTGTTTGTATGAAAATGGCCCTATAGGCTTAAATATGTAAATGATTAGTCAGCAGGGAATTGAACTGTTAGAGAAGACCAATGTGTCTTACTGGCGGGGGGGGGGGGGGTTATGATCTGAAAAGCCCATGCCAGGCCCAGTGTCTTTCTCTACCTGCTACCTGAGGATGAGAAAATAAGGCTGCCAGCTGCTGTTCCAGTGCCACCCCTGCGTGCTAGCCCTCTAAAACTATAAGCAAGCCACTGGCTAAATGCTTTTTGCCTTTTGTAAGAGTTGGCTTGGCCACGGAGTCTCTTCCCAGCGGTAGAGCAGCAAAGCACAGCAGGTGCTCTCTGCTTGTAAGTGTTTGCACATTGTTTATTGTAAGAAGGAATGAATCAGTGTGTTCTCGGTCCTGAATCTCAGATCTACAGTTTCCTGACACAGACTATCAACCAGACCTGTAAAATGCTGCACAAACTCGTCGGACCAAACCAAGTACTTGATTTCCTCTGTCATTTGCCTTGTTCCTCTATGAACGGCCTTGCAGCCACTTTGATGTGCATCACAGAAAACCAATGCTCCCCTTCCTTCCGTCCAATCCTTAACTTATATTTTTCTTTCTCCATAGGACTTTCTTGAACTCCTACAATACTCGTGCGTGTCCCCTATGGTTCTTCAGTTCATTAGGATGAGTCAAAGTGCCCTGGGAGAAGAGACTATGGTCCAAGCTGAGACAAACGGGCATCTGATTATGAGCAGAGGGAAGGGATGGAGGAGAGAAGATCTAAATTTTTGCCATAACCCTACTGCTGCTTAGGAAGCTGATTTAGCCATTTATTTTAGTAGTCAAGTTGGATGACATGCCATTTTAGAAACCTTCAGACTGTAAACAGTGGCAAAGTTAAGAAAGAGCAAGGATTCGGATGGCATGATTATTAATGCTGGGAAAGAAACCAACCAGATACCAAATACTGACTTCTAACGTGACCAAGATTCCATTATTGTTTAACTTTGCTTTTTGAAGATCTGAGTAGCCCCAGGCTGACAAGTGAACTGTTCTAGACAAAACTGGGAATTTTTATGTTCATGGTTCTGAAGGAGATAACTGAATTTTTAAACAATTTTGCAATTTGAGTAGAAAATATAAATGTTGACTAAGTTGACCTTAGAGTGCACACTCTATATGTGTTTTGGGGTGCATGTGTAATTCCAAAACATATGATAGTTGTTTCAAAAACATTTGGTGCATAAACGCAAATAAAATCTGGGGTATTGATTTTTTAGCAAAATAATGTCTGTGATAAGGGGCCAGTGTACTTAACAGAGGGGATAGATAGTAAATTTATCACAGTTATCCAGTTTACATTCATGTACCCCACAACACAACTTTGAAGTTTTGTCCATTAATGGATTAAATCCATTTCCTGCTGTTTGGCCTTGACTGCCTTTAACCTGTGTTGGTTAACAGAGCATGGCAGAGTGATGTTGCACCACTATCAAGCATAGTCTTCAAACTGCATTTTTCTGCTTCTATTGTTCTCTGCCTCCACTGTAAGAATGAACTTGACCCAGGCCAACTTAGAGCGTATGCAACACAGATAAGATATCCAAGGTAATAATGCCCAAGTCACCAAGTCCTCAACCAATCGGAGCTCCCTGAAGATGAAGCAATAGGTCAACTGAGTTGTATGAAGGCAGATGCTTGAAATCTGGACTTCTGAACTTGATGTCTAGGGCATGGGTTCATGAGAAATAGGAAATTGTTATGGAGGCTTGTGGCACAGTACATTTCTAGGAGTAGACATCAAGCCAAACTGGATCAGAAGAAACAACGGTGATCACACATTGGTAAATAGAGCAATACATCACGAAGATATAATGTTATAGATGCATAGCCACTGGTCTCTACCACATTCAGTTTTCTAGAGAAATAGAGGAAAGCAACACTGTTAGACATAAAGGGATAGAAGAACAGGTAATAGGTTCAAGACAATGATAATGGGTGACTTCAAAAATAGATTCTATTTAACAGGTCATTAAAAACTGCTTATCCCAAAATAAAGACTATTTCAAATTTAAATTACACTATAGATTAAACAGTTTTAGCAGACAGGTACAAAAACTTCCACTCAATGACTACTTAATATATAGTCTCTCCATAAACTCCCAAAATGTTCTCCAAAACAGATATTTGTTAGAATGCAAAACAAGTTTTAACAAATACAAAAGAACAAGTAAATCAAGTGATAAATAAGCAAATGAACTTCTTAAAATGTCCAATAGTGAAAGAAAAGTTTCACACATTTTACCATCAAAAATGCAAATGAAATTCTATCCACAGCCAGAATGATCATCATCAGTAAATTACAACAACAGCAAATGTGGGTGAGGATGTTGGGGGTATAGGAGGCCTCTACACTCTTGATGGGATAATAAAGTGGCTCAGCCACTATGGGCATTGTTACTAAAGTCCCACAAAAACTGAAAGTAGAAAACTATACAATCCAGATATGTCATTTCCTGATCCATACTCAAAGGACTCAAAACAGCATACAATATATGATACCTCCATTCCCATGTTTTAGGATAGTGTTAATGAAAACATCCAGATTACAGAATCAGCCTAGTGACTGTTACAAAGCAGGTGTACTGTAAATGACCCTGTACACTCAATCTAGTGCTATTCCTGTACAAAGAAGAGTGAGTTCATCTTGTATTCAGGGGAAAGCATGGAACTGGAGATCATTAGACTAAGTGGAAAAGCCAAACACACAAAGACAAGTATCTTAAATTTTTTTCCTCAAGTGTGAATCCTAGGTAAGGGTAAAGATGACAAAAACAGAAGAGGCAATTCCGGGGAAGATAAAGACTAGAGGAAGAGTAACTGAACAAGGCCGTAGGGAAGGTGAACATTATGGAAGTATAACATTTGCATAAATGAGATGTCACAATGGAACTGTATTTTGTACAGGTAGCATTCACCAAAAGAATGAATAGGATGACCTGGTAGCCTAAGTGAGGCTGCAGACTTGAGTATTACAAAGAACAATAGATGTGTAATGATGACAAGGCTCTCACAGTATTATTGCTAGGTCAGTATCTGAAACGACTGAGTTCCCCTCATGCCCTGTTTCTGGGAGGCATTTGAACACAATAGAATCAGAGAACCAGGGTTTGTTGTTAGGAGTCTGAGAACCCTACCACATGAAGCATGAAGAAAGAAGAGCTTCACATTACATATACTACTGTGTCCCTCTCCCCATCCCATCTTTTTCCTTTATAATTTTTGTTTTGTGTTACTTTAATATACAAAATTACAGCCTTTTACTTGTTCCCCGACTATCAGAGGACCTTGGCTAACAAGTGAGTGAAGCATTGGGAATATAAAGATTACATGGTGCAGGTTTCAATCCACACAAGACAGAACTGGGCATCAAAGCCAAGCTTCACAATCCACTGGAAAGCAGGTTTCCCTGTCTGGACTATTAAAGCGAGAGCTAACACCCTTCTCCATTGAAGTTGGGGAAGTCAAATTGGTTGCTTTGGTTTTATAGGATCTAAATCCATTATGAATTGCCTTAGGTCCCAGGGGGACTATTCTGGTTTATTTAACTGAGTTGTCTCAGCATGGCTAAGTCCAGGTAATCACACACTGTCCACAGGAACAATATCTGCGCCAATCACAGCCTGTTTGTCTGAGCTGGCCTCATTCTCAGGCTTGCTGTCTCCAAGAGGAAGAAATGTGGCTTCCAGAAGTTCCAGGATTATTTCCTGTCTGATTAGCAACCCCAGAGAAAGGAGAGTTTTTATTTTGCAAAAATTCCAGAAATATTCACAGGATTAGCTCTGTTTCATTTGGCACGAGCCACTCCAACACCCTGAGACTATCTATCTCCGTGGCTTAGAAATGAGATGCTTTTCAATGACTGCCTCTGTGACCAATGAAAAGTCACATCTACCACTTAGGTCAGTTGGAGTCAGCCTCACTGGAAGAATGTAAAATGATATTGCATGTGATAGAGTTCCTCAGAATGAAATGGGGGGAGGGCAGTAAACCTAAGACAAGAGAAAGAATGTTGGAAAGATAAAAACCACGAAATTCCTACAATTAGTGAATGTCCTATAAGAGATGCTTAAGGTTTTTGTAACTGGCAAAAGATCTTGGACAGCCCGATTTGTGAGAACTTGTCTGACCCTTAATATCCTTTCGATAAGCAGAGAATCCGTCCACATGGTAGGAAGATCCTGGGAAACCAGATAGCTTGAGACTAGCGCAAAATGAACAGGAGTGGGAAAGGTAGCTAAAAATTGATCTGAGAACAGAACGAGCATGAGTTGCAGGACAGGCCCAGCTTCAGAGCCCACTCTGGAGGTCCCAGTCTTGAGGGGCTACTGAAAAAACCTTTTAACTCCTATGATAAAACTCCAAAAAACATGTAACCAAGCAACCAAGAGGCCTCATGATACTCATTCATGGTGAAGAATCTCTCACTCTGAAACCAAGTCTATCATTTGCTTCTTTGAACATTGCTACTTGATTAGGGTTTATTGACTCCCTATTCCTATAATTTCCTATAATCTTCTACAGGTTCCAGGCTTTGAACATCTTGCTGTCTCCCAATGATACTCGGTGTTAAAGAGGTGTTTTGGTAGATTGTGTTTCTCAGGTTAGTCTTTCCACTTTAATATGCCTCTTTAATATAGAAGGCATACTAGCTGAACCTAAACTAGAATTTATATTTTAGTTACAACAGTAAAAATAAAAAATGGGTAGACCACCCCTCACTACCAACAACCATTTCTTTCATACATTGACCTGAAAGCCTCCTTTGAGCAGAAAGTTAGGGGCTGTTCTCAAAAAAGGATGCCCAGATGAAAGGTAGATGGGATGGAGTAGGTCTTATGGATGCTGGACCAACTTGGTTTGAGGGAATGTATTTGCCCTACCAGAGGTGAGGACAGTAGGAGATTGTAATAAAAAATTTAATGAATTATCAGGACATGTATATGATGTATCAAAGTGAGTTCCTGAAATGAGTGGGATTCTTTCTTTCCAAAGTAATACAGCTTGCCAAGATGGAGACTTAAAGAGCTCTTCCAAAAAAAAAAAGACCTCATTAATTGAGGGTGTTTATTATTGATAAACATTACTATGGAATTTTAGGTGGTTTGAGTGATAACTATTATGTCTAAGAATTGTGTCTGAGTCTCTAAGTCTATGTGAGTCTTTATTTATGAGAAAGTAATTTTATTAAATTATAAAAGTTTCCATTTCCTCCCCTCCTCCCAACACCTTCCCACTCCCCCCCACTCCCTCTCCATCCCTAAGAGCAGTCAGGGTTTCCTGCCCTCTGGGAAGTTCAAGTTCCTCCCCCCTCCCTCCAGGTCCAGGAAGGTGAGTGTCCAGACAGACTGGATCCCCAAAATCCAGTATATGCAGAGGAAACAAGTCCCAGTGTCATTGTCAATGGCTTTTCAGAAAGACTCCGGGCCAGCCACATTCAGAGAATCTGGCCACATTCAGAGAATCTGGTTGGATCGCGTCCTTGTTCAGTCCCAGTCCAACTGGGCTTGGTAAACTCTCATTAGATCAGTCCCCTTGTATCAGTGGGTGATAGCATCCCTCGAAGTCCTGATTTCCTTTTTCATTTTCTTCCTCCTTCTGCTCCTCAATTTGGACTTTGGGGGGCTCAGTCTGGTGCTCCAATGTGGGTCTCCGTCTGTATCGCTATCCATCGTCGAATGAAGGTTCCCTCTGGTCTTCCCTTCTTCTGTGACATGTTTGTGTGTATAGTGTTGTTGCCATCTACCGAGAAGGAGGGGTGAATAAAACTTGACATCCAAGAGCTAAAGCCAGAGCACCGTCAGCCAGGGTAGTTTTGCTTCATTCCACACTACACAGTGAAGGTTGGTACGGGGGCAGTACACTATTGTGACATCAGGATATGAGGTCAAGGGAGAACAGCAGAAATGAAACACTGCTTCCTCATCTGAAACTTCAGTTATTCAAAATTGAGGTTGAGAATGCCCACTGCCAACAGAGGTGCTGCTTTTCAGCTTGACCTAGAACGACTGTGTCTTTGGGTTCTTTTATAACCATCTCCCTGGGTCACATTATTTTCACAATGGAAAAAAAAAGTACCCTTTTGAGTGTACACGCTGAGGGCTGAAGGGGGCACATCCAGTTTGATATAATTATTAAAATAATAGTGCCTAATGCTCTCTGAATACTTCTCATGTTCAAAGTACAACTCTATATTTTAGTGCTGGTTATTCATACAATCTCAGTTAGCATCTCCAGAAGACGGGCCATGCCTATTACCAATTGTGTTTTGTAGAGGAGGGAACTGGGAACAGCATTGCGTTGGTATTCCCTCAAAACTCTCACACCCGGGAAGTGATAAAGGTTAGGTGTGAATTCAAGCAGTATGGCGGCTTGAAAGTACTCACCCCACATAAATATGTGCAGTGTCAGCCTTTGAGATATTCACAGCCAACACCCCTCGCCATCATTAATATCTTTGCCACCTCTTCCTCTTGTAAGTGAAGTGGTCTTATAGGTGGGCTGGTCCTATGCTTACTAAGGAACAGAATACTGAGAAAGTGATGGAGCATTGTTCCTAAGATTGGGTTATAAAAAGACAAGTTTTCATCATGCTCCCCCCGCTTCCTCACCTCTGGTCCCCCTGTCTCCACCTCTCTCTCATTTTTATTTATGTATTTTTTAATTGAGCTATATATTTCTCTCTGCTTCCCTCCCTTCCTATCCCCTCCCCTTTTACCCTCATTATTAAAGGAGTCAGATGTTTTCTGCACACCGCACTGGGATGATGCTCATGAGGCATGGTGTGCCGCTAAAGCCTCAGTGTTTCAGCTGGGCAGCAATTGCTCGAGTGAACGAGAAAATCAAATCCCAGGGTGCCCAAAGTCCATTCCGAGAACTCCACTGCAGTCACAAGAGAGGTGCTGAGAAAGAGGCACCCAGCTGAACCGTACCAGAATGTTTAGCCCACTGGACAGGTGAGGTTTGAATTAGTTTAAATTGACATTTTCATTCAAGTATCATGTATACTTACTTTAAGCATGTCTACACCACACCCCTACCTTCTCCTTCCTCACCCTCCTTTTCTGACTAGTCCTCTTTGTTTTCCAATGTTCCTTCCGCTTTCATAGTCTAGGTACGGACATGAGGTCCCGCCTGTGAGAGGAAACGCGTGGTATCTATCTTTCTTAGGGTGATGCTGAAAGACCCCCGCCTGGCTTAGCTGCTGTAATGCCATTTTATAGCAAGGCTTGAACCAAGAACTAGGGGCTCATAATAAGGTCACAGATGATATTGTCAAGTCTGTATAAACAGGATGCCTGCGGTTAGACACCAGGAGTTATGCCACCCGCATGAGAAAGATTAAGGGGGAGGAATGGAAAGTCCCCAAGCAGCCATGCACCCAGCAGAGAGCCAACACCCTGTCTCAGGCATGACCTCATGGCCTCATTAATATTGACCAATGAGACCCCTGTAACCATGCATCTGCTTCTGTACGCCTGCTTCTGCCTACCCCAACCCCATATAGTCTTCCCCAAAACCTAGCCCGGGGCGCTCAATCCTCCACGTGACTGCAGCACCCACAGGCCCTGTGTGAACAATAAAAATTGCCTCTTGCTCTTGCATCCAGTGGCTCGGACTTGGTTCTTGGGCGAGGGTCTCCAAGTGTTAAAGACACCCTCTGGGGGTCTTTCAATGCTAATTGGAATTGTGAAAGTACAAATTGGAATCACTCAAGAAGGAAGTCTTACCTGGTTGCCTTAATCAGTGTGGGAGACCCACCCTGAGGGTAGGTGGCATTTTTTGGTAGCAGCCCAGATATAAAAAAGGCATGGAAGAAGGGAAATTATTCGCCCTTTGTTCCCTTGATGGTGTCTGCCTGGCCTCCCTCCTGTGTAATGAAGGGCTGCGGGCAGGCCTGCTTTTCGCCTCACCCAGCTCCCGCACGGCTAGCTTAGTCCCAGAAATAACAACACACAAATTGTATCAATTTAAGCACTTCCTGGCCCATTATCTCTAGAGAGTTAGTTACTGACTAACTCTCATATCTTGATATTAACCCATTTCTAATAATCTGTGTAGCACCACGAGGTGGTGGCTTACCGGAAAAGATTCAGCATGTCTGACCTGGTGGCTGGCTCCATGGCGTCTGCCTCATAGCCCTCTTCCCAGCATTCTGTTCTGTTTACTCCGCCTACCTAATTTTCTGTCCTATCAAAGGGCCAAGGCAGTCTCTTTATTGACCAATGAAAATAACACAATAGACAGATAACCCTCCTCCACCACTCCTGCTGTTAACTGCTTTTACCATGTTGGTGCTGTTGCTAGTTTCTGCACTGACACCAGAAAAAATGCTTCCAGACCTCCATCAATGACCGAGGACCAGCCACTCTGCAGTAATCTCCTAGGTCTCAGTGCCAGATTGTCACTGCTAAGGCAGCCAGCTTCATGGTCGGAACGGGTTGATGGCATCACCAGTGCGACACAGTCACTGTGGGATGACTCCATCTGTTGAGCTTCCCAGCCTCATGGCCTGAGCAAGTATCAGGTTCTCATCCTCTGGTTACTAAATTTTAAGGAGCAGATTTTCTAAAAGAACAAGTTATCGATTTCCACAGTCTTTGCTTGTGACGACACCCCAGAGACTGATGAGACCAGGAAAGTGGTTCCTTCCCTTTGGGCAGCTTTAACTAGGTACTGAGCCCTTTCTGGTCACTGGGCGATACTAACTTCCCATTGGATTCCTCTTCTCCAGGCTTTTCTGTCCTTCCAATCCCTAAAGTCAGGAGATTGCTCTGGTCCTCTCTGAGGACCAATGTTAACTGCTGTACAATTTACGTTTTCATTCTCGGGGTGGCTATAAATCATGTTTTAAACCTGCAAGCCCAAGGACAGGTAATGCTGGGATTTTCTAAAAGCTTAGCAGGCTTTGAAGGAGTCTTGCTCTCTGGTGTTGAATCTGAAAGCGCTTCAGCTGAGCTTTTTTAAAAAAAAAATATGTTTGTTTTCTTGGTTCCTGGCCATGTTTTGCTGAGAAATGTTGTGGACATGCTCTCCCAGTGGGGGCATTCCACATCCCTGCAGGAACTCCCCAGATGGAGAAATATAGGCCATGTGGACAGGGGTCAGAGTTTCACAGAAATGCTGGAAACTGATATCAGTGCATGCACATTGGAGTGCAACAAAATGATTTTCATTGCTAGAAGGGGCTGAAAAATGCTTTGCACTTTGTGAGATAACCATCACAATGTGATGTACATCATATTGTCAACTTGACAGACCTTGGAAACAAATATCTGGCCTGTCTATGAGGGATTTTTAGATTAGGCGACTAAGGTTAATCTCGATTAGGTCCATTCCAAATGGACCAGCTCTTAAAGATGGGGCTCCTGGCTTGAGTGAAGAGGAGAAAGTGGATGGAGCATTCGTTTTCGTCACTCTCTGCTTGCTGATGGTAGTTGCAGTATGACTCCCACCTCCCTGCTTTCTTCTCTGACTGCTGTGCTGGACTGTGCCCTCACAAACCTTCAAAGAGAAGTCAAGCCTTTCTCCCTCAAGGAGTTCTGGTCAGGTGTTTACCACAGCAACAAGGAAGGCAATTCATGTGTACTTGCAGGAGTATATTATGTGTTTTTACAAAAAAGTATTTTCTTTAAAAAAAGACAAAAGGAAATTGTAGAATAAATCTTGCATAAAATGAGTGGGCCATAGGATGCTTGTCCTCAAACCGGACTAACTTTGAGATCTGATACTTAAGGTTATTGCAAGGAAATATGGTGGTTTGAAAAGGATTTTCTATCATTTTATTTATATTTACTTATGTGTAGGCATACTTTGCCTATATGTGTGTGTATGTATGTATGTATGTATGTGTGCTGTGTGCATGCCTGGTGCCCATGAACACCAGAAGAGAGCATTGGATCGCTTAGAACTGGAGTTCCAGAAGACTGAGCTGCCGTGTGAGTGGTAGACACTGAATGCAGGAGCAGAAAGGGTTTCTCACCACTGAGCCATCTCTCTGGCCCTGTGATTGTAAATTCCAAACTGGAATCAAAAATTTAGATAGAATCAAACAAGCTGAAGAGTGAAAAATCAATGTTCATTATTCTGTCATAAATACTAATACTTGGGATTTTCTTGGTGCCCACCTTTTTTTCTTTGCAAAGAGACACACGAATGATATCTCCATGAATGCTTTCTGTCCTACTAAGCTGAAATAAACAGCCCTGGGTCCATTCAAATTTCAGCACCCTTTGTGTTCCTTCCTGTTTGTATTTGACAAGTTATGAAAGTAAATTCATATGCTTTCTCAAGATGTAAGTCAGCTTCTACCAACCACATTTGGGTTGGTTTCTCACAAAGTCTTTAAGCCTACATTTGTCCTATCGTCTCCATCTGAACATACCCACTCTTGAATTTACTGATGTAAAGGAAAAGTAGTGGTTTTCATATTTAAGATAACTACCTGTCAACTCAAGGGATTTTCAAAAACCAAAAGCAAAAGTGAAGACTTTCATACATTTTATTTTGAATTGTTTGCCAGTGTCATATTACATGTGGTCAAATGCTAAATTAATAATTCCTTTGTTATTTAAAATACTTCACATTATGTTATGATCACCATTTCAAGTGTGTGTGTGTGTGTGTGTGTGTGTGTGTGTGTGTGTGTGTGTGACCCAGCTAAGTGTCTTGATTCCCAATTCTGGTTCTGTTGCTGGCTCCTGATCAGAGGACAGGAAAACAGCCCCGTCCTCACAGCAACCCATCAAGAGAACAAGTGGTTTGCTTTCTGCTATCTTCTCTGCCCAGCCCTCCAGCTTTCCCACCTCTGGATGGAATTGATCACTGACACTTGAACGCCTAACTCCAGGTTTTCTGCCTAAGGTACTATCCTTTATGCAAGAGCCAGAGGAATCTCCTTAAAACTTACAAATCTGATTAAGCTTCTTTTTGGTTTAATTTCCTTTAATAGCTTTCCACAACTTCATTCCTGCATGTTCGTGCATTGTAAGCTATTATTTTGATACCAAATGACGTTCTTCCTGGCTCAAACAATGAAAATGTAGATAAGAATCATGGGACGAAAAATATGATGACCTTTCATGCAGCTATTCTTGTTTATGTTTTCCTATCCCTCCAACCTCAGAACCATTTGCTGGATGAGTTGAAAGCAGATCATTTTCTTTATTTTTGTTTTTATCAGGATACTATTTCCATTCTTGTGCTTCAGTTCAGATCCGTACTGAGGTGTTTTTATCCCCATCCCAATTATTGAGTTTCAAAAGGCCAAGTTTGTATTAATAATGACTTGGGAAAGCTATGGCATAATAAAAATAGCCCATCCCAGGCTTCAAAATTAAAAAAAGCCACTTAGAAAGGAGACCAGAAAGAGCAGATGCCTAAATATACAGAAAATCCCAATAATGAGGCAAGTTCTAGAGTAGAGAAATATTAGAAAATAAAATTTGTGGGTATATGCA
Organism: Myodes glareolus; assembly: GCF_982192425.1. NCBI lineage: Eukaryota > Metazoa > Chordata > Mammalia > Rodentia > Cricetidae > Myodes > Myodes glareolus. Next base: position 8,745,993 of record NC_142044.1, on the reverse strand, counting down.
ACCTGAGAAGATGCCTATATCATTAATGCACATTTGAAGTTCAGGAACTATTCTGTGTCCAAGTATTGGGTTTTTTTTTTTTTTTTGGTATGGTTCTTTGGTTTGTCAGGTCGGCAACAAGAAGGGCTTTGAGGGAGACTTAGTGCTTGTCAAGAGAAAGGTGGAGGATCTGGAGGACCTAAAGGAAGCCTGTAAGAAAGTGGGGATCTGGTGGGGAAGCAGACTGCTTCAGGATGACAACAAGGGGAGAGCCGGTGGCAGATGACCTCTCACACTTGAAGCTGTAGCCTTTTGAACCAACCCAAAGACGGAGAGGAAAGGAAAGATACACTAAGGTGTTTCTTACTCTTCGTTTTGCCACCAGGTACAAAGACAGACTGGAGAAATTTCATTAGTTTGCTGTGCTGTTTGGTTTGATGTCACCTGAGAGGAAGGAACCTCAATAGAGCAGTAGGCAGGCCTGTATGGTATTTGCTTAATTACTAGTTGATGTGGGAAGGCCCAACCCATTTTGGCCGGTTCTATCCTTGGTCTAATGGTCCTGGCTTCTATAACAAAACAGGCTGACCAAACCAAAGAAAGCTAGTGAGGAGCATTCCTCCATGGTCTCTGCATCAGCTTTTGCCTTCAGTTTTCCATCCCATTCGAGTTTCTCCGCTTCTCTCAATGGACTGTGATTCAGGGTCTAAGCCAAATAAACCCTTGCTCAGCAAGTTCCTTTTGGTCATGGTGTTTCCTCATGGCAACTGGAACCCTATCTAAGCTACTTATGAAAAGAATACACTTGTTTCACTCCTCCGAGCTTGTGCTCACCCCATAGGAAAAATCAACAGTATCTCAGATTTTCTCTGTCAACTCTTCTTTTCTATAATGTCACACTTGGGCCCCAGATGGCTCTGCTTCTGGGTAGAATGTGGGTTGGTGGGCACTGCTGAGGATTTCACACACTCATGCAGTCAAAGGGGAAGAAAACATTATTTTTTTTTACAAAAATCATAGCTCATTCCAGAACACTATGGTGACTCCCATCGCTTTGCGCTGTTGTCTTTGAGCCGATGACTTCAGTTTCATGAGTCCATGGGATTTGGGGCCAGCCAGTCTCCCTTTGCTAAGGGAAGATGGAAGTAATGTTCCCAAAAGGCACAAAGAACCTAGACAGATTGGAATGAGCATGCACGTAACCAACAAGGAACTCACATACAAATAGTTAACAAATACTTGAATGAATGGAAGAAGAAAGGTTATCATAAATCAAAGCCAGGCATGGTAGTTCACACCTATACTCCTGGCACTCTGTAGGTTGAGAAAGAATGAACAGCAATTTGAGGCCAGCATTTTCTCTGTGGTGAGACATTGCCTGAGAAACAAAACCAAACCAAATCTAAGACCAAGAGCGATTGAAACTACACTACAATGTATATATGTTTACTCAATATTTGCTTCACAACACTCAACTGGCGAAGGATTTGGAACCTGAGCACTCAGTTACAATGCCAGCTATTTAAGATGGCTCTGTATTTTGAGTAAGAGATTCATGCTAATAAAAACACATCTTACCAAAGTCCCATGTAATAAAGATTTGGTCTTCATGATGATGTTATTAGGATGTTTTGTGGATTGTTAAAGAGGGGAGATTGTGGGAAATCCTTAGAATACTGAGATTATTCCACAAAGTGAGTTTTGGGGACTACTATTGCTTATCCCTGTTTTTTCTACTTTTCCTGACTTATGAATTAAAGCAGTTTGTTTTGGAATTCTATATTCTGTTACTGCCTCCACAAAGAACTAAAGCAACAAAATGTTCTATATTAAACGAGAATCTCCAAAATTATAAGCAAAAAACTGTACACATTTTCTCTTTACTAGTTAAATCATCTCCAATATTTTATCACAGTAGTGGAAATCTGAGTGCTACAGAAGATACATAGGTGACCAGTTCTGACATGTTTGTGCAGGGTTTATACTTTCTAATGATACTTTTATTCAGTCTTTAAAAATTAAAGTCTTGTAAAATTTTTAATGAGTTCATCAGTAGTATGAGTGGAAGAAATCAGGAGAAATTTGTGTTTTAAATAAGCAGTCTGGTCACTTCTAAGTGGCAAGTGAATTCAGTAGGGATCACACGTTCTGAAATCCTTCTCATTCTACATAAAATGTCTAGGATCTGGTTAGATCATCACTTATATTTAAGTGCCTATTGAGTCTGTGGGTATTATTATTTGTATTCCCCAAGACGTATTATCATTCCCATGAAAACAGGAGCCATGTTTGCAGTCAGTCACATGTGAGAACCTCATCAAATCGTTGCATGAACAAATAAATGAAGTATGACCAGTAGATTTGGTGAACAGAAATAGTAGACACACCCAATTTTGACTATGAAATGTTATTTTTAAGGTTTGACTTCATGCTTTACGTAGGCCAGTATCAGGTTACCTTGCTTTATATATTTATTTCCCGGCAATTGTCATGCTTGCTGATAACAGTCAATACATACTGCGTTTTACTGTGTTCCAGACAGTCACTGTATCGAGGCTGAATGTTTTTTATGGCAAAGCTTTTTGCTTAGAGAAAGCCAGGACTTAACCCTAGCAGTGGGGTTTCTGAGTGTTTATACTAACTGCTAAGTTTTGGGGGCCTTTTATCAGTGGTTGTTTAATATCTGTTTTCTCTTTTAGACTATAAATTCCATAATATTGCTTTATCCACTTCACCTTAACATGAGCTTTGCTTAATTATTAAAGTGTGTTGAGTGAGACAGAGGATTAACTAGTTTATTCATTTCCTTAGCACCTTCTGATTGACAAAAATGTACACTTAAATGTGATAGGTATCAGAATTTCCAGTTTCCCTTTTTCTGTTGTGTGTGTATGAGTGTGTGTGTGCCCACATCCACATATACGCACATGTGTGGGAATGCACATATGTGTAGGCATGCATATGTACATGTGTGTGCAAAAGCACGTGGACACCTCAGTTGTTGAGAATTCTCTTCCATCTGTTTTCTACACTAGTCCTCGAGGCTGCATTTCTCAGTCACACCAGAGCTCACAATATGACTAGTATCACGAGTCAACCTTCTCTGATGACCTATCCTCTGTCTCTATCTTCCGAGACTAGAATTGCAGGGTGTCCACCATGCCCACCTGATATTTCCAGGGGTACTCAGTATCTGAATTTCAGTTCTCATGCTCCTGGGGAAGGCACTTTAACCACTGAAGCAATCTGACCAGCCTCCGAGTTTATGAGATTCTTAGAGAATGTAAAATGCATAGGATAATTTTTGAGAATGGTTATTTTATGGAGACACATATAGAGGGACATTGAAATATTCAGAATTTGTTTTCTGACTTCAGTTACACCCATTCCTTCTGATTCCAGGGTTTGAATTAAATCATCTTACTTTAGAACTAGGTTTGTTTTGATGTTGCATTTAATCAAAATTGTGATACTTTCCTACAACAAAAAACTATTTTTATTTTAGCACCTTCTTGCATATTTCTTATAAGTACTTAGAATCAATGAAATAGAAATATTTATATGAAAGCATTTTCTAGACTGAAAATATTTAGGTCTGTCGTTGACATTTTATTTTGAATCACTCTGCACATGAAAAGAGCAAGGAATTATGTTAGGAGGAATATTGTTATCAAACTCGTTTAAATATTTGTGTTCATAAGCCTGTGGGCACAGTGGGCTTCGGCTTTCCATAGTTATGTCAACTACAGTGAAAATGATGAAGATAAGTCACAACAAGGGTTGTGTTTCATGATGTTCTTGTGAGTCCAGTTGTTTCTAGACTTTATATTTCCCCAGCTAGATATTGTGGATATCACCTATTCCCATAGCTACTGATTTATTTCATTTAAATTTTTGAGGGAACTGAGGTGTTGTCTGCCTAGATCTCGCACAAACTCTACAATTCGTGTAAATCTAAAATGATGTTGACTGTTCATAAAATTAAGTATTAGACTGTGGAATAAAAGTAATAGGACTCTTTTGTCTCAAGGATCACTTTTTGAGTGTTCCTATGCTAGATTTGAGATAAATAATTATGTGATTTATTTTCTCAATAATTGCTAGTGATTTGAATTTCCCCTTTTCCTCCTAGCACCAATCTCGTTTACCTTCCATCCAAACCTGGTACCCAAACTTTCAACTACTTTGTTTCAGGTTGGATCACTAAAGCAGGAGTATGCGAGCACATGTGTGGTGGTCTTCTGTGTCATGTGTCACTCTCCATTCTTGCTTTGTTTCTGTGTGTACTGGAGAGATGGGGGGATGCGCGACATTTTCTTATATGACTTTTAAGTAAACTTTGTTGTTATCTTTATTTGTTGATAAAAATCACATAACACTCGTGTTATTTTATAATGTTCAGAATCTTGGATAGATGTATTTTTGTATGATCCTGTGTACAGATTTTTCTGTGGGCCAACAGCGCCTCCCAGAAAAAAAAAGAAAACAAAAAAACAAAAACAGAAACCAGAAACTTATTAATTATGACACCTTGGCCTTATTTTAGGCTTTTTCCTAACTAGTTCTTCTAACTTAAATTAACCCATATCTTCTATTCTATGTTCTTTTATGTGACTGGGTTTCCAGTAATCTGTATTGTCTATCTTGCTTCCTTCATATTGGGCTGGCAACCCCACCTTCTTCTTCTGAGAGTTTTCTCTCTACTGGGGAGTCACCCCTGCCTATCTCTTTTGCCTAGTTGTTGGCCATTCAGCTTTTTATTGCACCAGTCACAGCAATACAGCTTCACAGTGCACAAATATCCCACTTGTTACCTCTTTAGCAACCAATTTAATTGAAAATCTTCTGTAAAATTGGCATAGCCATCTAAGATACACATTTTTATCCCTGACAATTTAGATTGGCACACATTGAATTAGATCTGTGTGTTTGCTCCTTAGTGCCACTGAAGCTGCCTGATAGTGGCCATGTTCTCTTCTGGTATGTTCCCAGCTATTTTTGTCTTTTTTATTGTGACATAAAGTTAGAAAATACTGTTATCTATCCATGGCATGACTCTTAAAACACTGTTGCCTCCTCGTCTGAGCAATTCTCCAGGACTCTTTCTGAAGGCTGATTTTATCATCATGCATTAGTCTGCTTATCCTGTGAGTGATTGAAGCCGCAGGGCGATTGGTAATGAAAAGTCCCCAGACTATCTTAATACAAAATATACAGCTTTAATAAACAGAAGTAAGACTTACACCAGCTTACACCAGAATCCAAACGATCCATCCAGACGCAGGAGCCAGGCGAGAGAGAGCTAGCGGGAGCGTGTTTGCATGTTTATAGGCAAGCTTTAGCCTAAGGGTGAGACGCCCCACAAACAGAAAGTGATTGGCTGAACACCCTTATCAAGTGATGGCTTCTGATGACTCCTTTGGAGGTCTTTATTTTGCATTATTGGCACAATACACGTGTGAATTTTCACTTGGGACATAATGCAATGTGAACAATCACTTATTTGCTGCTCACTTCAAATCCATCACTTAAAATTCATAGCATGAACACAAGATGACTCATCTTCCCTCCTTGCTTCTTTTGCAGTAGTCAGGATCATAGTAGTCTCTGTATTCCTGGAAAATAACTTCACACAAGGATGCAGTCAGTTCCTCAATTACTCACATGGGCATGATTTTTGGCTCCTCGTAGGGCCAACGAGGGTCTATAAAATTTCATAGTGTAACGGGTTGTGCTAGAATTTTCTTCACATTGTGCCAAAGACCACATGCAGGATCTCTTCCTTTTCTATGGCACAGAACTTTCACCAAGCATATGGTAATCTGTCAACCAAATAGAAGGCATAGTATTCCAGGTTATTATTTCATTCACGAAGGACTTGCCTTTCCCCATTTGGGAAAGGAAATTATGGAAAATAAATAAATAGATTACCAGGTTGTCTTTCTTAACCTCGATATCCCCTTCTATAGTAGCATGTCATTAGTGCATACCTTGGCAAATTTTGAGGGAAGATGAGATCAGTATTTCCCACCTTGGGCATGGCTGTTATTTTAGAAAGAGAAGAATAAATTGGGTCATGGGAAGGGAAGAGGAAGGACATGTGCTTCCATAAAACATCTGCTTCTATAAAATAGACTTTTCACAGCTGCCTTCAGTTAATTCCCCATACTATATATGAGAACATAGGATTCATGACCCAATACCTGGATCGTGTTTTGCTCTGTCAGCATGTTCAGAGACAACCTCAGTCTCAGAGAGCTGTTTCTTCTACACTTGGTGCTCTTGGGACAGCATATATCTTGCTATGGTGACTAAAGGATGGAAGGGTAGGCCTTGAATGCAAGGGTAGCCCTGGCAGGGAACAATAGGCCTGGCCTGGAAGGGTAGGCCTGACATGGAAGGGTAGGCCTAACATGGAAGGGTAGGCCTGACTTGGAAGAGTAGGCCTGGCATGGAAGGGTAGATCTAACATGAAAAGGTAGACTTGTCATGGTATGCTAGGCCTGAGACAGAAGAGTAGACCTCGAAGGCAAGGATAGGTCTAGAAGGGTAGGGTAGGCCTGTGATTGAAGTATAGGCCTGTCATGAATAGTAGGCATGACTATTTCTGTCTCATATGGGGCACTCCAGTGAGTAACACCCCAGGTGCCATGTTAAATGACTGAAGGTTTGTCCTGTAGTTGACGGATGGTCTACTCTTCTTTCTGTCCAGTCCTCCTTCTTCTTCCTTACCTCCATAGATGCTTTCCCCAAATTTCCACCTGATAACTACCTGCTGACACCTCTCAACCCACTTTGGTAAAAAAAAAACTACTAGGCTGTAAATTTGGGGTAGGGGGATGTTTTTAAAAAGACCACTCCCTGAGGAAGCGTCAGGCTCCATGTTCTCAAATCTGTAGAGCATGGGGTGCTTCAATCCTTGCTCCTTCTTTCTTCACTTGTGGTTCTGGTTGCTCATTTCTTAATCAAAGGAAAGATCACCTGATCAGCAAGCATCCCCCTTAGCTGAAGTAGTTTATAAGTTTGTATCCCAAGCATATTATAAGCTTTAGGTGGCATGAAATTGTTTTTCGGTCTACTTAGATTTCAACACAGGTCTGGGCATATAGTAAGTGATTAATTGATACTTTCTCATATATATTTTTAGAAAATTATTTGAATTTTCTAATTCTTTTGTTGCTCTAAGGATATGCATCTCTCCATGTTCACAAATTCAGCACTCTGGTAGCCAGCATCCCTTCTGGCAGAGATGCTGTTCCACAGTCTGAGAGCCCTTCTTTTTCCTCTATTGTGCATCTGTAGGGAAACCCAGAGAGTCTTCCTGAATCCTGCATCAATTCATCAGTGCTCTCCAGTGACCTGCTACTAGTGATATTCAAATTCCTTCCTGTGGTTGTACATCCTTCTCCAATCTGGGTATTATCCTCCTTTCCAAGGTCAGGGCCATCTACTTCCTACCTCATTCATATGGTTGCATGTGACAGCATCTTTGTCTCTTAAATACTTCAAAGCTGTTTCAAACCAAGAGATGGTTTTTTCTGTCACTTTTCTGTTGTTGTGATGTAATCCTCTGATAAAAGCTCCTTGGCAAAGAGAGGGCTTATCTTGACTCACAGCTTTAGGTGCCATCCACCATGGAGGGGAAGTCAAGGTGTCTTGAAACAGCTAGCTGTATTCCGCTGGAGCCAAGGAGAGAACAGTAAATGATGGCACTTAGTTCACTTTCTCCTTTTTGTACAGTCCAGGATCCCAGAGCAGGGAACAGGGCCAACCACACTGGGAGGGTCTTTGTACTTCATGTAACATAATCAAGAGAGTCTCCCACAGTCAGGTCCAGAGGCCTCTCTCCTAGATCCTTCTAGACCTCCTCAAATCAGCAAAAGAGATGAACTATTATGGGGCCTGGCCCTCAGTTTCTTCTTTTCCCAAGTGTCTTCCCATACAGAGAGCACTTTGTGTTGTGCTTTCCATTGTTCTGGACCCGACTTGTGTGCTGCTTCCTCAGGAAGACCTCGCCCATCCTAGTAGAGCATCTGAGAAGATGCTCTGTATTAGTTTATAAACTGCATGCCCTACTACTAAGTAAAATTAAGAATTGTCTTGTGTTTATCTGACACGGCTTTTGAATATAGAACATCTTGGAGCAAGGACTCTGCGATGTCTTCTACTTAATCCCTGATGCATAAGAAAGATCTCGGCATAAAGAAGTGCTCACGGTTGTTGCTCACGTAACTGTGATTCCAAAGTCTCATTCGATCTACAATGCTTGCCAATCCATTACCTATTTGCTGCTGGTCTCGGAGAAATTGTTTTTGGTTTAGTTGACCAGGTATCAGATTTTCTGTTTTTTATTTTCTGGTGTCACTTTAATTCCCTCTGCATTACCTCCTAGACCCAGTTCTTCAGTCTGCTCAACATTATCCTCTAAGGGTAAGAAAAACACAGCCAAATGTCGAGATGTTGTGGCATCCAAGGGCTGCTGAGCAGATACAGCTTCTTAGCTGTATCTCCAGGTTTGCGCTCTCACTGAACTTTCCTGCCAATAAAAAGCTCAGCTTTCTTGCTTTTAGACAACTCCCCTGGGCATTGTACCAGGTCGCACACCAAATTGTTTTGTGGGTGGTATGACTGGGCTTTCAGAAATCCATTTATTTCTTAAGCGATTGTGCGGGTGGGTGGGCTGACCCTAAGTGTGCATGGTCACGGGATTACAATTCACCTGTGCACAGCATGCCAGGCTCTGCCTGGATATATGTTTTGCTTCTGCTTTTCAATTCCCCACTTTTCATGCATCCTTCACTGTAGGCTGTGTTGAGAACTAGAACAGAGAACTGAACTGATATATTACAGTTAGAATATGTGGTTAGTCACTCTCAGAGTTGTATGATCTTTCGTTTTGTCCTTCAGTGACCAAGGCTAAAGTGTGAGTAAATTAGGGAGTGTGGTCAATTTTATATTGAAGTCTTTAAACCATCTAGACTTGAGTTTTGTGCATGGGGATAGATATGGATCAATTTGCATTCTTCAACATGTTGATATCCAGTTATACCAGCACCATTTGTTGAAGATGCTTTCTTTTTTCCATTGTATAATTTTAGTCTCGTTGCCAAAAATCAGGTGTTCACAGGTGTGTGGATTAATATCCAGGTCTTTGATTCGATTCCATTGGTCAACCTGTCTGTTTTTAATGTCAATATAAAGCTATCTTTATTACTGTAGCTCTGTAATAGAGCTTGGTGTCCGGGATAGCGATGCCACTGGAAGTTCCTTTATTGTAAAGGATTTTTTGGATATCCTGGGTTTTTTTTTTTTTTTTGGTTTTCCATATAAAGTTAGGTGTTGTTCTTTTCAATGTCTGTGAAGAATTGTGTTGGGATTTTGATGGGGATTGCATTGATCTATAGACTGCTTTTGGTAGGATTGCCATTTTTATTATGTTGATTCTACCTATCCAAGAGCAGGGGAGATCTTTCCATTTCTTCCATTTCTTTCTTCAAATATTTAAAGTTGTTATCGAACAGGTATTTCACTTCTTTGGTTAGTTTTAATCCAAGATATTTTATGTTATTCATGGTTATCGTGAAGTGATATTTCTCTGATTTTTTTTTCAGCTTCTTTATCATTTGTACATAGGAGGGCTACTCTTTTTCTTTTTAGTTGATCTTGATTCCTGTTACATCACTGAAGGTATTTATCAACTGTAGGAGTTCCTTGGTAGAGTTTTTGGGGTCACTTATGTATACTATCATATCATCTGCAAATAGTGAAAGTTTGACTTCTTCCTTTCTATCCCTTTGATCTCTTTTTGTTGTCTTATTGCTCTAGTCAGAACTTTAAGAACTATGTTGAATAGATATGGAGAGAGTGGACAGCCTTGTCTTGTTCCTGATTTTAGTGGAATCACTTTGAGTTTTCTCTCCATTCAATTTGATGGTGAGTGCTGGCTTGCTATATTTTATTTATTTTTTTATTATGTTTAGGTATGTTCCTTGTTTCCCTGATCTCTCCAAGACCTTTATCATGAAGGGGTGTTGGATTTGTCAAATGCTTTTTTCAGCACCTAATGAGATGATCATAAGGTTTTTTTCTTTTAGTTTATGTATATAGTGGATTACATTGATAGAATTCATATATTGAACCATCCCTGCATCTCTAGGATGAAGTCAACTTGGTCATGGCAGATGATTTTTTGATGTGTTCTTGGATTCAGCTTGCCAATATTTTATTGAGGATTTTTTCATCAATGTTCATGAGAGAGATTGGTCTATAATTCTTTTTTTGGTTGAGTCTTTATGTGATTTCGATATCAGGGTAACTGTAGCCTCATAAAAAGAGTTTGGCAATGTTCCATCTGCTTCTATTATGTGAAACTCTTAGAGGAGTATGGATATTAGCTCTTCTTTGAAGTTGTTGCAGAATTCTGCACTGAAATCATCTGGTCCCAGGCTTCTTTTGGTTGGGAAGCTTTTGATGACTGCTTCCATTTCCTTGCTGGTTATATGTCTATTTAAATTGTTTTCCTGGTCTTGATTTAATTTTTGTATGTGGTACATATCCAGAAAATTGTCCATTTCTTTTACATTTTTCAGCTTTATGGAGTACAAGCTTTTGTAGTATGACCTAATGATTGTCTGGATTTCCTCGGTATTTATTGTTAAGTCTCCCTTCTCATTTCTGATTTTGTTAATTGGGATGTTCTGTCTCTTTGCTTTTTGATTATTTTTAATAAAGGTTTGTGTATTTTGTTGATTTTCTCAAAGAATCAGCTCTTTGTTTCATTGTTTATTTGCATTGTTTTCTTTGTTTCTATTTTATTAATTTCAGCCCTCAATTTGATTATTTCCTTTCATCTACTCCTCCTGAGTGAGTCTGCTTCTTTTTGTTCTAGAGCTTTCAGGTGTGTTGTTAAGTTGCTAGTGTGAGATTTCTCTACTTTTTTATGTAGGAACTTAGTGCTATGAACTTACCTCTTAGCACTGCTTTCATAGTGTCCCATAGATTTGGATAGGTTGTGCCTTCATTTCATTGAATTCTAGGAAGTTTTTAATTTCTTTCTTTCTTTCTTTCTGTCTGTCCGTCCGTCCTTCCTTCCTTCCTTCCTTCCTTCCTTCCTTCCTTCCTTCCTTCCTTCCTTCCTTCCTTCCTTCCTTCCTTCCTCCTTCTTTCTTTCTTTCTTTCTTTCTTTCTTTCTTTCTTTCTTTCCTTTTTCTTTCTTTCTTTCTTTCTTTCTTTCTTTCTTGACCTAGGGGTGGTTCAATTGAGCACTGTTCAATTTCCATGAGTTTTTAAGCTTGCTGCAGTTAGTGTTGTTGTTAAATTCTAACTTTAAAACCATGGTCATCTGATAAAATAAAGGGAGTTATTCCATTTTTTGTATCTGTTTAGGTTTGGTTTGTTATGGAGTATGTGGTCAATTTTTGAGAAGGTTCCATGAGGTGCTAGAAAGGAGGTATATTCTTTTGTGTTTGGGTGAAATGTTCTGTAGATGTCTGTTAAGTCCATTTAAGACATGACATCTGTTAGTTCTGCTATTTCTCTGTTAAGGTTCTGTCTGATTGGCCTGTCCATTGGGGAGAGTGGGCTGTTGGAGTCTTCTACTATTAGTGTGTGGGGTTTGATGTGTGACTTAAGCTTTAGTAATGTTTCTTTTACATATGTGGGTGCTCTTGTATTTGGAGCATAAATGTTAAGTATTGAGACTTCATCTTGATAGGTTGTTCCTGTTATGAGTATAGTTTCCTTCTCCATCTCTTCTGATTAGTTATAGTTGGAAGTCTATTTTGTTCAATATTAGGATAGCTACAGCCACTTGTTTCTTAGTTCCATTTGTTTGGAAAATCTTTTCTCAATTCTTTACTTTGAGGTAATATCTGTCTGTGAGGTTGATATGTGTTTCTTGTATGTAGCAGAAGGATGGATCCTGCTTTGTATCCATTCTCTTAGCCTGTGTCTTTCTATTGCTAAATTGAGTCCATTGATATTAAAAGTTATTAATGACCAGTGATTGTTAATTTCTGCTATCTTTTGGTGGTAGCGCTTGTGTGTTTCCCTTATTTGGAGTTTGATAATATGAGGCTATCTGTTGCCCGTGTTTTTGTGGGTACAGTTAGCTTCCTTGAGTTGGGGTTTTCCTTCTAGTACTTTCTGTAGGGCTGCATTTATGGATAGTTATTGTTTAAATTTGGTTTTGTCATGGAATATCTTGTTTTCTCTATCGATGGTGATTGAAAGCACTGCTGGTTTAGTAGTCTGGGCTTTCATCCATGGTCTTTTAGTGTCTACAGCCCTTCTGTGTGGGACTTTCTGGCTTTCATGGTTTTCAGCATGGCAGAGATCCATCTACTGCCAGCTCTGGGAGCCATATTTACCACCCTAACTCTTAGAAGTAGTTGCCCATGCCACCACCAAGTAACTTGCAGCACACTGCTCACAAAACCCATTCAAGTCCTCTATAATAGGACCTCCTGAATGAGAAAGAGCCATTTGTGCTACCAGCATGAACCAGGACGCTGTCTCTTAAAGAAGCTGTGCAATTGGTGCTGCTAGTGCTGAGTCAGGAAGCCTTCTCTTAACTTCTGCTCACTACCTCTGCCTCTGCTCACTACCAGGAAAGAAAGCCTATCTGAAAAAAAATGTGGCTACCAAGAAGGTGCATTTTTCTAGACCCATTTTTGTGGGTCTAGAAGCCCTCTTTTTTAATGCATTTTTAGGTCTTATATGGATCTATGCCTCACGATGGGTACCATTTGTAATCAGAGACTTCTGTCCTGTCTGGTCTTACAGCCGTTCAGTTACAAATAAACACATAGAAAGTATATTAATTATAACAGTTTGTCTTATGACTCAGGCATATTTCTAGCTAGCTTTTACAACTTAAATTAACCCATTTCTATTAATCTATGTATCATCATGAAACTGTGACCTACTGCTAAGCTTCAGGCATCTTTCTCCTTTGGCGGCTACTTGGTATCTGCCTGACTGTGCTTTCTTTCTCCCTGCATTCTCTTTCCTGAATTCAGTTGTAGTTTTCCCCACCTAACTCTATTCTGCCCTTCCATAGGCCAAATCATCTTCTTTGTTAATCAATGGTAATAAAACATATTCACAGCATACAGAGGGGAATCCCACATCCACCATGATGACTCTTTTAAGAGAAAGCTGTAATTGGGGTCTTGCTTACAGTTTCAGAGGTTTATCACATTATAATTGCAGGAGGACTACAGGGAGAGAGGTATAACAAACACAGTGCTGAAGAAGTGTTTGAGAACTTCATCCTGATGCACAGGCAGAAAGAGAGACAATGGACCTGGCTTGTGTATTTGGAATCTCAAAGCCCACCCCCAGTGATATACTTTCTCCAACAAGGCCACAGTTGTAATTCTTTTAATCCTTTCAAATAGTGCCACTCCCTGGTGACTAAGCATTCAATATAAAAGGGCCATGCTTATTCAAACCACCACAGCCATGGTCATTATTTGCCTGATATATTTTTTCTGGTTGTGGTTTTTGATCTCTATGGCCATTTTATAGTATTTTCTTACTATCTCTACTTGTGAAAACACTTTTAATTTGGTAGTCCTCATCAGAGTTCAATGCTTTTTGATAAGTATTTTTGGATCCCCGGTTTTGAATTTCTCCACGGACGCCATAAGCCAAACCCAGCTGAATTAATAAGAACAGGTTTAATAAGCAGAGCAAAGCAACTCCCAGGTGACTCTCAGGGGAAGCAGGAGAGAAATCACATGGCAGATCTATGGACTGGGTCTTAAATACCCTGTAGACTTGTTATTGATCAGGTAGGCTTTCTTGTTATTGGTAGGCTTTCTCAGAGTGGGCAGGGTTTAAAGAGAAAGAAGGGGGCTGAGGTAAAACTTCCACCTACACATTTTAGTATAGGTAATTAATATATAAAGGTTAGAACTTTTTTCTTCTGCCCATGGAATTTCTTGGACATTCACATTTCAGGTAAAAATTTCTACTTCAGATTATTTGACTTCACCATGGAATAGAGAGTGAAGAAGGAAGAACTTCCTTCATGAAGAAGGAAGAACTGGTGGGGAACAGGGCCATAGATAGAGAGACAAGATACAGCCAGCACACAGAGAGACCAAAATTGAGAGGTCAGGGTCAGAGACTCTCAGGTTAAATATAGTCAGTCATCATCTTATATGTTTTCTGCACCTCACTGGTGCGGGAGAATTGTCTGTATTCTGTCAATCATGTATTTTAATAAAACGCTGATTGGTCAGGCAGGAAGTATAGACGGGTCAACCAGACAGGAAGTAGAGGCGGGGCAATGAGAATAGGGTAAGGCTAGGGAGGAGGAAGCTCCCTCAGCCATTCCTGCCCAGATCACCGAGGAAGCAGCATGTAACCTGCCCTGCTGAGAAAGGTACTGAAGCCGTGTGGCTAACGTAGATAAGGATAATGGAGTAACAAAAGTTATAAGAGCTAATAAGTAGCCTGACCTAATGGGCCAATCAGCTTTATAACTTATAGAGATCTCTGTGTGATTGATTTTCTCTGGGACTTGAGAGCTGTGGGGTACCTGGTGGGAACAGATACCCCAACAAGCCGGTCGTCATGTTACACCTCACCCCATAGCAGTTTTCTCCACCGATGCAGTAAGCCAGGTCAAGCCAAATTGAAAAAGTATAACAACACATTTATTTGAGCAAAGCAGCTCCCACAAGTTCTCCAGAGCCAAAGGTCAAGGCTGGAGAAGTCACACCTCTGAACTAAAGAAGGGAGATTTTATAGGTTGTAGGTAAGGGGTGATGATATTCCACCTTAAGCTGGGTGTGTGCCCAAGTATAGTCAACAGCTGACCACTTAGGCATGGATTTGGGCTACTGGCAGCAGCTGTGGAGGAAGTTGCAATAGCTACCAAGAATGCAAAAGTGGGTGGACTCTTGACACCTTTTCTTTGTTTGGAGACTTTCTGAGCAGGATGGATTTGGAGAGAGAAAGAGACAGGAATGGGTCTTTCTGGATCATGTAGGAGCAAGCTGGAGGTTCCAACTGAACAACATTCTTTGTGAATTTCCATAGTTGGCAATTGGCCTGCTATGTGAAATTTATTTGGCATCTCAAGTCAATACAGTGCTTCTCCTATCTTGTGGGGTTGTGTACAATGTTAAAAAAAAACAACAACCTGAGTCACCACTGTTTTAACTCAAAGCTCGCAGCTTTTAAAGATCAACTTCGCTTTCTCAGTTTCTGCAAGCATGATTTAATTCAGAAAAAAACTATCATGACTTGGATGACTAATGTGCCACTTGGAAACTGACTTTTGTCACATCCTCAGTTCATTGACAAAAATACAAAGAATTTGTACTGTAATCACATCTGGTTTTAAACTTTATAATTTTTTTAAACAACTTTTGAATTTCAAAAAAAAATTGAGAATCAAAACCCAGTGCCATTGTCCTTGGCTTCTCAGTCAGCCTTCATTGCCAGCCACATTCAGAGTGTCCAGTTTGATCACATGCTCCATTACTCCCAGTCCAGCTGGCCTTGGTGAGCTCCAATTAGATCAGTCCCACCGTCTCTGTGGGTGGACGCCCCCCTCATGGTCCTGACTTCCTTGCTCATGTTCTCCCTCCTTCTGCTCCTCATTTGGACCTTGGGAACTAAGTCCAGTGCTCCAATGTGGGTCTCTGTCTCTATCTCCATCCATTGCCAGATGAAGGTTCTATGGTGATATGCAAGATATTCATCAGTGTGGCTCTGGGACAAGGCCAGTTCAGGCACCCTCTCCTCTGCTGCCCAAGGAACAATCTGGGGACCTCTCCTTGGACCTGGGAACCCCTCTAGAGTCAAGTCTCTTGCAAATACTAAAATGGCTCCCTTAATTAAGATATTTACTTCCCTGCTCCCATATCCACCCTTCCTCCATCCCACCCATCCCATTCCCCCAAACTATCCCGAATCCTCCCCTTCTCCCTTCTCTCTACCCATCTCCCCTTACATCCACCCCCCCACACCCCCGTGCACCCAAGTTTCTACTGCATGGACTGACTTTGTGGGAACCTGGTTTGTTTGAATGCTCACCTTTATAGACCTGAATGGAGGGGGGAGGACCTTGGACTTACCACGGGGCAGGGAACCCTGACTGCTCTTAGGACTAGAGAGGGAGGGGGAGGTGGGAAGAGGGAGGGAAAAGGGAGGCAGGGAGGAGGTGGAAATTTTTAATAAATAAATAAATAAAAAAGAAACAAAAAAGACAACAAAAAAAAACCCAAAAATAAAAATAAATAAAAAACATTAAAAAATGAGTCACTTGCTGAGAAGGTTCTTGACTCATCAAAAAAGATGACAGTCTCCTTTTCCATTTCACCTGTCACAGTGTGCACTGAATCTGTCTTATAAGTACATTAAAGTTGTATTACAAAATTTTTACGTATTTCTTTTATTGTGGTAATTTTATTGTTCAAAGTGGCCCTCAAAATAATGCTGAAATGCTGTCTCATACCTCTATGCACACAATAGAGTTGTCCTGTTCCCTACAGAGAGAATAGTCTTCCTTCAGGCAGGAGCTCTGACTGACTCTTAGGCAGTGTTGTAAGTTGTTAGTCAATGCTGTTGACTATTACTTCCATGTCAATATGCTAAGGACCTACTTCTGTGAGGGTTCAGGTCCCCAAGAGGGTATGTGGAGTCGGTGGGGGCAGGGCAGGAGGGAGTACAGGAGGGGAGATGAACAAGCATGATCTGAGGGTGAATCGGAATGGTCACTAGGAGCATTTATTGAAAAAAAAATACACTTTTTGTACTCTAGAATTTCACGTAGGATTAAATGGGAGAAAGGGGGCATGTGAGCTGGGGTGTGGTTTGAGGTCAGGAATTGAGGAATCTAGACTTGACCTTGACAATAGGCACCTGTCCTCTGTTAATGGAAGGGCCACACATTCCTCTTGCCAGAGAGGAGGAGAATGACTGCCTTAGCAAGCAGGAACTTTCCTCAAGCTCCTGAAAGAGTGGGGGTCCTTATCCAAATGCCTGACCTTGGGGAAAGGACTTCTTCTGGTGACCAGAGACTACACTACAATTTAAGAGCAATTGATGGAGGAGAGTTATCTGTCTATTGTGTTATTTTCATTGGTCAACAAAGAGACTGCCTTGGCCCCTTGATAGGACAGAAAATTAGGTAGGTGGAGTAAACAGAACAGAATGCTGGGAAGAGGGCTATGAGGCAGACGCCATGGAGCCAGCCACCAGGTCAGACATGCTGAATCTTTCCCAGTAAGCCACCACCTCGTGGTGCTATACAGATTATTAGAAATGGGTTAATATCAAGATATGAGAGTTAGTCAGTAACTAACTCTCTAGAGATAATGGGCCAGTCAGTGCTTAAATGAATACAATTTGTGTGTTTATTTCTGGGACTAAGCTAGCCGTGCGGGAGCCGGGTGAGGCAAAAAGTAGGCCTGCCCACAGCCCCTCACTACATATGGTGCCCAACATGGATGGATAACTGAATCCACAGAAAGCTTGAGAAAGCTTGGGAAAGAATAGAGTAAAACATGTTTTGTTGGTAGCAGCAATTTCTCAGGTCTGCTCTGTTTGCTAGAGGCAAGCAAGCACTCTCATCTAAGAGAGGCTTCCTGACTCAGCTTCAGCTGCAAAACTTTGCAGCTCTTTTAAAAGGTCCTGTTACAAAACACTTAAATGGTGTTGATGAAAAGCTGAATGCATGCTTTTCAGTTTTCAGCTGTAGCAGGAAAAAAGCTGTGCCATTTTAAAATGCCGGCTTTCTGGGCTGTCCTGCCAGGGCAAACTCTGACTCTTTAGGCAGGCAGTCCGACTGAGTGTGATCTGTGAGCAGAATACTACAGCTTGCTTGCTAGCAAGGACCTTGAAACGCCATAGAGTTGTGGCAGTGAACACAGCTCTGGCTGGTATCTCAGCCATGAGGCTGGAAAGTTAAGAAATGGGCTGGATCTAGCCGTCAAAGCTACGGCTTTAATCCTTTCCTTAAAGACTCATGTGGTCATAAAAAGAGAGATATACAGTAAAGAGAGATTCAAAGATGAAGTAAACCTCTAAATGTTTTACAGTGTGTTAAAAATATATGCAGTCTAAAAGTTAAAGTTCTTAAAGTAAAAATAAGAAGAAAGAAAGTAGTTGGGTGTGGTGGTACACACCTTTAATCCCAACACTTGGGAGGCAGAGGTAGATTGACCTCTGTGACTTCAGGGTGTGGTGGAACACACCTTTAATCCCAATGCCTGGGAGGCAGAGACAGACAGACCTCTGAGTTCAATGTGTGGTAGCACACGCCTTTAATCTCAGCACTGGGGAGGCAGAGACAGACAGATCTCTGTGAGTTCAAGGATAGCCTGGTCTACAGAGTTAGTCCAGGACAAAGATATACAGAGAACCTGTCTCTAAAAGTAAAAGTAAAAATAAAAGAAATAGAGGTTAAAATAAAGCTGCATAAAGATGGAAAATACACAGAGAATCTTGATACTGTATGCAATTATCCCCTCTTTGAATTGTTTGAATGCTGAGGAAGGAGCAACAGCTGCTAAAAGATATTTGTTTATAAATGTTGCAGAATTAATCCAAGATAGATATTTTGAAAATACCTTGACTTCAGAATTTGGGTCTAAGAATATGATGCTTTAGAAAGGAGGTCCTTCTTTTGTTTTCACAGAGGATGAGACCCTGTGGATTGCTTCTATCCCAATATGGTATGATAGACCACGTCCTCCTGAAAGGTTGCTGTGAACACCCTCAAGAAATTACTTCACTCAACTGCCAACTGAGATGAACCTGGCAGACAGGTTTTACCATGAAAGACCTGATTAACAGCGCCCCTATACAGCAGGAAGAAGTTTGGAGAGAAATAACTACGTCCATATTCCCAAATATTGTTTATAAATGTTCTTTTACATTTAAAGGGGGATATGATATAGATTTGAATAATTTCATTGGTATGGATTTTAAGGTCAATTTTGTTATATGTATATATATTTCTGATCTTGATTGAGGTATTGTGATTGTGTAGTTCATTTAAAAATGTAATGTATAATTAAAAATATAGGTTGTTAATGGATAATCATTGATAATAGTCAAGCTTGTAGTAATGTTAGTTTGATTTTCTAGATGTGCATAGATATATTTCAGATAGTCATTCTTCATATCTTTCAAAGACTACAGAACATGGCATTTAATGTTTTAATAACTTAGGACTTTTCATGACAATGAGACACGTCTGCTCCTGGCAGCAGCAATCTACTTCAAGAGGAAGATGGGCATCGAAGAGGCTCCTTATGGAGTTTGATAGCAATTTTGGGCAAGAAACTGCTCTTGCCTGGACTGTTGTATAAACTGGACACAGAGAACCCGCAGAGAGAGGACTGCTGAACTTGCCTAAAGGTGAGATGATCTTTCTGATTCATGAAAGAGTCTGCGAGACATTCTGAAGGACACAGCAGATAGTGACTGAACTGTCTTTGAAATTTCCTGCTTCATGGAAATGTCTCTGGATACTATGGGCCTGTAGGCTGAAGATGGATGCCCCAACGATACAGAGGAATTTTGGGTGACTGTCCAGGCAGCGAGATGTCTCTGTCATTTCTAGAGTTTTGGAAGTTGCTTACTTCTTGCTTATTTAGGTAATATTATATCCTTCTGGAGTCTTTGATGGAGTTGAAGAGTGGATAGTCATAGTTATAGTTTTCCATTATTATGATAAAGATATAGTTATAAATATTGTGACTGTAATTCTTGCTTGATAACTGTTTGTTATATGTAATTTTACTATGTTAAAATGAAAGCCTTTCTTTTTTGTTTAAACAGAAAAAGGGGAAATGATGGAGGAGGGTTATCTGTCTATTGTGTTATTTTCATTGGTCAATAAAGAGACTGCCTTGGCCCCTTGATAGGACAGAAAATTAGGTAGGTGGAGTAAACAGAACAGAATGCTGGGAAGAGGGCTATGAGGCAGACGCCATGGAGCTAGCCACCAGGTCAGACATGCTGAATCTTTCCCAGTAAGCCACCACCTCGTGGTGCTATACAGATTATTAGAAATGGGTTAATATCAAGATATGAGAGTTAGTCAGTAACTAACTCTCTAGAGATAATGGGCCAGTCAGTGCTTAAATGAATACAATTTGTGTGTTTATTATTTCTGGGACTAAGCTAGCCGTGCAGGAGCCGGGTGAGGCAAAAAGCAGGCCTGCCTGCAGCCCCTCACTACAAGCAATTTTCATTTCTCAAGGGAATAATCACTGAGCTATTCCCTAACTCTATCCCTTTGTGTCTTAGTTTTATTATGTGGGCCTGTTCCCCTCCAAAACACTCCCAAATGGGAAGGTTCTGATGATGTTTTACTCTTTTCCCATTCAGTCCACCATTCTGATTTCTCTATATTTAATAACTGACCTCCTGCCCTTAATGGCCTCAGGCTCTGGATCTGAATTATAGGAGTTTCATCCTTGGGATCAGGTGTGTCTAATAAATCTCTACCTTTCCTATACTTGGTGTAATATTTTATACCTATTGATCAACAAATACCCTTTCCACTAGCTTCTTGATGGCTACTATTCTACTTTCTGTTGGATGTGAGGCTGTCTTAAAAACTTTATAAAATCACATGCATACAGTCTTCAGCCTATGATGGCCCATTTCACCTGAGTATTCCCTAAAGACATAAGTATAATCCCAGTAAAAGAATTTTTGTCTCCTTTCCAGGTTTGATGATATTCCATTGTATGTCTGTAGCAAATTTACTCATTCACATGAGAGAGAATGTTGGTCACACTTTAATTAACAATTTCTCTTTAATTTCCATGATGCAGTTCTTAACTATTTATTATTATTTTCCTGCTTAATATATGATAAAATTGATGTATACCCAAGGAAGGTAGGATTCAGAGTTCTTGCCATCCATGATCACTTCTTATTACTTCTGGCCTCAGTTCATTAACCCTAATGTAATTCCTTGTCTTAAGTCAATTCCTGGGAATTGTAAGTGAGACTTATGATGGGAATGGGAATTCAGAGAGCTATGGAAAGGATGCGCGGTTCCTTGTGAAGAGAGATCCTAAACAATATGAATTGTAAAAGGATTTGATGAACAATGTAAGTCCTCATTGCTTTATTTTAGCTGTTTCGAGGCTTCCCACCAGATGCTTAGTCTCTCTTGCTGCTGTGACTGTATGAAATGCATCACATTCCTGTTTCATAGAAGCTAGTTCACACTGCAGTCTATTGTAAATAAAAGTGTGGCTAATATGTAGAACCTTGACTGTATTCTCTAGGCACATGCATGCCACTCAGATAGCAGCACTGAATGAATTTATCACAAACCTTCCATTTGTATCTGTCTCATGACCTTGGAAATCTCTCAATTTGTGTTCTTTAAACACGTCTCTAAACATTCAGGATCAGCTGCAATGCTGTCAGTTGAAGTTCATTCCTTGTGTCGAGCCAAAGGCTCTCAAGGGTGACTGACAATACTCATGGGAGGTTGGTCTTCCATAATGCCGGTGTAGTAATAAATACTTTAACCCTTACTAACTTTAGGATCTTTTTGAGACACTGAAAAGTCTTCTTATAGTCTAAGCTTGGGCTCTCTATATGGTCAAGAACATATATGACATATTTCTGAAATTGGTTCTCTGTTTCATTTGTTTTGATTTTTTGATGAAAAATTCTCAGCATATAAATTCCAGAATAAACACCAATTGACATAATGTAAATGTTTGTATATTAGAAAATTGTAAGGCAATTGTCATTGCAATTTTTAGCTTTAATAATGTATTAACTTGTTACTTGTTGGCAAATAACACTCTATGCTGTATATCACTATTCATATTTCTTTAGATAAACAAGAAGTCTGGGAAGAGATTAACAGAACTGAAGGAGAACATGTGCTTAGTAGTTCAAGTGAACTCTGTATTTACTGTGTCTTTTGAAACTACATCCACAAGTAGAGGCACATAGAATGCCCTTTTGGAAATATAAAAGAATTGTATTTACATATATTCCTAAAACCCCACATTGTAAATATTATTCTAGTGTCAACATACTGCCTGTGACTGTTTATTGTATCCACTTGATCTTTTTATACACTCCTCACTCAGTGTTTTAAAATTTGATTTAGAGTTGAAGCATTACCAATATTTTGATCTCAGAGGAGGCATTGCCTCAAACCTCATGATCAGTGCAATGAAATAAAGCATAAGTACTCTCTCACACAAATCTCTCTCTCTCTCTCTCTCTCTCTCTCTCTCTCTCACACACACACACACACACACACACACACACACACACACAGCTTCTACTCCCCTGTCTCTTTCCCTCAGTGCAGTAGAAAACCCCATGTACCGGCAGGTGGCAGCAGAAATAAGTGATCTGAACAATGCTGGTACCCAGGGATTCCTACTCTAGTGAGGCTATGAGTGGAGGACTCACTCACTATATTTCACTGCACTCTGCATATTAGTCCATGAGAGTTGAAGAGAGGATTCTTTAGGGGATCAGCGTTTCAAAATGTTTCTTTCAAAGTCTCCACCCCCACATACTCATTTCTCTCTATTCTCGTTGACTTTGAAATTGTCGCAGAGTATTTGTTGATGAAGCAATCTAAGTCCCAAATTTATTACTGTGGGAGAGGGAAAAAGAATTGAAAGCGAGTTTTATTTATCTTTTGCACTGGCTTCCCTTCCTTGGTGCTCATCTGCCTTGAGGATCTTTGGCAGGTCTTCTAGCAGGAGTTGTTTGAAGATGGTTCTTCATCTTTGGCTAGAATGAAAGTTTGAACATCTTCAGAACATCACAGCAGGGATGCCAGCAACGGGAGTGAGAAGAGCTTAGGAACTGTAGAGAAGATTGATACCACAGGACTGAAGAGAGAAGCCACATAGGTCCTGGGAACAGTGTGGTGTTGTAGTGCTCTCTATGCAGAACTGGGTGAGTACTGGCAGAGACCAAAGACTTATGTGCTCAGTAGATGTCAAGGCGTTTACAGAAGCCAGACAACTGAAGGAACCATTCCATAAACTTTGTCCTGTGTGAAAAACTATCACCTGAACCATCAAGATAAAATGCCTCCTATTTTCTCTGAATCTAAATAGAGCTAAGTCTGAGTCCATGTTCCATCGAGTTATGGAGACTTTCAGGTTTTCTTCCTTGCAGAATACCAAAGACCAGATTATGATGACGAAAGCTCTATGTAGGTCCTGTCTTACCTTCTCCATTTTCAGGGAGTTGTGCAGATGTTGTCTTCAGTGATGTGGCCTTGCTGACAATTTGTGGAGAGCAACCTGTAGTCTAGCTCACATCCTGGTTGTTTGGGGATTCCCATGTTGCTTTCTCAACAATTCAGTTAGATGTAACCCAATCCTGATACTGGAAGGTTTTTTTGATGACAAGGGATGGCCCTTTGGGACTCAGTCTCTTCCATTACTTAGCAATTTCATTTAGGTATCCTTCATATATGTATATATTTTAGTTGGTTTCTACTGTGTGAGGTTTCCATATTACCCCTCAAGTGGTCCTTAATTTTAACTGTCTCTCCCTGACATCCCTCACACAACCCCCTCTCCTCTTCCCTTCTCAACTTGACCCTCCTGTTCCAGCCACCCATCCAACAGTATTCATCTAGTTTATTCCTAGTGAAATCTATCTGTTTCCCACTAGTCTCACCCTCTGTGGTTCTATAGATTGTAGCTTCATTATCATTGATTTAACAGCTAATATCTGCATATAAGGAAACACATATTTGTCTGAGTCAAAAAAAGATGAAAAAAGTGTAGTGATAAAATGACTCTTAATGATATTCTGCTATACTCGTAGATCAGTGCCCTGTTCAGCCATCATTAGAAAAGCTTCCCCCTGAAGTAGGATGGGAATACTGCAGGTACACCACTCAAGAAGATTTTTTCAGGTTCTGTTTATTTCCCTGCTTATTTCATGATGGCATTTTTAATGGCTGAGTAATACTTCATTGTTTGCATGTTTCACATTTTCTTTATTCACTCCTATATTAAAGGACATCTAGGTTGTTTCCAATTTCTGCTGTTATTAATAGATCAGCAACAATCGTGCTTTAGTAAGTGTTTTTGTGGCAGGATGAAGCATGCATTGGGTATAAGCCTAAGAGTGACCGAGCTAGATTATGAAGTAGATGGGTTCCCAGCTTTCTGAGGATCTTCCACATTGATTTCCACAGTGGATGTACAATTTTACACTCTCACTAGCAATGTGAGTATTCCTCTTGCTCTACATCCTTGACAGTAGAAGCTATCACCTGTTTTGTTGATCTCAGCCATTGTGACAGATGTACAATAAAATCTCCAAGTAGTTTTGATTCGCATTTCTCTGATTACTAAGGTTGTTTAATGTTTCCTCAAGTGTTTCCCAGTCATATGAGAGTCCTCTGTTGAGAATTCTCTGTTTAGATCTGAATGCCATTATAGGATAGGTGGTTTATTTTCTTGATACCTAGCTTATTGAGTTCTTTATATATGTTGGATATTAACTGTGGTGGTTTGAAAGAAAAATGGTCCTCAAAGAAAGTGGCACTATTAGGAGGTATGGCCTTGTTGGAGGCAGTTTGTCACTTGGGGTGGGTTTTTGATGTTTAATATATGTACAAGTCATGCCCAGTGAAACAGTTCAATACCTGTTGCCTTTGGATCAAGATATTAAATTCTATAGCACCATGTCTGCCTGCACACTGCCATGCTCTGAGCCACTGTGCTTCCCAGATCGATGATAGTGGACTAAACCATAAGCAAACACCTCAATTAAATTTTATAAAATTAACTTTGCAAAAGTTGCCATGGTCACAATGTCTATTTACAATAGGAACCCTAGGTGACAGAACTTGGTATCAGGGATGAGACTATTGCTGTGATGGGCCTGACCATGCTGTCATGTAGAGGAATTTGGACTTTGAGAATTGGGTTAGGAACATTTAGATTAAGCTCTGCTTAATGAGGCATACCCTTAAGGAGCATGGAAGACAGTGGTGGTAAGAGTGGTTTGAACTGCGAGAGACTAGATCAAGATATTTCAGAGAAGAAGAAATTTAGTACATTGCCTAGAAATCATTCTTGTGATATTTTGGTGAAGAATGTGGTTGCCTTTTGCCTTTGGCTCAAGAGCCTGCCTGCAGCTAAAATGAAGAGTTTTAGATTAATTCCGTTGGCAGAGGAAATCTCAAAACAGCCTTGTCTAAAATCTGTTGTGTGATTTTTAGTGGTAATTTTAATGAGGATTTATAATTAAAAAAAGCAAACAGAGTAGGGTAAATTACAGAAAGCGGGATAAAATTTAAGAAGAAAAGAGCACTAGAAATAAAATGGAACTAAGTCTTGTATTCAAGGAAATAAACAGACTAAAAAATGGAATAAAGGAGTGGTGATCTCGGGGCAAGATTTCACCCAAATAAAATTACAACTTGTGAAAAGGAATTAAAGAAAAAGAATCAGCTGTGTTGGTGTATGCATTTACTCCTCGTACTCCGAAGACAGAAGTTGGTGGATCTCTGAGTTTGAGGCTAGTCTGGTCTACAGAGCAAATTTCAGAATAGCCAACCTTAGACAGTGAAGGAAGGTATTGAAAACACAAAGTTGGTGAAGATTTAATTGAACAAGGGGGCTATGTTCCAGTCACAGCAAGAAACAAAATTTGGCAGCTTCATCGACAAGGTCCTGGCTTTAGAGTTAAGAATAAAAGGAAGGGTCTGTGGAATTTGCCTCTGTGATTAAGGGAAGCCAGTGATGTAAGGCATGGGTCAGGAGTCTCTGTATGTAGTTCTAGAGAGGCCATTGTGTGAAATTGTGAAGAAGAGGAAGCCTGGATTGCCTTAGAGACCCCAAGATGTTGGAGATTTCAGAGCTATGGGACATCTGCCAAAGAAAAGCTATTAACAGGAAGTGGAGTCACCCCAAGAGAAAGAAGTATGTTGCATTCAACAAGCTGAAAGGAGCTGGAAATCTGAAGAGCATACCCATAGGGTTTTTGGCCTTGCATTGGACCAGTACTTTCTCACTATGCCCCCTTCACTACCTTTTGGAACCTTGCCATTATATATTGGAAGTATGTGATCTGCTTTCGATTTTGATTTTACAAAAGAGTATAGTTAAGATATTATATGAATCTCAGAAGACACTTTTAAACAAGTTTGAGACTGTTTTAGACTTTGGAACTTTTGAAATTGGACTGGATGACTGAATGCAAATTTGCATTATGATATGGCTATAAACTCTGGGGTCTAGGGAGTGGAACGTGGTGGTTTGAAAGAAAATGACCCACGAAGGGAATGGCACTATTAGGAGATGTGGTCTTGTTGGAGTAGGTAGAGTCTTATTGGAGGAAGTTTGTCACTTTGGGAGAGGGATTTGAGGTCTTAAATATGTTGTGAGGTGATGCTGTTGTACACTGTAAAGATTTGTCACTTGTATTGGTTTAATGAAATGTTGATTGGCCAGTAGTCAAGCAGGAAGTATAAGCAGGGTGACCAGATTATGGAGAGTTATGGGAAGAGGAGAGGAAGAGACACTGCCACCAGCCAGATGCAGAGGAAGCAAGATGAGAATGCCTTACTAAGAAAAGGTACCAAGCCATATGGCTAAACATAGGTAAGAATTATGGGTTAATTTAAATTGTAAGAGCTAGTTAGTATAACCTGAGCAATAGACCAAAGTGTTTATAATTAATATCAGCCTCTATGTGTTTGTTTGAGACTGAATCACTGTGGGACTAGGCAGGTTGGGAAACTTTCATCTACATGTATATGCTCAAGTCATGCCCAGTGAGAAAGTTCAAATAAATGTTGTGTTGGAGAAGAGAGCCGCTTGTTTCCCAGTTGCCTGGCAGCTTAGACCCAAAAATAATCACACAGAAACCATATTATCTGCAACACTGTTTGGCCAATAGCTTAAGCATATTTCTGGCTAACTCTTACATCTTAATTTAACCCATCTCCATTAGTCTGTGCATCACCATGAGGTCATGGCCTACCAACAAAGTTTTAGCATGTCTATCTCTGATGGAGGCTCCATGGTTTCTCTCTGACTTTTCCTCCTTTCTCCCAGCATACCGTTTAGTTTTCCTCACCTAACTCTGTTCCCCTATAGCTCTGCTATAGACCAAAAGCAGTTCCTTTATTAACCAATGATATTTACAGCATACAGAGGGAAATCCCACATCAATGTTGCCTTTGGATCAAGATGTAGAATTCTACAGCACCATGTCTGTTGCCATGCTACCATATCCTGAGTCAACATATTCACCACCTTGATAATAATGGACTAAACCTCTAGAACTCTAAACTACCACCTCAATTTAATATTTTTCTTTATAAAGAGTTGTCATGGAAATGATGTCTCTTCACAGCAGTTTCTTCAACTGTTTTATTGCTCAAGCTAAGACTTCAAGCACTATATTGAACAGGAATGTAAAGATTGAACAACGTCATCTTTTTCCTGATTTTACTTGAATTGTTTTGCTTTTGTTTTTCCCATTTAAGTTGATGTTGGCTATGGACCTGCTGTAAATTGACTTTATTATATTGAGGTATATCCCTTGTGTCTCTGTCTTAGTTAGGGTATTATTGCTGTGAAAAGACAACATAACCATGGTAATTCTTAGAATGGAAAACATTTAATTAGGGCTGTATTACAACGTTTATAGGTTTATTCTATTATTATTATTATTATGGCAGGATTCATGGCAGCATACGAAGAGGCATGGCACTGAAGAGAAATCTTAAAGTTCTAGAATGGATGACCAGATAGCAGGAAGAGACAGTGAGCCATACTGGGTCTGACTTGAGCATCTGAGACCTCAAAAACCACTCTTCAGGGCCATACTTCTTCCAATTAGGCCACACCTATGCCAATAAGCAATATCCCTAACAGTGCCACTCCCTATGCATCTATGGAGGGCATTTTTATCCAAACAACCACAATCCATGCCCTGGCTTCCATTTGATTGTAACCATAATGCAAAATACATTTAAACTTCAAAAGTCCCCATAGTCAATAACAGCCTCAAATTTGTTTAAAAGTCTCTTCTGAGGTTCATATGATCTTTTAACTGTACTCTCCTATAAAATCAAAATAAAAAGACAGATCATATAGTTCCAATATACGATGGCACAGGATATGCACCACCATTTCTAAAGGGAGGCAAAAGAGCATAGTGAGGAAATGCTGGAGCAAAGCAAGACCGTAACGCAGCTGGACAAACTCCAAACTTTGCATCTCCATGTCTTTTTTCAAAGTGCTTTTCAGCTTGTCAACTCCTTTCAGTTTTGTTGACTACAACATACTTCTTTCTCTTGGGATGGTTCCACTTCCTGTTATCATCTCTCTTTGTCAAGTATCCCATGTCTCTGGCCTCTGCAGCATATTGGGGTATCCAAGTCAATCTAGGCTTTGACTTTACAGCTTTATACAATGGCCTCTCTATAACTCCAATGGATACCCTTGACACATGCCTTATCTCAGTGGCTTTCTTTAGCAGCTGAGGCAAATTCCATAACCCTTTTCTTTTACCCTTGACTATAAAATCACAACCATGTGGCTGAAGCTGCTAAATTCTCCTGCTTACTGGGGCTGGAACATGGCCCCCTTGTTTAATTACAACTTCACGAGATTTCTGTTCTTGATGGTTTCCTTCATCACCTAAGCTTGGATGTCCTAAAACCCAATCTGTATACCAGTCTGGCCTCAAACTTAGAGATCCGCCAGTCTTGGCCTTCAGAGTGCTGGGATTACAGTCAGGGGCACCATACTCGGCCTAAGCTTTTCTTTACTTTCTTTTCAGAAGTTAGAAGTTTATCTGGTTGTTGTTGTGCCTTGAGGTTACCACTCCCTTTGTTATCTTTGACATCAGTATTTCCTTTAATCTTTTTATGTCCTCGAATACAAGACTTTGCTCTATTCTACTTTCTGGTGAACTCTTTTTTCCTTAAACTGAACATTTTGTAACTTTCCTTGCTCAATTTGCTCCTTTTCATAAATGAAACATAAGCATGGCCACTAATGACCACGCAATCCACATAGATTTTTTTTTGAGATTTTCTCTGCCAACACATTAATCTGAATCCCTTCAGTTCAGCTTCAGTTTGTAAGCAGAGACGGCACATTCATTTCCTGGCTGCCCAGACCGAAATATCACACAGAAGTAATATTAATTACAATACTGTTTGATCAATCTCTTAGGCATATTCCTACCCAGTTCTTATGTCTTAAATTAACCCATTTCTATTAATCTATGTATTACCAGTATCACCACAAGGTTGTGACTGACTGGTAGGAATCCAGCCATCTCTCTCCTTTGGCAGCTACATGACATTTCCCTGACTTTATCTACTCTCTATATATCTCTGTTAGGATTTTTTTGCTTGGCTGTACTTGCTAAGCCATTGGCTGAAAAGCTTTATTCATCAGCCAATAAAAGCAATACATATACAGAAGGACATCCTACATTATCAGGTAGATTTTTTTGACAAGTATGGAAAACAGTCACACTATTTGACAAAATATCATAAGAACAATCTCTAGGCCACATATTAATAGTCTTCTCTGAAACCCTTTCACCTAAGCCCCCAGAGTTTAAATCATCCTAAGCACCACTCTCTTCTGTGCTCCTATAGCATGGTCCTTTAATCCTCACTTAAAGTATTCAACTGATTTTCTAACCCAGAGTCCCAATTTCACATGCCAGAGGAAGGCACCATATCTCATTGCAGTAGGTTGTGACCCACCATATGGTTGCTGGGCATTGAACTCAAAACCTCTGGAAAAGCAGTCAGTGCTCTTAACCTCTGAACCATCTCTTCAGCCAGTCCTACTTTCCTTCTTCTGACTTTGCTGGTCTGCAATTATTGCTTGTGTTTTCTTGGGTGTAGTTAACCTCTTTAGATGCCCCCAAGTCTCTGTTTTATTTTATTAATCCATTAACTTAGGGTTTATGGGAGTATTTGAGCTCTGTGCGTATATTTCTGTGTGTGTGTGTGTGTCTGTCTGTCTGTCTGTGTGTGTGTGTGTCTAATGGATGCACATGGATTTTTAGATGCTTGTGCCAATACATGAACGTTTGGAAACCAGAAGAGGATGTCATGGGATGTCTTCCTGTATTGCTTTCACTTTACTTCCTTGAGATGGAGTGTCTCAGGAAACCTGAAACTTGTTTTTTCAGCTAGGTCATTGGACCAGGAAGCTCCCAGAATCTTCTTGTCTCCTCTACCCTCTCTGCCATGCTGGTGTTCTAGGGATGTACAGACTTTGATGCAGTTGCTACAGATTTGAACCCAGGTTCTCATGCGTTCATAGGCAGCAATCACACCCACTGAGCCATCTCTCTATCTCTCTCATCTGACTTACACTCTTCCAAACGTTACAAACCAGATTATTAGTTTCCAATAATTAAAAAAACAAAACAAAACAGCTCCATTCGTCTGTGTTTGGTTGCTATTCATGTAAACAAACTGAAGTTGAAAATGATTAAAGGCATGGCAGGCAGCTGCAAGTTTCAGCCCTACTGTTCTTCCACAGCCTGACACTAGGGAATCATATTTTACTATACACTGAGTTCCTTGTGTGTGGTCGTACCCCAAGGGCAGCACTTCTGTAATCGTCATTGGAAACCCCCTTAGACACCAATGATTACAGACTACAGACTCAAGATGGTGTGAGAAATATGTTTAAATGCAAATGAATTATTTGTATTATACAGAAGTACAGGCGGTAAGGGTCACACAAAACTTGTGCAAGCCCTGAAAAGTATATATTTATCATGCTGGGAATGTTTTCCTGAAAGTTCAGCATGGCCTTTGCGCTGAGCGGCACTTTGCAATTTGGCCAGTAGAGGGCAGCCACAGAGCAGCTCTGGCTTTTCAGCGACTCCAGGCTTTTGGAGGATGCATCTGTAACTAGGAAGCCATGCACATCCATTACGCCACAATTCCTAAGTTATGGATTCATGTTCCTGTTATACCAATCTTTTCCTTACGATGTGCTTATTTTCTTTCAGTTCATCAGGATCTGAAACTTGTTTTGCTGTTGTTATTAGCAAGCTCATCTTAAATTTAATGTAGCCTGACTTGTTTTTTTTTTTTAAACACTCCCAGAAAAACAAAAGATTGTCATTCTCTCCCTGTATTCGAAAAGTCAGACTATAGCCTAGAAGTATCAAATGAAGGCCATATCTTCGAGAGCACAAATAGATGTCCAACAAAGAAAAAAATAAGTAACCCTGCTTGTATTTAGAATTACCTCAGAAAAGCCAAACTCTTGGTTCTAATTTCCCAGTTACTCAACTATTAAATCCCTCTTGAGACAGAGAAGAACACAAATGCCCTTTGGGGGGAAATTTCTGGTACTTTCAGAGAAAAATTGTACATAAATAGGCATATTGGCAGCACCATGGCCTCAAGTCGTTCTTAATTCTCACCCCTGTCCCTCTGCCCCCAGCACACAGTGAATCATCTGTGTATCAGAGTCAAAAGCAGAGGAAGATTTGGTGGAATTCATTTTTTAAAAATCCGTGAAAGTTCAAAATGATATTTTCAAGTTTTTTGTATTGTTTTTTTTCCCATACTGGTTGGCATGGAAATCAAACAACACAGCATTAATATTCAATCCAGCAAGCATCTCACTGCCTCCGCACCAGCCCTGTGCCTGTCTTTGATGAGTGAAGACGACAGAGTATGACCAGTGCCACTGTGGAGTTAGAGCAGACATGTTCTAGGCCTTTAGAATGTGATGTTCTCAACCCCTTTCTGCGTTTTTGGTTCTCAAAGAGTGTGGCGCCTGCAGGCGGGCAGCACCAGGAGTGTGGCCCCTGCAGACTTAGGAGAAATGCAAACCCCTATGGCTCTCTTCAGATAAAGCCCAGCCTTTCAAGTGGTTCTGCTGGGCATTCAGGCTTGATAACCTGTTTATCCACTGCCCCAGGAGCCAATATGTGGTTATCTCATGGTGCCCTTGGTGAAGCAACTGGGCCAGCCGCTCTCTTCCTTCCCTTGGGTGGGACAGCAGGGAGACTCATCTGCTAATCTACCCATCCATCCGAGGAGAGGTCAGAGCCGGATATTAATGCCTTCCAGTGTAGCTCTCTGTATAACATCCATCAATGGATTCCGTGTCTTTTTCTTTTCATTTGATCCAGAAGCATGGCACGGAAGAGCCACCATATTTAAAGAAGCCTCTGGAAAACTTCTAGCAGAGGAGATGGATTGGCAAGGTGCTTGGGTTAAGATCGCAAGAACTTTGCAGTCTCTGAAAGCCTGTCTTCCTCTGATGGTGGCAGAAAAAGATTTTTTTTTTTACACTGTGCTTTTCCCATATTTGTTTTTCTTGATTCAGAAATAGCAACACGATACTTATAACAAAATCTGACGGTTAATAACGAGAAACACAAAACAAACAAGCTGTTCACACATGGCTCACATGGCTCTTGTTTTGAAAAAGATGTTTTAGAGCTGGTTATACAGCCTAGCATCCTAATGCTTTTGCTAGTACGAGCCAAGCTTTCTGCTCAGTTCTCAGTGCCAAAGTGGAAAATAAATTTCACATACTGATTTCTGAACTATACATAATTCTAAATGTTGCATTATGCTATGTGTATTATATGCATACAATTGATTATCCCATGTTTTGAGAGGTTTTTTTTGGGGGGAGTTGAAATGTAAAAGCCCTGCCCATCCTTCGCTGCCTGTCTCATCGGCCTCAATAGCCAGAGAGCTCTCTTTTGCAGAGTAGACCTAACCATTTGGGCTTCTTACCTGACTTTTTCCCCCAGGCTTCCTAGTTCCCTCATTGTCTACAGTCAGACCTCACAAACACACCTGATCTCATCTTAACTACTTGCAGATTTTCTCAGCTACCTTGTGAACAAGCTACATCTTTCTCCCCTTTATCTCAGCTTCCCTGTGTGTGATAGCTAAGGATGTGGTTTGCATCCACATGGAAATGTATTGCTTTACTGTAGAATCAACACATATTGGTAATGTCTATTTCTGAAATAGCTCTTAACATCTTAATTTCTGCCTATTCAATTGTAAACATTACATACTCTATATAAGGTTAATCTATCCATTGATTTAGGCCTCAGGTCTGTCATTTAAAAAATTCTCATAGAGCCATGTGTGGTTGTACTAATCCCTGGTGATCACTGTACTCAGAGACTGAAGCAGGAGGATCAGACGTTGGAATCAATCTGGATCCATAGTGAATTCAAATGAGAATACATAATGAGACATTGTCTCAGAATTTGAACAAACAAAAGCTGTAGATGCACAAAGTGAATTAAGAGTTGACTGGTGTTGGAGAAGCTAAAGAGAAGTGAGCACGGGAGCTTGGTTTAGGGTAAGCAGATGCTGCAAATATAAGATTATGGCATTGGTTTAGAATTTTGAGAATATATTAAAACTATTGAACTGTAATTTTGAGTGAGGAAATTTCAGGGTAAGTGGAATATCTCTCGGAATGGCTGTGATGTAAGGTACCCATAAATACTAGAGAAAGGGTAAGTTTGTTCCAATATTTTGTCTTCAGTGTTGGTAAGTCTGTCTCCACAGCTATGAAAATTTACATAACAAGAAAGAAAGTTTGAAATACTGAAAATCTTTATAAAATACTCATAACCATTTTCCCATGAGCTCTCCTCTTTCTTAGACCTATGAAGAATGCCAAATCTTACTCTATCTCTGAGTAGATTTTATTTCTAAATTTTAAACCATTTTTCTATCCAGGGATGTAAGTATCTTCAGTTTGATTTCTGACTTGAGACAAGGAAGGCTTGGTTGCCTCTTTTAAAATCTGTTAAAGAAATGGAATAGTAATGTCGGCTATTAAGCCACACAGAAGTCTTGTCTATTATTACCAATGCTTAGGAGGTACTGCTTATTATCCTTGTTTGATGACTGAGGTGATTGAATAATGGACATTAAGCAAAAGATCCTGCTGCCCATAAAAACAAAGTCACTCTAACCTATACCATTACCAAACACCAGGTTTTGCCTCCACCAGGTAAATATTTCTTCATAAGAATAAATATTCTCCATAGCCAAGGCATGTTCCTTGTACAGACATGAGAAAAAAAAGTACTGATCAGTTTTCCAGGGTGAAAAATTAGAGGTGATGGAAAAATACTGGACTTGAGTGGGTTCAGCCCATGGTCGCTTACAGGCTCACCCAACTTGAGCTTTGCTCTTTTTAGCAAACCTAAGGCATTTGGTCCACCTGGAAGAGCTCCCATGGCCCAACAACAACAATTGGTGTCAACGTGTCTGTCACCCTCTAGAAACCCAGGGAACATTAAGTTTGATGAATAAATACAAGGCTTATATGTTGCCAATCATACATATACATTTTTTGTTTACATATGCTGCTTTCTAGGCAGAAATTCAATCTGTTTTGCAAATATCTTCATGTTTTCTCAGGGATAAATGGTGCTAACAGTGCTTTATGCTACTGTTTTTATTACTCAGATAATTAATTCCATAGCCTTGGCTAAATATTTCCTCATTGTCTAAAGTGATTTAGGCACTTGTCATAGAGCCCTGCCAGGCCTGGATGAGGCAGCTTTGATTTATCCTGAAGTTCGCCATTTAGGAGAGGTAGAGGAAGAGAGAGACAGTAAACAAGGCCAAGTAAACAAGGGCAGTGGGGAAAATCTGGTGGTGATGGCTGCTAATTGGTTAGCTGGAAGGACTTGGCTTAGAAAGAGATTAAAGCAAACCCTCTGTGCTTGTTACGCTAATTCTAAAACACAACTCACCACTTACAATCTATTGATCTTGCTACAAATGTCAGTCAGATTGCCATGGGGGCATCTCCAGTAGATGTGTTGCTTTGTTTGTAAAGACATGTTCTGGCTATGTAGCCCAGGGTTGACTCAAAAGTACTATGTGGACTAGCATGGCCTCAAACTCAGATCTTTCTGTCTCTGTCTCGAAATTCTAGGATTACAGAAATGTACCACACCCAACTAGAGGGAGTTCTTTATGATCAGACAATTTTATAACAACAATAATCAGTGCTTGTGTAGTGCTTTATAGTGTAAACTGAATCCTAAGGTATACACACTAAAAAAACGTCATAAGAGAAGGCACGCCAATTCCTGGCAGCAGACAGGAATGGATGCAGAGACTCAAAGCCAGACACGTGCGCGCGAGCACACACACACACACACACACACACACACACAGAGAGAGAGAGAGAGAGAGAGAGAGAGAGAGAGTGTGTAAACGAGGGCCTCTATCCATTCCCTCACCTCAGAGCTCAGGAAATCCTGAGGAAGAGGAGGCAGAAAGACTAAGAGCCAGAGGGGATAGAAAACACCAGATAAACAAGGGCCTGTCAATCAACTAGGTAGGGTGCACATGAGCTCATAGACTGAAACAGCAAGCACAGGGCCTATATGGGCCTGTACTAGACCCTCTGTATATGTATTATAGCTGTTAGCTGTTAGCTTAGTGTTTTTATGGGACTCCTGACTCTTGTACCTGCTCTTAGGACTCTTTTCCTCCTGTTGGTTGTGCTGTCCAACTTCGATCTGATGGTTTCTGTTTCATCTTATTATATTTTATTTTGTCATGTTTGGTTGTCATCTGTTAGAAGTCTGTTATTTCATAATGAGAGACAGAAAGGGAGTGAAACAAGAGAAAAGGGGAGATGGAAAGCAGTGTAGACATATGCGACCACATTCCAGGGCAGGACCCAAGCTCGGGAGTATGGGAGTAGTTGCCCAACACAAAACAGACCCCAATGTTTTTTTTTTATGACTTTTTCTGTATTTTATATATAATTTTGTCGGATTTTGTGGTTGTTGTTTGAGAAAGATGAAGAACATGGAGTCGGGCGGGTAAGAAGGTGGGAAAGACCTGGGAGGATGTGAGGATGGGGAAAGAATGTGATCAAAATACATGACAAGAAAACCAAATTTAAAGTCAATAAACAAAAGTCAATAAACAAAAGGAGTTGAAGCTGACTCTCACCCTAGCTTGGTAGAAACAGAGACACAGGTGCTGGAGCAGCCTAGCCAGCTGGAGTATCTGGGATCCATGAGAGACTCCATCAATACTGTTATAATATTAAAAATAAGGACTTTATAGATCACATCCCAGACAGTGCTCAAAAAAATAATATTCAATATATAGAATAGGTAAAATGAAGAGAAAAAAATGTATTATTTCAATGAGAAACTTATCTTCTCTAACAAATTGCATAAAAAACCTTTGACCTGAGTATTGTTAGGTTACGGAATTCCTAAAGCACTATAGTATCTTAAGATTTCTAGACTAATGAATATACATGTTCAGGCCTCAGCAAAGGTCTTCCATGTTCAAGCAGAAGCTTGAACAAAGCTCGTGTATCATTCAGGGTGTTGTCACCATGACAAGATGCCTGACCTAAGTAACTTAGGAGAAGGAAGGGACTATTTTGGCTCACAGTTTCCAAACTCATAGTCATGGTCATCTATTTCTCTCATTTCTGGCCTTGTGGTGAGAAAGAGCATCATGGTCAAAGGGACAGGCGGTAGTTGCCAGAGGGCAGCAGGGAAGCAGAGGAGGACAGAAAGGGGTAGGGGACAAGGGTAAGAAAGTTCCTTCAACTCCCTAGCAACTCACTTCCTCCAATCTGGCTTTCCCTTTTTCTGTTTCTATTTCTTCTTAACAGCCCACCCATGGATGGCTCCATCATTAATTAAGTCAAATTGTGAGTTACTTTCCCAAAACTCTCCTTCTGAATGTTGCATTGGGTACCATGCTTTCAACATCTGATTTTTTGGGAGTTCATTTCATATGCAAGGCAGAGCAGTCGGTTATTCATAATTCTTTTTTCTTTTTTTTTGGTCTTTTGAAAAAAATTACGTATTTATTTTGCATCCTAACTGAAGTTTTCCCTCCTTCTTCTCCTCCCATTCCCTTGACACTGCCTCCTTAATCCTCTGTTTCTAGTCAGAAAGAAGCAGGATCCATGGGTATCAACAGAGCATGGCCTATCAAGTTGGAGTAAGACTAAGCACCTCCCTTTGTATTAAGGCTGGTGAAGCAATCCAGTATAAGGACTAGACTCTCAGGCCAAACAAAGCATTAGGGACAGCCCCTGTTCCCACTGTCAGGAGTCCCTCAAATATACCAAGCTACGTAACTGTCACATAAATATAGAGGGCTTCAATCAGTCACATGCAGAGTCCCTGTTGGTTTCAGAATCTGAATTCCTATAAGCCCAGGTTAGTTATTTCTGTGGGTTTTTTTGTGATAACCTTGACTTCTCTGGCTCTTACAATCCTTCCTACCCCTCTTCAAGAGGATTCCCTGAGCTTGGCCTCTTTGGTTGTGAGCCGCTGCATCTGTTACTATCAGTTACTAGATGAAGGCTTTCTGATGACAATTGGGGTAGTCACAAAACTGATATAGGAGATGGCCAGTTCATGCTATGTGTCCATCAATACTAAGTCTTAGTTAGGGTCATTCATGTAGATTCATGGAAGTTTCCTTTGCACCAGGTAATTTTACCAGATCCTGAAATACCCTCCCTTTCCAGACATCTCTTTCAATTCTCCCCATCCATCCACCCCCAACCTGATCCCTCAAGTTCTGAACCCACCTGCCCCCAGTCCATCCAAGAGATCTCTTCTATTTCCCCTCTCCAGGGAGATCTATGTACCCCGACCTTGTTATCTACCCTCTCTGGATCTATGGATTGTGGCATGGTTATCCTTTACTTTATAGCTAACATCCACTTATAACTGAGTACATATTGTATTTGTCGACCTGGGTCTGGGTGACCTCACTTAGCATGATGTTTTTGTAGTTCCATCCATTTGCCTTCAAATTTTCTGATGCCACTGTTTCTTAACGGCTAAGTGATACTCGGTTGTGTAAACGTACAGCATTTTATTTATCCCTTCTTTGGTTGAGGAACATCTAGGTGGTTTTCAATTTCTGGCTCTTATGAAAAATGCTGCTATGAACATAGCTGAGCAAGTGTCCCCGTGGTACAATTGAGCATCCTTTGGGCATCTGACAATGAGTGGTATAACTGGATCTTGAGGATGTTTTATAATTCTTCATTGCTGTCACAGAACACCAAGGAAGTAGTTCTTACATTAGTTAGAGTTGCCTGTTTAGTTTTGTCTGTTCCCGGCATAACATATTGGAATTTAATCATTTCTGCAATTCTCTGTGCAGCCAAATAGTCCTAGGTTTTCTTCATTCTCCCTTTTCTCTAAAGTAGTTTTAACTGTAAGAGGAAACGTACCGAAATGACTTGTAGACGCTGCCTTTAATTAATCATGGTCACACCCAGTATCTGGAAAGTATAATGGAACATCTGCTTTGTATAGAACCGCCTAAGGATTATTGAAATCTGCTATTTTATGTCTTTTTATAGTGTAAGTATCATGTGCTAGCCATACTTCAATACAAATGGTTTGAGGAGAAATTTAGCAAAAAAATAAATAAATAAAAATAAAAACAAATCTCTAGCACAGGTCATTAAAAAAAAAAATCCAGAAGCTCCCTCTGCCATTCCTGCCCAGACCACCGAAGAGGCAACATGTAAGCTGACAACTGAAAAAGATATAGAACTCTCAGCTACATCTCCAGCACCATGTCTGCCTGTATGCTGCCATTTCCCACCATGATGATAATGGACTGAATCCCTGGAATCAAGGTAAGACTGCAGACAGGGAGATTTCTGACCAGCAAGTGGCACTGATCCTGTAGCAGAAGATACAATGGAGGGCCAGGAACCCCTTCCCTTCCTCTCTCCCTTTTTTGGGGCATAAAATCCTCCAACCCAGCCTGTGTGGGCGCCGTCAGGACGGGGCAGTGAGTGCAAATGGGCAAGAGGGAGTTCCTTTGTTTGAATAGCCTGCCTACAGCAAGGTAAGACTGCAGACAGGGAGATTTCTGACCAGCAAGTGGCACTGATCCTGTAGCAGAAGATACAATGGAGGGGTTAGTGTGCTCCTGACCTGCCACACAAGCCCAGTAAGGGAACACACAATTTTCCCGCCATCCTTATATCCCTGGGTATTCCGAAGGGGCGGCTTCTGCCAGCAAAACCCTCTCTCCTCCTACCCCATCCCCGCTTTTAGCCAGGAACCCCTTCCTTTCCTCTCTCCCTTTTTCGGGGCATAAAATCCTCCAACCCAGCCTGTGTGGGCACTGTCGGGACAGGGTGGTGAGTGCAAATGGGCAGGAAGTTCCAAGGTAGGACTGCAGGCAAGGAGATTCCTGGCCAGCAAGGGGCATTGATCCTGTAGCAGAACACCCAGCAGAGGGAAGAGCCATTGGAGAGCATCTGAAGGAAGAGATGGGCAGGCGCCAAGGCAAGAATTCCTCCAACAATCTGAAAAGCAACATGGAAACACCAGATCCCAGCGATCTTATGACAGAAGGACTTGAATACCCTATTCTGGAAGAAGTGAAAAACAGTGTCATTATGAAAGCAATAGAGTCTCTTAAACAGGGTATGAATAATTCACTTAAAGAACTGGAAGAGAAGTATAACAAAAGATTGAAGAAATGAGTAAAGAAATGGAAGAGAAATATAACAAAAAGTTTGAAGAAATGAGTAAATTCGTAAACGAAACCCTGGGAAACCAAGAAAAAACAATCAAACAGTAATGGAATCAGTTCAAGAATTGAAAACTGAAATGGAGACAATGAAGAAAACACAAACCGAGGGCCAGCTGGATATGGAAAATCTAGGTAAACAAACAGAGACTTCAGGAACAAGCATAACCAATAGAATACAAGAGATAGAAGAACGAATCTCAGATTATGAAGACACCATAGAGGAAATAAGCGCTCTGACCAAAGAAAACAGCAAATCCAACAAATTCTCATCACAAAACATTCAGGAAATCTGGGACATAATAAAAAAACCAAATCTATGAATAATAGGGGTAGAAGGAGAAGAATTGCAGATCAAAGGTCCAGAAAATATATTCAAAAAAATTATAGAAGAAAACTTTCCCAACCTAAAGAACGATATTCCTATGAAGGTTCAAGAAGCATACAGAACACCGAATAGACTGGATCAAAAAAAAAAATCCCCTCGCCATATAATAATCAAAACACAAAGCATTCAGATTAAATAAAGGATATTAAGAGCTGCAAAGGAAAAAGATCAAGTAACTTATAAAGGTAAATCTATCAGACTTACACCAGACTTCTCTATGGAAACCATGAAAGCCAGAAGGTCCTGGATAGAGGTACTACAGAAACTAAGAGACCATGGATGCAAGCCCAGACTACTATACCCAGCCAAGCTATTGTTCACTATCAATGGAGAAAACAAAATATTCCAGGATAAAAACAAATTTAAACAATACGTAGCTACAAATCCAGCCTTACAGAGAATATTAGAAGGAAAATCACAACCCAAGGAACACAACATTCCTAACACTGCCTACAATAACTCAGACATCTAGCGACCCTTCACAAGCACAACTCAAAGAAGGAAAACACATACACTCTACTACCCACCCCCCCCAAAAAAAATGAACGAAGTCAACAACCACTGGTCATTAATATCACTTAATATCAATGGACTCAATTCACCTATAAAAAGGCACAGACTTAGAGATTGGATACGAAAACAGGATCCAACATTCTGCTGTTTACAAGAAACACACCTCAACCACAAAGACAGACACCTACTCAGAGTAAAGGATTGGGAAAAGGTTTTCCAAGCAAACGGACCTAAGAAATAAGCAGGTGTGGCCATTCTAATATCTAACAAAATTGACTTCATACTAAAATCAATCAGAAGAGATGGAGATGAACATTTCATACTCATAACAGGAACAATTCATCAGGAAGAAGTCTCAATCCTGAATATCTATGCCCCTAATATAAAGACACCCACATATGTAAAAGAAACACTTCTAGAACTCAAGGCAGTCATCAAACCACACACACTAATAGTAAGAGAGTTCAACACTCCTCTCTCACCAATGGACAGGTCAATCAGACAGAAACCTAACAGAGAAATAAGAGAATTATTGGAGGTATTGAATCAAATGGACTTACCAGACATCTATAGAACATTCTACCCAAATAGAAAAGAATATACCTTCTTCTCTGCAGCTCATAGAACGTTCTCAAAAACTGACCACATACTCGGTAACAAAGCAAACTTCCACAGATACAAAAAAAATATTAGTAACCACCTGTGTCTTGTCAGATCACCATGGATTAAAGTTAGAATTCAACAACAATGCAACCCCCAGGAAGCCAACAAACTCATGGAAGTTGAACAGTCAACTACTAAATCACCCCTGGGTCAAGGAAGAAATAAAGAAAGAAATTAAAGTCTTCCTTGAATTTAATGAAAATAATGACACAACATACTCAAACCTATGGGACACTATGAAAGCAGTGCTAAGAGGAAAGTTCATAGCACTAGGTGCCCAATTAAAGAAAACGGAGAAAGCACACATTGGAGACTTAACAGCACACTTGAAAGCTCTAGAAAAAAAGAAGAAGCTGATTCACCCAGGAGGAGTAGAAGACTGGAAATAATCAAACTGAGGGCTGAAATCAACAAAATAGAAACACAGAAAACAATCCAAAGAATCAATGAAACTAAAAGCTGGTTCTTGGAGAAAATCAACAAGATCAACAAACCCCTATCCAAACTAATCAAACGACAGAGAGAGAACATGCAAATTAATAAGATCAGAAATGAAAAGGGGGATATAACCACAGACGCAGAGGAAATTCAGAGAATCATTAGATCTTACTACAAAGCCTGTATGCCACAAAATTGGAAAATGTAAAAGAAACGGACATTTTTTTAGACTAGTACCATATACCAAAGTTGAACCAGGACCAGGTGAACAATCTAAATAGACCTGTTAGTCATGAAGAATTAGAAGCTGTTATCAAAAATCTCCCTACCAAAAAAAGCCCAGGACCAGATGATTTCAATGCAGAATTCTACCAGAACTTCCAGGAAGAGCTAATACCTATACTCCTTAATGTATTCCACAATATAGAAACAGAAGAGTCATTGCCAAACTCCTTTTATGAAGCTACACTTACTCTGATACCAAAACCACACAAAGACACAACGAAGAAAGAGAATTACAGGCCAATCTCAGTCATGAACATCGACGCGAAAATTCTCACTAAAATACTGGCAAATCGAATCCAAGAACACATTAGAAAAATTATTCATTATGATCAAGTAGGCTTCATCCCAGAGATGCAGGGCTGGTTCAACATATGCAAATCTATCAATGTAATCCATCATATAAATAAACTGAAAGAAAAAACCATATGATCATTTCATTGGATGCTGAAAAAGCGTTTGACAAAATTCAACACCCATTTATGATAAAGGTGTTGGAGAGACTGGGGATACAA
Organism: Myodes glareolus; assembly: GCF_982192425.1. Classification (NCBI taxonomy): domain Eukaryota; kingdom Metazoa; phylum Chordata; class Mammalia; order Rodentia; family Cricetidae; genus Myodes; species Myodes glareolus. Next base: position 8,703,650 of record NC_142044.1, on the reverse strand, counting down.
GGATCATACCTAAATATAATAAAAGCAATATACAGCAAGCCGACAACTAACATCAAATTGAATGGAGAGAAACTCAAAGCCTTTCCACTAAAATCAGGAACACGACAAGGCTGTCCACTCTCTCCATACCTCTTCAATATAGTGCTTGAAGTTCTAGCAATAGCAATAAGACAACATAAGGAGATCAAGGGGATTCGAATTGGAAAGGATGAAGTTAAACTTTTGTTATTTGCAGACGACATGATAGTGTACATAAGCGACCCCAAAAACTCTACCAAAGAACTCCTACAGCTGATAAACACCTTTAGTAATGTGGCAGGATACATGATCAACTCCAAAAAATCGGTTGCCCTCCTATACACAAAGTATAAAGAAGCAGAGAGGGAAATCAGAGAAACATCACCTTTCACGATAGCCACAAATAGCATAAAATATCTTGGGGTAACTCTAACCAAGGACCTAACCAAAGATCTATTTGGCAAGAACTTTAAGTCTTTGAAGTAAGAAATTGAGGAGGATACCAGAAAATGAAAAGACCTCCTCTGCTTTTGGATTGGGAGAATCAACATAGTAAAAATGGCAATTCTACCAAAAGCAATCTATAGATTCAATGCAATCCCCATCAAAATCCCATCAAACTTCTTCACAGACCTTGAGAGAACAATAATCAAGTTTATATGGCAAAACAAAAAACCCAGGATAGCCAAAACAATCTTATACAATAAAGGGACTTCTGGAGGCATTACCATCCCTGACTTCAAACTCTATTACAGAGCTACAGCATTGAAAACAGCTTGGTATTGGCATAAGAACAGAGAAGTCGACCTATGGAATTGAATAGAAGACCCGGATATTAATCCACAGACCTATGAACACCTAATTTTCGACAAGGAAGCTAAAGGTATACAATGGAAGAAGGAAAGCATCTTTAACAAATGGTGCTGGCATAACTGGATGTCAACCTGTAGAAGAATGAAAATACATCCATATCTATCACCATGCACAAAACTCAAGTCCAAATGGATTAAAGACTTCAACATTAATCTGTCCACTTTGAACCTGATAGAAGAGAAAGTGAGAAGTAGTCTACAAGATATAGGCACAGGAGACCACTTCCTAAGTAGAACCCCAGTAGCACAGACAATAAGAGAATCAATGAATAAATGGGATCTACTGAAACTGAGAAGCTTCTGTAAAGCAAAAGACACTGTCAGTAAGACAAAAAGGCTACCTTCTGACTGGGAGAAGATCTTCACCAACCCCTCATCAGACAAAGGTATGATCTCCAAAATATACAAAGAACTCAAGAAACTAGACTCCAAAACTTTAATTAACCCAATTAAAAAATGGGGTACTGAACTGAACAGAGAATTCACAACAGATGAACTTTGAATGGCCAGAAGACACTTAAGCTCATGCTCAACCTCCTTAGCGATCAGGGAAATGCAAATCAAAACCACTTTGAGATACCATCTTATACCTGTCAGAATAGCTAAACTCAAAAACACCAATGATAGCCTATGCTGGAGAGGATGTGGAGTGAGGGAACACTCATCCATTGTTGGTGGGAATGCAATCTTGTGCAGCCACTGTGGAAATCAGTGTGGCGGTTTCTCAGGAAACTGGGAGTCAACCTCCCTCAGGACCCAGCAATTCCACACTTGGGAATATACCCAAGAGATACCCTATCATACTACAAAAGCATTTGTTCTACTATGTTCAGAGCAGCACTATTTGTAATAGCCAGAACATGGAAACAGCCTAGGTGCCCCTCAATAGAAGAATGGTTAAAAAAGGTGTGGAACATATACACATTAGAGTTTTACTCAGCGGTAAAAAACAATGACATCTTGAATTTTGCATGCAAATGGATGGAAATAGAAAATGCTTTACTGAGTGAGGTAACCCAGACACAAAAAGAGGAATATGGTATGTACTCAATCATAAGTGGATTTTAGCCATAGTTAAAGGTCTTTGAGTCTATAATTCGTGATCCTAGAGAAGCTAAATAAGAAGGTGAACCTGAAGAAAATCATATAGTTATCCTCCTGGATATTAGAAGTAGACAAGATTGCCAGGCAAACTTTGGTGCACAGAGCGGGGGGGGGGGAGTGAAAGTAAGGGGAGATGTTTGGGGAGGGGGAGAGGGGGAGGATTGGGATGGCTTGGGGGAATGGGAGGGGAGGAAGGATGGTTATGGGAGCCGGGAAGTTTATATCTCAACTAAGGGAGCCATTTTAGGGTTTGCAAGAGACTTGATTATAAATGGGATCGCAGGTCCAAGGAGAGGTCCCCAGATTGTTCCCTGGGCAGCAGAGGAGAGGGTGCCTGAACTGGCCTTTGCCCATAACCATAGTGATGAATATTTTGCATATCACCACAGAACCTGCATCTGGCAAAGGGTGGAGATAGAGACAGAGACACATATTGGAACACTGGACTTAACTCCCTAGGTCCAAATGAGAAGCAGAGGGAGGGAGAACGTGAGGAAGGAAGGCAGAACCAGAGGGAACATTCATCCGACGATGGATGGAGATAGAGACGGAGACCCACATTGGAGCACTGGACTGAGCCCCCAAGGTTCAAATGAAGAGCAGAAGGAGGGAGAACATGAAAAAGGAAGTCAGGACCGAGAGGGGTGCGTTCACCCACTGATACAAGGGGACTGATCGAATGAGAGTTCACCAAGGCCAGCTGGACTGGGACTGAAGGAGCATGTGATCAAACCGGATTCTCTGAATGTGGCTGACATGGGGGCTGACTGAGAAGCCATTGACAATGGCACTGGGTCTCGTTTTGTCTGCATGTACTGGGATCCTGGTCTGTTTGGATGCTCACCTTCCTGGACCTGGAGGGAAGGGGGAGAAACTTGGACTTCCCACAGGGCAGGAAACCCTGATTGCTCTTGGGATTGGAGAGGGAGGAGGAGAGGAAGTGGGGGGAGCGGGAGGGTATTGGGAGGAGAGGAGGAAGTGGAAATTCTTATAAATAAATAAATAAGGAAAAAAATAAAAAAGAAACAATCCAGACCTATGAATAAATATTACTTTTTTTCTAATTAATGTTTACTTATTCCTTGATTTGCCTTGGAAAGGGTGTAAAGGCACAAAGTGGTCTCAGCTAGGGAAGAGTGTTAAATCGAAGTTGGTCATTTGTGGAGCAAAAGGGACACAGCAGAGACTTCCAAAGCATAGGCTGTAAGTGAAGACGAAGGATATATTCTCTCCTAGTTAAACTGTCTCTAAGCCTCCTAATTATATTTCAGGCCTTTCTTATCTCCAAAGTCGATTTATCAATGTGCAATTTTAAAATCTGTTGTATCACCAAGTACTCTCTAGGAATGTGTGCTTCTGAATTGCCTATCTTCTCGCTCACATTTCAATGAAGTTCTAGTATACTATCATAATGTAATCTTTCTCAAATTTATTTTCATAAGTTATCAGTGACTCAGAGGATGAGTATTTCTGTCTTTCCCCCAAAATCACTGCATTTCCTAGAACATTTTTATTTTACAACTCACATACATACTTATGTGTATTAGATATCTTAATTATGAAGACTGAAAAAAAATGTAGTTATTGATAAGGTACTTAAACAATTTCCTGTACAGTCCTTTAGAGTTATGAAGAATAGAAGGAAAAAATTGCACTCTAATAATAATGAAAATAACAATCAATAATGAGGACATAGCAATATATGAGCACTTCTGGAATTGGGTAATTTTTCAAACACAACTAATATTAAGGAACCAGTTATTATTTTTTTCAAAATAGATTTTTCTCCCACACAGTACACCCTGACCATACTTTCCTCTCCCATTCCTCCCAACTCTCCTTTACCACCAAACATGACCAAACAAGACACATTAAATCAAAGCAAAGCCATCACACAGAGACTGGACAAGGGAACCCTATAGGAGTAAAAGAGTCCCAAGAGCACACAAAAGAATCAGAGACACACCCACTCCCGCTGTGAGGAGTCTTGCAAAAGCACCAAGCAAACAGCTATAGCATACATGCTGAGGACCCGGTGCAGACCCATGCAGTTCCTGTGCTTGCTGTTGCAGTCTCTGTGAGCCCATATGAGTCCCACTTAGTTGATTTACATGTTCTCCTGGTGTCCTCCATCCCCACTGACTTCTACAATTTTTCTTCTTCCTCTTTCATGGGATCCCCCAAGCTCCAAGAGGAAAGACCATATGGAGACCCCAACTTGAGACCCTGTCTCTGCATAATGTCTGGCTGTGGGTCTCTGCTGCATCTGCTCCCATCTGCTACTGGAGGAAACCTCTCTGATGGTGACTGGACAACACACCAATCGTAGCAGAATACCATTATGAATTGTTTCATTGCTTTTTTGTTTCCAGTCATGTTTGGGTCTCTCCTGGAGGCTGGGCTATCCAGCCTCTGGTTCCAGGCAATCCAGGAAGTGTAGGGCATGGGCTCCCTCACCTGGTGAGGGCTTCAAATTAAACCAGACATCAGTTGATCACTCATACAAGTTCTGTACCATGATTGGTTCATCCTACATCAGGGGCAGAGGCTAATTTTCTGACTTTACTCAGCCACTCACAAACATGGATTGTTCATGTTAAGCATCTTAGGACTGAATGACTCGAGCAGAAGTGTATGGGATATAGTCAGGGATCAAATTTCTTCTACTGCTTTTATGTGTGTTCTCTAGATCAAATTCAGGGCACCAGGTTTACAGGGTGTGCAACTCAGTCTTTTGCCAACTTGACACAAACTAGGGGCATCTGGGAAGAGAACCTCAACGGATTAAAATACCCCAGTCAGATTGGTCTGGTGGAGTCATTTTGAAGCATTTTCTTGAACAATGACTGATGTGGTAGAGACCATCCTGCTGTTGGAGGTGCCAGTCATGGGAAGGTAGGCCTGGGTTGTAGGGGAAAGGAACAGAGGTTGTCAAGGACTTTGGCACATAGTTGTAGTGAAAGGAGCGGCAAGCTGCGTTCCCGTTGCCCGGATTCCAGCTAGCTTACCCCCGAAATAATTACACGGAAACTGTATTCATTTAAACACTGCCTGGCCCATTATCTCCAGCCCCTTATTGGCTAACATTCACATATTGATTCAACCCATTTCTAAGAATCTGTATATCACCACAAGCTCGTGGCTTACTGGGAAAGATTCAGCATGTCTGACCTGGCAGCTTCATGGTGGGCAGCTCTCTGATCCTGCTTTATTCCCCCCAGAATTCAGTTCTGCCTTCCCCACCTACCTATGTTCTGATCTATCAGGCCAGGCAGTTTTCTTTATTAATTAACCAATGAAAGCAACAGATAGATAGAAGAATCTCCTACATCACATAGTGACCACTCCTATAATTGAATGACAGCTGCTCTTACACTTTCCCTGGGCTCTGCTAAGTGCTCTATTGGTGCCTCATGTTGAAGTCCTGTGAGTCTCGTACAGCTACTGTCCTTACTGCAGCGGTCAATAAGCTGAGGTTTAATGAGGTTATGCAGCCTAAGTAGGTAGGTTACAGTCCATAATCTAACTGTGAATTTTTCAAAAACTTCACCTCCTTCCCTATTTATTTCCTTGAAAAGCAGGACCCATCCTGTCCTTCAAAGCATTTCATATGATAAATGTTAGAGAGATAAAAAACACGACAGAGGTAGTCTTTCCTGGGAATATGGTGTAGGAAGGAGATATAACAGGAGTTTGATCAGATACATTTGGTGGCGAACCCTGAATTCTCCCACTCCTCCATTTTGTACAAAGAATAGCATACTATCCTGCTCAACATCATGCATCTATGAATATAAGTAGGTATGTCTTGAGAGTAAAATGAGAGGCACCAGATGCTTGTCACAGTGTCTGGTGCATACTGTATACTTACATCACCTCCCATTCTAACTTTAAGAAAAAATTTAGTGGTGTGTGTGTATGTGTGTGCACGCGTACGCGTGTGTGCATGTGCATCTCTGATGTGGGGAGGGGCAAAAGCATGTCATTTATGTAGAGATCGGAGGAAAACTTTGTGTAATTGCCTTTCTCATTCCATGTTTATGTGTGTTCTGTAGGTCAAATTAAGGACACCAGGCTTACAGGGTGTGCAATTCAGTTTTTTTTCCTCAACTAATCGCAAACTGGGGTCATCTGGGAAGAGGGAATCTCAACTGAAAAAAAAATGTCTCCATCAGATTGACCTGTTGGCATAATTTGGAGGCATTTTCTTGAATAGTAATTGATGTGGTAGGGACCATCCTGCTGTGGGTGGTGCCATTTATGGGCAGGTGGTCCTGTGCTGCTTAAGAAAGGAGGCTTAACAAACTCTTGAGAGAAAACCAGTTAGCAGTTTCTCCACAGCTCCTGTTTCAGTTCCTACCTCCAGTCTTGCTTTAAGTCCCCGCCTGACTTCTCTCATTGATGAACTGGGACCTAGGATGAGTAAGTCCGCCGAGCCCTTTCCGTTTTACGAGTTGGTTTAGTCTTTTATCACAGGAACAGAAGAACAAACTAAGATACAGAGCAAGCACTGCTACTCGCCGAGCCGTTGTCTCTCCAGCCCCCTCTGGCTTCTTTCAGTTGGGTCTTAAAGTTGATATGTTAGACAAAAGAATTTAGTTTGAAGTAAGCCACAGCCGTAATCTTTTCTGAAAAATGATACTGAAGAAATAGAAGCAGAGAGAGATGCAGAGTGGTCCAGGTTTGCTGCTTTTACACAATCACACCCACTCACTATCTCGCTAGGCAGTTCTCCAATGACCCATGCATGTCTCGGTAGGCTCCATCTCTTCAGTGTTCTATGGTCTCCCAGTGTTACTGTCCTGGGGACCAAGAGGCTTCCAATACTTGGATGTTTAGGAGAACATTTAAACCAAACCATATGCAAATTACAACACGAGCCCAACTTTATCTTCCTTGCAGAAAATCTCCTTCCCATACCTTCCCATGTACCTGTGCCAAATCCAAGCTCTTTGCAATTCTGAGAACACACCACAATGTTTTTATTTTTGACCACACTGATCCATCTGTCTGACAGCCTTTCTTCCATGCAAGGACAGAATTGGAAACATACAGTTTGCTGGGAGAAAACATTGTACCTTTTGGGGTGGAAATACATTAAAAAATAATCACTTTGCCACTAGCCTTTTTTCTTTTTGTATCAGCAACCTTGGCATCATGTAAAACAATTTTTCAATTTTCTTGGGTTTTTCAGCGTTTTCCAATTATTTTCAAATTCTTTTGTGTTTCCTATTTTTTTAAAAAAATTTGAAATCATGTGTCAGATGAAATATAAAATAGAAACTATGTTTTGACTCTGTGAAGTTTTGGTAAAATATCCAGGCGATCTGCTTTGTTTTTTAATACTATAAACTTGAGACATGCTATTATTCTTTAAAAGGGCCCTACCTACATTTTCCCCGCCTTTCAGTTTGTCCTTCAAGTCCCTGCTTAAAACTCGGTATGTCTAAGCATGAAATTGTGCCTCCTTCCGGCCAGTGAAGCCTGTCTCAGACCAATCACCCAGACCAAGATGGGGGAAGGAGAGAAACATCCCCTTCAAGCTGTGTTTAGATCACCACCCCTACCACACGCACACAAATAAATATGATTCAATTATAAAAAAAAAAAACAGATTTCCTGAGATGGTCTTCTTGATATGATGTTACATTTAACTTTATATTTACATATCTCTAGAGCGTTGAATCACAGTCTACAGTGACAGGTTTGAATGGTACTTGCAATATGAGATACAAGTGCTAGAGCCAGGTGTTTGGGTTCAAATCCCAGCTCTGTCACTAAGAGGTTGCATGACCTTCAGACTCGATATTTTTCTTCCTTAGCTTTTAGTGTGAATAAAAGAAGGCTAAAATAGCAATGACCTCACCCTACCAATCTGAGGATGGGATGAAAGAATGTTTGTACTTTACACAGCGCCCTGACACACCGGAGCAATCCAATGTTTTTTCTAGTTCACATTTATTTTTATTTATTTACTATTTATCTTTCTTTTTATACATAAGCTGCATGTGGGCAGGGGACATGTCTCTGAGCTGGGTTGGACATTGTGTGAACCACTGCACCTGGCAGACACTGATCTCTTTGAATGAATGAAAGAATGAATTAATTAATTAATGAAGCAATAGCAACAGGAAAGACCTTAATGTATTTACTAACAAAACCACATTAGTTATTTTAATTAGGCCCTAAAATTAAAACTTTGAATGGTCTGTTGTTATATTTAAAGAAACCTTAAAAAAAGCTGCAAAGACAAATTTCTTTGGAGATTTCACCTTAACAGAAAATGGCACGAATGACTCTGGCTCTCTGACCCAGTTAGAAACATAGCCCTTTGCATTGAATTTTAACCTCAATTAGCTGCACCCAGAGGTGTCTGATATAAATGTCCCCTTTGAGCCATTGACCCTATGTAATACCTGTGTCAAAATCTTCCTGTAGAAGATTTGGGATTTATTGTTTTGATTTTTGAGACAAGAGTATATATTGACAAAAATCTTCAGTCCTTGAAAGGGTAGCTGCCTCATGGAATTGATGCTTCAAACTAGCAGGTTGTGTTTGTCACTGCCGGCCTGTATATTTCAACATTGTTAACGGACTTGTTTCATATGCCAGTTAAGTCAAATAGATTTTGTTACTTTTGTTTCTTTCATCATAACAAAATTCAAGGGTGCTTTAACACTTGAAAGAACACAAAGTGTCAATTTCTAAATTATAATATATGTGCATATTTTTTAAAGTTTCCATAGAACAGTGAAAGCCCTTTTTTTTCCATTGGTCCCTCTTTCATTTTCTGTTCTGTCTCAATGGAAACAATGAAGTCGAAGATTATTGTCTGGAATCGTAAGCCAGTTCTTAATGAATAGTCAACTTACATTTTATTCTGTAAGTAGTTATTTTCATGTTAAGTTAAGATTTATTTTTCTTTAAAATATTTATCACTTTAAAAATAAGCCATGTAGAATATGAAGCAGTATCACTTTGACAATTGACATTGCATCATGGGCTGAATCTTATGCCAAATCTGATCCACGCAAGCAAGAGCTATGGTCAGCCAGTCCTTGTTCTACTTTGAATTTCATACCCAGCCAGCCTAAATCTGACTGACTTAATTTCATTAATTCAGGAAAGCTTGCTTTGTTTCCCACATGTGCCAGAAATTACCATGGTTCACTGAGATGACTGAAGGGAAGTTAGTCAAATAACCCTTTATGAAGCAGAGAGATGAAGAACCACAGGGAGAGGAATTGATACATCGAGGAACTGATACATTAAATGTCACCCCTTTGTTGGGATAAAGGCATCTAACAAAAATGTTTCTACTTTTTTACAAGGTCTCATTGTTTAAACACAGACCATAGGCATAGGACAATGTGCTGCAGGCCCCTTGTATTCAACAGGATACGAGTGAACTGGATGGCTAAGTGCACAGATGGTTTCCATCATCCCAACAAGTCACATGTGGCAATGTCCTAGTTAAGTGCATGATGCCAGGCTATCTAGTTGTTTTCTGTCTTACAAGGCTTGACTTCGCTTTGCTAGGTAGTGTCATAGTTTAGATTGCTGTAGTAACACCACAGATTTGGGTGGTGTGAACAACAGAAATTTATTTTCTCATAGTTCTTGAAGCTAGAAATTCAACAAGGTGCCAATATGGGTTGATTTCCTGGGACTTCCTTTCTTAGCTTGTAGACAATAAACATTTAGAAATGGTGTATCATGGTACTGTTCTGTGTATGGGTGATCCTGGGGTCTCTCTGTGTGCCTACATTTCCTTTTCTTTTAGGGAAGATGAAATAGACTGAAGTAAGGCCCATCCTAAGGGACTCAGTTTTAACCTAACCGCCTTTCTAATACCCTTTCTTCGGGTGCAGCCATGTTCTAAGGTCCTGGTGGTTAAAATGAACATGGGCCAAGAGACAAAACTAAGCCAAGAACACTCAGAGGCTTTTATTTTCTAACACTGATATTCACAATTTCTAGTAACAAAAGCTACAAGGTAATGAAGCTTTTCCAAATAGGATCACTGACACACTCTTCTTAAGCTGCACAAGTAGTTTTATCTTGAAATGGTTGCTTATTCTGTGTAGTACATTTAAATTGGTTTAAAAATGGCATTGAGGGAACAGTTTCCTGCCAGCATAATATACGCAGCTAAGATATACAAATCCAGATAGCTCTTAATACATTTGTCCCAAGGCAGTCTGTAAGGATTCATAGAGTCATACTTATGTTCTTCTACCTACGACAATGTCAGCTATGTCTACCTATAAAGTAGGTAGACATATGTAGTCATGTCATTTACTGAATGAATGGCTAATGGTTTTCTAGAACCATTTTATTGTAAATCATGAAACAAGAACACAATACTCTTCAGAAGTGAATGTCCAGTAAGTTACTAAAAACGTGCAATATTCTATGGACTGCTGGAGGGATTTAGTTGTTGTTGTTTTGAGTCAGAGTCTTGTTGCATAATGTAGGCTAGCTTTGAACTGGTAATACTTGTTTTTGTGATTTCTTTCATTTTTGAGATTGTAATATAGCTGCATAATTTCCCCTCTTTCCTCCATGTAAATCATGTTATACCCCTTCTTGTTCTTCTTCAAATTCATGATTTCTTTGTTAACTGTTGCTGCATGCATTACATATATATATAAATGTACATATATGAATGAATTCTTAAATATAACCCACTCAGTCTTTATAAGTTTACTCATGTATGACTTCAGGGCTGATCAATTGGAAAGCCAGCTGGTGTGGTCTTCCCTGAGTAAGACTGTTTTTTCTTGCTCTCAGAATTCTGTAGTTTCCTCTTTGACCTGCTGATACCCTTGCCTCAGCCTCCTGTAGGCAGAGGCTGCTTGTTTTTCCTGGCTACCCAGCCCTGAAATAAACACAGAAACTATATTATTTGTAAATACTGTTTGGCCAATAACTTAAGCATATTTTTAGCTAGCACTTATATCTTAAACTAACCCATCTCCATTAATCTGTGCAACACCACAAGGTCGTGACCTACTGGCAAAGTTCCAGCAGGGGCAGCTGTCTCCTCAGCACTACATGGCTTCTCTGACTCCGCCTTCCTTTTACCAGCATTTAGTTTAGCTTTTTTTCACCTAGCTCTGTTCTGCCCTATCATAGGCCCAAGAAATTTCTTTATTCATTAACTAATTAAAAGCAACACATATACAGAGGGGAATCTCATATCACCTCCCATTTTATGTCTAAATAAAAAGGAAGGTTTAACTTTAACATAGTAAAATTACATATAACAAAACATTTATTAACTAAGAATTACAGTTACAATATTTATATCTACTTTATCTTTATCATAACTAAGGAAAATTATAACTATTTATTCTCTAACTTTGTTAAAGACCCCAAAAGGATACATTAACTGCGAACAACTTCCAAAACTCTAGAATTGACAAAGACATCTTGCTGCCTGGACAGTCTCTCAAAGTTCTTTTGTAATATTGGGGCACCCATCTTTAGCCTACAGGCCCATAGTATTCAACAGATGTTTTTTGAAGCAGAAAATTTTAAAGACAGTTTTACCTATATTGGCAGTTTGTCAGTCACTTTCTTTCGTGTCTTATAGAACATCTACAGACTCTTTCATGAAACAGGAACCCCAAAGGATCATCTCACCTTTAGGCAAGTTTAGCAGTCATTTTTCTGTGGGTCCTGCATATCCAGCTTATACAGTATTACATTTAGCAGTTCAGTCAAGAACAGTTGTTTTTTTTTCCTCAAATGGCTAACAAAATCTGTAAGAAGCCTTTTTGATGCCCATCATCCTCTTGAAGTAGATTAGTGCTGCCAGGAACAGATGTGTCTCATGGTCATGAAAAGTCCTAAATTTTTAAAAAGTTTTAAATGCCATATTCTGAAGGTCTTGGGAAGATTTGAAGAATACCGATCTAACTGAAACATAGCTCTCTCTATATAAAAATTCTAACCAACATAATTACAAGTTTGACTAGTGTAAATGATTATCTATTAACCTATATTTTAATTATACATTACATTTTTACATGAGCTATACAAACACAATACCTTAATCAAGAACAGAAATATACACATAACAAATTGACTTTAAATTTGTATTAATAAACCAAGATCCATACCGATGCAAAGTATTACCCGCCTTTAAATGAAAACAAACATTTATAAACAATATTTGGGAATTTAAGCATAGTTCTTTCCATACTGACTTCTTCCTGCTTTTTGTTGGGTGAAGTAATTTTGGAAGTTCACAGAGACCTTTCAGGTGGTCTTGGTCCATCAAAACCACATTAGTCTGGGAGTAATCCTCAGTGGATAGCGCATGAGATTCTTAATCTCAGGGTAATGAGTTTGAGCACCACATTGGGTGCCAATTTGTAGGCAGAGGCTGCTTATTTGTTTAAGAGATAGCCAAACAGTGGTGGTGCACACCTTTAATCTCAGCACTTGGGAGGCAGAGGCAGGTGATTTTGAGGCCAGCCTGGTCTACAAGAGCTATTTCCAGCACATGCTCCAAAGCTTCAGAGAAAGCCTATCTTGAAAACAAAATAAACAAACCAACAAGCAAAAGAGTCAGAGATATCCTCACTCCTACCATTAAGAATCCCATTAAAAAACCCAAACTAAATAATTATAACAAATATGCAGACCCATGAATGCTCTGTGATTGCTGGTTCAGTTTCTGTGAGTTCCCATGAGTCCAGCTTAATTGATTCAGTGGGCCTTGTTCTACTGATGTCCTCAACCCCTATCTCTCCTACAGTCCTTCTTCCCCCTCTTTTGCAGAGTTCCCTGAGCTCTAATGTTTGGCTGTTAGTCTCTGCATCTGCTCTCTTCTGCTGCCGGAGGAAGCCCTGCTGGTGACGGGTATGCCATGCATCTATCCATGGGTATAGCAGAATATCATTTAGAATCATTTCATTGACTATTTAATTTATGGCTAATTATGTTTGGTTCTACCACAGGTCTCTGGGCTATCCAGCTTCAGATACTGGCCATCCAGGCAGTTTAGGGCTCTTGTGGCAAGCATTTTAAGTTAGACCAATCATTAATTGGCCGCTCCCACTAATTCTGAGCCACCACCACCCCAGCACATCTTGCAAGCAGGATAGATTGTAGGTAAAAGTTTCGTGGGTAGGTAGGTGTCTCAGTCCCACTGCTGGAAGCCTTGCCTGATTACAGAAGATGACCGGTTCAGCGTCCATACCCTCCTTTACTAAGAGGCCTCATGAAGGTCACTCTCACTGATTCCAGGATGAACTCTCGAACTTCTCCTCTCACATTTTACAAATGTTCTGATTGTCTGGCTCAGTGGTTCTCAACCTGTGGGTCTCAACCTCTTTGGGAGTTTTGAATGACTCCTAAGGCCATCAGGAAACACAGATAATGACATTATGATTCTTAACAGTAGCAATATTACAGTCATGATGTAGCAACAAGGAAAATATTATGGTTGAGGGTTCACCACAACATGAGGACCTGTGTTAAAGGGTGGCAGCATCAGGAAAGGACCTGGATGATTAATCTACTGATGGGTTCATGCATCACCTCCCTTCATATGATAGCACTGGTAGACTCGCCTCCAGAATCTCCTGCAAATCTTTTGCCCATCCGTTATCATTTAATTGCTTTGATCAGTTCTTTTATTTCATCATTTCCTGGTGGCTATAATAACCTCTGTTTGACTTTTGATCTTCCCATGCCTTCCTCAGTACATCCATTTCTTGTTTTAAACTTCTTCGGTGGCTTTATTTAACACAGATCAGCCCTACTAAGGAGCTCACATGTCATCTTTGTATGCTAATCTAAACCCAACATCTACTCTATGTGCATCACGATCCCTGACTATGTCCCTCTGATTCCTTATTTACAGCTCATGCAATAATTCTGCCTCTTGCCAAAGTGACCATTTCTCCCCTAGGTCTTCCTCTCCCAGTCCGACTATCCTGGTGAATGCCTATCTACCTTTCTTGCTTCCAACATCCCCTTCTCAAGGCCCCAGGTGCATATTCTTGTTTGGTCCTGGAGACTTATGCATGTAGCAGGCGACTATAATTATTTGTTTTACTGTCCGTCTTCTGTACTCTCTTCAAAGCACTCAAAAAGACAGTTTCCTAATTTTCAATCTTTATAATGCTAGGAAGCATTATGGGATTAGGGGTTTGTGCCTGGGTTTTACTGTAGTGAAAGATTTCATTATAGGAAATTTAAGCTTGATCCAAAGTAAGCAATAAATGCTAATGTATTTTTTTTCATTGACTTGATGGAGGATTAATACATTTTAAAGAGAACAGGAGGAGTTATGCTTTTTAGATGCTGGAAATTTCTCATCACCAAGCAGCATCAAAAATATAAGTAGAAAGAGAAGGAGAGGGAGGAGAGAGAGAGGAGGAGGAAAAGGAGGAGGAGGAACCTTTCAAGTTTTCTTCTCAAAAGTTCCCCAGGAGTCACTAAGATGGTTTGGTGGATACAGGTGCCTACATCTAAGGCTATATCCCTGAGCAAACATGGTGAAAGAGGAGAACTGATTTCCACACCACGTTGCTCTCTGACTTTCACATACCACCCATAGGGCAAATGTGTGCCCTTCCCCCATTGGAAGCAAAATAAAATGTAATAAATAAATACCATTCTGGAAAGCCAGGAGACTTAGGTTATGAAGATCAAGTGTTATATAATAAACAAAATTTTATAATTACTGTCATGTAATTTATTTTTGGCTTGACTTTCCCTTAGTATGCTCTCTGTCTCTCTCTCATGTGTGTGTGTGTGTGTGTGTGTGTGTGTTTCTCACATGTGGAGAACAGAGCCAACATCAGATCTCTTTCTCGATCTTTCACTACCTTGTTTTTGAGACAGGATCTCTCAGCGAACCTACAGATTACTTTTTGGGCTAAGCTAGCTGAACAGCAAGCCCCATGAATCTGCCTATCTCGACATTCCCAGTTTTGGAATTATTGACACTAGCTATCACATTATTTTTTTTCTTAAAATGTGAGTGTTAGGTATCCAAACTCAGACCCCCATACTCGTGGGTCAAGTACTTACTGACTAAGTCACTTCCCCAACATCCCTTAGCTCTCTTTTTAATAGCAGCATATTAGCATATTGTATAGGGCAAAGGGTCACATTATAAACTCCATTGTGTGCTCAAGTATGATTTAGTTAGGATAAAAGAGCTTACTCTTAAGAGAAGACTAATAGCACCGTTTATGTGCCTCCTAGCCTCAGTATTTTATAATTTACCACTGGAAAGGTTCCCAAGCATCATTATACTATCATTATAAACACATCAGTTAAGGAGGTATACAATGTTTGCTATTGGGATGTTTTTGGCAACAGTATTATTTTTACATTTATTAAAAAAATCCAATGTATACTATTCCTTCTTTTTGTATTTCAAATGAAAACTACACATTTAAACCTTTGGATCTTTATTAATTTCTTTGTGCTAGAAACCCTACCTTTTTCTTTACATAAGCAAGCATGAAGTTAATAATTTAAACATCAAGGAAATAGGACATAATAAGCATTTGATATATATTTGTCAGAAGATATCACATAATATTTACCTTTTAAATATTGATGTCATAGCCTCTAAACCACATTAAAGAGAATGGTTTCAGGTTATTTCTGATGAGATGGAATTTCAAATCACCAAAGCAAATCAACTGAATCCTTCTGTTGGTAGTTGATTTTAGATCTCAGAATATTATTCCTGTCCATACTAAGGGTTCATATTACAGATCATAAATCAAATTTTCTCTAATCCTTTAAGTGTCAAACAATTCTTTGAGAATAAGCCAAGAACTTTTCTCTTTTACATAATGGGATATGAGTTCAGATAAACATTGACGAACATAGATAGGAAAGAATTTTTCATTAAAGTAATACAAAAGAGTTGAACAAGTAACATTTTCATAAATTCACTTAGGTTCAGAACGCAGAAACAGCCAAAGAGCAAGGCATAAAACATTTTTTTGTAAGCAATAACAAACATTTTGCAGAATATCCCTTCAAGGCATGCCCTTTGACTACATAATAAAAATGTAGCATTAAAAATAGTACAACAAGAATAAGTAATTACTTATAAGCATGAATGCGATTTTCTTTGAATAGGAAAGACAGACCCCAGTTTGTAGATACACTGTGGTTCTCAGACAGTTTTGTTTGAGAGGAAACATCATTGACATCTACATGATAGTATTACTCTTTATTAACAGTAATTTATGTTTAAATTTAAAATAATGTTTTTAGAGGACTTATTGGTGCTTACAAGTTTGATTAAAATCTAAGGTCAACCACTGTGTATCACATTAAATTCCTGCTTACTCTGAGATAATTTGCATATTGGTTTGCGTAAGTAAACACATATACACATCTTGTTCTCTGATTTAGCATTTATGTGTAGTTGGATTATGTT
The DNA here is from genome assembly GCF_982192425.1 of Myodes glareolus. Classification (NCBI taxonomy): domain Eukaryota; kingdom Metazoa; phylum Chordata; class Mammalia; order Rodentia; family Cricetidae; genus Myodes; species Myodes glareolus. Next base: position 8,687,228 of record NC_142044.1, on the reverse strand, counting down.
TTGTTAGGAAGAGAGTAACTTCAGACCATTAATAGAATTCAGCAAAATTCTATTACATGCTTCACAGTTAGAAATTGAATTGCTAAAAATATTTATGGTTTTGATTTTATCTGATATGCTAATGCACCATTTAAAAAGATAACAAATAGACCAAGAAAAGCTTTGTGACTTTTCATCCTCCCAGACAAAGAATAGAAAGAAGCCAGAATAGTGATGGAATATACAATTCAATGAAATGATCTTTGCTGATGTTTTGAACCAAGGTCCTCTGGGGAGGTAAATAAACACAGCCCTTCTTTATTTAGACCCTCTTGCAAGATTTCCAAATCAAAGATTGATAAAATTGCAACAAAGTTGATTTGCTATTGGGTTTTAGGAATTGTTTGCTTTACTTGTAGACATTGTATGTCTTGTAGAGTTGTCAATGATGAATGAATTGTCTGTGCAATTTGTGTCTCAAAGATCTCTTATGAACATATAATAAAGGTACATGGAGCTAAATTGAAGGGGATTTACGAAAGAAAAAGAAAAAAAACACATAATACCTGTGAAAAGGAATATCATAAATAATTGTATTTTGAAAATGACCCATGCTCTAACTGCTTATAACTTAAAATTGTAGTGATTGACTTTTCCCCTTACTAATTTCTCGTTCTGTTACCAATGACAATTCTTTTGTTTCTTTAATGGAAATAGATTATATTACTGTGCCCTCTTGTTTTGCCTTTCAGCCACTCTTAACTACTCTTCTTAAAAGTCATTTTATGCTACCTTCCACTCTCAAACTGATAGTCTCCTTTTCTTGGATTATTACTTTTACACACACACACACACACACACACACACACACATACACACACACACAAACACACACCACACACACACACTTGTATGTACTGTGTATACTTTTAGGTAAATATAAAATAATATGATTCCTTGAGGCTTTATCACATAACATGACCACTGGGATCATATAAAACTTAGAAGTTTCTGTACAGCTAAGGAAACACTCAATTGAATGAAGAAAAATCCCACAGAATTATAGGAGATTACTTCTCAGTCATACATCTGACAAGGGATTAATATTCAGAATATACAAAGAATTAAAGAAGTAGAATGAAGGAAACAAATGATTGCATCTAAACAGATATCTCTTTATAGAAGACATAGCAATAACTAAGCTATAATTTGAATAGCAATTACCATCCTTAGCAATTAGGAAAATGCAAAATAGTAGAATTTAGAGATTTCATCTCGCCCTAGTCAGAATAGCTAATATCGAAAAACAAAAAACAAAAAACCAACTGAAAACAAATGCCAGATAAAATGGAATTCTCCCTCACCTACTGTTGGTGGGGATGAATTGGTGAAGCTAACTCTGGAAATCACTATGTTGAATCCTCAAAAAGTAAAATAAATCTACCGTATGATCCCGCTATACCATTTCTTGGCATATGCCCAAAGGGCTTGCTCTCCTACCTCACAGTTACTTGCTCAGCCTTGTTCACTTCCCCCTATACACAATAGGCAGAAAATAGAAACAACCAAAATGTCTTTTAGCAGACAGGTAAATTATTAAAATGTGGTAGATACACACAATGGAATACTATCCAGTTATAAAGAAAATGAAATAATGAAATGTGCGGGTAGATGGATGGACCTAGAACAGATATACTGAATAAGGTAACTCAGACAAAAAGACAAACACCACCTGTTCTCTCCTATCCACAGTTCCTAGCACCAAATCCTCAGATGTGAATATATAACATGGAGTAATCATAGAAACTAGGACAGAATAGAGGTACCATTGGTGGGGGAAGGGCCTGAGCAGGGGAAAAACAGAACACAGATAACATGAAGTGGGAAACAGAATAATGAGGAGGAGACTACAATGGGGAGAGGAGAGAAAAGTCAAACACAAAAGGAGACAGGGAGGATCAGGAACAAACGACACCAAGGTTGCTTGATAAAGCCGCCAGGAATCATGTAATTTTATATTTAGCTAAAAATATTTCCCTTTCCCCATTATTACGGCAAATGAGAAGTACCTTGGGCCTTTTTTTCGTTTTTGCCTTCTACAGAGAGTGAATGATTAGAGAAAGGGATGGAGTAAGACTGGGATTGCAAGCTCACTGAACAGTACATGCTTGATGTAACAGCACACAAATACACATGCACACACATTATATCTATATATAAATATAAGTATATATATATATTTATAAATGTATATCTTATATACATTTATGTAAGATAAAATAGAATTTTTTATTTACAAAATGAGATGGTTATTTTTGTTCTTTCAAAGCAAATCTTATGTTTTAAGAGAAGCATATTTTTGTTATCTCCAAGGTTTTGGAGGTACTGCTTTTTGATACATTTTTCTGTGGTGAATTTTGAAGAGATGGCCTGAGAGAGAACTTTGTGTGGTCAGGATAAGCTGAAAGCAACAATTCTGGATGCAGAGAGGGGTTCTTGGGCCTCTCCCTCTCCCTAAAGTCTATTGTGAAAATATATAAAATGGAGAGGAGCTAGACATGTCAGAGCAGGATGTTACAGAGTCCAGGGTCGCTCACCTTTGACTTTTCCAACTAGCCACAATCTAAGATGAATAACAAAATTAAATTTAAAACACAGAAAACAGATAAGTACCGCTTTAAGAATTTCATATTAAATAAATGTCTTTATCACTTAAAGGAACTTATTTGAAGTAAGTTTCTCAATGGGTGGCACTTTGTTGGTTTCTTTGGTTTATGAAGTGGGTCCCAGCATCTTAGATGGTATCACTGAGTATTGAATAAAGTTTTAAAATCCCTAGAACCGAGAAACTGTATCATATAAACTATTCCTTTTATTGGATTTTGCTTTGTTTAAGGCATCATCTCTTGTAGCCAAGGTTGACCTTAATTTTGTTATAGAGCCAGGAGTGAACTTAAAACTCCTGATGCTTCTGTTTCAGACTCTCAGTGCAAGCTTGCATGCATGTTCCAGTGTGCCAAGGACTGGCAATCCTTGCTCAAACATCTGAGCAAATGAACATGTCTTCTACTTGAGACTTTTGTTGTGAGGAGGGACAGACACTGCTTGTTCATTTCCTAGCTGCCTAACTCCTGAAATAACCACACAGAAACTGTATTAATTAAATAACTGCTTGGCCTATTAACTCTAGCTTCTTACTGGCTAACTCTTAAGTATTAAGTTAACCTATTTCTATTAATCTGTGTATCACCACGTAGCTGTGGCTTACCGGCTAAAGTAAAGTTTTGGCATCTGTCTTCAGTAGGGCTACATGGCTTCTCTCTCTCCACCTTTCTTCTCCCAGCATTCAGTTTAGTTCCTCCTCCTCCCCGCCTACTTAAGCTCTGCCCTATCAACAGGCCAAAGCAGTTTCTTTATTCACCAATGGTATTCACAGCATGCAGTGGGGAATCCCACATCAAGTAATGAACTGAATAGTTTGAAGATTGAAAATAATGAATTAGCAAAGAAATTTAGCTTTCATTTCATTTTTTGACAGGTATTTATTTTCAAGATGGTCATCTGGAACTCAGATGTAAATTCCCATGAGTTTGTTTTGTCTTGCAGAAATACAAAACACTAGTGATCTTCTTAAAAAGAAATGTAAAAGTTTCTTATGTAGTAGTTACAATACATTTGTTTTTTTGTTGATCATGGAATAGAAGGGAAAAAAACCCAAATGAACGAGATGGAACCATCAAAAACCAAGATACCAAGTTATTTACTAGACCAATGTAGCAGACATTTATACTGCTCACTTGTATTTTAAATGGAGATTTTCAATTCATACTAAAGAATACAAATAGAATAGAAATCCTAGGTAGTGTTGAAACCCAAAATATTGATTGAACAATCATCTCTATTCATCCACCTGAGAGAACAGAGACTGTAAAGACTGTATTTAGCATTTACTCCATGGGCCATTTGTGTGACACCACAGAGAGGCAGTTCTAAGGGAAAAGGAGGAACTGGCCAGATAAAGTTGTAACCTCTTGTAGCTTATGGTGAAGGATGGAAATTTCATGAGTGTTTTATATTCCTCTGCTTACTGTTACCTTTGTTAGATGTCTTCAAGAAAAACACTCTGGAATCAGACTAACTATTGAAAACAAATTCTTGTGTATGGATTTTATGACTAAAGGTAGCATGAAGGATGAAAGGAAAAAAACAATAATGCCAGCAGTGTTTCAGATTTAGATAAGCCATCTGGGTGCTTTGCAATATCGATTTGCTCATATACTGTCTAACTTGAGGTAATTAAGCACTGGGATTCTGAAAATTCTGAAGAGCTACTATGAAGCTCTTCCTATCTGGTCAATCTGTGATGCTATTTAGCCAGCTGGAGCTTGCACAGTGGTCTGTTTCAACCAATAGATCTTAGTTACCAAAATTACTCCCATGGATAGGAATTTTCTACTTTTACTGTCATATGTAGTTTAACTGGGATCTCTTGTGATACATGTTGTTAATCAACAGAGTTCTATCCTGGCTGGGGAAGGGAGGTTCCCAGTGCAGGGGAAGACAGTTCTGGAAAGCACATGGGTCAGACAAAACTTTAGTAGGTCATGTTCTGCTTGCTGTCTACAAAAGAGAAATCTATTAATCAATTGCCTTTTGTTGAGATCAGTTTTATAATAATGATAATTTTTATAAGTCAGAAATATGGTCTCTACTATCTCCATGTTTACACACGTTCTCAATCATAATACATAAACCTTAGTACAAAAATCAAACTTCCTTTTCAAGTATTTTAGCACCATAAATGGTTTGTATGACCCTGTGGGTCATTACTCTCTTAATTTGCTGAAAGCCCGAGTGCATTTAATAAACACTGGATATTCAAAGCCAAGGCTAGTCATTGTTGGTTATTTACTTCACTTTCCTTCTGCAATAGGAGAGAAAGCCAGATTCCCACAGCTCTTAAAATACCCCTCCTCCCAACTGGGGTTAGAGTGAGAAAGCTTCTGCCAAAGCAGATCTTGTGCAGCTCTCCCTAAGTACAGAATCAGAATGAATACCCCATCCTGGAACTCTGCATTCCTGATGTGCCTTGACATTTGTAGTAGCCTAGGAGCCAGAGGGATAGCTCCGCAGTCGACTCTGCTTCTTGGGTGATTTGTGTTTTGTTTTCTTCAAATCCCTTTTGCAGTTCAGAGTCATTTGTTGGCATCAGTCTCTAAAAGGCACAATAGGGAGAAACCTAGAGTGGTCTTCTAATGGCCCATGGGAAAAGCATGCCTGTGCTTACTGAAAGGTTTTCTCAATTGTCAAGAAAAAGAAGAAATGATATTAATTTCTAAATGTTAAAATAGTGATGGAGGAACCAGGGGAAACTTGGAATGATCAAAATGTGTTAAGCTGCTTAAGCTAGGAGGGCAATGGAGGAGAGCACGTGAAGCGTTAAAATTCATTTCCAGCAGGAGTTGTCTTCTTCAGCTCACTGCTTGGATTGTACTCAAATCTTTTTCTTGTGAATATAGGAACTCAGGTGTGGGTTCCTAATCATAGCAACAGCTATCATGAGAACTGAGAACAGCAACCATGTCTGAATGTTGCTAAATGCGAGTATGGATGTCAAGGGATGGGTGAAGAGAGCACAGAGTCATGGAAATTGTGTTTGAGTACCTGTACTAGACAGGTGTCTGGAAGCCTGTGTCTTGGTACCATGAATCCATTGCCTTGATGCTAGGAGGAGCTTGCAGACACTCCCTCCATGTGTTAAAAATACATCCAGTGATTCAACAACATGGTTTATCTTTCTGTTTTAGAAAAGAAGCTGCTATCATTTTGTTAACACCACTGTGGAGTGCTTGGGCCACCCAGAAGTAAGATCCTCCAATCTCGTCTTTTGGTGGAGAACTCTCTGGAGATAAAAGTAGACCTATCAATTATCTTCCTGAGAACTGGCAACAAATACTTAACTCACCACACCGGAGTGTCGTTGTAATAATTGTTTTGTTTTAGCAAATGCCTATTACATTTTAAACAGTGAAACACTTTAACATAATGAGTCAGAATTATAGAATACATATTTTCCGATGATGGAGATCTCCTTTGAAATAAAGTTGACTTTGTTTCTGAGTTCCAGCCCTACGCATAATGTGAAGGAGAAGGCGTTTCAAGAGTAGACCTCTATTTCTCTGATTTGTATTTTACCCTTCTGCTATACTCCAATCAAAGAGACTTCAAACATTTATGTATATGTATGACTCACCACAATACAAAGATGACAGTCTTTTAGCTTGCGATGTCGTTACTTTGGAACTAAGTTCTATCAGGTGAATCTTGCTTTAAGTTCTATACTGGAGTCAGTTATTTCATCATTCATTCATTCATAACAATTATTTCATCATTCATTCATTCATAAGCTGAGTGTCAAAGCTAAAGCCTTGGACATGTTAGAGAAATGCTTTACAATAATTGAGTTGTGTCTGTACCCCCTAAATTATCTCACTTCCTCACATCTTTCAAATTACACTAATACAAATCCCCACCCCATCAGGTTGGCTTACATTTAGATGAGTTAATTCATGGAAGGTTCTTAGAACATATTGAAACTCTCATAATAATGAACTCTAAGCTCCTAGCTCTTAATTTTACCAAAAGGTACTATTTTGCCGTCAAGAATAATAAAAGGTGAACTTAATATTCGTTTATCTAATTCCAAAATTTTGCTTTCTGAGCCCCTTTGACATGCAAATTATGACTTGTGTGTTTTCTGTAACTATGTCATTCTTATCAATGTTATATCAAAATACACCTAGGCCCAGAAACCTGAAATAGACTTTTTTGATACAGTTTTATCACAGTCCTTAGGCAGTCTGCAGTTCAGCTGTCATACCTGAAAAGACAATGTTCGTGAACATTTGAATATCACACACAAGGAAATTCGCTTGAATATCGTCCCTGTTCATTGCAATATGTTGTTCACATATTTAAAAAGAAACCTAGTCCTGATAAAATGATCCAGCTAGATCTTATATTACTGTGCAGCACTGGGCTCATCTAGTACACTGCTCATAAACTTAGAAGCGTTATTATTAGGGAGGCATAGCCTTGCTCTTCTTTCTTATTTTGTAATTTGTTTTCAGCTCTTTGAAGTCTTTCTTTCTTTCAAAGAAGTGGATGAAAACCTCGAAAATATGGTACTTTAAAATTTTTCCTCTGTCAATTACCTATTCCCTTGACTACTAGCTAAAGCTTTTCAGTGCCCGTTTCTTAAGGAAGTGAAGTGCTCATTATAATTGCTTTAGCTGTTGAAATCAGCTGGAGGCACTTCTAATCAGAACAAAACAGTCTGCAACATAGAACACAGTTCCAAGAACCATCCATAAGCTCCGAAGAACCCTGGCTACCCTGTCAGACACCTATCTGTAAACTGTCTCCTGCCAGATGATGACTGTGGCCCTGTCACCCTGGCCAGTCCCATAAGTCTCATTCACACTCCTTTAATTGGCAGGTTCCCACTCTGGGCACCTCTGTGGCCCTTCTAACATTTTTTAGGCAGATAACTTTACCCTCCACATTTGGCTGGGAGCCTGCTACTGTGAGATTTCTTCGCTCCCTCTCCCAATGATCACACCAGTTCATACCCTTGAAGTCCCAGCCTAAACATTTTGCAAAGCGCATTCCACAGCAGTAAGGCATGGAAGCTTCAGGGAGTTGGCTAGTTCCTTCATCTGGACAAAGAAGAGATGTGGTCATTGAAGAGGAGGAGATGTGACAAGGTGTTTTCCTTGGACCGAAAGGAGGAGATTATCTTCCTATCAGCTATGGAGGCCTCTAGGAAGCCTAGAGTGTGTGGCGTTTGGCTTCCGACACGACTGTGATTGTGGCTGCCTTCTCAGGAGTCCTGATAACAGCTTTGGTGACCTTTGGGTCTGGAAACAGTTTCACTGATGGAAGTCATATAAGTTCAGCTAAATTTGAATGTGTTGTAAATATTTATCTGGCAGCCTCGCATACAGTTGTTTCTGAAATTAGGGGATAAAGCCTTATCTTTCTTAGCATATAATTTTTAAAATGCTTTTCTGGATGGGATTTAAGATTATGTGTATAAGAGAGTTATTGTTTTATGCTACAGTTCCTCAGACAGGGAGTCTCTTTTTAAAAACAGAGGATATTGTCTGGCAGCTTTGGTTTTCTAAATATATTGGAGACAGCAATGAATATTTGCTGAGGGACTGAGCCACAGTGGAACATAAACAGAATGATCCAGCCTGAGCAATATATTTCCCCTCAAATTTCCAGAGACACTGGTACAGAAGAGCTGAAATCCAATGGGTATTTTATGTGAGAAAAGTGTTAGTGAGCAGCATTCCATTGCCGTGAATTATGAAGTTGGGTAACAGCAGCAGAGGTGGGAACCAAGCCAGTTTTCATGAGATTATCCTGTGTTTCTTTAAAGGTGACTCTGAGCCCAGCTCCCTTGTAGGTACAACTAGCTGAATCTGAGATACCAGAAGCGTAAACATACCAGAGAAAGGTCGCAGCGGCAGGACCTCCATCCTGGGTGCCACTCCTGTCCCATTAGCAAATGCAGCATCTTTACCAGCAGGAGGTAAGACTGGAAAGAAAACTGTCAAGAGTGAAAGTGTCCAGGCTTGGTTGAATCTGAGACCAGTACTGATTTGATGCAGCCATGGTTAAAGGGCTAGACTTGTTCCCATTGTTGTAGTCTCATTGACTATGATAGCCATTTAGTTACAGCATTACCCCTATGTGCAGGAGCTATTGCCTAAGTATCTGTCCACTCACAGGAAGATATATCACCTGTTCAATGCCTGAAAATACCGATGACAGAGAATTCTATAAGTATTTTTTTCTCATACGTATATACTTATGACATGCTTCAATTTATATGTTAGATATAGCAAGATATCAATGATAAGTAATAACAAAATTAATGAAAAAAAATGAGTACCAGTAAGATGGTTCAGTGGGTAAGAGTTCTTGCTTTATTGTTGAGCCCCACAAACCAAGTTCAATGCCCAGATGAACACTGCATGATAGAAGGAGAGAGAACTCATTTCTGCAAGATGTGTCGACTTACACACATGCATAAAGCATGTGCCCATGCAAACACTCACATGTGTACACAGAAAAGAAAATATTCTCACATATTATAGCAATATACTATGATACAAACTATTTAATCCTTACTGTTTACTTCTGAACATTTTCATGTTATACTTTTGGACTCTGATTGATCCAGGAAATCTAAAACACATAAAGCAGAAGTATAGTTAAGGGAAGAACTGTGATTTAATTTAACTCTCACAACTGCAATCAGTTTAGTAGCTGAGATGGCTTTTAATTTACATCTGAGATGCCCCTGGACAATGTTACCATCAGGCAACGGCCATCCCATCTGACATAGCCATCGACCATTTGCCCTGGAAGAAATCTGGAAGCCATGCTAGGCATTCCATCTGTGGTGTCGACCCCAAGCATTCATTTGTTAGAGCTGTGAGGGCGTAATGCATAACAGCATCTGAACAGATTCAGGCAAATTCAACAATAGACAATCTCATCTAGCAGGGAGGGTGCAAATATTCTCCTATCTAACTGACCAATATAACTTCAAGTGGAAAACGCTAGTGAAAGGCTTGAAACATCAAAAGTTTTGATTGAAATGGTCACAACTAGAAATTTAGGTACCTAAAAGAGCACATTTTCATTTATGGCCCCTGTCCCGTTGAAGAGAAGTGGTTAGAAGTTCAAACCCAGAGCGACCTTACTTCACATGTAAAAGGAAAGATTATAATATAACAAAAGAGAGACAATGGTGTTCATATTTGTCCATTCTGTGACTACTACACATATATAAATTGACCATAGCTTCCTTTCTAAATAAATATGAATTTAACTTCAGACTTCTTATTCTATACACCCTTCCAAAGAATCAATATTAACTAATTCTCAAGGACATGCATAATTTGATTTTTACTAGCTTAGATCTAAGTAGTCTCAGAAGCCATGTTATTGGAACACCATTCTTCCTCAAGTCTTGCCTGGAGACTATGCATGACGGTAGACCTAGAACTCAAGTCCAGATGCTCATATTCATATTCTCTCCAGAGAGAATAGCTTTGGGACTGAATCTCTAAATTTCAGTCTATCTCCTAAATGATCTTAGGTTTCCCTCTTGGGAAAAAAAGGGACTCTTCCTCTAGGTGGAGGCATGACATTGTCTTTTCCCCAAACAGTTAATTTAATTGGGCACGTCCATGACTTGACCAAGGGACCTCCCCTTAGGAAGGCAGAACCACCCTTAGGAAGGTAGATTCGCCTTAAGTATGCTAAAGAGGTAAGCATGATTACCCCTTTAATGTGTGCACTTTGCCTTTCCAGAATCCCTGCCTTCTAGCATTGTAGCTTATCAGGTTTTAGCCTCAGAGCTTTGCAATTCTGCCTATTTTTCTGAATTACTGAGAAAAGCACAGCTCTCCCTTTCCTCCCATAATGAGTTTAGATATGTTTTCCCTACACTCCGGGTTTCTGTACTTTTTCTCCAAAACTTTCACTTCCATCATCTGGCTGCCTACTGCAATGTGACCGACCTCCATGAGGGCTTAACTCAAGTGGCATGTTTTGTTTTGTTTCTTTTTTCTTCATTCTCCTCTGGGAAGCTGTGGAGGTTTACAACTTTTATACCCTGAAGTTTTCCTTCTAGACACTAATGAAATTGTCCTGTGCTTTTGTGCTGTGCTCTCTCTCTCTCTCTCTCTCTCTCTCTCTCTCTCTGTGTGTGTGTGTGTGTGTGTGTGTGTGTGTGTGTGTGTGTGCATGAATGTGTCTGTGAGACAATGTATCCAGGAATAACTTGTAGGAGTCAGTATTCTCCTTCCATTATTTGGGAGTGAGGCATTGAACTTCCATTGTCAGAGTTGGTGGCAAATGTCTTGAAGGCTGAGGCATTTTCCTGGCCTGATGACCATTATTTTTTAAGCATAGATTTATATTCCCTACCTAATATTTTGAGCATTAGTAAAATTGGAAAGAGGTGTATTTTTGAAGGAAGCAGTACTATAGTGCTACAAAACACACTTGTAGTTAATTTCACCCTATTTCACACCAAAGAGGAGATCAAAAGCTCCCTACTTACTCCAGTCCTACTGCAAATTAAAACACACCAAAAATAACTTAAAGTAAACTTCATGCAATTTAAGTATTTCCTTATAGATTATTATAGAATCAGTTCAGATTGCATGAGAACTCCAATTATTGGTGTAAGAAATAATTACAAGTTCTGTGCAAAAATATGACTATATAACTCTTCTACAGACCCTCGTGCTTATTTTAGTCGGGTTAGCACAAGTTATGCTGCAGTAATGAAGAACCCAGATTTTGGTGGCTCAGATGATGATTTACTTCTTCATTAAAATTCTCTGCAGATTTTGGACAGCTCAATGCAGTAATCATGGCCACCTCAGCAGAGACATCTGTGGTTACCTGATCAAAGGAAGGGAGGGAGACAGAAGATATTAAAAAATTAAATAACTCTGTAGGAAAAGACATACTGTACTTCTGTGTATTCTTTGGCCAAGGCAAATCACAAATTGCGCTTAACTTCAGTGGAGAAAAGTGCAATCTTTCTGTTGAAATACTGATAGAGGAAACAAAATTGTATGATCTATGCCACTGACTTAAACCTTTTGTGTCAATTCAACTCTCTTCACATATGTATCTCGCAGGTTATCTTATGGTTCAATTTCAGATAATGAAGCAAAATGTGCTGGTTTAAATACTTAAATACTTGACTTGCTGACATCAGGTATCTTGAGCTCTCTAGGGAAGTGTAGAGAGTCAAATCTGATAGATCTTAAACAAGGTTGACGTTCAGCCACAGTAGTAGACTCCTCAACGAGGACTACCTGGCCATAGGAAGCTCAAACATAGTCGCTCTGAGAAAGAGGTTGAGGTCTATATAATGCTACATCCCCAAGATGATTTCTTTAGCTCTTCCATACCAGAAAGTGAATTCTAAGCAGAGGAGTGGTGTAGGCATAACTCTCAAGTGGCACCAAGACTGGGATCATTTCAAAAACCATATGAGCATAGCAAAATGAGCCAAGGTTTCTCTCTCAAAGAACCTAGACCCAAGAAATTCTACTTTACCATTATCATGTCCACTCTCCCCTGAAGATACCACTCATCATTTCTTACCATTTTATATTACAGATCATTTCACTTCATAAAAACCAATATGTTCATTTCTACCATGATGTCATAGTTTTTCTAATCCCTTTAGTATAACATTATCTTTCCCCCAAGAATTTTAAGGCCTGAAATAGAAGCAATTTTCTTTTTATTATCTCATCTAGTATACAAACTAGAATTTTACGTAGACTGCCTAGCCCATTCATAGATTAGATAGTTAAAAATGCTATTGAATAGATATTTATAAGGAAATCATTAAGAATATTTTGACCACTCTGCAAGCTCCACTGCATTCCGCCAATCACATCGAACTTCACCTGCTTCATTCAGATAGTTGATAGATATGGCACTAAGGCCTACATTAAACTTCATTCCTATAAATAAACTGTGGACTGTACATATCTGTCACTCACATTTTACATGTGATGCCTCTGAAGCCCTGACAGGTTAAGCAGTTTGTCCTAGATTATCCAGCCATGTAGCAGGTGCATTGGAGTTGAAGCCTAAGATGAGTGAACTCCAGGATTTCACCACTATTCTGTCCTCCTTTGCTCTGTTAATAGTAACATGAAAAGACTATAGAAGAGATGGGCCCCAAGGTGCAAGAAGAAAAGTTGACAGAACTAGAATAATTTAATTTACTTAAGAAAGCTGATTCCAGGCATAATGACATCATATTCATTACTGCTGCATATTTTTCTTCAAAACATATATCAGAGGAATTCCACCACACAACAAGGAGGGAGAATATAGTGATCTCTAATTTTAATGTCTGTTCATATTTCAATCTCACACTGTTAAAGAAAGCTAACACAGATAACGTGCATATTAAGAAATTTCTCTTTGTTAGACATAGTAATGCAAGCTTATAACCTCAGAATTCTGGTGCCTGAAATAAGAATATTCTGAGTTTGAATTTAGCCTGTGCTACATGGTGAGAATCTGCCTCAAGTAAAACAAAACAAATAAAAAGCTCACGAAAGTTCAATGATGAGAGATAGATTTATTTTCTTAATGTTTACTAAACATAAAACATGAAAAGGAATCACCATTAATAGACTCTCAAAGGTTTGGAATAATTTACTCTGCAATATGAGGACAAACCACGATGGAAATTAGCTTCTGATTGAAGCAAGAATGGGAGAAAGAAATTCTATTTTAAAACAAAATTCAATCCCTAATCTAAAATGCCGTCTTTAAAAACTTATGCCAGAGATTAAAAGGGCAGTGTGTACTAACTGTACCCACTGATGGTGGATTTTTGCATGAACTAGAAGGGAATTCTAATTTTAAAAAACATAAAATTCACTCACCAATCTTAAACGTTGTCTTTAAAAACTTATGCCAGAGATTAAAAGGGCAGTGTGTACTGACTGTACCCACTGATGGTGGATTTTGCATGAACTTGCAGTAAAGACATTAGTAGGTAAATTATGCTCCATTATATCTACTTCTCTGTTAAGAAGATGGCATTGAAACTAATACTAAACAGCCAATTGAACAATTTAGTCTAAGGATACAGCTTTGGGCTATGTCATTTTAATGTGACAACCTGACTTAATGGTATCCTAAATAGCCTTTAGCAGTGATACAGTTTAAGAAATGTATGGCAGTTTATAGGAACTGTAAGGATGTACACTGGCTTTCACGGAGATGAAAAATCTATCTCCTCTTATTTACCATTCGGATATATCAGAGGGTGAAACTCACAAATGAGCGGTGTGGTAATTACTTACAAAGTCCCCCGTTAAGAGATTTTCACATTCAGCCGAATCGTTTCTGCTCTAATCCAGCCTTGACATGCAGCTATTTGATAAGAAATTGTTGCTGCTCTTTTGGCTGTGTAAGAAGTACCCTCACCTTTAGATGCTGAATAACACCCATAATAGCTATAAAGAATGTCCATCAAAAGGCTGATAAATCACAGTGAGGGGAACAGGATGAATGGCTGAAACAGTCTTTGGTTGGCAGGCCCTTGGAGTTCAAACATGAATGTGTCGGATGCTGCTGAACTCTGAATGCCTGGGCACATCACTTGACCTTCCTGTGTTTCCATTTCCTTATCTACATCACCAGGCTAATAATACTGATTGACCTCATAAGGTTTAATTAGACCACTGGGAAGCTCTTTGAAAACGCTAAAGTATCATTTGTTGGCACTTAGCTTCATGAAAGGTTTGTGTTTTTAGCACACCGTGTTTTGAGGATGTGTCGGTACATCTGCCAGTTTATTTCCCCACCATATCTCTTTGGGACTCTCTTTGAAGTCAACGGATATGAGGCTTATAGAAGGCGCTAAGCAGAACCTTTGGGTGTGCATGAGCGTTTCTAGTGGGCTGAACTCTCCCTCTACAGAACAAACCATACCTGACTCTGGAAAAGGAGTTTCTTGTCTCTTCTGTGTACTGGGAGTATATAAATGGTTACTCATGGAGCTAAAGCCTAGAGGACAAAATTTTTGGCAGAGATACAAAAAGAAAGCTTAAATTATTTGAGAAAAATTAACCTGTGTTTTATGGAACATAAAAAGTAACAGGCTCCTCTAGGGAAAGATTAGGTCTTCTACTTTTTGTACAGAACATGTAGCTGATGCTCCGTATGTAAATGTATTATGAATGGGCAAAAATTACTACACTCAGCACTTACAATGATTATAATGGAACATTTAATTCAACTTTTAGAATTTATTTTGTAACTTTTATGTATTTTCCATCTTCTGTTAGACCAATTACCAGAATACACTTCATTTCATTTGTAGAAATGTGTTACGTGAATTGTTTTTGCTTAAAACTTAAAAACAGTGATCAGTATTCCCATCACAAAACTGTGTCTCTGGGAAAACATCACCCTAACTCCATGATTCTCTTTGAATACCAATTTAATCACTGGTCTTTATTCCTAATTTTTCCTCAGGTTCTTTTTTTTTCTATAAACTTCTGCCAAGCTAACTCTTTCTGAAGACCACTTTTCTTTTGAAAACATTTATAAATTTCATTACATTATACACATCACATGCACGCACACACGCAAACGCACACATGTGTGTGTACCAGGGTAGTCATTGGGAAGGGGAAGAAGAGGAAAGTAGAGATTATATTTCCTCCAGAACTGCCTAGAAGTAATGAACAGTTCCATAGCAACAGGGAGCCAGGAATTTAGTTTACATTCTCTGAGCAGAATTTCCCACAAAGGGGTCATTTCTACAGAGTGGAATGTGTGTAGCTCATTATTTTAAAAATTGAAATTAGATTATTTTCTCATACAATATATCCTGATTATAGTTTTCCCTCCCTTCATCACTTCCAAACCCTCCCAACCTCCCCTCTTATTCGGATCAACTCCCCTTCTATTTCTCATCAAAGAAAAAAAAATTTAGGAGATAACTGCCACACATGACAAAATAAAATATAAAAAGATGAAGCACAAACTTTCATGTTGAAGTCGAACACAGAAACCCAACCAAAGGAAAAGAATTCCAAGAATAGGCACAAGAGTCAGAGACTCACAGTTCTCATAGTCAGGAGTTCCATAAAAATAGCTAAAGGCTCTAATACATATGCAGAGGACCTGATGCCCTGAGCTTACTGCGTCAGTCTCTGTGAGCTCATATGCTCCTGCTTAGTTGACTCAGAGGGCCATATTTTCCTGGTGTTCTCTATCCATTCTGGGTCTCACAATATTTCTGCCCCCTTTTCTGAGGGATATCCTGAGCTCTGAGGGGAGAGATTTGAAGGAGACCTCCAATTTACTCTCTCTCTCCACGTAAGGCTTGGCTGCGGGTGTCTGTATCTGTTCCCGTCTGCTGCCAGAGGAAGCCTCTTTGATGATAACCGGATAGGGCACTGATCTGTGAGTATATCATTTGGAGTCATTTCATTGATATTGTTTTATAATAAGCCAGTCAGTAGCGTTTGGTTTTATTTTGGTTTGTTTTTAGTCTCCGGGCTATCTAGTCTCTGGTTCTTGGTTGTCCATCGTTGGGTGTGGGTTCTTACTTGTGAAGTGAGACTTATGTCAAGTCAGACAGTGGTTGGCTGCTCCCACAAGCTCTATGACATCACTATTGTAGCATATTTTGCAGGCAGGACAGATTGTAGATCAAAGGTTTTGTGGTTGAGTCAGTGTCCTTGTTTCTGTTTCCGTAGCCTGAAGAGTACCTTTTTTACACCAAAGAGACTAGAATGTTGGGGTGAAGGCTCCATGTAGGCATGATGTCAACTTTTCTAAGTTCACTGAATTATGTGGATGTGGTCTTTGTCAATGGGATCCCTAATCTCAGTTTGCAGTGAGCAAACTTTTGTGTTAGCATCAGCCTGGGTTGTTTGGAAATTTCTATAGGACTCCCTGAGCCAACAACTCAAGTGAATGCAACCCAGTCCTGCCACCAGAAACCTGGCCTGGCTATAAGAGATGGCCAGTTGAGACTCTGTCACTCCTGTCACTAGGAATCCTCTTGAGGATTACTTTTATGTATGCCAGGAAGTTTTCACTGCACTAGGTTTCTACACCTCCATCCCATCCATCTCTCACCAGCCCACTGTGATCCTCCTGCTTCTATCCCCACTCTCTCTCTCAGTCCACCTGACAAAATCTATTCTATTTCCCCTTCGTTTGAAGATCCAGGCATCTCTGCTAGACCCCTCCTCTTTACCTAACCGTTTTGAGCCTATGAATTGGAGCTTAGCTATCATTTACCTAACAGCTAATATCCACTCATATCATATTTGTCTTCTGCCTCTGGGTTACCTCGCTCAAGATGATGTTTTTTTTTTTTCTAGTTTTATCCATTTGCCTGCAAATTTCATGCTGTCATTTTTTTTAAACAGCTGAGTAAAACTCCATTGGGTTAATGTGCTACAGTTTGTTTATCAAGTTTTCTCTTGAGGGACAGTCTAAGATTTTTTCCATTTTCTGGAAATAATTCCATTTTCTGGAATAAATCTGCAATAAACATCATTGACCAAGTGTCCTTGTGATAGAATGGAATGTCCTTTGGGAATATGTCCAAGAGTAGTATAGCTGAGTCTTGAGGCAGGTCAATTTCCAGTTTTCTGGGGAAATGCCGTATTGATTTCCACAATGACTGTAAAAGTTTGCCCTCCTACCAGCAAAGGTGGAGTATTTCCCTTGCTCCACATCCTAGGCAGTATGAGTTGTCACTTGTGTTATTGTTTTTAACTATTATGGCAGGAATAAGATGGAATCTCAAGGTTGTTTTTATTTGCTTTTCCCTGATGGCTAAGGATGTGGACTATTGCTTTAAATCTTTCTCAGTCAATGACAAATCCTCTACTGAGAATACTGTTTAGATCTGTATCCCATTGTTTAATTGGATTTTGTTTTTATAATCTAGTTTGTTGAGTTCTTTATATGTTTTGGATATTAGTCCTCTACTAGGTGTTGAGTTGATGAAAATCTCTTACCAGTGTGTAGGCTGCCACTTTGTCCAATTGATGGTGTCCTTTGCATTACAGAAGCTTCCATTTTCAAGAGGTCCCATTTTATTGTTGTTTTATTGTTGATCTTAGAGCTTGTACTATTAGGGTTCTGCTCAGAAAGCTGTCTCCTGTGCCAGTACTTTTAAGCCTATTCTCCAATTTCTCTTTTATCAGTTTCAGTGTACCAGGTTTTCTGTTGAGGTCTTTGATTCAGTTGGACTTGACTTTTGTGCAAGATGATAAACATGGATCTGTTTACACACTTCTACATGAAGACATCCAGGTTTCCCAGCATCATTTGTTGAAGATGTAAACTTTTTTCCAGTGGAACAGCACCTTAATTATGTGTCTCCTTTTAATAGCTTTAGATTGCCGTTTTATCGAGTAGTGCTCTAAAGCTGCATTGTAGTCTTCTGTTAGGGAATGATTTTTGTCTCTCCACCTTTATTTCTTAAAATACTAATAAGCAATACCTTACTTTGGGTTACTATTGCTATTATGAAAGACCATGACAAAAAGTGAACTGGGGAGGGAAGGATTTACTTGGCTTATGCTTTCACATCCATGGACCATCACTGAAGGAAGACAGGACAGGAACTCAGAAGGAGCCTGGAGACAGGAGCTGTTTCAGGGTCACAGAAGGGTGCCGCTTATTGGCTTAGTCCCCATGGCTTCCTCTGCCTGTTTTCTTAGAGGACTTAGGACCACCAGTCCAAGGAGAGCTGAACCCTGCCCTGTCAATCACTAGTTAAGAAAATGCTTTCTAGAGACTTGTCTGACCCCCAGTCTTATGGTGTCATTTTCTCAGTTGGGTTTTCCTCCTCTCAGGTGACTCTAGTTTGTGTCAACTTGGCATAAAATTAGACATCATAGTAACCATATTTGGAAACATGCCCTTTAAATTAGACCTTAAGAAAATATAAACTTGTAGGTGATTATTGTAGGGAGAGACTTCTCATTCGTTCCCAGCCACCCAGACCCAAATAATCACACAGAAGCTATATTAATTACAACACTGCCTAGCCTATTGTTCAGACTTCTTATTAACTAACTCTTATCTTAAATTAACCAATTTCTAGTAATGTGTGTATCAGCACGAGGCTGTGGCTTACTAGTAAGGATCTGGCATCTGTCTCCTTTGGCAGCTATGTGGAGTCTCTCTGACTCTGCCTACTTTATATATCTTTATTTGGTTTTCCTGTCTAGTTTTATTCTGCCCTGCCATGGGCTGAAGCAGCTTATTTATTAACCAATGGTAATAAAACATATTCATAGCATACAAAGCAGAATTCCACATCAGATTATGGTTGATATTCTTTCAGGAAAAGGAAAAATATGAAAATACTCGAAAACTTGAGGGAAAGATGATGATTTTTAAACCATGTGCAGGTGTACATGCATGCACACACACACACACACACACACACACACACACACACACACGGGGGGGGGAGACTGAGATTTTTTGGAAGAAATCAATCCCAACAAAATAGTGTTATTATAGTTCTAGTTTCCATAATTGGAAAGCTAAATTTCTGTTGTTGTGGTCATACAGACATTAGTATTTGGTTAGCAGACTGTTGAGCAATTTTATCAGTATCTCAAATGCTTCCCATGAATTGTACCTTTATATTTCTAACAATTTGACCTTGCATCCTCTGCCTATACCCAAGCTACTGTTGCTACATTTTATCTTTTCTGTGTATTATTACCCTATTTATGGAAAGACTAGTAGGATCAAGGCAAGAACTGAGACATGGAGACATATAAGACATGTATATATCACATCTCCTGATTAATGAATCCTTCAAACAATCCTTCTGTTCATTTAGAATGTTATAGGCCCGTAGATATGATGGTTAAGATGGACACTTGGAAAATCAGGCAAGGGCAGCTTCTCACTTCCATACTCAGTAGGTAACAGAGCCTGCCAATGGATATGTCCAGTGCAGTGTTATTTCCTTTGTATTTTAATAAAAAAAAAGTTTGCCTGAAGATCAGTGAGTAAAACAGCCCCACTGGCCAGCCTTATACAACAGGTATTGGTAACACAAACCTTTAATCTCAGTGGTCACACCAGTTTGGCATAGAAACCGGGCAGTACAAGCCTTTAATCCCAGTGATGCATGCCTTTAATCCCAGCCCTAGAGAGGATTATAAAATGGGAGGAGACAGCTCTCAGGCTCAGTCTCATTCTGAGGTTCCTGGAGACAGACTCGCCATTTCCGACTGAGGTCAAGGTAAGAGCCAGTGGCTGGCTGCTTTCCTTTTCTGGTCAAGTTGAACCCCAAATTCTGTCTCTGAGCATGCTCTAGTCTGAATTTGAGCATGCTCTATTTGAGAATTTGAGCATGCTCAAATTCTGTCTCTAATTTTATTAGTCATGCTTCAGTTCAGCCCCACCCTAGTTTGTATCCGAGATGAGACTGTATTTAGAAACCCCAAGTATACTTCCAGATAGACTCTAGAGGTACTTTAGTTGACCAAACCTTTCTACACTAATACAATTGGTGCAAGCTCTTTGGGGGCCTGTATTCTTTACTTTGAGTTTATTATTGAATGTTGCTGCGCACCGCCCCCCCCCCCCCCCCCCCCCCGTCTGTGCTCTATGCGCTAGAATCCAGTTTGCGAGTTTCGGGCAAGGGGCTGGAGGTTGAGGAAACACACACATAGACAGACACATGGACCTCCAATCACTGGTACAAAGGCCCTGCTTTAATAGCACCATGGAGGCTTAAATACCCAGCAGTCAATGGCCAACAGGTGAAAATCCCATCCACTGATCCTCTAGGGAAGGCATAGCTTTTAGTAACTTCGATTAGAAGGTTCTATCAGGGAAGAGCAGCTGAAGACCAGGACTCAGTTGGTCCCAACATCATGTGGTTCTTTAAGCAACAGCTTCCATCTTCATCCCTTCAGCTATGCTTGCTTTCAGGAGGCCATTAGGCCTGTGTACCACTCACGTTCCTTAGGGGTTGGGTAAGGGTCATTGGACCCATACCTGAGAATCCAGTGGCTCCTACCAGCCATTTTTATGTAATTCTATCATACTGGCCTCATTAGAGTCAGTGGGAATACTAGCCTATAGTATACTTTCTCTGGAAGGTTAACTGATAGGACTCTATCTATGAAGCTATGGGGAATCGATTATTCATATCAAGGTAGACTTTCTAGTACAACTACTTTGAGGTTGCCTATGCTGTTCATGTAGGCAAGCTCTCATCCACACTCTGCAAGTAAGCCCAACAAACCCCTTGCTTATTAAAACTGAACTTTGGGGAAATTCTACTTTATTTATTTTATGGGGACTTACAAGGGGATGGAAGATGCTGCTTTAGTCTTTCTGTAGAAGTAATCACAACAGAGCTGTGGTGGCCCTATCCATATTGTCTGGTTTCTGTCTTATTTCTTGTTTTTTTTCCCCCCAAGATCTTTGCTAGAAATCAGGGCTTTCTAGACAGTTTATGTGGCACCCATCAGTTTCTCTACCAACTCTGGACATTCATATATGGCACCTATGTTTTAACCTGGATCATATATCTCAAGATCACTACCACTCCGGACGCACTTCTGCCCTGTGCTGACATGAGCCATTCAAAAATGCACACGTCCTGTGTCTCAGTGCCAGCCTGAAATAATCTAAGCTGGGCAGTGTTTCCAGAACTTAAGGCTTTGACCATGATGTCTCTGTTCCTGGGCTAACACCACTGCCAATTTAGGCTCCTTATACCTGTTCTGCCTGTGTTCTTTCTATTTTTAATCTAATAGGGTATGCATAATTAATCTAATAATTCCATGATTCTATGCAAAGATAAGGGAATCTTCAGAAGTTCAGATAGAATCAAGGCAAAGGTCAGTTCTTCTATAGATATTGTTCTCTCAGGGACATTTCCTTTCTTTGAACTCTAAAGAACTTTCAGTCTTTATTACAAATTGGCCTTTTTATTTTAATACAAGTCTCCTCATATTTTTCTTCTCAATTATTTCATGTGAATTTTCTCTTGAAAACTTTTTTACAAAACCCCACTCATGTTCATTCATTGAAAATGTATTCTGAGCATGGCAAAATATAAAACCTCAAAGAGTTTCAAAGACAAAGGACATCCTTGTCGTCTTGCTGCATTAGTTGTGCTCCTTGTGAACGTGTTCCAACTTTAGGTGAGACAGGTGTGTTTTGTCATGTTGCAGATGCATGAGATTAAAGTTTAATGTAACTGTGTTCATCAGTGGCTTTCACTTTATATGTATACTGAGATACAGCTCCGATTCTGTAAACTCAGTCAGTTGCTTAAATGTATTTCCTTTTGATTTTTAATACTATTTAAAACTTTTAATTTGTACAGCACATTATTAAATTTGAATGTGCATGTGCATGCTGAATATACATGGTAACAACTGGCAAGAAACATTAAAATGCTAATATAATTGACAGAAAGTCACGGTTAAGGAATAATTATTTGGTTTCCTTCTACATTTGTGTATACAATTTTATTTTTCATATCCAGATTCTCTTTCATAATTAAAAATACTAGATGGAATGGTAACCATAAAAGGAAATTTAAAATATACTTATTTCTGTGCTGTCTTGTATACTAATATTTTTTCCTGACTATCTGGCTCAGTTGTCTCTCTGTATCTCTCTCTATTTTTACTTGTTCTTCACTCTTCCTAGAGTGGATTGTACAAGAAGAGTGTCATATATAAGCAAATGTTTAGAGGCCCAAAACAAAAGAAACAGTAGAAACGTAAGTAACGTAAACAGTTTATTTTAACCATCAGAAATTAGGTTATCGTTAAAAAGAATATATTATAACTTTCTAGTTTAAATATATAAAATTATTATTGCTATTATTTGAATCTTTTCCCTCTCTGTTTTTTCCCAACTCACTCCCAACTCCCTGCCCATCAAAATTTGTGTTTGTCTTTTTTTTAATCTTACAAAATCAGTTTTGTGTCATCCAAATGTCCTTGGGTATTATTACATTGTAGAATTACATTGTAATTAAAGCATTTATATTTTTCTTTTTGTTGCAAAACATGAAGATATGTTAAATATCTTCACGTTAATATAGAATTAAGGTGAAACTGTAGATGTAATTAATTATGAACATAGTTTTGAAAGTCTAGGTCCTTATGTCTAAGTGGACAGGTGAAGGCTGGGGATGTAGCTCAACCAGTAGCATGTTTGCCGAGCCTGCACACAGTCTTGTGCCTCGTCCCTAGAATTCTGCAAACTGGGTGTGTTGGTCCACATGTTATTCTAGCTTTCAGGTCATCCAGGAGGGTTAATAATTGCTTCAAGATCATACTGAGGAGCACAGTCCTGTAATCCATGCATGCCCTTTTCAAAAGTCAATTAAAAGATGAGGGCTAGGGATCTGGCAGACCAAACAAGGACATCATAAAGCATTTGAACTGTTGGGAAGAAATTGTGATCCAGCGTCTTTCCACTCAGAAAAGAAACCCAATAATTTTGAGAACAGCATGGAGATAAAAAGAGGGAGAAGCAATCACTGGTTATAATGAGAAAAATATGAGACTCCAACAAACCCATGCTATAGTTAAGGGTGTAGCTGGTTTCTGGGTCACCTCAATGATATACTTGGCTCAGAGAGTCAATTTTTGAGGGATCCATCCTTTAAAAGTCCCTCAAACCCTATCTTGATATTTTCCCATAACATAAAGGGAATGCCTTAGATAAAGCGCTGAGAGAAAGGAGCTCACCAGCCACTTTCCAATCATTTTCCGTTGAAGTATTTTCAGTGACCTTGTCAAAAGAAAATAAATTTCACATCAATAGGTTTAATAAAAAAGTAATAAATGGCCATATCACTTGTTTTTATTCTGCTCACTAGATGTCTTTGTCCAATCTATAACTTGGGAAGTGTTTTCTTTTTAGGGAGGCAAGTTGGATGATATCATTTACAAGGTTTAAGCTGTCAAATGCGCTGTCGTTAGCCCACTAATGTATGTCTGTGGGGGAAACATTCTCTTAACTGCTGTTGTTCATAAACCACTCAGTCTGTGGTGTAGTATTTTATATTTTCAGTGGAACGCCTCCTGCACGTTACAGTTCCTCTCCGACTTAGACGTGTTCTGTTACTTTCCATCTCAGGGACGGCCCATGCCAACCACTGTGATGTATTTATGCCTCCCTCCGTAATAAGAGCAGTGATATGAAAGTATCGGTTTACACTGCTACGCTAACAGGAGTCATTTAAGAAGGGCCACATATGACCCTTCTCTCCCCAAACAATCCCTTCGATTCTCTGAGAAAGGCTTGCATTCAGATGTGAGTACTTGTTAGTTGACAAATTAAAATCCCGAACAATAGAAATTTTGCATTGCACATGATTTTTTTTCCCGAGAGCTAGATAAGAATTATTTCAGGAAGAAATTGCCATCATGTGGCAGGCAATCTTCCTTCAGTTATGAGATGGGAAGATTGATGGGGTACCAGGAGTGTGTTTCAGATGTCTGGAACTCCAGCGGAGGACTCTGGCTAAGACAGTGGCAGCAGCACATGAACCCATTAGGCAGAGTTCAGGCCTGAATACCCCAAAAGCGTGGGAAATCCTATGAATGCAATGCAGCAGAGACTACGGGAGAATAGAAATCATCTTCAGGTGATTTCAAGGGTATTTGGGGGACCAGGTCTTGATAGATCTGAACTTTGGAACTAGCATTTATCGTGAGGATTCTGACAGCGTGGCACATCTAGATTAGGAGATCTCAGAAGACCAATGCAATGATGCAAGCAAGTGTTCCCGGAAGTTGATCAACAGTGAGAATGAGAAATAGAGGGAAGTGAGAATCAAGGAAACTTGTGATGGCAGATGGCCTTGTCCCAAGGATAGGATGCAAGGAGACAACACTGACAGATACTTCCAGACAATTACTTCAATTTCCAGCTGCACCCCAGGTAAAAGATGGAAGCATTGAGTATAAATAAAATAAGCGTGTACATTAATTTTTACCAGACCCAAAAATGGTGGAAATGTAGGTTTCATTTAGACATTAGACATTGCTATTTAGATTTTACCATACAATTCAAAGACAATTGGAGATTAGAATAATGTCTAATACAAGGGCAGTATTATTAGATAAGCTTGTTCTTGTGTTTTCTTAAAGTGAGTCATCTTGGAAATATATCATATCTGATGGGAAAATGTAAAGTAAAAGACAAATCATTTTCTGTTTCAAATGGTAGAAGCGGCGGTATAGTGTAGCCAGTGCTGAATTTGGATCGGGATGAAAGGCATTCCAATTCTGGGCTTTGACATAAACGACCTATGTTATCAAAGGACAGCCATCCTAAGCGTTTTTTTCTCATCTATAATAATTTGTTAAGGGCTTTTTTTGAAGTAGATGGCAGTGAACACAGAGACCCACAGCAGGCCAATATGTAGATAATCAAAGATTGCATAGCACTCAGCTCTAAAGTGGATGTTTATGACATAGCATCTCTTTCAAAGGCTCAGAGACCATTGGAAAAGGGGAGTAGGAAGATTGTTGAGAGTCAGAAACAGTGGATGATTACAGTGAAGCACTGTCTCCTGGATATATCAGAGTAGTTGAAAATATAAATGAACAGTAACTGTGACAGCCTGGATAAGACTTGTGTCACATCAAGTCAGATCACATTCCAGCAAGGAGCAGAAAGAAATTCAAGAAGCCTATCCCTAGTCAATGATGCTGTCCTTGATAGGGTAACCATGTTCCAGGAGATGGTCCTACGTGTGTGATGTTCATACTGGCAGCACGAAGTAGAATCCATAGTTTTAAAAACATTGAACACATAAAATTTGGAGGGAATACTAGTCAGGGTAGCAAAGGTATTGAAGGGGAAGAAATGGGGAGTGGACTTAGTCAATACACACTATATGAATATATGATATTCTTAATCAATAAAAAACTGAATTATAATTGTGACAGAGACTGCCATTATCCACTGTCGTTTATTCATTCTTTCTTCTATACCAGTCCAGTTCACAATTGTTGGCTGAAAAACACTCACTTTCATCTGCTTCCTTTATATGGAAAGCTGGTCACGTGATCAGGTTTTGAATGTAATTAGAAGTGCCATGTACTACCTTAAAAAGGAAAGATATGAACTATTTCCTCCCCGGTTTTTCACATCTTACCATCTTGCTGTCTGGAATGCAGATGTGCTGGCTAAGCTACAGATGGTGTACTATACAAAGAAGAAAGGGCTGTATCCGTGTCTTAAGGATAATAGAACAGCGTGCTTAAAGGAGCCTGGTTTTTGAGAACTTAATGGAGCAGAATTAGTCTTCAGATTTTTGTGGGATAGGAAATTTATTTATATTTTATTAAACTATCATTTGTGGTAAACAGAAACACTGAAAATTGATTATCTTGCAATAGATCAGGTTTAATAATTAAAATAATACAAAAAACTCCCATCAAAATTCTGGAATGCAATGGGGGTATAATAAGTTATAGTTCATTGAGGAAACTTTTAACATTAAACAAGACAGTTGTCATATAGAGCTGTTCACATCTAAAATTGTAAAATCAGTCTATCTTGATAGTGCTCAAAATGATGACAGAGACGGAACAAAAGAAACAGAAAATAAAGATGAAGGCAGATGAGCTTAAATAAGCCACAAAGAGGTCAACTCCTTTATGAAGTCCTTTTTCGTTTCCTTGAACAAACCATAATTCTCCTTTGTACCTCCAAATAAGTGAGCTTCAACCCATGTATTACTGCCCCCTTTATAGCTCTGGGCACAGTTGGACTTCCTTTAGCAATCACTGTGGAGTTTCTATTCTGTGGCAGGACCTAGTGTCTTATCAGCACTGCCACTGTGAACTCCAGGAAGGCAGGGCTCATTGTGTTCTGGTTCTACTTATGGCCTGATATATATCCCAGAAATTCTGGTTAACTACTACTTATGAGAAAATCATCTAATTTTGAAGGTAACCCAACTGTAGCATATGGTAAAAGACCTGTGATGACATGTAGTAAAAGCTTAGCTACAGCTTAAGACTGTTTGTGTATTCATCATCCAACAAAGAAGCACTAGTAGGCAGTGTTTTAAACCTGCCTTTCTTGTAATTTTAATCTTACTATCCTCTTTATCTCTAATCCTACAGCCAGTCACTCAGTAGCTCATGCCTAGTCCCATCTTTCCCTTTCTGTTGACTTTGTCCTAGGCTATTTCTGGCTAGGTTTGCTCTTCCTGGCTTCTGTTCTTGCAGACCTGCCTGGGTAGGATTACAACACTCCATCTTTCCTGCAACATAATTTCTGTCTGCTTTTATCAAACACCACTGGTAGCATCATTTACAGATATCTGTCCTTTTTTGATGAGGTGATTTTTTTTCTATTGAAGTATTGTCAGTTATAAAAGTGCTTAAGGGAAGAAACCCTTGAGCAGGAAAATAAATCATCAACAATTTAAGTTGGTAGTGTTATATCTGTTTTCAAATAAGAGAGAATCAAAGTAATAGTGACTTAAATGTAGTGGAATGTTATTTCTTTTTGTAACCGCATCCAAAAGTTGAGAGTTTGGAGCACCGCAGGTCTTGGTTTACAGAGTTCTCAGGGATTCAGGTTTTTCTTGCCACATCACTACATCTAAAAGTTCTCACTCTTAAAGTCATCTATGGCAATTAGTATTAGGTCAAGATGGAGTTATCTAGTTTTCCTTCACGCCAACAGGCAAGGGAAGAGATATAGAAAAAAGATAGAGGAGCATCCTCATTAGTTATTCAGAAAGGTTTCCAGAAGACACCATTTGTTTGTCTGGTAGAACCCATTGGCTAGAACCTACACAGTGACAGGATCAGAATTTATCACAAAGGGAGCTGGGAAACATACCTTATTCTAGGTCACCCCGAGCTCAGTTGAAGTTACCTCACTGAGAAGATAAATAAAAAGGAAGACAAGCCTAAAAAAAACCCAGGAACACCCTTTTTTTTTACTCACTTACCAAACACCAGATTAGGAGAAATTTATCACTGAGATCTGGAATATTACCCAGGTTCTTCTGTTAAAGGCGTGGTCTCCAGCTGACCAGGCTGATGAAAGGTGATTGAATCATAAGGCTGCAAATCTTATCAATGAACAAAATCATTGAGGAGTCTATAGCTGAATCAGCTACACAAGAGTGGATTCTGGGAGGTAGCATGTCACTTGGGCTGTATCTCTAGAGAATAAACTTTGTCCCAGCCCTTTGAGCTTCCTCTGATTGTGTCTGAGGTGATCAGCCTCCTTTATTATGTTTCCCACCACTGTGATGTTCTGTCTCGACACAGATTCAAAACAATGAAGACAGCCAGGCTCATGCTGAAGTCTGTGAAACTGAGAGCCAAAAATAAAAGTCTAACTGAGTTGGTGTCTATTGGTGCTGTAAAGCTGACTAGCAAGGGAATGTGCTTAGCTTTTTGAATGAAATTTGTGGAGTTGTCTAGTGGAAAATTTTAGAAAAGGTCTACCTTCCTAATAAAAGTAAATAAATAAAATAAGAGAGAGAAGAGAGCTGCTTAGGTTATTTTCTTATCTGTTAGGCATTATTTCTAGACCATAAATGCCAGGATGCTTCTGCAGTGCAAAGCTGAGGGAGTCAAAGTGGAAATGGACATAAATGATTATGAACTGATACGATCGGGGAGTCTCCGAATGGCTATAAACTTCTGCATATGGAGTATGTACAACTTAATGTCCATATGCTTATGCCATGATTACTAGGCAATGTGTCATGTGCAGCTAAAAGCAATAAAATTAGCACAGGCCTTAGCAGAATGAAGCTGAAATCTTTGATAGAGTGGGTAATATGCCTTAAAAATCTAGCTTTTCCTGTCCTTAATTTCCCTTCTACATTCCTTCTTCCCTTTCCTATAAAAAAAAAAGAATTATACCCATCCACCATCATGCATAACTTGTACCTTTCAAGGTCAGATCTACAAGCAAAGAACCTATAAAACAACCCCATGGGTCAGATACACCAATCGTACAACCTTCACAACATAACATTAACCTGAAAGATTGGAGATTTTGTAATTAAAAGTTAAAATGAAAATGGCTTTTGACTCCATGACTAGAACTATCTACTAATGAGCTGGGGAGATGGTTTATGGTACCCAAGGCTGTTTTCAGGTCCACTCATGCATCTGAAGACACATACATAAGCCCTTCCTCACACAAGTGTACTTCAACATGTTCAAATGAATATTTAAGCACACATACACACACTATATTCTTAGATTCATTATGATTTTGTGTATATAGTTTCTACATTCGATATAAACTATCATTTACATCTATGTATAGCTTTCTATGAGACTCTTTCTCAAGGGAAGTATACTAGACAATGCCTCAGCAGAAAAATAAAAGCATACAAAAGTGGTATTTGTGAGGAGTACGGAGGAAAAATAATCAGGATTGGGGGTGCTATCCAGATAGCAAAGCACCCAGGAATTGCTGACATTGAGTGGTAATTGTTCCTCACATTAATAATAACAATAATATTGATAATAATGTTTTCTTCTAGTAATACCAGAGAAGCTGCAGCTCTGACTAGGAATTCAATCTCCACTAATATGCAGTTTGGTTCATAGGATCATGGAAAATAATCCTTCTTGACTGTTCCTCTTTTGCTCCGGTAGGCTCTTCCATTTGGCAAACCCAAGAGGACACCAGAGAAAAGACATAACCCAGCTTACATGCTCTCCAGAGTCTATTAGATTCCATGGCATCGTATATAGGTGCAGGTGGAGAGTGTTTCTCTGACATTCGTCAAGTATTGGTGCTTGACTGGGAGTATCACAGTGTTTGTTATCATTTATAAAATAAATGCTGTTGAATTAAGAAGTGGGAAATATTGAACCATTGATGTGTGACCTAAATAAATGTGTGACCCTCCTAGTTTAGAGTTTAGAGGTATGGTTTGGCTAGTGGAAGTGTATGTCTTGGTGAACTTTGAAGATGACGTTGACCAAATGACATTGACCCTGGATGTGCTAGGTAATTCTATACTCAAGCAGGGTGCAAAACAGGACTGAGATGATCACAATTCCCCAAGAGAAAAAAAGACATTTCCCTAGTAGTTCCTTTGTAGGGAAAGTCATGTAAAATGCATCTCGTGTGTGGATTGCCAAACCCACACAAGTTCACAGTGAGTGCTGTGTGATGTTCTTTCTCTTTATCCATCTTTGCTAGAGACACAGGGGTAATCTTACATTTCATTCTAGCTGCATCATTACGAAAGCCAAGTTATTAGACCCTGCTTTTGAGGAGCTTGTCAATCACAGACACGAGCAGGCTGCTGACAACATTTTTCAGAAGAGCAAATTTGAACCTAGGTGAATGAGCCTCTGAATATCAAGCCCAGGACCCCCTTAAATCACCAAAGAGTCTGCATAGAAGTTTGGTTTTTGGCTTGTAAGGCATAACAAAGACAAGCTATTTTGTCCGTAATGATGTAACTGAACCTTTGCATTGGTATACCAGGAGGAGAACATGACAGCTACCTGATTTCTGCATAGGACAACTGATGAAACAGAAGGCTGGGAGAAAGGAAGTCATAGAACGAGCACTTAAGGAGTTGTATGCTGCAAGGCTCATTGCAGAGTTTGGGGTTACTTACTGAAGCTTGGCTGACCCCAAGGCAGCTATATCACCAAAAAGCCCACTCCAGGAAGAGTAATCGATGAGTGATGAAAGCTTCATCCCTGCCCCAGCTTGCCGGCAGATCCATGAAAATCCCTTCTCTCTCCAGTGCTCGCAAAAGATAGGAGAGGGACCTGGTGAGAACCGTAAGTTACAGACCTTGGTGAAGCTGACAAGTTTCAGTAAGTTCTTGATTCTTCTGAGGAGTCCTCTCTCTAGAAAGTTATGATTCAATCGGGAGGAAAGAGCTACTCGGTTCATTTATTTTCTTTATCTGAGAATTGGTTATAGTGATCACCAAAGGCTGGATGAAGAGGAAGGTTGGCTATCAGTTACCAAGGCACAATTAGATGGAAGCTCAGCCAAGTATATATCATATAATCACAAATAGAAGAAGCACCTAAAGGCCCCAACTATGAAATAACAAGGTAATGAAGACATTAATCTGATTCAAATACACACACACACACACACACACACACACACACACACACACACACACTTAGGTATTGAAATATACTGTCCCTTGTATGTATACTTTTCACATTATTTCAATTAAAAGAAACTGTTTAAGGGAGTTGGAAATCTTACCAGATGATTGATTTGATCAGCACACACCATGTATATTCATCAAATTGTTACACATTATCTCAATGAGTTTTACAATTAAAATAAAATAAGAAAAGTTCTTTTTATCTCAGAACTGCGCCCAGAGACAGCATGTTATCTCACAGGATTGGGAGCAACTGCCGACTCTGAGCCAATGCAGATATGCTGGGATGCAAATCTTTTCTTGGCCAGGATATCAGGTTTTTCTTTTCTGTTCATTAATTTTGAGTCATAAGGAAAATAGAAAATATATGGCTAATTTTCTGGAACTGTAGACCTATTATTGTGGCCCCAATTCTGACTTAGAATCCCGAGCGTGCTCTCATAGATACATGCATAATTATAAATATTTTGGTGATCTCTCAATACAGTGGTTTTAATTCACTTGTAGATATGGGGAGCCAAAGAAGAACCTGACTTTCATGGCTGGACGAGTCAGGCTTCGTTTCTGAAAGAATGAGCATGTTTAACTGAACTCCTATATCTCCAAGAAAAAAAAATGCATCTGAGATTTTTTTCAATGTGAAAAATATTAACAAGGACATGTAAGAGCTCAAGAATATAATTGTAGTCACAAATACTGATTTTTAGATATACATATTATTTCTCTTACAAATATATATTTTATTTCTGTTATTGCCAATCTACTGATGTAAAATTGTCTTAGGGGCAAATTTTTACTGTTTAATTAATGTAATGTTTTGAAATGTTCCTGTTGTTTATGCTATGAACTAGTAAAATGGTTCTAAATATTTGTAATAATGTTTTTTATATTCCTTAAGTTTTAAAATAACAAAATGCTCTATGGGAGTTATTTGTCAAATCTATCACATCATGAGTAACACAAACAATGTGCCCATTAGATTCCACCGATGACCACTGTCTCTCTCTGGTCTATAAAGCATGAGAAGCCAAGGAACAGGATCAAATTTCCAAAGTTGAAATTGACTCTTCTTACGGTTTAAGGATGGGATTTCTGATGAGTCGCATACAAGTTCCGTGGAAGAGGAATTGAGGATTTTTATCAAAATAAAATGTCTTTGAATAAAGCTTACGATAAAAGGAGACTGAGCTTATAGATTAGATCCTGGGTTGTTTCCCTTTCATGTCAACGTAGAAAACTGATACACTCTGGTAAGCAGGCAAATCAGGCATTATTCAAGATAGGAGAGTCTGCCTAAGGACAGGCTAAGATTTCAGCACAAAGACATGTGTGCACAATTAAGTTTTGTTTAATGTTGATTTGACGTGACAGATGGGAAGAGATGTGATGAAAATAGGACAGATTAAGAGACTATCTTAACCATTCAAAACTACAGCAAAGGCGTTTACTATAATTCCTGCAATCAATCTGGTCCTTTAAATTTATTGTACGATCAAAAAAAAAAATCAAAGAAAAAAAGTTACTAACCTGGAACGTGCCTACTCATGCTTGTCCTTCAAGTGTGCATATTGATAGAAGTTAATGATTTCTTATTTTATCTGGAAATCAATCAACAAACAAACTCCTCCTCATCTTTTTGAATTTATATATTGCCTTCCAAGGTTTGTATTTGACTTTCAAAGTTTCCCCTCTTTAGGTAACAACAGAAGTAAAAGCATAGGCATAATCAATATATATGCATGGAACTTCTTTGACTTAAATAATTGAACAGAGAGCAATTTGTCAGGATAGTCGATCAAAGTTGATATACTAGGATAGAAGAGAGAAAATAGACAGATTTCATATTTTTGCTGAATATAGTATATATTATCTTTCGGTCACCCAATGTGTTTGAATTCCTTCTCACCAAGAACCAGTCCTTCAGTTGTTTAATTTAACCCTGTGCTTCAGTGGTTAATCAATTTAACCCTGTGCTTAAATTAAATTCTAACATTATCTACCAGGAAACTGCTTTATCTGGGCTCACAGGTTAATTAATTAGGACAGCAGAATGTGGCCATCCTACACTCTGCGGAAGGTTTGCATTTTAGAGAACTGTACGCGTGGTGGTTAAATATGGCCATTGTGGGTGCAAATGGAAAAGACTATCACATAAGATGCCTGAATCTTTTTGCCTCTACAGATCCCACCTCTCGTTCAACTTTAAGTAGTCAGGATAGCCATGGGGTAACTTAATGGAGGGTGGAGTATCAATTATTCCACCGACTCATTAGATTTCAGGTTAAAGCCGTTTGTGTATTTAATGAATCGTGTTTTGGTAGCCCTTGAACATAATTTCAAAATTCCTTTAGTTTCCTCATTTATTTTAAGTTATAAAATCAAGTAGAGCCTTTGGAGTGAACAGAGCAAGTTAAAATCAGGATCTGCCCTTGGTGTATGGGATAATCCAACAGACAAGCAAGAATGAGGAGCAGAGCTCAGCAAATCCAGTCAGGAGTGACATCCACGAACAGTGAAGGACCCCTTCTGGCAGGGAAGAATCCTACTCTTCACTGTCATAAAGAAATCGGAACTCATTCTCAAAATTAGTCAGATACCTTCAGTGCTCCGAGAGGTGTTTTAAGAACAAGACTTGAACATCGATAAGATCCCAGCGTTTCTCTGAAATTTTGATGTTCACTCTTCCATCCCCCATCTCCCTAGCTCCATGGTGGTTTTACAAACGAGCCACCTGGAAAGCACAGGAGAGGAGCTGTGGGAACAGCAACCTAACTGCTGCTGGAAGAGGGGAGAGCAAGGCAAAAAGCACACAGCTCTGCCCAGGAGACCTGTTGCTGACTGGCTGGAGGCAGGCCCCTAGAGGTTACTTTAGTTGACTCAAAGTCTCCTCAGTAAAGAAATCCTGTCTCCAGGGATGTTTATCCTCAGCCATGGGTAATTACTTAAATACCTGAGCTGTTTGAGACAGTGCTACCATGCAGAGAAAACAAGAGGCTTTCCACAGACATTAGGAGAAAATCTGAGGAATGTTATTTCCCTAAGAGATCGTAACATGGTTTATTTCTTCTGCTTGCAGGCACGTGCTTTTCTGGAAGCATTGTTACAGTAGATCTTTGGTAATCCATGTGTCGTTAGCAAAAGTGTGCTAATAAGTTAGTCTGAATAAGTTTGAATGAATTAGTTCTCATTTTATATAACTGCAATGTAAATGCCGAGCTGATGAATGAATTCATCAAGGACCAAAAAGCTCTTAAAACCTCAAGAATATTTTATTTCTTATTTGGAGGTCACTATAAGGAAAAATATTATCCTGTTAATAAAGGGGTTAACTCACTTATTGAAGAAAAAAAAAGAGTCTCTGGAGCTGGAGTTGTCATTCAATGCTAGAGCATATGTTTAACAAACCTGAACTTGAGTTCAGGCCCTAGCACAAAAAGGAAAGAAAAAGAAAGAAAAGGGAAGAAAAAAAGTTTCTTAGACTTAATCACATAAAACTTAGCTTGATGTTGTATGTTGTACACAGAACCACACCTAAAACAAATGAGTCATGAAGACAAGAAATAAAAAAGTGTATAAACACACACCAGGCCAGTGCAAATACGAGAGCAGAGATTGCACTTAGTGTACTAACTGGAAAATTGAATCCATGCTCCAAAACAACTATGGAGATATTTAAACCTTTAAATGTACAAGTCGGAGTATTTATGAGCAGTATAACACCAGTGTTCCCCGTGAGAACACGATACCATGTAGTTTCTTCTAGTACGAAGCATAAGAATAGCAGAGAAAGACTTGCAGAGGGAGATTTTAGTCAGCATTTCAGAATTTGGAACAGCCCACTAGAGCTACAAAAGGGGAGTAGAGTTATCTAAGGACCATGTTCTCACTCATGCATGTGCAGAGAAAAACACATGTACTCAAAATTTCTATTTCATGGAACTCGGTGATAATAATAAGAATCAACTATGAACCGAAATAGAGAAAAAAACTCTAAGAAACTCTTAAACATGTAAATAGTACATGCAATGAAACTAAAAACTAGAAAAAGTGAGGCTGGTGGTAGTGAAAAAAATGAATAAATAATAGAAAATTTTATCTTAATATTCAGGCCAATAAAATATCTCAATAAAAAAATCTCAATTATCCAATACCCAGAGAAGCATGTTAATGAAAATACATGTTAGAGTCAC
The DNA here is from genome assembly GCF_982192425.1 of Myodes glareolus. Classification (NCBI taxonomy): domain Eukaryota; kingdom Metazoa; phylum Chordata; class Mammalia; order Rodentia; family Cricetidae; genus Myodes; species Myodes glareolus. The sequence continues at coordinate 8,652,290 of NC_142044.1, read as the reverse complement.
TGAATACAGCTAAAATGCTTTGAGTTTTATGATCAGGTAAATATTCATGTCTTTAAATACAAGGAAGATGAATAGTAAAAAAATTAAATGAAATACCCAAAATAACAGCATAATGGTAAGAAAATATACTTATCAAAATGTAACAGGAAGTTTAGAAGGAAATATTAAATGCTTGAAAAGAAAGAGTAATATTAATAACTACATTCAAATCTGCGTTTTCAGTTAAAAATGCCAAAATGATGCAAAAAGACCATTTGAGAAACGATAGGAGAAATTAACGGTAGAAAAATTAAAAGAATATTCAAAGCTAATTCAACTCTGACTCTAGGAAAGAGCAAAATCTCTGTTACCCTGTTACCAAACACTTAGAAACCTAGCAACAATCTCCCAAACAATACACTAGCTTTCAACATTTTCAAAGAAATTTGATTTACACTGTGATACATACATGAACAAGATACTCAAAGTTTCAGAGTATGCAACATGACTGAAAGCTTCAAAATCCATTTTATGATTTAGGCATTTCATTAATTTCAGTAAAAAACTGACACTTGTATAATGGGAAAACACCAACTCTATTATGAATACTGATATAAGACGTTCATGTCTACCTATATTTCAGGAGACTGCACTTTCTATGGGGGCTGGTGTCTAAGCAACACCCTAATGGATTCTTTTATACTTTGCAAAACTCAGAATCAAGAGAACAGATTATATAATAATTAGTTCAGCAACAAAAATGTCAAATTCTCAAAAAAAATGAGGAATTAGAATCAAACTTGTACATTTTCCTTTTGGAAGCAAGAATCATTTTAGATATCTAACGTAAAACATTTTCCGTATTTATATTGACTTGATCAGAGTTGATGATGGATGGCTATAGGGTGATGCGGATATTGATTAGCTAGGAGGCTTTACCTATTTTCATATTACCTTCTAAACTGGTGCCCTCACCTTTAGATGAGAAAATGAACTGTAAGAAATTGGCACCTGAAAGCCGGCGCTGTTGACTTTTCCTTAGACTCTCATCACTGAACACCATTTAAGCTGTGACACTTTGGTCTTTTCCTTAAAAAAGTATTGTTCATGCTTTCTTTAAGTTGTGCAATAAAAACTGTTTCCAAATACTTCCATGAGATGAAAGCTCCATACTCAAGCAATTGATCTTTTTGCTTATGCAGATAAGGAAGAGTCAGTTTTTACTGAGAAATCAGATTTTGGAAAGATTTCTTTAATATTAATCCCGTTCCTTCTAGGTAGTAGGTAGTACCTGATGTACCAAGGATACAGCTATGAAGAAAACAAATTCCGATAAATGTAATTATCCCATGCAAATAGCATTAATCAAGTTCTTCAGTTTTAAATTCCATCGCGGTTGGATAAGGAACCTTGAAGCAGAGCTTCCTCAGAAACCTCCCTGGTGACCTCTGTCAAGGAAGGTCAAGGTCATTGGCTCTCCTGCTAACTCTCAGGCGCGAGTCATTTGTCAGGGTGCCTCTCTGGAGTAGCTGACACTTGGGTTCTGCTTGTCCTGAACACCGATGCCTGGCATGCAATCTTAACCTCCCAAGGGCATATTCCAGGAAGAAGCATCTAGTTACCATAAAGTAATCTTATTCCACAGAGTACCAAGGGGGAACTAGCAGCGGGACAACACTCTTGTGGCTCAGGGTTTCTTATACTGGATACAATGCTATAAAAAGAAAAGCGTGTTCTTGAAAAAATTATGGATCAAGTACATTAGTCAGTTGTCAGGGTAAAAAACACTGCAATCAACAATTCTTCCTTGGGATCCCCGACATTTTGTTTGGCTTAATTGGCAAGGATAAATAGAGTAGGGAAAGAGTTTGTGTTTTGCTATCGAGGGAGCATCTGGATATAGGTCAGTAGTAAGGAAAGCCACTAACTGGGTAACCAGTGTACACTTTAAACCTGCTTAGTAACAAAGAATTTTGTTAACATGATATTGACATTGTCTCCAGTTACTATGCATAAAATGCAACTCATTTAATATTTGCCAGTGGGCATTATCAGATAAGGAGAGACCTAGATTCACAGGGCGCATCTGCAGAAGTCACACACAAGGAGCAAACAAGACAAGTATCACGGGGAAACTTCACCCTGCCCTGGGACTTCAGCCGAACAATCTTAAACTCGACACTTACCCAAGAGTGTTTTCTGCTTTTGTAAACAGGAGTCTGGCATAGAAATCATTAATAGTTGCCATTTCCAAAGGCTGTACTGCCAGCCCTTTCTCCTTAAATAAATCTCTCTGTGTGAGTTCTCTGTAAACAAGTACAAAGATGCTTATCTTTGGTCAGAGTCTCACTTCACTGTTTCCCATTTCCCATTGGAATGATCTAGTTCACAAAGAAAGCATTGGTCTTCAGTGTCAAGGGCGAATCTTGTGGATTCCACTAGATTCAGAATCTACTGGATTCCCGAAGATGATTCCAGCAGGACAAGTTCTCCTTAGTGCTACGATAGGACTCAGGGTGAACTCTATGAGAGTAGTTGACAGAGGTGAAGCTTGCCCATTTCTTCTTAATGTTTACAGAATATAATTATATAACAAAGTTAGATTACTTTAATCAAATAAAAACTGCCACTGGCCGATAAGTGGTCCAGAAGAATGTTGCTGTGCCTGAAACAGAATGCTCTTGAAACTCAAGGCATTGAATGCTCACTTAAGTGAACGCTGAGAAATGGCGTCAAGCATGTTCTAGATTAAGCAGAAACACTTTGCGTCTAAAGCAAATTGGGGATAAATGAGGAGTTGGGCAACCTTTGTGGTAAAATAAGCGGCACTTATTTCAGTAATTATAAAATCTTGGTTGCTTTTTCATTACAATAACTGAGTGCTGGTGTTGGGTCCTGCAAAGGACAATTTTAAAAAGCCAAATCAAATTTGTTTAGTCAGGATGAGAGTAAATTCTCTCCTAATGGAATAGAAATATCATGTCAATCAGAAAGTTAAGCAAGAGGCAATTGCTAGTGACAGGAGGGTTAGCTTCGCACCAAACGTCTCACACCTGCACTTGTCACTCGTGGGGTTGTAACCCCCAGCACACGCCATTTTACAGATTATGTTAACTAGCTCATTATGGCTTTGCTTACCATGGAAATTAGATTCTAAAAGCAAAGGATATTTATATACTTGTTACCAATTTCAAAAATAGGTATGGGAGAAAGATAATATCAAACAGATTTACATTTATTTGTTGAAATAGTGGTATCCAGAATGACGATGAGAATCAGATGTTAAAGAATTATAAAAGCATTTCGATGAAAATAATGTAATAAGCTGACAGTTCTACCCATTAAGCAGTCTCTAAAGACCTTACTTTGTAGGATCGAGAAATAATTAAATCCAAATTGTCATGATAATCATAAACAGTTGTGTTGTGTAGAGGGAGTTTTAAAAATAGGATATAAAAGTTTCCCATCTAATCTCTTCCACTTTCCTCATTAAATAAAACTGTCTCCAGAAGAAATCAAAACCTCTTCCTTATTAGACGTGCTGCCCTGGTGTGAGAAGAAATGGGAGTGCTTATTTCAACCAAAAACCACGTTGCTGACTGATAATTAGGTGTGCTGTGTGCTAATTGTTGCTGATGAGTTTGTTCAGGAAAGGTTAAATTTGAGGGATGGGAAGGTGGCCTAGCAGTTACTGCTCTTTCAAAGGACTAGAATTTGGTTCCTAGCACCCATATTGGGGGCTCACAACTGCCTACAACATCAACCCCAGAGGATCCAATACCTGTTCTGGCTTTCATGAACACAACCCGAACACACACACACACACACACACACACACACACACACACACACACACACATATTTTGGCATTTCAAAATCCTTGAATTGAACAGTAAATATATGAACATTTTCATTTTAATATGGGCATACTTAGGGATATTATTATATATGTAAGACAGAATATCACATCTGCAAAATAAGATTTGCCTTTTAAAAATATCCCCAGTACAAAGAATACTTTTAAACACACATGAAACCGCCACTATAGAGTCTCACTTAAGGAGATGAGTGTAATGCATCAGCCATATGTTTGGCATAACTTCATCAACACCCTTTCTTAGCTCATCATGATTCCAATGCTTTGTTGCCTTGCTGAATGGCTTTGTGAATCTGTTTTTGCCCCATCATCAGTTTGGATCTGGTTACAGTTATGAAGCTGAGGTCAGTCTGGCATGGATAATCTTAGGACTTGGAGACAGTCTAATACATCAGGGCCATGACATTCTGTAACATGCAGGTCAGTCTGTATTTTCAGTAGGCATTTCACTGTAGTGGTGTCTTTGCTATGTGTTACCAATGCTTTATTTCACTATACAAAAATCATCCACAGAACCACATTTCTGCCACAGAGTTTTCGTTGTTAGAAGACATGTACTGAGGGCTATTCTCGGGAAGAGTTCATAAAATTGTTAGTCAGCATGTTCATTATATTATCATTATTTAAGGAATTTTAAATTAAAGAGTAGTTGAGTCAAAGCTGAGATTATCATTTTTCTATTGTTATTCACACTTCCCAGGTTTCCCTCTATGTATTATGCTTTTCTCGTTTAAACATGCAGTTTAGAGCACGGCATTATTAAAAGCTATGCTCTAGTTAGTTCATTCTCATGGAGGAGTTAGAACTGTGGTCCACACAGTTTCAGAAGTGTGAAAGGTTGAAGAGTTGTCTCATAAGACTAAGGAATTCTCAGTCATCAAAGGCAGGTTACAGGATAGAGATGAGGTTAAGCAAAAGATGAACAAGAGGTGTTAGAATATAATCTTATGTTGTTATGGTAGAGAATACGTTTAAATATAAATATGATATTTGGGTGGTAAGTTGAAGGGCGATTCTCTTTTTTGGTTTTTAAATACAGGATTGACTATTATTTTCCAATTTATACAATATTTGACTTCCAATACTATGCCATGGCCAAGGTTACATAACTTAGAACTATTTTTTTAGTTCTACACTGATGAACTCTTCCGAGTGTTTCTGTTTCATATAAAATAGAAAAAAATAGGACCTTGTAAGGTCCTGGGGGGAAATTATTTTATACAACTTTTTGGAGAAATGATATTTATCTTGCTGTGTTCTCAGAGAAATTAATATCTGTCATACATGATAGCTGCAGTACTCCAATTAGACATGAATTAGGACCCTTTGTCCTGTGCCTTCCGGCCTTATCCTAGTTTTCTTTATGATATTGCTATTTCTATAAAATATAAAAATAGCTATAATCATGTGTAGGTGTAGAATTTTTTCAGATTCCTAAGACTTTAGAAACTATTTAGACCTTTGAAAAGTCACTTACATAAGTAAGTTGTATAGAAAGTCTTGAAATTCACCATCATATTTGTGGTTTCACTAAATATGTTTTGACATTAAAAACTGAAGCGTGTGTTCTGGTAACCAAAATTAGAGAACAGTGTTTGGGTTTTTGCTTGAAATGATATGAAGAGAAATTTCAGAGGCTAGACTGAGGGTTCAAGGTCATAGGAAGATGTAGAGAAATCATCATAAAAGACAAAGCCTCTGCCCAAAATGTCTTGGAAATTGATAAACAAATGGACACAGAGAATAGTAAGTGCTATAAGAACACACACAGAGAAGAAGAAGGTGGGGAGGGAGGGGGCCAGGAAGACAGGACAGGAGAGTGAACTGACCTGAGGGAGAGAAAGGACAGCTTGCTAGAAAGTTCTGTGAAGAAAGAGCCTTCTAGACAGGAAAAGCTACCAACACATGCAGAATATTCATGGTATAATTTTATGTGAACCAGGACTGATAAACTTATTCAAGGCAACCTTGTCAAACAAAATGTACTTATATGCATTAGCTCAATGACATATGAATGGAAAAGGCAAGTTGCAGCATTGCATTGCTCATGACAGGTTATGGGACTTTTAAAACCCAGAGTATATACATGCTGACGTATAACCCAGAATAGCTACTCATTTCTGTAGCTAGTTTACTTCTGCGAAAAGTGGAAATGGGGCATAATGATGATTAGGACCTCACCTAGAATGTTTTCCTTTTTAATTTAAGCAGAAAACTAAAATCAATGGATAGCTAAGAAAGTGCGTACCACGCTGACAACTTCTGTGTGTTCTGAAAATTCAAAGATGAGAATGTCAATGCGACAGGATTCAAGTGATATGAACCTAATCTTAAAACTAGTTCAAGGACAGAGAGTGAAATCCTGGGAGCCAAGCCTCGGAAAGAAACACTTTCAAACGGAATGTGTTATGGTCTCTGTGTGGCGGCATTGTGAGGATATTTGTTTTCAATCTTTGCTCCAGATGGTGGCTTACTAAGTGGTCTGAGGACATAGGAAGAGTGGCCTACTAAAAGAGAAGGTGGTAGTTAAGAGAATTAATGAGGTAGATCTTCGGGGAAGATGTCACTCTGTCCTTTTGGTTGTTGGGACAATATCATACATCCTTACCCTCTATAATGTTCCATAATCTCTTTTTGAAAAACATGTTTGTTCATTTGATTTTCAAACAAATTTGCTGAAGTGTGATTGGCATAAAATAAACTATGGACTTAAATTGTCCAACCTAACGTGTTTGCCCACATCTATATGCCATGAATTCACCATCATAGATGCACAATGAACAAACTGCATCAACTCCCAAGCTTTCTGATGTCCCTTTGTAGTTCTCCCTTGACTTGACACTGATGACCACTTTGTAGGCTTTTCAAAGAACCAGAACCAGAACATGTAAATCATTTTAAATCTTGCCATGCACTCAGCATGGTTATTTATTGATCTATCCACCTGATCCTGATAGCATACATTAAGAGCCCATTTCCTTTTTCTTAATGAATAGTATTCTAATAAATAGATATACTTCAATTTTTGGTTTGCTTAGTCACTGGTAGTCACAGAGGCTCTTGCAAGTCTGGGACAATTACAAGGAAAGCTGCTATGAGCATTCATGCCCATGTCTTTGTATGGACATATTCTTTCTTTTCTCTTACAAATACAGTCTATTTTTAAATGTCCAAAGTAGAAGAGTTTCTATTTCCCTTGAGACTCTTCTGTAAGGCAAGTGTTACCATAGTGAAGATGCTTTGGGTTAAGTTAGACCTACGCTTCCAGTTCTTTAATTGATTCACTTAACCAAATCCAAACTCTAACCAAAGATCTTTAAATTTGACAGCTATATTTTCTGTCTCTCTACTTGCTAATTTGATAAACACACACATTGGGAGTCATTTTTATTTGTTTTTGATGTATCTGTCATTTTAATCACATGGTTATTCTGCCTCTTTGCTTCTCAGCTCATAGTATGTCGTTCTAGGTGATGGCGAGTTGCAATGTCCTTAAACATGAAAGTTGAGTGACAAGGCTGTTCCTAACCTTCACCATTCATACACACACACACACACACACACACACACACACACACACACACACACACGCACGCACGCGCGCGCACACACACACGTTCTAGCCCCATTCTTAGTTCTGGTTCATTTGCAAATATTTACTGATCAGTTTTTCAGCGGTTAAATTTGTTAGAAGTACGATCAGTGGGGCAGACAGGCAAAATGGCTGAAGTGGTAGTTTAAGACAGAGGTGCTCAGCCATTTCTATTCTTCACTCCTTAACTTCTTAAGAAAGCAGTGTAATGAGCCACAGGTTTGCTTCTTCATTTGTACATGGAGAGAACAATAGTCCCTGTCAACCCTATCTGGAGCCTCAAAATGAAATGAGGTAAGTGGGGTGCTCAAGAATTCTTACACCATGCAAATCCCTTCGCAATTAAAAAAAAAAAAGGGTGAAGCCTCATTACCAACACCTTAAAGCAGCACCAACTCATCTGGACCTTGTAGAGTATGATGGTATCTCAGCCCCACTCCCCCCACCCCCAGATGCTTGGGAGGCCTTATCCAAGTGATCCCTGAAAACTGAGGGGCTTTCGAATCTGCAGCTATGAGCACGTGAACCAACTTTCAACTTTTGTTGCTAGATCATGTCTCCTAACCATTGCTCTCTTTAGTTTGGAGCTGTTCCCGTAAGAACCTTCACAGAAATGGAATAAACATCTTTGAAATCTAGCCTTTACTAACAACAATAGGATGTTTACCACTGGTGAAATCTGTGAAGAGTTTTGGAGGGGGGTCACTAGATAACCTCTGCTCTACCAAATATAGAACATGTTTAGAGATATGGACTGGAGTTGTAAGCATGCAACTCAGAGTATTGCAAGCTTCATTGATTTGATGAAACTGATTCTGATTGAGTCTTTAGGCCTGCAATGTAACAAGTTTTCTAAGCTTTTCATTTTGTAATTAAACTTACTCTTTCCCTCCGTATTAGAAATATGGACAATGACAAGTATCTTTGACATTGTCAGGCTGCAAAGTACAGAAGTGTTACATTCTAGGGAACAGCCCTGCCACGTCCCAGAAGGAGTGACTATGTGGAGATCTGGGGTCTTTTGCTGAATCTGTGGTCTGTTTCCATGATCATGCATTCCTCTTGCTTTTAGGGGAAGCAGTGGATGGGAGGCAGGGGAAAGGAAAATTGTGCTTGGATGTTACCCTTCCCTGTGGAACTTGTCTCTTCTCTCTACCTTCCCTGCACACAGCAGGGATTTCCTGCAGCTCACGGAGTAAGTCACCTTGTTGAGTGAGAGGATGCGTTTGAGTTTCTGTCGGTGCATCTTGAACATCCGAGCCCTCCCTATCACCTCCCTTGGAGTCAGATTTGTGGTTCTTGCCCATTTTCCCTCAGCCTGGGGCAGAGTCCTCAACACCATAGAACACAGAGTGACTTTAAAGTGAGTGCAATCCTGAATAAAGAGGACCTGGCAAGGGTGGAGATGGAGAAGTTTGCCCTTGGTTCTCTAGCCAGAGGGGAAAGTACTAATCTTAACAAAACATTTCTCCGCTTTCAAGGCTTTCCCGGGACTTTGCAGGAGACCCCACACTTCCTTGTATACTCATTGAAAACATTCAAGAGAGAACATGTTTCATTTCCTCTGCACATGAAGACAGCATGTCAGTCCCTCTCGAATCCTTTTAAATGGAGACAAGGAGATACAAAGCTTCGCAATCTGCCAGCTTCAATGTTTGAAGCTCGCAGGCCGTTGTGGTGCTTGATGCCAAGGGATCGCAAGCCAGCTCCATCCTGCAGAAAGGATGCTCTGTGCAGCTCCTGTGTTGCTCCAGCTGTCTCCCTTCCGCTCTATCTTAATCATGTCCCTGCACTGATATCCTATAAGGAAGATTGCAATCCTCAGTGGCACTTTACTAAAACCCAGGAAAGGAGTGTGCTCTTTGATTGACGGCTTCCTTTGCGATGCTGTGACCTGTAGCCTTTGAGGTTTGGTAAAGAATTTTCTAAAATTTTTTTCCAAACACATTCATACTATATCTGGCAAGACAAAGTGTGGCTGTTTATCCCCTGAAGATCAAATGAGGAAAATACAAGCCTTGCTGAGCTGTATTGATTCATATAACACTGATAAATAGGCTTGTGGACAAACTAAATGCTAAACCGCCTATTACCATCACAAAGCACATTGCAGATTGCATTAGTGGAGAGAGAAGATTATCATTTTTGCCTGAAAATTAATTGTTTATTTCTTTCCTTTGATCCTGCTATTTTTTTTACATAACAATTGAACAGATATAGAAATAAGTCCTTTTCTGTTATTTCTGAATCTTATTGAGTAAAAAAAAAATAAGATTTTCTTGTTGATGGTAATGACTTCTGAGGGTTGGAATAATGCCAACTCCTTTCCAAAATAAATGTTCCTTATCCTGCTTCTCTTTCTTGCTCCCTCCTCCCACACACATCCCACAGGTGAATTGTTGCTTTGAGTATAAAATATCTTTTATTTTATTTATATCCCCCAAAGTAGCCTGCATTTTGCTTGCATGGTGCAAAGTTTAGCTCTCTGTGATGTTCTTACATCCAGGCAGGCTCTGCACTGTGTCTCCTAATGTCACATTCTGTTTTCACTATGGAAGAAAAATCACAACTCGATATATGGAGTGAGTTCATTCATCAATTAAATAAGCTTCATCTAAAATGCTTCAGCACATTCTAATTGCTCATTTATAAACATTCTGACAAAAGGGACATCTTAGATGACAGGCATTAATGACTTACTAGAAGTAAAAAATTCCGATCTTTTCACAACTCGAAAAGCAAACAATTCTCAGGTTTTCCCCCAGAAAGAGAAATACGATCTGTTTTAATGTTTTCTGTGCTCACTAATTGTTTTAACTATATGAAAACATTGATTTGGAGAATTCAAAGTCACTTATGCCATGAGTACTTTCCAAGGCCAATTAAGCCTTGGAATTTAGCAGGGATATAAAATAGGAAGTCTGTTTCTCTGTGGAAACAGCCCCATCTTCTCTAGGGTCCTATTTTGTTCCATATTCCAGATGATCCCACCTAATCTTGGTTCCTAACTCATGCCCAAAGAGACCACAGGCCACAGTCTGCACAGCTTTCTAAACTGGGTGGTCATTAAAGAGATTCGCTGCACATGGCTGAGAAACTCTCTGCCCCTTATTTCTATCATGGATGTGGCTGTTGTACACCAAGGGTGGGGAGTCAACCACAGTGGTGCCTTGACCACCAATGACGAGCTCACTGGAAGAGCCAAGACAACCTCCTCATCTCCACATCTCGCAGGCAGGTGCAGGGAACATTGGGAAACGCCAGGTTCCATTGTTCTGATTGACTGAGGTGACACTGAGCAGTGTCCCGGGAAACCAGTCCTCCTTTCCTCCATATGGTACCCGGGAAGGAATCTCACTCAGGCCTTCCCTGAGTGGCCCTTTGTGATGACCATGGAAATAATTCAGGTTAGCATTGCGGGAGACAGCCACAGAGTTTGTTATGGAATAAGTGGGGTGCTCCGGAGGAAGGACAATGACTAGAGAGACCATTGTGCCAACACGCATTGCATGTGCACTTTATACCATTTCTTATCATTTCTGGACTGGATGGCTCGCTTAGCAGAGATTTCCTGTCCAGGTGATTAATGGGAATGTTGTATTGACTCTTAAGGGAGGGGATAATAGTATGTCTATTTTTGTCGGTGGTGGGGATAGGGAGGAAGTGGTTGTTACCAGAAAGCCTCTATAGATAGTAATCATGATATTTTGCCAGATAGTGATTCAGGTCCCCAAATTTTGATTAGTAATCAAATTCCTACAGTTTTGGTTATGGAAGAAGAAAAAAAGACACTGCTCACCAAACTCAGCTACCAGCAGGGATTAATTAAGATTAGAATAGTGTTCCATACTTATGGGAGAAATTCCATCCTATGGGGAGGAGGGGAGGGGGAGGTGAGGAGGCAGAGGGAAAAGGAGGTGGGAAAGAGGTGGAAATTTTTAATAAATTAAAAAAATAATAATAAAAAACAAAAAAATCAGTGGGGAATCATAGATGGGAACCATGATGTACATACATATAAGTCATTTTTCCAAGTGGTCACTGGATTGTAAAGAATTATTTCTCAAGAGTAAGTAATTGAAAAACTTGGATTTGAATATGTCCTGAATTCAGAGAAAATAATGAGACTTAGATGCTATCATACGTTATGCTTGAATTACAGTTATAAAATATTCAATGGTTTCATTACCCACCGATGCTCTATCACCTAGTCTTACTAAATTTATGTTTACATTGGTAATTTCCTCTCATTTTCTCCAATGTTAATAGTTCATCAGCACTAGTGGCTATTAACTTAGCAACACAAGCACTGGTGATGTTGATTGGCCCTATTCCTTTGTCCTGCTTGCTAGTACAACAGCTGCTAATTCAAGCAAACATCTTTTCTTCATTCTTACGATACATTCAGACAAAGACACTCTGCAACTGAATTGTTTGGGATGGTACTGTTAATGTTCTTATGTTTGCAAGTGTGGTTTCTGATCTGGGAGAAGTTAAATTATTGTGATCACTGGGACAAAAAGAGGTGGGACAAAAAGAAACAGACACAAGTGTATCAGACTGGGTCTCTGTTCCGAGCAGTTAAACCATTGGACAACACCAGTGTTTTACCCCAAGAGATGCCACTGAGTGTGATAATGTAGCCATGTATACATAATAGCATTTCTTTCTTCCTGGTTCATTTGTTTAGTTGGTTTGAGGACACTTGCGATGTTCACTGCTCAGGGAATCACAGCAATTGTTCCTCTAGTAGACAGATTTATGTGCTGATTACATTTAAAAAGTCAAGATTTTATAACCTAAAGCACATTAATTTTCCCTCAATTTTAATCTTTTTTGTCATTAATAATAAGTAAAGCAATGAGCACTTCACTGAAGAAGTCACATCCGTAGATTGTTCTCTAAAGATTTCCATTCCTTCCTTTTCTCCTCTTCTTCACATTCCTTCAGCTATCGCATCTAAATATTCCTAATTGCATATATTAAAAAAGCATGAACATATGTCAACAGTCCCCTTCACTATATCCCTAACTCTTAGTTCTTAACACTCTGCCCTGGCACACTGAGATCCATAAGCATTCATTGTGTGCTTTTGGAGAAATTTCTAAACATAGAATGAAATCCCCTTGGCAAAATATTAAATAGACAAAATTGTCTCTCTTGGGAAACAACTAAATATTTACTTAAATATGCTTATTTATTTATACCACATTTTTGGAAGTTCTTTAAGTAAATATCCTTGAACAAACATTCAGAGACAGTAACCAGTTGCTGGTACTGCGAACTGCCCCCTGATTTTCATTGAGTGGATATGCAGTGCTATTTTAGGAGAGTGTCTTTGCTGTGACTCTACATCACTTATAAGGGTAACTGCTTCACAGAGACTTATGAACATTTGCCCAAACTTATTTTATTTGAATGTGTTTGAAACTTGTAGGTGAATACTATTTAGTGTAAAGATCTAACATTTGGAGCCTTTTTTTTTTTGGTCATGTATACATGCCAGTTTTAATCTGCACATACCATTTTTTTTTTTACCCCTTAGCTAAAACCAGAAATGGAAAAGGCAAAAATACCGTGAGAACAGTGGTTTTCTTGTGGTATTTCCAGCTCATTGAAAGTAGAGTATACTGGAAATCACAGGAGACAGGCCTTTCCCAGGGGGCTCTAGAGCCTAACAACACTAATCCAAGAGGTTTGGTTTATTTAAAGCGATCCTGTTAGGCTCATCTATCACTACTCTCAAGACCCTGAGCAAACCCCCCTCAGTCCAGGCAATTATGCGTGCCTTTTGGCAGCCTTCCCCCTCTATGTGGAGATATTGTCCAAACGCACAAACATTTTCCTTTCAACAAATATGTAATGGGTTTTCCGAACTCTGAAAGATGGGCCTTCAAATTTAGGTTCTCTTTCAAGTGCTGTATGGAGACTTGGACCACTTCCTGGTAGCAGGAGGGAAAGCAAACTCCCTTTTCAACCATCAGTTGAAATTTAATTCCTTCCTCTTTCAATTGAATTTTGTGATTTGACACAATCGCTACCCACACTACGGGGAGGGAATGCTTAGTAAGTTGAATCACCAGGGCCATGGGCAGCACATTTAGGATTTTGAATTCTCTGCCGTTTCTTTCATTTGTTTAAAACGTATATTCCAATTTTGGCCAAAGAGAAGCAACTGAAGTCACAAAACAAATAGAAGGCAAGAAGGAATTTAAATTTCTTTCAGTAAGCATTTCCCAACCACCTATTCAGAAGTTAGTTGTATGGATTCTACAAAGAAGACCAAAGTGACTGATGATTTTGAATGTTTACTCCTTTCCAGGAGGCATTCTAGCCCTTAAGATGCGATTATCCCGCAGATAACAGCTCTGGAAATTAAGCCTTTGTATTGACTGTGTTTTTAAAAAGGACTGTAGGTACAGAGAAGTTAATTTTGTTAAAGCCATACAAATAAAAATATATTCCTGGAGCTCAGTCCTCTGCCATTTACTTTTAATAATTAAATTTAATCATATAGTTTCTCACTACATTGTCTTTCCTAGGGGTGACAGACATCTGTGAACTAATAATATAATATACTATAATGTGAGTAACAATTACATTTTCTTGGAGACATGAAGGATCAGAGGGAAGAGAGAGGAGGGGTGAGTCAGCGGTGACGTCAGGGAAGGGATAGTGAGTAGAGACCACCGGAAGGTGGAAACAGAATTTGCTACTTAGAGCAGCTTGGGTATAAGGACGGCAAATGGGACGTCCCTCCGTGAAAGAAATAGCATGTGACGTAGGCGGAAGACGGGAAATCGCCGAGAGCAGATTGAAAGACAGTCGATGTGGCACCTTAGAGAAAAAAAATTCATTAGGAGAGAAGTGACACCAAGTGAGCCTTCTGATTCCTGCTTCGCAGGGTCCTTAAAGGTGTGAAAGGAAGCTTTACTTTCTCATGTAAGTCGGCGCTTGCCCAGGTTCCTCTGCCATGTGTTGTTGTAAGTATAAAGAAACCTCCCAGGGGTTGTGGCACTATACACACACACTCTAAAGTTCCTCACTTGAGACAAAGCTTAGAAGCCCACGATTTTGTCTAAAAATTATGCAGATTTTCTTTCTACCACACAGTACCATTTTGTTTAGAATAATACGTAAGATGATTAATCACTCAAGAAATCGATACATTGGTTTAACTGGCCTATTTCTTTTGAGGTTAAGTGCCTTGTGATACAGCCCATGTTTGAGAGAATCATCTGAAGAGGTGGTTGGGGCAAAGGCAATGCAATAATAGAACTAAAGTGGCTTCTTTAAATGGCGATTTTGGAATGTCTAAGGAAAGAAAATTCTCTAGGGCGGACTGCAGTTGATGAAGGTAACATTAACATTTAAAATGATGTTCCTGTTATTTGGTTAGGACACCTCCCCCATAGATCACTGTGTGGCTTGAACGCTCAGTCTCTGGCTGAAGTACTTCAGCAGGTAAAGAAGCTTTAGGAGGTGGACTGTAGCTAGGGTTGGTAGGATACCAAGAGGGGCCCTTTGAAGGTGGCGCTGGACCCTGGCTCCTACCTCTCTTTCTGCCTCTTGCTCTACACGGTTGCCGTGTGCTCCTGCCACCAGAAGATTCTGCTCAAGCTCATGGGGTCAAGCAGTGACGGACTGAGCTATAGAAGCAATGTCCCTCTCTTCCTTTAAACTGTTTCTGAAGGTGTTAGGTCACAACTACACGAAGGTGAACTAACGTGTATTCACTCTAGGTAATATGCCAGAAAAAGCAGAGGCTTTAGCAGCTATTTCTATATCTATGTTCATAACAGCATAGCAGCCCCAAAAGGAAGGCAACCAGCAACTATCAGCAGATGAATGGATGGGTGTGTGTAGTGGACAGCTGTTCAGTCTTGCAGTGTTTTAAGACTTACAGTGAGTTGGAGAGGTTTAAAAACGTTAAAGAGGCCTCATTTATTGCATTTTTCTCATTGTTATGAACTGTGATGTTACAATAAGATGTGCCTTAGTTACTGTTCTGTTGTTTTGAAGGGGAATCATGACTAAGGCAGTTTATAGAAGAAAGCATTTAAATGGGGGCTTACAGTTTGAGGGTTGGTCCATGATCATCACAGTGAGGCATGATGGGGGCACGGTGGCAGGTAGTCAGAAAAGGTCCTGGAGCCCTAGTGGTAAGTTTACACCCTGATCCTAGGTAGGAAGCAAAGAGAGAGAGAGAGAGAAAGAGAGAGAGAGAGAGAGAGAGAGAGAGAGAGAGAGAGAGAGAGAAACAGGGCCTGGTATGGGGTTTTTGAACCTTAAAGTCCTTGCCCAGTGACAGATTTCTTCCTACAAGGTCATGTTTCCTAATCATTTTTTAGACAGTCTACTTACTGACTGTGAACCAAGCATTAGTATATGAGCCTGTGGGGGTCATTCTCATTGAAACTACCACAAAAATGCAAATGTTTATTGTTTATTAAGTGGCCTGTCACTTCTCAGATTAACACTTTATCTTCTTTTCCACAAGTCAAGTTTATGGTTTTAAGAGGTTGTATTTCATGAACCTGTGGGGATGACGAATTTAAGCAAAGAAATTGGGAAACTGGGAAATTTAACAAAGCAAAGAAACTGATGGAGTATGAGGCATCCTACATTGGATACCAATTACAAGCCTGTCTAGTTGCATATACTTGGGGCAGTTAGTTCATCTTTATTAATCTTTATTTGATATATAAAATAGAAATTTGTAGTATCAGTTACCTCGCAGGATTGTTGTTTTGGAATGAAATATTGTGCAAAGTAATTTGCATCTAATTCATCAATATCAGAGATGATGATCACCACATTGCACTTTTGTCAGACAGATGGTAGGAAAGACATCACAGATCTATCTTGACTCCATCATCCTGTAGTAGTTCCTAGTGCTTTCAAGAACTTCGTTCTAGTAAAGCATCAATACAGAGCCTAAATGACTTATATTATAAAGCTCACATTTGCTATTGATTTTCATTTTCAGCTAAACGAATAACTTTATGATCTAAATAGCTATCTACCATGGAAGGAATAAATTCTACAAATTGCAAAGTATCAAGACAAAGACGGAGGAGGCCCTGCTAACAGAACATAAATTTCAGATGTCATGCTTTTTGCTGTATTCATTTAGCCATAGTTTCACATGCCTGTTAGGGAGTGAATAGCTTTGTAAATCATGGCTACTGTTTTTTACTCTAGGGACATGTTTGGTTTAAACATATAAAGAGGATTCTAGGGCCATCCATATGTCCACTACTGAAACGTCTCTATGTCTTAAAACATGAACTGGAAAGATTAATAATACCACAAAAATAATGTATAGAACAGCAGGTGTTTGATTTATTCCTCTATAAAATTCAGTGGATTAAAGAGTCATCCAGCTAAAGTATTGTCAAAAATAATTATAACACCCGACTCGAGAGAGACATTCTTCAGACTTGGTTCCATCTGGTAGGAGTTTTCTTGGCAGCTTTCTCTCATCACAAAAAGGTGTTAGGAGAGGGAGATTTTTCTCTGAGCAGCCAAGTTGTACTGAAATTCCCAGAGCAGGGGGGCAGGGGAGGAAGTGTCTTACGGGGTTTTTAGTTGTTAAAACGTAGCTAGAACTTTCATACTGGTGGTAAGCAGTCTCTGTCCATCTTTTCTGCCCTGGTTTGTCAGATAAAGTTATGCTTTACTATAAATTGAATCTTTTAATGGAGTCATGAATGATAAATTATTGTATGTGTTTAAGTCCTCAATAATGCTTTACCATTCCTCTGTACAGTTAAATTAGAGTTAAAAGTGCTTTTTCTGTCTTTAGTATCCAGAATCAGCCATTCCCCCTAAAACATTTCCCATTGCTAGAAATGACTGAGGTAATTCAGTCAAATTTAAACTACCATTTTCAAACCAGAACAATAAAATGAATGTTTATACAGTCAGGAATCCTCTTTGAAAGCCATGGCATAATGTTGGAAAATATTCCATTTATTACATAGGTTTCTGAAAACCTGAATGAACTGTAACTCTTGAAACTGAAGTTAACTCCCAAAGGAGCCTATTAGAAGCCTAATTTTCATGAAAAGATTGTCTAATGAAGTAAATAAATGAGAGTTAAAGTGTTTGCAGATGGTAAAGCTGCAAAAATTTAATCTTTCTTCATTCAGTGCATCATTGATATACAATGGCAGGTGCTTTGCTTTTGTCTCTCAGCTCATCGTCACCCTTCTTTCGGTTCTAGCACCTTCTGAAGAACAACTGTTTATCCTCAGGGTAGGTCTGTTACTGTTACCTCACTCATTTCTGGCCCGGGGATGACCATGTACAGAAGCCGAGACATTCAGAGCAGCTCTTTCTCCTTGGCTATGGAAAGCCCTTCCAGAATGGTCTTGTTCCTCAGGTAAAGTCCATGGCAATCCAGGTATATTTTGCTGAGCCTCTGACAAGAGAAAAGGAGTTTATTCTAATGGTCTTAGGAAAATGTAGCCATTGAGCTGATGGCAGCATATTCTCAATGAATGCAGTCTCGGAAGTAAGTCAACACATAAAAGAATGAAGCTCAAAACTGATAGGGAACTAAGTGCTGGTGACCTCACTAGACCCCTGAGTCAAGGTGCTATGGACATTAATATTTTAATGAAATTATAAAAAGAATTAATTTTCCAGAGATTGTATAACATGTAAATGACAATATAAATTTACAAATACAGTATTGTGTGGTTAACATTAGGTTAGATAGAAACACGATATGGAGAAAATTGGGGATGCTCCGGAAGAGTCAGAGTGAAATTCAGAACGCATTGATAATGCATCCTGGTTAAGTCCTATGTGAAGAGAGTCCAGTGGTGGATATTATCCAAGAAGGAAGATTTAAATACAATGGTTGTCACTAAGAGAACATTTGTGCAGATCCAAGAGTGACCACTATAAGAATTTTCAAGTAGCTCCAACCAAGTAATTCTGTAAAACAGGGCCAGAAATCTCAGAAATGGGAGGTATGTTCTAGAGTCATGACAGACCAGGCTTATAGAGGAGTCAGGAACCAGAGTGAGGAGGATCCTGGACACTAGTTTTAAACAGAGACCTCGTATTTTAGAAATATAATTTGTAACTCTATGTCAACTAAAACTTACTAAATGAAAAATGATAGCTATGTGCAGGGAAGCAGACTTTGGGAGACCTTTGAGGCAGAACAATTGTTAGTTCTCTGGTTGGTGTGGGAGTGAGGAAGAGTCAAGTCTGTAATGGAGGAGAGTAAACTACATTAGAATATTGACTAGAAATGAGGTTCTAATCCTATTCTTAGGTTCTGCCCTCTGGAAAGACTGTGTTTGTTTATTGTGACTGTTTTACAGTAAACATCAACCACACCTTCCCAGGTTCATCTTCCTAAGCTATTTGCCATTTCACATCTTTGTTCACGAATTGCCTGTTCCTGATTGACATCGTTGGAAGGCTAAGATAATTCTCCAAGAATGCCCCTCAAACCAAGATGGAAAATATCATTTATAATTGAGAAGTTATTAATAGATTTATTTAAAACTCGTGTGTGTGTGTGTGTAAGTGCTCTAGAATGTGTGTGGAAGTCAGAGGACAACTTGCAGGAGTTGGTTTACTCTTTCCATCACGAGTGTTCTGGGAACGGATCTCAGTTCACCAGGCATGGCTGAAGGCACCTTTACACTGAGCCATCTCGTCAACCCCACAGTTACTTTGTGGGGGGATGACATGAAAGTGATTATAATGTCCAGTCAGAATTTTATAAAGAGGACAGTAGACCAGGTCAGGCATGTTCAGGATAATAAGGCCATAGACATGAAGTATCACCAACATAGCTACCAAAATATGACTTGAACAAAGGCAACACCAATACACAGGCTAATATATATGAGGGAAAGTTCATGAGGTCTCAGCCCTAGACATCAGCAACTAAGGGATGCAGAAAGTAGGAAAAGTAGTCTTCCCTAGGCAAGAACATAGGAATTGGTTATCTAATCCCAAAAGGCCAGCCCTGAAAACATATACATACAATCAACATCATACAGAACAAGCAGTTTATATTTATATACTTAGGGACATATCTATCTGTATCTATATGTATCATACTGTGTAGCATGATTAATAAAAACCCAGAGACAGAAATCGGGGTTCAACCTGAAGGTCAAAAAAGGCAAAACAGCCAGGTACTGGCTCTTACCTCTACCTCAGTCTGAAATGGTGATCCTGCCTTCAGGAATCTCAGAATGAGACTGTGCGTGAGAGCTGTCTCCTCCTGTCTAGATCTGGGGCTAAAGGTGTGCACCTGGTTTCTATGACAAACTAGTGTGGCCACTGGGATTAAAGGTGTGTGTCCCCACTGCCTGGTCTGTTAGGCTAATGAGTGTGACTGTTTTACTCTCTAAACTTCACACAAGCTTTATTTATTAAAATACAAATGAAATATCACTACAATACCATATAAGCACATTTATGTAAATGTATATTAGCAATTAAAGTAAAAAAAGGCCATAAAGTTTTCTAGTAGCAAAAACATCAATTAACCTTCTTTGCTTCGTTGGAAAACATACACACCTTGTGATTGTTTCTGGAAACTTTCTCAGAGATTCTTGAGTTATTTCAGATGCATTTAATTACAGCACAAGTGACAGACTCCTGTGAAATCAAAGGGTCAGGACAGGAAGCCTCTTCTAAGACCTGCTGTGTTTTGATAATCTTCTTAGGCAGAGATCTTGGGGAGCTACTGCCTCTCAAGGGGATTGTATTGTTTCGCTTGTATACTAAGCTTGCTGTTAACATCCCAGCTGGTTGGCACTGCCCATATCTCCTGAATTCAATACTTTACTTTTACACATCAAATCTGAAAGTAAATGAGATATGAGCCCCATGTTTCTGAGAAAGTCAATCAATTTCAAGTCCGTACTCAAGTTGTCGATTGAGTGTGACCCCTTACAGGTCTAAATCATGTTTATCCAAGTATGTGATCAAATGTGATTCCAACTAAGGGTCACACCCTGCACAGAGCAGGTCCCTTGAGCAAACATTCTGCAAGGCCAAAGATTCTTGTTGTCATTCTCTTCCCTTACCCTGTCTGTTGGTGTTTAGTTTTGTGAGAAGAAGAACTTCACATAAAATAAATGCAACAGAGTTCATTTCAGCATTGAAGGATTTCTGTGTTGGGCATTAAACTGCAAGAGGTTCAGAATCCTTCCCACTAGCACAGGTAGTGAGCCATTTTTAGGATGATCATGAAGTGGTATGATGAAATGGCTGGCTGGGCTGCAGGTAGACATTTCCTTTACTTGAGCGTGGACTAGTGGAAATCCCCAGTTAGAGGGGTCGTCTCTCCTTAATTAAGTCAGTTTTGTTTCATCATTTAGATTGTGCTTCAGTTGACTTGTGGAGGAACAGCTCTAGAAGCCGTCTCACCCCAATGATCTCCCAATTAATTGTAGAAGAGTTTTAAAATAAACTTTTCTGATAGACATATGCCAGGAAGGAGAAAGCAGAGCTAGTCTGAGGACAGCATGTTTGTGGTTTCTCTGATCTAATTTTAAATGCACTTTTTAAGTTTGTGCCAGAGAACGAAGTCAAGAGGAATGTATCTTTCTTAATAATGTAGGTAATTCTTCAAGCCACCTGACCTCAGCTGTACTTAACATGGGAGGGTTAATGGTCAACCACTACCACTAGACTGATCTCTTCACACTCCATTGGTGCCTTCCATCTCTCCCTAAAATTCTAAGGGACCTCTGATCTTTAATGGATACCCGGAGCTGGGATACTAAATAGCACCCACTGCTGCCATTTATGCATGGCCAGGTCACTTCTGATAGAAAAGTCCTAGAACTTGGGTATTGGCAGAGAACTCAAGATGTGTGTTTACAAGGAAGGCCAGAGGGATAATGATGTCATAAGGAGACCAATGAAAGAACTTTATTGGCTATCACATAAAAATCTTGGTAGATTATTTCTTTAAGCATTCTTGTTCTTACTCCATTATCATTTGCCATGTGGTATGTGTCAAACCTCTCCTTTGCCTTCTGTCCCTTCCCTTTCATCTCTCTTTCTCTGTCTCCCTCATCTGCCTTCTTGCCTTTTTATGCCTCTTCAATTTTACTTATTCCTCTTTTATGGTCTTCCAAAGTGTGTCCTCAGTGGTCATAAGGACAACCAAATGAAGCATCTACTTCACCTGCTGGTGAGTTCCCTTCATGTTGCTGCAGTGGAATACTCTGAGCAAAGTCATTTAAGGAAGGACGGTGTCGTTTGAGCTTATGGTTCCAGAGCGATAGAATCCATCCTGGGAGAGAAGATCTGTACGGTGAAGCAGGAAGCTGGCAGATGAGATTTCCATTCATGTGCAGGAAGAAAGAAAGAAAGAGAGAGAGACAGAGAGAGAGAGACACAGAGAGAGAGAGACAGAGAGAGACAAGGAAGTGAGTTGAGGCTTTAAGCCCTGAAAGCTTGCCTTGGTGACCTACTTCCTCCTGTAAAGCTCCATGACCTATAGTTTCCCTCACTTTTCCAAACAGCATCACCACTGAAGATTGTGTGTTCGAATATCTGAGTCAATAGGAAACATTTGTTCTTCATATCAAAAATGATGGCTTCAAACAGGGAATTATATGAATGAAGAATTGAACATGAAGGACTTTCCTTCTGCTTAAGACCGCCTATTCTCTTACTTTCAAATAGTTAGTCTTGAGTATCCCTTTGTGTCATACTACTGTTCTGACAAGCACACACTAAAAACACAATGGCCATGTTTAAGTTTCATTTCTGTCATTGTGATTATCAAAAAACAAATTACAGGTGGACGGTTCTTTTTAGCTCACAGTTCCATGATACAGTCTATTATTTCCTGGGAGTCAAAGTGACAGGAACTTTGAACAGCAAATCATCTCACAACCACAGTTAAAAACAGAGAGAAACCATGTGTGCGTACTAAGTAGCCATCTAGCTTTCTTTGCTTTTATACAATCCAGGACCCCAAAGCAGGGAGTGGCCCCATCCACCCTCAGGCTGGGCCTTTGTACATCAATCAAGACAACTTCCAGAGACATGTCCACAGGCCAGTCAGATTTAATCCATCCTTCATGGAGCTGCTCTTCCCAGATCATTGCAAACTGTGACAAGTTTGCAATTAAAGCCGGCCATCACAACCTCTCATTAGGGTCTACAGACAGGACCTGATTATGAAGTGGTGTCCTGGTCATCTGCCATCTGCAACTGGTTAACTGCAATCTGCAGTCTGAAACTGGGGTTGGCCTACTTTTTTGTTTTTACATTTCTTGGAGATATCAAGAAGTATTTATTACTGTAACTCTTCCTCCAAAATTCCAAAGTCTCATTCCTAGCCACGTTAGGAGATCATTCACTTCAAGGACTTCCTGAGGGACCCATCAATGTTCCAACAGAAACGTCGAGTTGACAGTTTCCAAGAAAACTGTGACCTCTAATGAACAATAGGACTTCATTGAAGGGGTTCTCCTTCACCACAGTAATCAAGAAACTTGTGGGGTTTGTATTATTAACAGATTATTTAGGTGGTTTCATGGGGAGTCAATCCTTGACGTTTGCAAAATAAGGACTCTGAGGAAGTGAGGTGAAAATATTCTTATCACTTGGAAGTTTTGAAATTTCTGTGATCCTGGGAGAAAAGGGTAGGAAACATTTGTATTTGTTAGGGATGGCTTCAGTATGAGTGCTCCACGGAGTACATACAGCACGAGTAGCATTTCTGGGAAACCCTGGGGCCACGGAGAAAAACATTTATAAGCCAGGCATGGGGACGGGCATATGTAATTCCATCCCTTGAGAGTCACAAAACCAATCTTGTCTATGTAATGACATTCAGAACCCAGAATGATCTGGGCTGCATAGTGAGACACTATCTCAGAAATTATACAAATGAATAATAGCTTATCAGGTAAAAATGCTTGCGGCCAAGCCTGACTATCTGAATCTGATCATCAGGACCTACTTTGTTGAAGGAGAGAATTGACTCCCACAAGCTGTCCTTTGACTGCACACACAGTTATATTTCACTTCTCCTTTAGAATAGTGAATATGAGTAATAAAAAGTTAAAATCACTTATTAATTGATATTAATAAATATTCTCGTAATAGTTGTTATTAGAATATTTATTTTAAGCATTTACATAGCTTGTTGCTTCTTACTGAGAACCTCAAAACAGTCCCTTTAATCACCAATGGAGCAACATACTATTATGAGGCACAAAGGTTAAAGTAAAGCACCAATTCTCTTAAATATTTCAGTCAGCGTTTCTCTGTGCTGTGTATGTTTGTGTGTGTATGTGTCTAATAATTTAAACTCTATTCTCAATGTGACTTCTACTAATGGAAAATGTACATTTTCGTGGTAATATCAATACTTGTCATTTAAGGAAGTACAGTGGACCTTCTGCTTAGCAACTTTTTGCGATTCATCATGTGTTAAATAGGCCAAAATGGTTCCCATCAATCATACACTGTCCTGGACTTGACTCTCAACTTTACCTTCCAGGCTGTTTTCTTATCTTTAAATATGAAGACATAATCTCAACCTGGTTGTTGTTTACAAGATTGAATTTGTGATATACAAAGTGCATGTTGGACATTCAGCCGTGTCCTTTCTTTCTTTCCATGGTTCCCCTTGTCTAAAAAGGAAAAATAAGGATTTGATTGTCTTTCTCCCAGATCAATGTAAATATGATACAAAGGTAAACATGGTTTATTGGTTGTTGAAATACTTATACTATGTAAGTCCAGAGGTCCAGGCAATTTGTTGTTGTTGGAAATGGCTCTATTTTTTTTCCCGAGCTTTACTTCTTTCCATGAAATTTGTTAGTCTTGGTCTTTTAGACAATCTTTCAAAATTCTGCCCAAAATAATACTGTATGTTAATCTTGTTAATCCAAGCCTGTTTTACAGTTGTTTACTCAAAGTGGGATTTGTTTATGAACTTGCAAGATGTCAAAGAAACAAGGAAACTGATAATATTCTGGATTCACGTCAGTTCAACCCTCTTTCAGACCACACGAGTCTGCCAGTTTCCTTTGTCCTGGCTGCACCTGTAAGTGAGAGCCGCTGATGATCAACTATTTATCATTTCCATTTGGGTTGTAGGTTGCTTGGGTAATTAAAAACAGATGGTAGAAGCTGGTGGAAAATGTGTAGCCGCTGATTAGGGAAATGAATGGTTTCGGAGATATTTGACGTCCCGATAATCGATGGGTGAAATGTAGTTTACACTGCACTGTGTGTCCTCTTAGGACAACTCCAAACACAATGTGAGATAATCTGTGAAGTAGGTGCTTGCTCTTCATCTTCATTTGCTCTCTGTCCCCTGACAGAACACTCCCTATCTGGGCACAGGCTGAGATCTGGCCCATTAGTTTCAGTTTGAGTTACC
The DNA here is from genome assembly GCF_982192425.1 of Myodes glareolus. NCBI lineage: Eukaryota > Metazoa > Chordata > Mammalia > Rodentia > Cricetidae > Myodes > Myodes glareolus. Next base: position 8,627,441 of record NC_142044.1, on the reverse strand, counting down.
GAGGTGGGTCACCAGTGGTTTTGACAAAGTTTTGCGTTTTCAGTAGGGTATCTGGTGGCTAAGAATTATGTGTTATTTGGGTTTTTCTTTATAGGGGCTTGACAGCAGTTCTCAAAATTAGCATCCAACCAAATAAGACCATAAAGTTCATCTGTCAGCCTGGCGAGGGTCATTGTGCACTGAAAAGGTAGTCTTCATCAGGAGAAGTCAATTGCTGAGTTCATTAGACATGTATTAAACATGCATGGACCTATTTCATCTTTCTCTCTCGTCCTCAGAATAAGGGTGCTAGTCCCTACTATGCGGAGATTTTAAAAGCCATCTGAAGGATAAGGGTGTCTTTCTGATATCAATAAATCAACATTAAAGATACTGGGGCCATAAATGCAGGAAAAAAATCTTTAAATGCAAACTCAAAAATTATTGAAATTCTTGGCCAGAGACGAGAATAAAAATTACAGTAAATCTTTTGTGGAGTTTTCATTTATCCTCTGAGAAATGTATACCAGGGTATAAGACATGAAAAGGGAGAACATCCGCCACCAAACAGACTTCCCTTCTCACGATAATCAGCTGTTTATTCAGGAACTTTATCTACGTTCTAGGAATGACTCTTTTATTTACTAATAAAAGTGTTAGTCTTGAGACACAAGCACTAGAAATTCTAGTGGGTTGAGAATAGAGAAACATTAATGTGTTCAGACCCCTGTAAGCACTGGCTGAAGGTTTTCTAATCGAGAAGGAGACATATCTTTGACAAGTGAGTTGGTAAGAGAGAGGATGAGCTATAGAAAAACTAAGTTATCAGAAAGATTAAGGGAAGGAAAAGGGTCAGGTTTTGCAATTTTTTTAACGTGTCATTGAGAGCCCGAGGTCCAAGCATCAGTGCCTGAGAGTCTGCCTTCAGTTCAGCGGCTTAGCAAAGCAGCCATTTGGTTATTTTATTTTATTTTTTATAAACGTGCAGCCTGAATTTGTCTTGGCCATGTGCAATCATGTACATAGTTTATGGAGTCTTAAGGATCCCCTTTGAAGATGGTTCTCTCAACTGGCTGCGAAGTCAGTACAGACATGTTCCTTTGAAGTTTAGTGAGACTTGAAGATTTGAGTTTCAATTCTATCTGTGGCTTCCTGAATACAGGTGAGCTGGGCTTCTGGACCCTGCAGGGGCTTAGTTCCAACATCATACACCCCCAAACATGACAAGAGAAGTGAGCTGCATCTATATAAGCTAACTGTAGAAGTTCCATAGCAGTTGCTTATATTACACAGATGGAGGCCACTCTTGGACCAACTAAGGTTCAGCAGGAGGATCATGGTCTGGATTTTAATAGAAAGAATGATGATTTTTCAGAAAAGCTGTAGAACAGGAGTTGTCATGGTGACCATCTGACGAAGTATCAATATGGCCACTTTCAAGAGCATATTAGAAGGGGACAAAGAAAAGAGAAAACATAGGAGGAAAGGGGTAATTTAAGCAAACTCAGTCTCAAATTGTATGCTTGTTAGGGTCATGACCCCAGATGAAAGCGTTGCCATATAGGAACTAGCTATGGTAGCATGGCAGTAGTTTTTGTGTTCCTAACACCTCAGGCAGTAACTGTTCAGGTCCTAGACTGGACCTAAGGACCAGACAATGCTTTTGGGGTGAGGTGACAGTTGACAGTTTCATAAAAGCATTTGGAGATCCAAGGTGTTTATTTAGACTGTATACACACACACACACACACACACACACACACATAATATAATAAAATATATATTATTTAGTTCACTGCAGACATCAGCTCAAAACCTTGGTAAAATTAGTAAAGTCTTTAAAAAAATAAATTTAAAACCAGTCACTGAAACTTGGCTGTCTTTGTCTTTAAAGGGAAAAGGACCATGGCTCGCTTTTGTAAAGAAATTAGGAAGTTATTCCTTTCATGTCACATTTATTATTTTAATGGATTAAAACAGAATTTTCTGACTTAGTATAATCTATGTTCAATCATACACCCCCATGTTTGAGAATGCAAACTAGCCCCAGTGGACACATATCTTTGTCTTAGGTAAATCCGTTCAATGTTAAATAGAGAAATGGCTGCTAGAGTCATTGTGAAAAGTGACCCTCCTGTGGCGTTCCTGGCCCAGATACAGTGAGTATTATGTGATGAGGGGAACTGGCGGATAGACACTAAGAGGTTGTGGACAGAACAGGGTTCTAGCTTCCCCTTTGCTTGCTTCCTTCTCCCCACTGGCAAGCATTCCAAGGGTAAGTGTGAGGGCGCTGGTCCCACACCCGCTCTGGTGTCTCCAGGTGAGTTCTTCCTTGCTAGATTTTCAGAGAGCAGAAAGAAGGAAAGGGCCATTCTATCAGCCCTTTGGGGGTTTCCATACAATACACTCTGGCTGCATTGTTTCCTCTCTTGAATGAGTTATGCACATAGCTACCCAGACCCATTATTTTTGTCACAGAATAAAACATGGGTATCAGGTAAAAAATAGAACAGAATGTATTTCAAATTTTAGTTTTAGAAAATAGGTGAGCATTGTTTATTTTTCTTTTTAGAGAAAAATAGAGTTTGAGCCTTCTGATTCACTAAATTTTTTAAAATTGATTTTAAAAGAAAATGGATGCTTTCTCATATTTGGTAGGTATTGGTTTACTACAACCCAATAATACAGAACTATAGGAAGTCAGTGGTTTGTCTAATTGAGGTCAAATTTAGATGGTTGTGTTGATTTCTAAACATCATTTTTGTAGTCTAGGACTCACTTCCCATTGCAAGCTGGCAAAGCTACACATTGCTACACACTTGGCTCACCCCAGGCAGGCTTTTATTGCTGCTTTCTCTTAGCCCTTTCATTGCCTGTCTGGATGCACATCTTAAAATCAGCGCTCTTGGCTTTGAAGACATTTATGAAAACAATGCCTTTGTGAGAAGACACTTTATGAGGCTTCAGGCTGGTAACGCCCTTCATCTATTTACTTCAGATAATTAGATCCTAGTTCCTGAAGGGAGGACACAGCCTAGTGCTCACAGGGCAGGACCAGAGAAGGTGCGAGCTTCTTAGTTGACAGGAAGATGACCCACTTCCTCTCAGTGACTATGAGCCTCACATTTATTACTTGTCATCTTTTATCTGTGTACACCCCGCAAAAACATTCATATGCTAAGAAGTACCTACCAGGAAACACCTACACCTTTCTATGTGTATTTAGTATATAGCTTAACTTAGTGAGCATGTGTGTCTGGTCAAGATCTATACATATGTGTTTGTTTTTGTTTGTGTGTTGTCAAGATCTACACATATACGTTTTTGTGTGTGTGTGTGTGTGTGTGTGTGTGTGTGTGTGTGTGTGTGTGTGGTCAAGATCTACACATATGTGTTGTGTGTGTGCATTGTCAAGGTCTACACATATGTGTTTTGTGTGTGTATCTGGTCAAGATCTATGCATATGTGTTTCTTTGTGTGTGTTGTCAAGATCTACACATATGTGTTTTGTGTGTGTGTTGTCAAGATCTACACATATGTGTTGTGTGTGAGTGAATGTGAGCACATGCACACATGTGTGCAAGTGTGAATGCTAGAGGTGAACAGTGTTGTCCTCTGACATTCTCTGTCTTAGTGTTCTCTCCCTGCATCTGAAGCTTACATTTTGATTAGACTCTCAGGCCAGGCCAAGGAGTCCCTAAGCTTACACTCTCTGTTCTATCATCTGACCTGGGCAGGGGTTGCTTTCACTGTGGGTTCTTAGGGTTGGACACTTTGCAAAGGGTCTTATTCTTATTCATCGACCTGAACATATTTGTTCCAAGCTACAGAGTGCAAACATACCTGCTCTCGTTTTCCTTCTGTCTCCCAAAGTGTCTGCAAATTCCCCCTTGGGCTGACTGAAACCTAGAAACATTGCTTGGTTTTTGCAGAGCTGACACTAACTAGCTTTTAGTGCTACAAAGTAAAATTAAACGGGGCCATGCTGTGAAGATCACCAGAGGAGCTCAGCTTTGACACACTCGGTTTCAAAACTCAAAGTGAGAACACAGGCTCCCTCTCATTAAGGAGACAGAACACTAGCAATTGCTGCAATGTATCGAGTATGCCCCTTGCTGTGCCCTAAGTGGAGAGAGTACTCAATAAATGTTTTACACACTCCGTTTGTAAAGGACAAGACAAAGCCTTAGGACGCTGGACTGTAAACCAACTCTGAACGAAGACACTGAGAGCAAACTACCCCAGAGCTGAGAGAACCAGCTCAACAGGGTGAAAGGACAGAGGCCGGAACAGCTGGCATCTCTGGCTTTCTCCTGCTGCCTTTAATACTTGTTTCTGTTGCTAGTGTTTGCTTTTGTTTTTCTGTTGTTATTGGTGATGGCTTTTTTTGTTTGTTTTCACAGATTCTCCAGCCCAGGGAAAATCATTACTATCTCTCTAGGTGTATTCCAAATTCATTTCTCACGCTCTGCTCTACTGCTCTCCTTTCTTGCTTGGATCACTGTCATGGCTCCCTAATAGATCCGATCCTCTCTATTCTATGATCCCTTTAAGAATCAATCCTCACAGACGTAAATGTGTCTGATGGAGTCCTGTCCCCCAGCCATGACAAAGCATTGCCGACTTGAAATCAGAGCAGCTACGATGATCCCCATGAGACACTCACAGGATTGGGCCAATTACAGTCCCCTGCAGAAGGGTAGAGGACTCACGTGGCTCTCATTGCAGTTTGGGGGGCATCTTGGCTCACTAAGCAGTACATGAGGCATCTATGAGGACTTGACAAGTGGCAAATCATTACAAGGTCCCTCTCTTCCCTGTGGATATCTAGGCAGCTAATGATTTGGGGGTTGGGGTACTCGCCTCTGACAGTATCATACCTGACAAGTTTCCCATGGTCCTGTAGGTTACCATCACACATGTTCCTACAAATCACTCTACATAAACTCACTGAGCTGATGGGATTATGTATTTGGTCTGTCAGGGATGGACGCACAGAGACCAACAGTAGACAGTATCCTTGGTTTTTCTTTTTTGGGTTTTTGAGACAAGGTTTCTCTGTAGCTTTGGGGCCTATCCTGGAACTAGCTCTTGTAGACCAAGCTGGCCTCGAACTCACAGAGATCTGCCTGCCTCTCCCTCCCAAATGCTAGGATTAAAGGTGTGTGCCACCACCGCCCAGCTGGGTTTTTTTTTGTTTGTTTGTTTTTGTTTTTTTGTCTCTGGAAGGAATGAATCTGAGATGACTCTGTAGTGTGAAGTCTTTGGTAGATCCTGAAGCTTGCTTCAGCTACTCAGACCATGTTTGTCTGTGATTATGCAGAGGAAATCTCTTTTATTTGGGCTGCATTGTAGGAGAGTCATTTAGCTGTTGGAATCTAATGGGACAGTCATTTAGCTGTTGGAATCTAATGGGACTTCTAGCTGATATCAAGCCTAACAATTCCCACTTCATATCCTAGGCTACCTCAGACTTCTGGTGTGTGCCATCACCGTGGAGTTGTAGACACCATTGTCTCTAGACTGTGTCTATTGGATAGGAAGCTATGCTCTTTTAATAAGGATGGTGATGGCCAGGCCTACACCTGCTCAGTATGCATAGTACAGTGGGTTTGATCCCACTGCAGTATAGCCCTGATGTGGGATTTCCCTCTGAATGCTGTGAATACCCTTGGTTAATAAAGAAACTGGCTTGACCTGATAGGGTAGAACGGAGCTAGGTGGGGAAAACTAAACTGAATTCTGTGAGAAAGGAGGCGGAGTCAGAAAGAAGGCATGGAGCTGCCACCAGAGACAGACATGCTGAAACCTTGCCGGTAGGCCACGAGCTTCATGGTAAAATATAAAATAATGGAAATGGGTTAATTCTAGATGTTAATTCTAGCTATCAATACACTTAAGTAATAGGCCAAGCAGTGATTTAATTAATGCTGTGTGGTTATTTCTGTGTTGTTATTTTGGGAGTCTGGGAGTCTGGGAAACTTACAAGCAACCTCCTACAACATGTCCCCATGTAAATAATATAAAGAAACAAGCAAAAAATAAGCAAATAAACAAAAAACAGTGACTGGCATATCAGTAGCACTGAATCTATATTTAGATACTAAAGTCTTTGTCAGAATCTGCTAATATCTTCCTTCGAGGTTCAGATAAATTTGAAATGAACATTGTAAAATGAGGAGTTGCTAGATCAGCAGCACTGCATCGGAACACCCGACACAAGCAATCAGGAGGAGCGGTCTATTCTGGCCAGAGTGTAAAGGGATGTTAAACCACACATTTCATCGTGGCAGGGAAAGAGCGGTATATGGGACTCATTCCCAGGGAGCAGGCCTTCGTGACAACTTCATGCTACGTTCTGGTGGAGGATTACATCCGGAGGCAGAGAATCCAGTCTAGAATGAACTCAAACTTCCTCCAGAAACCACAACCCTGCCAGATAGGACCCATGTCCAAAAGGTTCCAACGGCTTTCCCAAACGGTGCCAGGAGCTAACGGACCACACATCGGCTTACACAGAGCCATTTCACATTTAAGGTATGACCATCAGTAAGTATTTTAACAGTAGTAGTTTCTCTCCTCCAAAACTGGGTGATACAGTGAAAGACATTTGAAAATAAACTCTGATGCTTGTTGTTGGTTGTTTATTTGAGGCTTAAAATTCCAATCAGACTTTTGTTGTTTTTCCGTAGCAAAGGAGAACCCGGTTAAGCATTTAGGAGCTGCTGTTCAGGGCAAGGCAAGCCACCCTTGACTGTTCAGTGAGGATGGAAATAAGACGAAGCTGGCTTCACCGCACAGACCAGCCATCGTGCTGACAATGTCAAGAGAAATAACTCACGGCTGGTTTCAAAATAATTAGCTCTACAGCCTTTATTTTTGGAAAAAGTATTAGGGCTATCAAGGGTTCAGAAATGCAATGATGAGACAGCATGAGAGGAGAAAGAAAGTGTCATATTTAACTTGTGCAAAATGTTCAGAGATAAACCAGCAATCTTTCGGACTGGTAAAACAAACAAGCCCAAAGTGGTGAACTAGACTCGGGGAACAGTGCCAAAGGCCGGCCGCCCCGGGCTCTTGCAGCCTCTTGCTCTGTTTCACTTGCTTTTTCCCTGCCTTTCCAATGCCTCCATCATCTTTAATCAAGCATGCATAAAGATCCAACGAGAGGCCGTATTTTCTGGTTTCGATTCTTTTTTTTTTTTTTTTTTGGTTTTTCAAGACAGGGTTTCTCTGTGGCTTTGGAGCCTGTCCTGGAGCTAGCCCTTAAAGACCAAGCTGGCCTCGAACTCACAAAGATCTGCCTGCCTCTGCCTCCCGAGTGCTGGGATTAAAGGTGTGCGCCACCACTGCCCAGCTTCGATTCTATTGTTTCATCTTCATTAGATTCTAAAATTAAATGCTAAAATTATATAATGCTGGGATGCTGGGCAGGTTCTCATATGGAGATAGAATGTTCTGAACTTTTCTAACCATGAGTTAGGGTTTCACTTTTATTATTTATGGAAAACACTCAAAATGAACCAAATTTACAATTACTCTTCTTATCAAATATTATACATTGAATAAAGCAAATAGGTTGAAAAGTCTTTGACACATTTAGGAAAGTTCTGGGGTACTTCCATATAAAGGCGAAGAATGAGTTGTCCATGACAGAAGTCTCTCGTGGAAGAGACTTCTTTTGTTGATCTAGAAAGGACTAAAACACAGTTTTGTTCAAAAATGTAAAAAATGTAGATCTTGCATAGATGTTTAGATTTATGATTTCTCTGAAAAAAATAATCCCAAGCTTAGATTCTGAACTCAGCGCTCTTTGAGGCAAGGATCACGGGTCAGCAATCGTTGAGAAACAGCAGCAGCTACAACACTTGTGAGGGCGATGAGGATACAAGGTCTGGTCCTCAGGTAGGAACAGGAACAGGCCAAGAGCCTTCACCGAGACTGCTTTGGCTACTACTGTCATTGATCGCCCAGTTGATGTTCTCATAGTGGAAGGAAAAAACACTTCTGGATGAACGTGTAGCAGAGACATCTATCTTCTTATTAGAATTATCAGCAAAAAGTGACTTCTCAAGTAGGTACTACATGTGGTTCACAACCCGTTTCTTACTTAAGTGTTGAGACAAATTCCCTTTCATGCGATGTGAATAGAAGCACTAATTTTTGTTCTTAGTGGTTTTTCCTATAGTTGCTTGCTTGTGCTTTAGAAAATAACCTCTATCTTTTTCTTTTTTTGATAACTGATATGGAGGATCCCAAAACATGCCAGGGGCTCTGGTTCCACATGGAAGAAATGTATCCCTCAGCACCAAGAAAATCAGAAAGTTGCTACATGTATTTAGCATTTACCTAGGTAAGCCATCATTGATTTACTCAATGGAGAAATTCAAGAGATCTCTAAGAAGTCTGAGATGGCCTGGAACTGAAGTTCAATAGTCAAATGCTTGCTTGGAATGTGCAATCCCTGAACTAATTTTTTTTTTTTGAGACAGGATTTCTCTGTATAGCTTTGGTGCCTGTCCTGGAACTACCTCTTGTCCACCAGGCTGGCCTCGAACTCACAGAGTTCTGCCTGCCTCTGCCTACCCAATGATGGGATCAAAGGCATGTACCATCACCACCTGGCCCCTGAACTAAATTTTTAATACTCAACAAAAATCTAGTGGGTTTCAAAGACAGAAGAGCCCACACTTAATGTCAGTAGCTACCTGATGCCTAAGGTCGAGGAGCTTGAGATCTCATCTTTAACTAAACAGTTCAGACCTGTAGTTTCCCTATGAATGATGACTTCTTTGGCCAATTTCTCCTCTCAGAGTAAATCTCATCATACATTTCAGAAAACTGAAAATAGTATCAATAGTTTAGAAAATGAAATGGCTTGTGAAATAATTTTCAAACAGTCTATGAGTGTGGTAGTTTGAATAAGAATGCCCGTCCCCCAGTCTTGTATATTTGAAAACTTGGTCATCAGGGAGTAGCACTTCTTAAGAGAGATTAGGAGGTGTGACCTTGCTGGAGAAAGTGTGTCACTGGGGGTGGCATTTGTTGTTTCAAAAGCCCAGGCCAGTCCCAGTCTCTCCCTTCTTGCTGCCTGTGGATCTGAATGTAGAACTTTCAGCTACTTCTCCAGTATCACATCTGCCTATGTGCCACTATGCCCCCACCATGATGAAACCATCCTAAGCCCCTGGGACTGTAAGCAAGTTCCAGTGGAATGCTTTCTTTTGTCAGAGTTGCTGTGGTCATGGTGTCTCTTCCCAGCTTAGAACAGTGACTAAGATAATCTGCTTCTGGATAAACTCTCAGTTTATTTCTTGAGCTTTACTGTTTCTCAGTACTGAACCACTAAACTGTTCATACAGTTCTTGGATTTCATGGAAACCAAACAGGTTATTCTTTAACAACATCCTAGAGTTTATTCTTAAGAGACTTAGAGATGATTTAAAATATGGGAGCTTTTCTCGAGGGGCGTGGACGTATACAACAGGTGATAACTAGTGTTCCGATGTCAACCCATCAGAGGAATGCCTCTCTGATGGAGGAGGACCCCATCAGGCAAGACCTGTGGGACTGCCAACCCTGGAAACTGCGGCTCCTGTCTGCAATTTCACATGTGTTAAAGCAGCTATGGTGTCTGTCTAAAGCTGTATTGTAGTGTGTAATCTCATGTAATGTGCGTAGGTAATCTCATGACAGCATCTCAGTCTTATGGGTACATATATCCATGGGTGGTCAGGAAGATGACGTCTCATTAATTTGTATAATTTTGGTATAAAGAAACTATGCTAGGCCATGCTTCATGACTAGCTCTGTTGTCCCACGAGGACTGTAAGACACTTACAAGCCTGTTTTGTTCCTTTGACTCAAATTACACACAATTAGGTCATTTTCATCTCGCAGCAAGTTCAAACTAGGCTAAATGTTTCTGTAAACGGATCATAAATTAAAGACGTTACAGTTATGCACAAGGGCAGAGTCACAGATGTCTAACCAAGGTTATTAACACAAAGCAACCTAAGAAGATCAGGCCAATTCTTCACTTGCCAGGTCTGACTAATAAGATCTGATTCTCTGTGCCTATCACCCTACAACTCACCTCACGTGGGAACTGTGCCCCAGCCTCTGACCGCAGTCTTAAACCCAGAGCCTTGAAACCTTGCATTGCCATGGTAGGTGGCTCGGCTCCTTAGTGTTTCCCCAAGGAATGTGCTATGACTAATGAGATGTAACTCTTGTAACTCTTTTTCTTATTGCCTCAAGGACCTGTAAAAATGTATTTTAAGCTAGGTGAACATAGAAGCAGGAAGAATTGGAACAGAGAATTGAAATAAAGGAGAGCTAGAAGCTATTAAGGTAGAATTTCAGGCAAAGAACAATAAAGAACATGACCCTCAGACTGTGTACTCGAGTCTTTTCCCTCAGATAGAAAAAGATAAGCTCAGTTTGGCTTTGTTGTAGACTTTCTCCTGGAACCCTGAATATGGCCGTGAAGATATGCCTTTAGATTTTTCTCATTTTTAAGCGTGTGGTTTTTTGATTGTGTATGAAATTTTTGCTATTACAAAGAACACATTTATATATTTCTATGTGCTTAATAAAGTCTTTTATGACAAAAGAAATTTACAAAAGTCAATGAAGCACAGTGAACAGAGAGGTTAAATTCTCATTTTTGTGACAAAGAATTTTCCAGGAAGATAAAATTCCATAGTTATCTAGCTCAGAAAACTTATTCTAGATCTGTATAGACCGGTACTAAAGTTTCATTAAATAAGCTACACTACTATAGATCAGCTTTTTATACTAAGTTATTTTCCTCCAACTGTTTCATGTTAGTTCTTATTATTCTCCATTCTTCAAATGTTAGAAATTCTAGAAAGTACAGTCAAGGGTGGAGGAGGTCTACTTGTGATTGCTCACTTGTTAGTATACTGGGAAAGTAACCCAAGCTGTCCCTCAAGGCTTTGATGTTGGCTTCAGGTGTTGGGAGTGAGGAATTTCTGTTGTCTTATAGCAGCAGGGATTTCAATCTCAGGGCAATAGTATCATGTGGATGGATGTGTGCCACCTAGAACTCTATGAAGTTTTGCTGCAGGAGTGGTCTTTGAATTTCACCTGGACAGCCTTCCATATATGATATGCCTTGAGGGCAGATAGATTAATTAAGTGCCCAGTCAATGCTTACATAGTGTCTTGTAAGCACACATAAGAAGTTAGGATCATCTTGTACAGTTTAATTTTAAAGAAAAGTGTGGAATGCTCGTGTTCTTTTTACCCTAATACGCCTGTCATTCATGATCTACCCCAGATGTTTCTACAGGTTTTGCTGCTAATTATCTCGAGTCAAGGGCTAGATTCTACACCATCTCTCACTTCCTAAAGACTGTCTTTTGTGGTGCCATCTCATTCCCCTGAATCACCTAGGAAAGCAGTGTGAATTGCTGCATCAATCCCTGTGCTATTTGTTCCCCTCCTTTCACAGATGGAGAAAGACAGCAGGTTTTAGGCATGAGTATTTTCCCCACCGTATACCCAATGAATTGTCTTCATTTCAAGAAGCTGACTCCTCCTTTACTAGTGTTTCCCAGTGGGGGATGAAGGCAACGTCCAAAGATGTGATGATCTATGGCAAGATGGAAGCCACAGCTATTCTCCAGTTTCATACAGCCATCAGAGACAGATTTAGTTTGTGACTTTATTAGTCATCATTTGAAGATTATTGAAACTCTGTGTAGAGTAAATGGAGACCCGTATTTGACGAATTGCTTCTCTGACAAAAAATGCAGAATTGAGGAACCAACTCACGTAATTGTGGATATTTGGAAGACAATTTTGGAAACTGTGTTCATTATTTTCATCTTTTCCAAAGCTGCCCTTGAATTTGACAGTTTCATAACTCAGCTAAGTAGAAAATTAAGCCCATCTCTCAGCCCATCTGTCTATATTTAGTAAACCACTGACTAGGTGGGGCTATAAAAATAATATCTGGTCCTTGCCTTGAGCCAAGATTTTTTTCAATTTAAAAAAGAAAAAAATGTTAAGGAGTGAGCCAGAGTGAGAAAGTGAAACAGTGACAGAGACAGCTTATGTATCACAAAGTCTGAAATGGTTACAATCATCTCTTTTAGCCAACAGTTTGCTACATTTGACTTAATAGTGTTCACTGTTATCTCATCAAGGGTGATAGCTTCGTTCATATTTATTATTTTGTCTTTGTATTCCTTACTGTGTAATTTTAGTTATTTTTCTCATGCCATGTCTTAATATTACTGTTTTGAGAGATTTTTATATAATTATCAGTAATTTTCTGTGGTTATTATGATTTGTTCTTTGACTTTTAATTTCTCTACCCTGCTATGCAAATCTAGGCAGCTCATCATAATTTACATAATTCTAATTTGGCAAGGTGACTTAGCTACTTTTCTACTATTGTGACAAGACATTATGACCTAGGAAACTTACTGAAGAGTTTGTTTGGGGACTTACTTTTTCAGAAGGGTTGAGTCCATGATCATCATAGTGGAAAACACTGCGGCAGGCAGGCAAGGTGCTGGAGCAGTAGTTAAGAGCTTGCCTAGTTATCGATTAAGTTCATGGCAGTTTCGAGAGCTAAGTAGGAATGCTGTAGGATTTTGAAACCTCAAAATTTTAACCCAGTGACATACCTCCAAAAAGACCATACATTCTAACCTTTCCCAAACAGCTACATGAACTGGGAATCAAGTATTCAATGTATGAGGTCTATTCTCATTACATTCACCACACAAAACAAAAATGTATATAAAGGGGACTATGCTAACTTACCAAATTAATTTCCCTTTGTATTTAATAAGTAATTTTGCAATGTTTTAGATTTATTTTTACGTGGTGTGGTAGTTTGAATGTAATTCAGCCCTTAGTATAATTGGTGCTATTAGGAAGTGTGTCCTTGTTGAAGTAGGTGCAGCCTTGTTGGAGCAAGTGTGTCATTGTGAGAGCAGACTTTGAGGTTTCCTACGCTCAAGCTAAACCCAGTGTGAATAGAGACTCCATCTGTGCCTTTGAATCAAGATGTAGAACTCTCAGCTCCTTCTCCAACACCATGTCTGCCTATAAGTCTTCAGTTTACCTCTGAAACTGTAAGCCACCCCAATTAAAGGAATTCATTTATAAGAATTCCATGGTCATGACATCTCTTCACGGCAATGAATATCCTAACTATGGCACCTGGATAGATTCTCATTCTTTTGAACTTAGCTAATTTTTAATTTCAGCCAAATCATTACTATTTATATAGTCATGTATGTATGTCTGTATAAAATAAATGTTCATTCTTCCTGGAAAAGTATAATATAAAAAGGAACTTATTGTCCTCAGGTCTACTGAAAGATGTATTTATATACCATCATACACAAACACACACACAGACACACTCATACATAAATATAATAAAAATAAAATCTTCCTTTAAAAAAAATCAGCATGTAACGTATTCTTTCAAAGAGGGCATGTGTTCAGTGGGAATAGAGAGAACAGATAGGATGGTGTTTTTGTACCTGGCCAGTGCCAGAGGAAGCTCCTTCACATCACCAGGCCTAAACTGGCACTGTGTATTATAGGCCAGGCAAGAGAACCCTTAGTGATCCTGAAGATTAGGGTAATGATGCAGTAATACTTGTAAACATTGATGCAAGAATTGACGTAGAGTGTTTAAATTATATATATATATATATATATAACAATATTTGATAGCTATACCTAGCATCTGAATGTGAGCTGAAAATATGCTACAATTAAGTGGTGCTTACAAATTTTATGTGTAGCCTAGTAACTCATAAGTAAATTATGAATTTTATCTTGGAGTTGGTTAGATAAGATCTTTAGATCTTATAACTAACTGCTCATTTTCAATAAAAGGCCATCTTTTTCATATAGCATTGAACATATGTTAATCTCATTATCTTCACAGGCTTGGATAAATCTCCTTAAATTATTTTAAGCAGTAACATTTGAATTATTTGTGTTTTTATGTTGCTAAGCATTCACTATTTAAATTGCCAATGTAGAGGTGTCACATATATTAGCAATAGGAAAATGCATCCTTAACCTATCATCAGTGATCTGCATATTTGCTTTCTTTATTGAAGTATGTATCTATCTACAATCTTTTCCAAAAATGCTAACACTTAAACATGAAGAAAACGATATTCATTTTTTTTGTTTCTCTGCCATATAGTGGTATTCTCTACAGAATGTTTTAATTTGTTTTGTGTTCCTATACTTTCATAATTTAAAAGTGAGAGTTCCTACCATGTATTCAAAGGAGAACGGTTTCTGATGCAAAGTGATAACAAAAAAGAGCATTGAATTTTCGATGAAATATCTGGGTCTCAGTTCAGGATCGTTTACTTATTGCCAGAGCTTTCATTGAATTGTCTGTGAAAGTGAGGCCAATGATAATACTTCATGCATTTTTAAGAGGTCAAATGTGATGCTGCACATGAAAATATATAAACATATAGCGAGATTCAGTCCATAAATTCATATCTCATTTTCTATTTCTTTTTGGTTGCCCATTAAGAAGGATTTTATACTTTGTGGTCTCAACACAGAGGTCACAGCTTACAAGGGAGAAAAGTCAGTTCAAAGGGGTGATAAATGAACAGACTTTGCTTATATAGAGTAGAGATAACAAATACAACACATATGTAATGTATCTATTATATAAAAAGCATGGACAAACTCAACAAAGAGGTTATCCCTGAAAAAATCTGATTCTCTTCTCCAGTAACTAGCAATTGACAATACCTCTTCAGCCAAGGGTAGGCCTTTGTGAGATCCTCCTCATCTGTCTTAGTGAGGGTTTCTAGTGCTGTGAGGAGACACCACAACCAAAGCAACTGTTAAAAAGGAAAACATTTAACTGTGCTGGCTCACTTAGAGTTGCAGAGGTTTAGTCCATTATCATCACGGTGAGATTCGAGGAAGCATGCAGGCAGATGTGGTGCTGGAGAAGGGCCTGAGAGTTCTACATCTTTGCTCACAGGGAACTGCAAATGGTCTAAGACACTGTGTGAGGCTTCCACATTCATGAGACCTCAAAGCCCAGCTCCACAGTGATTTGCTTCCTCCAACAAGATCACACCTACTCCAACAGAGTCACACCTCCTAATGATGCTGCTCCCTTTGGAGCCATTTTTTTTTCAAACCACCACACTGTCTGTGCTAATGTTTTGGTTGAGTTGACCTTGTAAAGATCTGTGCAGGAAATTACAGCCACTCTGAGTTTGTTTCTGTAATAGCCTTGTTATATTTAGAAAACAATTTCTCAGTAGTATTCCTAAACCTTGACTTTCATAATCTTTTTTTCTCAACTTTTGGGGTAATTTCTGAGCCTCAGAATGGGTATAGATGTTACACAGTTGTTCCACGTATGGTTATACACTTTACTATCACTTAATTTCTGCATTTTGAATAGTTTTGAGTCTCTTTATTAACTGCCTTCCATCTTAAATAGAAATTTCTCTGAGGAGGGTAAGAGCTGTGCTCTTATTTGGGTATAAACATATTTAGGCAGTTTGATGCTATGTCCATTTAGAAAAATATAGAAATATGTTCTCACATAAGTACTATGCTAATATATGATATATTTTTGACTAATGGGCCAACTAGAACCTCTATTTGGACACAATTCATTAAAAACAGAAGGAGGCATGAGGTAGGGAAGGTAACATGATGAAAGGCATTGGAGGGCATTTCAGGAGGTGAAACATAGAGATGATCGAAACACATTGTATATAGATATGAAATTCCCAAAATATATATGTTAACTGAGACGATAATGCAAATGATTTTTTAAAAAATCATAAAGAAGGGAGGAAGGAAGAGAGGGAGAGTGAATAAGAAAGAAGATGACTGAGAAACATGACCTGCTATAACGTGATTCTCTAAAGGCCTACATGTTGAAGGCTGAGTCTCCATTCTGTTAGACTGTTGGGAGTGTGGGATCTTTCAAATGTGGGTCTAGCTGGGAAGAGGAAGGTCACTGGGGTATATTACTGATGGACATTTGCCGACTCCAGCT
Organism: Myodes glareolus; assembly: GCF_982192425.1. Taxonomy (NCBI): domain Eukaryota; kingdom Metazoa; phylum Chordata; class Mammalia; order Rodentia; family Cricetidae; genus Myodes; species Myodes glareolus. Next base: position 8,611,402 of record NC_142044.1, on the reverse strand, counting down.
AGCTCTTCCTCTCTGTGTTCCTTACTGTCATGATGCATGCAGCTTCCTTGCCACCTGTGTTCTGCTTCACCACGGGCTCAAAAGCCACAGAACTGAGTGGCTCTGGACAGAAATTCCGAAATGGTGAGCTGAAATCAGCCTTCCCTCGTTGAGATCTGATGACCTCAGGTGGTTTTCCAAAGTTGTGGTGAGCTGGCTCACACACGGCCTTAAGCACTGCAGGGTGGGTATTCAATCTCATCTACTAATCAATGCACTGTGGATGAAAATCAACATATTCTTTTCTAATCAAACTTATTTTGTTCTTTAGATTTTGTTTCTGCCTGGTTAAAATTATCTATATATCTGAGCCAGTTGAATCTCTCACAGCCCTCACCTACTGCATTCCCAAAGCGATGAAGTAGAGATTAGACTTTGGGGAGCTGCCTGCAGTTTGGAGTGCACAGTCATCCCTACGGAGGTGGGCCTCACTGTGGGCAACTTCCTCACCATTTCAACACAGGGGTTAAAACTGGCAACTCTCCCACTGCTTGAGAGCTCAAGGGAGGGGCTTTGTGCTATCGCTTTCGGATGTCTTCTACCTAGAGTCTCCCTCCATATAGTTCTGTCCTGTTTACCTTTTTAAACATGAATAATTCTATATTTTTCCCATGTTTGACCCTTTATAAAATATAGAGCCTAAGGGGTCTTATAACTTTAATTGACAAACTCCCTTTCACCGCCCTTGTCTGTATGTTACCTCTTACTCTATCCCCGGACTCCACCTGCAGCAGGTAGGCTATGCAGACTGTCGTCTCATTTGGGAGAACATCCTCAAAGCCTCCACCACTTCCAGATCTATTACAAGTGTGCTTCAAAATTTAAGGAACAGAAATATATTCCTGTAGCAGGCTTTGCTGGACTCTCAGCACCCAAATCATGATAAAGAGGCTTATTATTAATTAAGAATGCTCAGCTTTAGTTAAGGCTTGTTCTACTAACTCTTATAACTTATTTTGACTTGTTTCTCTTCATCTGCATTTTGCCTCAGGACCTTTTCCCTTACTTTAACTCTGTATGCTCAACTTTCCAGGTTTCGTGTGTCTGCCTGGCTGGCTAGCCCCTGATATCACCATCTCGTTCTCTCTTGAGCCTAGATTTCTCCTCCTACTTATTCTCTCTGCCCATCAGCCCTGCCTACCCTCTACTGCCTTGCTATAGGCCATTCCGATTTTTTTTTGACCAATCAGATGCCTTAGGCAAGCATGGTAGAACAGAAACACATCTTTACATAAGTAAGTAAATACAACACATCTTTACATGGTCAAACAAATACAGCATAAATAAATGTAACATATTTTACATAGTTAAACAATTATTCGGTAGCACAAATAAATGGGATTTTGATGGGCATTGCATTGAATCTGTAGATTGCTTTTGATAAGATTGTTATCAAGATAACAATAATATCTTTATTATTAAAGATAAGATAAGTTTATAAAGATAAACTACTTTACTTTGTTAATTCTGCCTACCCAAGAGCATCGGAGATCTTTACATTTTCTGGTGTCTTCTTCACTTTCTTTCTTAAAAGATTTAAAATTCTTATCATACAAGTCTTTCACTTGTTTGGTTAGAGTTACTCTGAGATATTTTATGCTATTTGTGGCTTTTGTGAAGGGTGATGTTTCTCTTATTTCTTTCTCAGTCCATTTATAATTTGTGTACAGGAGGGCTACTGATTTTTTTTAGTTAATCTTGCATCCTACTACATGACTGAAAGTGTTTATGAGTTGTAAAAGTTACTTAGTATAATTTTTGGATCGCTTATGTAAACTATCATATCATCAGCAAATAATGAGAGTTAGACTTCTTTTTTTCCGATTTGTATCCCCTTGATCTCCTTTTGTTGTCTTATTGCTCTAGCTAGGACCTGAAGAACTATATTGAATAGACATGGAAAGAATGGGCAACCTTGTCTTTTTCCTGATTTCAGTATGATCACTGTGAGTTTCTCTCCATTTAGTTTGATGTTGGCTGTTGGTTTGCTGTGTATTGCCTTTATGTTTAGGTATGTTCCTCATATCCCTGCTCTTTCCAAGGCCTTTATCATGAAGGAATGTTGTATTTTGTCGAAGGCTTTTTCAGCCTATAGTGAGATTATCATGTGGTTTTTATTTTTCAGTTTGTTTATATGGTAGATTACATTGACAGATTTTCACATGTTGAACCATCTGTATCTCTGGGATGAAACTGACTTGATCATGGTGGATGATATTTTTCTGATGTTTTCTTGGATTCAGTTTGCCAGTATTTTATTTAGTATTTTAGCATCAATGTTCATTAGTGAGATTGGCTCGTAATTCTCTTTCTTAGTAATGTCTTTATGTGGTTTGGATATCAGGGTAATTGTAGCCTCATAAAAAGAGTTTGGCAATGTTCCTTCTGTTTCTATTGTGTGGAACAATTTGAGGAGTATTGGTGTTAATTCTTCTTTGAAAATCTTGTAGGATTCTGAGCTGAAACCATCTGGTCCTGGGCTTTTTTGGTTGAGAGAATTTTGATGACTGTTTCTATTCCCTTTAGCAGTCATATGTTTATTTAATTTGCTTATGTGATCTTGATTTAATTATGATAAGTGATATTTATCCAGAAAGTTTTTCACTTCCTTTAAGTTTGCCAATTTTGTGAAAGTACAGATTTTCAAAATATGACCTAATGAGTCTCTGGATTTCCTCTGTGTCTGTTGTTATATCCTCCTTTGCATTTCTGATTTTGTTAATTTGGATATTCTCTCTCTGTCTTTTAGTTAGTTTGTATAAATGTTTGTGTATTTTGTTGATTTTCTCAAAGAACCAACTCTTTGTCTCATTGATTCTTTGTATTGTTTTCTTTGTTTCTATTTTGTTGATTTCAGCTCTCAATTTGATTATTTTATGCCAGGTAGTTTTCCTGGGTGAGTTTTCTTCTTTCTGTTTTAAAGTTGTCAAATGTTCTGTTAATTCCCTAATGTTGGATTTTCCCCCCAGCATCTTTATGTAGGCATTTAGTGCTATGAACTTCCTCTTAACATGGCTTTCATTGTGTTCCATAAATTTAGGTTTTTTATGTGGTCATATTCATTGACTTTTAGAAAGTCTTTAATTTCTTCCTTTATTTCTTCCTTGACCCATTGATGATTCAGTGAGCAGTGTTTAATTCCCATGTGCTTGTGGGCTTTCTGGAATTAGTGTTGCTGTTGAATTCTAATTTTAGGTCATGGTTATCCAATAAGATACCTGAAGTTATTCCATTTTTTAAAAATCTGTTGAGGTTTGTTTTGTTACCTACTATGTGGCCAGTTTTTGAGAAGTTTCCATGAGGTGCTGAGTCAAAAGAATATTCTTTTATGTTTGGATGGAATGTTTTATAGATGCCTTTTATGTCCATTAGAGTCATAATATCTGTTAGTTTCATTATTTCTCTGTTAATTTTTTGTCTAACAGACCGGTTGGTCCAGTAGTGAGAGTAAAGTGTTAAGATTCCCACTATTAGTGTGTGGGGTTTAATGTATGATTTAAGCTTTAGAAGTGTTTCTTTTACATATGAGGGTACCCTTGCATTCAGGCATAGATGTTCAGTATTGAGATTTTTCTCTTGATGGATTTTTCTCGTGGCTAATATGAAATGTCCTTCTTTTTCTCTTTGGATTGATTTTTTAGTTTGGTTTGAAGTCTCTTTTGTTGGATATTAGAATAACTACGCCAACTTGTTTCTTAGGTGCATTTGGTTGGAAAACTTTTTTTAACCCTTTACTCTAAGGCGATGTCTGTCTTTGAGATTGAAATGTGTTTTTTGTATGTAGCAGAAGGATGGATTCCATTTTTATATCCAATCTGTTAGCCTGTGTCTCTTTATAGGTGAGTTGAGTTCATTTATATTAAGGGAATTTAATGACAAGTGATTGGTATCTCCTGCTATTTTAGTTTTCATTGTTGGTGATGTTATTTTGTGTGTTTTTCCTTTCTTTGGGATTTGCTACTGTGAGATCATTTACTGTCTGTGTTTTTGTGGATGTAACCAACTTTCTTGGGTTGGAGTTTTCCATCTAGTACTTTGTGTTTGTGGCTAGGTATTGGTTAAATCTGGTTCTGTTATGGTATATCTTGTTTTGTCCTTCTATGGTGATTGATAGTTTTGCTGGGTATAGTAGTTTGGGCTGGCATCCATGGTCTCTTAATGTCTGCATAACACTTTACCAAGACCTTCTGGCAGTCATTGTTCCCATTGAGAAATCAGGTGTTATTCTGATAGGTCTGCTTTTACATGTTACCTGGCCTTTTTCCTTTGCAGCTCATAATATTCTTTTTTCATTCTGTATGTTTAGTGTTTTGATTACTATGTGGCAAGAGGATTTTTTTTGATCTAGTCTATTTGGTGTTCTGCAAGCTTCTTGTATTTTCATAGGCATATCTTTCTTTAGGTTGGGAAAGTTTTCTTCTATGGTTTTGTTAAATATATTTTTTTTGCTTTTGAGTTGAACTTCTTCTCCACCTATTATTCTTAGGTTTGGGCTTTTTATGGTGTCCCATATTTCCTGGATATTTTATGTTAAGCTTTTGCTAGATGTAATGTTTTCTTTGACTGATGAGTCTATCTCCTCTACTGTATCTTCAGCGCTTGAGATTCTCTCTTCCATCTCTTAGATTCTGCTGTTTATGCTTGCATTTGTGGTTCCTGAACATTTTCTCATAATTTCTGTTTCTATATTTTTCTCAACTTGTGTTTTCTTTATTGTTTCTATTTCAGTTTTCAAGTCTTGAATAGTCTCTTTCATATGTTTGGTTGCTTTGTCTTGGTTTTCTTTAGCAGATTTGTAGATATCTTCCAATTTTGTTTGTCTTTTCCTCCATTTCTTTGAGGGAATTTTTTATTTCCTCTTTAAGGGCCTCAAACATTCTCCTAAAGTTACTTTTTAGGTTATTTTCTTCTGCTTCATCTGTATTTGGTTGTTCAAGTCTTGCTATTGTAAGGCCACTAGTTTTTACTGGTTTCGTGTTGTTCTTTGTTGTGTTGCATGTGTTCTTACCTTGTCTACCCATTTTTTCCTCTGATTGGTGTAGTTAGGTCCATCTGTGACTCTGGTGATCAATCTTCCAGGTCCCAGTGGGTCCAAGGCTCCGATGGTTGCTCCTCATGATACAGTCAGGTCCAGGATTCCAGTCACCCTGTTGTTCACTCCATGATCCTGGAGGTCGCTCGGTGCTCCCGGGGTTCGCTCTGCAATTCCAGGGATCTTTTGGGTCTGCTCCCATGAAGATTGCTTGATTGGGGCTCTTTCTGCTGAGCTGCTGACTTGGGCCTGCTCTGGCAGAGGTCTCTGGTTCCTGTGTACTCCCCCAGAGGTCCCAGACTCATGAACTTCATTGCTTTTCAAAGTTGTCTTGACTATGTGTTACCATTTACATTTTAAGGTTGTGTTTTAAAATCATGTCTTTGTCTTTCTCCTTATCTTCCTCCCTCACATTTTCTCAAAGTAAATTCCAGGTCCTCACACAAGCTAGTAAAGTACTTATCACTGAGCCATGTTCTCATACACATTTCAAACTTTCTATTTTCTTCCAACATGTATAGATGTGTTTTCTTACTTTCATTTTCAGATTGTTTATTTATGCCATTAATTTTATTTGTGTCTTCTGACTAAATTTCCAGAGCTTTCCAACAAATTTCTAGCTAAATTTTCCAGTTCACTACTTGCTTCAAATAAGATATAACCTCAGACAAGCAAAAGTGCTTACTCCCTTTCTCTCTCTGAGTACTATCAAGACCATTTTAACTTTTTGTACTTCATATAAAGAAAGTAATTTAGTGAAATAAGTAATATTAGTTACTTATTTATTGACATTTTGAATCAGTAGTCAGTTTTAAAATATTTTCAAGCTGAAAATGCAAAATTAATTTTATTTCTTACATTATAAATTTATCTTATTTTATACATATATTACTTTTAATATTAATTTTAATTTAGATACTAAATTCAGTATCTAAACAAATGTGTATTTCTTTACTTGCTTAGCAACCCTGGTTTCCTTCTTGGTTGATTGTTTGGAGGTTTGTGTCTGAGTGTAAAATAAATACATTTTATTGTATAATGAATAAATCCACTGCAAATGTATTCTATTTCTTCATTGTTATATTTGTAAAATTTGAAGGACAAAAGCGATGAATAGCCAAAGGATCATATGCTAAAAGCATTGACTTTAGACTAGTGAGGTCATTATTAATATAACTGGGGTAATGCTGGCCTTTTAAAATGACTTATTTCACCTTCTAAAGTTTCAAACTTGCTCTCCCACTTAAATGCTTAAAAAACTGTCATATGTTCACTATTTATTCTGGAATGAGGATTTCCAGGCTCATAGCTGCCTCATGGATGTGTTCTGACTGTCCTCCAAAATCCACACACATAGACATATTAAACCAGAATATTTAAATAAATGCTATTTTACTTCATCTTAAAACTTAATCAACAAGGTAAATTAATATTTACCTTGTCGTTAGAGCAACATCTCAGTATTAAATATAATAATAAATAATACAAAATGTTTTACTCTTAACCTAATTGTAAGCATTTGAATGTAGAATTCACATTGTTTAATAGTACAACTTTAACAGTACCAAACAAAGTATAATATATGTTTAGTTAATTAAGTGTACATTTTCTCCCCTTCATTCAACATCGCCTTGAAAATTCCTTCATGTTCCATTATGAAAACCTGGAGACAAAAGAAAAACACTTCCTCAATATTAAGACAAATATAAAAATCAATTCTTTTCTTGTCACCTAGCCAGCACATATGAATTCTGGTGCTGTATTGCCCCAGGTGCTATGGTAGATGCAGGATAGGGTTCAACATCACAATTATGACTTTTGTTCCCAGGAATTGTTTCCTAGGGAGTTAATTAGCTGGTAATGAAAGAGCAATTAACAGGGTGAAGCAGTAGAAAACAGTCTGTACTGTGATAGGATGGCCTGGAGGAAACTTCGTTTATTTCCTCCTTTTATTATTTGATATCTATTTTTATTATTGAAAACATGTATTTGAACTTTTCTGTAACTTACAGAAAATAGCAAAAATAATATGAATAAAAGGATGCCCACACGCACTTTCTCAGATTCACATGGTGCTGGTGTTCTACATAATTTCCTCATCAGCTTTATAAGTGTAGTAATCTGTATTTACCGATTGATCATCTGGCTACCTATCTTCTGTCATCTACTTGTCTATCTTTGTCATCTGTCTTATGTACAATTTTTCTGTATCTGTTAAGAGAGAATTCATTGTGAGTCTTTATTCTTAGGTTAGCCTGTGTTTCTCAGGTGAAAAGGCTATTTTATGTAATTCCAGCACTGTTGCCAATGAGCGAAATCAATACCAATGAAACGGTATCACGTAAAGGACCATTCATCTTTCTCTTCCCGTCTTAACTAAGAACCTCCTGTAAACTCGTCCTCTCATTTCTCAGTACTCAGGATTTTAAGATTCAATGTGCCCTTGGGCGTGGCATCTTCTGTTGCTTTAAAGTGGGATATTTCCATAGAATGCAGCCTCATCTAATCTTTTTTTCTTTTTTATGGAACATCTCCAATTTGGAGTTTGTCTAATGTTATAGACAACATCCTTCAGGAGCAACACCGTCTACCTACACCTGCCTCTGTTTTATGTTTCACAGACTTCTCTGTCTCTGACAACTGCCCTCCCTCACCCCCCAATCCCTGTATTGGTGATGCTCATTTGGATCACTTGGTGGCAATAGTGAACAGTTTCTCTACTGTGTTTCTGGTGCTCTTCCTGTCATTGCTAACAAGCAGTTCAGGGAAGCAGCCTGAGACTATACTAGAGTGCCCAGCAGAGGAATGCCCCCATTGGGGTTAGCAACCGTGATGTTTCTTTCCTGGTCTGCTCTTTACTATGATAAAAGCAAATGAACGATTCCTCCATCCATTTGTCTCTGGCTCTCGTTATTACCTTGCATAATGCTCGAGCTAATTGTTTTTCATAAAATTCCGGTGAGCAGGCTTTATGTATAGTCAAACAACCAGTTAACAAGGAGCACTTGCAGTTGAATTTTAAGATAAGCTTTGAAAATAGAAGTTGCACTTAATAAAAATTACCTGTGGAGAATATTTTAGGAAAACCAGTGTATCTTCCCTTTGAAAACAAAACACAGGAAAGTAGAAGGAAAATATTCTCACTTTACCAGTTACAGTTTATTTTGAAGTAGAAACCTTTCAAGCACTTGCAGGTTTCTATGGAAAGGTACCAGACTCCATGAGCACAATACAACGAGAGAAGTTAAAACATATTAATCCTAAAGAAATGATTAACAATCACATTGATTTATAGATTTTTTCTCACTTGATGCCATATTGGGCTCCCCTGGGATTTTCTGATAAAGGGAGGTCAAGATCATAACAGGGAATTCTTATAGAGACAGCTGAACCAAGCTCGTGGGGACTCAAAAATTCTGGTCCAAGAGTCATGGAGCCTCCTTGGGACCAAACTAGGCCCTCTGCATGTGGGAGATAGTTGTGTGCCTTGGTTTATTTGGAGGGTTCCTGGCAGTAATACCAGTATCTATCCCAGGTGCTTGAATTGGCTTTTTGGAGCCCATTCCCTATGGTAGGATGCATTGCTCAGCCTTGATGCAGAGAGGAGGGGCTTGATCCTGCCTCAATTTGGTGTGCCAGGCTTACCCTTTGGGAGGAGTGAATGAGGAGCTGGGCCAGTGGAGAGAAGGGGTGGGGGAGGGGTGGGAGGAGGAACTGTGGTTGGAATGTAAAACCAATAAAAAAACACATGAAGAATTAATGATAAAGGCTAAATGTTTTAAAAGTTTACAGATGAATGTTAATAGGTCAATATTATCAGGGATTTTAAAGTATAAAAACAAAAGGGAAATGCTTAAATAGTGCTTGTTTATTTCTGTCCATAGTACACATTTCTGCTAAAGTCATTTTCTAAGAGCATTTCAAAATCCTTGGGATGAAGGAATATAGTTTCGGGAGAAAAATAATCCACGGACATCACAAACCTCCATAGAGCTAGTGCTTTGTGCCCCTTCATGCTCACGGTGTCTCCTTTAGTTTACCCCACACACCTACCTAGAGAAGTGCCAGGCTCTTGGTAGGTCCTGTATACATGCTTTTTTGAGTGAATTAGTTGAAAAAAATAAACTTAAGAAAATGAAATAAATGATCTGTGCAAGGCCTTCCAGCCAGATTAAAACCAAGCAAGCCTCTCTGACTTCAGGCCAGTAACTTTTCCACTCTCTCATGCCTGATGTGAAGACTGTGCTCTCCCATCCATGGCCTGGCCTTGGCCAGGCTGATCGTGTGTCACTCCATACCACGCTGATGAGCCTGTCTTAGCTTGTGTAGTGTCCATGTCCATCCTCTAATGGATTGATGTTGGTAGCCAGAGGACTGTTTCCATACTCCAAAGAAATGATTTCTAAGTCCCTTCAGAATTCTGAATATCCTGTCTCCTCACATCCTTGGAGTGACTACAATTTGGAGCAAAGGAAAGGGATTCTAAATAGTTTGGGATCCCTGTTAGCATTCGTGCTATTAGCTTTTGTTCTTCAGGATCCATACATTATAATAGAAAAGAAAAAGCGTAAGGTTGTCAGTCTGGACCCAGGCAAACACACTGGAAAGTCCCGCAGCGGTAATGGCTCCCAAGAGAAGTGAATTACAAGACACGTGATAAAGTAGTCATGATTGTAGTCATGCTAAAATCCCTTTTGGTGTTTGCACAAGTGAATTATTATGGAGTTTGTATTATTAGCTGTTATTTTCAGAGTAGGCTTAATGTGAGGAATTTATTTACTTTTCTTGGATAAAGACAGGTCTTTCTCCATAGTCTCAGCTCTCCTCAAACCTGAGATTCTACCTCAGCATCTCAAATGCAGTCTATAGGTATGCAGTAGCCTGCCATTCTTCATTCATTATATTGTCTTATTGTTTTGCATTTTATTTAATTTTACGTATCCACGATATCTGAGCTTTATCATTCATGTCCTTGCAGACGTGAAGTATTATGGGATAGGTCCATATAGAATATTCTCCATAATAAAAATTGAATGGCACATGTATGAGTTATTTGTCTAACGCTATGATAGAACACCAAGACGAAAGGCAACTCAAGAAAGAGAAAGCTTGTTTGGGCTATGGTTCCAGAGGGGAAAGTGTTCATGATGGTGGAGCAAAGGCATGGCCACAAACTACCAGCACGACTGCTGGAAAGGACGGCTGAGAGCTCACATCTTGAATCAAGAGCAAGATGCAGAGAGCAAGAAAGCATCACTCCATCATCACCTATCTGCAATGAGATGCTCCCTCTGGCAAGGCCACACCTCCTAAACCTTCCCGAAGAGTTGTATCAACTGATACAACAGACCCAGTACTCAAAGACCCGAGTCTATGGGGAGCATTTCTCATTCACACCACCCACACCACCACAATATGAATCTCAAATGTCATTACCATAATTATATATTTCTTAATTGCTGCAAAAAAATTACCAGAAAGGCATATGTTGCTCCTTTAAAGTATGAGTAACAGGGCCACAAAAAGTTTAGCAACTTGTCCAAGAGCATGTAACTTTAATGGTCAGATTCCATTTCAAGTCTTGCTTTGACTTTTTATGACCTAAAATGTTCTACGTGGTTATGAATTGAGGTTCTATCAGAAAGTATTTGCTAAATATACATAATTTCCTTCAAATATATAGAAACTCATAGTCATACATATTGCCCATGTTCTACACACACACACACACACACACACACACACACACAACATATACACTGATACACACTGAACTGGTGAATATAGAAGAAAGAAGATATATACTAGAATTTAAGGTATTATAATGAGATGCCTTTGAAGATGTTTTATAGTTGCTGTTATAACTCAGATACACGTGGATTAGAAAGAGACCTTGTTTCTAAGATAATTACATGTTTGGATTTTATTGGTTCCTGCTAAAACCTTGCAATGACCCTGTGGTCACCGATCTTTTACCTATGCATCCGTAGTCTAATCCCACAGCCCTATAAGTTTATTATCTTCCCTGGCAGGAAGGGATAAACTGATGTGGTTACATTAAACACTTTAGGATAAGATTTTTTTTCCTGGATTATCTTGCAGACCCAGTACATCCATGGTGGTCCTGATACATGGAAGAGGGAAATAAAAGAGTCAGAGTGAGACCAAGAGGTATGACAATGCGGTGGGATTTTTCAAGAGGTCATTTACTAAGCACTGGTAATAACCAGAAGCTGGGACAGGCAGGGAGTGGGTTCCATCGGGTACCAGAAGGAACACAGTCCTCATCGCTCCTGTTCGACCTTGGCCCTTGGCAGTTGTAAATGGCATCCACGATACTCTAAGTTTCTGTTTGTGGCGATGTGTTTTTGGAGCAATGGGAGATGCACAGCTTCCCAGCATAATGGGAAGCAAAATGAATGTCCTCAGCCTGCTCCTCCAAGACACTACCTTCCCTAATTCCTCTATCTCAAGTCTGAAATGTATATCAAATTTTAGTGTTCTTTCCTTCTCCTTTTCTCTCCTGCAGGATCACTCTTGTCAGAGCCCTCCTAAGAACTCGTCTTTCCCTCTGATGGTGCTCCTTCTAGTTTCATAATACACACACACACACACACACACACACACACACACACAATTACACACACACACAATTACACACACACAATTACACACACACACATACACACACTTAAAAACGAGGTTCTATATAGGAAAAGAAACATGACATTGCTTGATTCTGGTTTATTTTGCTTGACAACATTATTTCATTTTATTATTCTGACTGAATAAAATTCCATCATGTTTATCTACCACATTTTCTGTTGATGGACACCTGGGTTGATTAAACTTCTTAGCTATTATGAACAGGGCCACAATAAACATGGTTGCATATCTCTGTAGTAAGGGTTGGAGTTCTTTGGAACCCTCTGCCTCACCTAGGAGTGAATACTATTTTTGTTTTTTTTAAATAACTTCTATACTGGTTTGTGCTGTGACTGTATCAGTTCTTTCTAGCTTCCCAGTAGTCAATAGAGTTTCTTTTCTCTACATCTTGGCCAGCGTTTGCTAGCCATTCTTACTGGAGTGAAATGGAATCTCAAAGTAGTTTTAATTTTTATTAATTTCTCTGACAGCTAAGAACACTGAACATTTTTTGAATATTGCTAGCCATGTGTGTTTCTTCTTTCAAAAGTTGCCTATTTGGTTCACTAGCTCACTGACTGGAAGATACAAGCATTTAGGAGTATTTGATTTTCACAATAGTTTACGTATTCTAGATCGTGTTTCCTGGTCTGATGGGTAGCTGGTAATTGTTTTGTAGTATGTAAGTTGTTTCTAGTGACCGTATGCTTTGCTATGCAGAATGTTTTTAATTTACACAATCTTGTATGTCAATTCTGATGATTATATGAAGTAATTTTCAGAAAGTTTTTGCATATTTTTATATCTTGATAAGGCCTTTGATCTATTTCTAATTTCTGTTTTCATAGGGTGAGAAATGATGTAGTTTATATATTAGGATTAGGTGGCTATTAAATTTTCTCAGCCTCATTTGTTGAAGGTTTTTTTCTTTTATTATTTTGGAGACAAGGTTTCCTGTGTAACAGTCCTAGCTGTCCTGGAACTAGCTCTTGTAAACTAAGCTGGCCTCAGACTCACAGAGATTCACCTGCCTCTGCCTTTCAATTGCTGGGATTAAAGTCATGGGCTACCACTGCCCAGCCAAGGTTGTTTTTCCTCTAGTGTATGTTGACACTTTTTTGTCAAAAATTAGGTAGGTGTCAGTGCATTATTTCTGAGTCTTCTGTGTCCACTGATCTTTCTGCTTGCTTTGTGCCAGCACCATCAGCATTTCCGATGCTCAGTTAATTCACCTTGACCTTGATTTATCTCCACGGTGGCATCTGCCATAGTCCATGGAGCTATTTATACTTCCCTCATCCTGGCTGGAGTGTGAGCTCTCCAAGAGCAGGGACTGTGGGCTCACGGTTTTCTCCTAAGGCGTGCAAGGTGATGCCTGGGAATAATCAATGTTGACAAAATTTTACTAAATCCCTGTGCTCAAGAGTTTTGGATTTGGAAAATAACTATTATATTTATAAAGGAGTAAAGACTTTTGTGCATCCGGTTCTGAGGAAGCAAATCAAAGGTAAATGGTTTAATTGGTGGCCTAGACAGATAAATCTTTCATTCCACAGGCTTTAAGCTCTTGATAGTCACAACACTGAGTTTTCCTAAAGATGGTAGGGCATACTGATGTATGAAATGAGCCAAATGCTAGGGTTTTCTTTGTCTGAAATACATGTCTCAATTGTTGTACTTATGAAGTCACAGTACATTCAAGGATATCCAGAGAGCTTCTCACAAGGGGGCTTAGATTATTTCAAAGATTTCTTTTCATTTTAACAGCATAGATAAAGCATTGGCAATTCCAAGGGGGGGAGAAAGAGAGACAGAGAGAGAGAGACAGAAAGACAGAAAGAGAGAGAGAGGGAGAGAGAGAACGCACTTGTCCTATTATAATCAGTGAAATGACTTCCTAAGAAATTAGCTAAATCCTAAACCAGCTAAAATCAATCAAAGTAGAGATTGGACTTGGTGAGGGGGCTGGGATTCACAGGGAAGACTCTTGAGCCTTATATTTGCTCCTTGCTAAAAGCCAGGAGTAGAATCAGGCAGAAACACAGTTTTAAATTAGTTTTCTGTTTACATGATTTCAATTAAGTTATGTTCTGCCTGTGCTTCAGCTGGTAAGAACAGTCATATTAAACAACTGTACCCTGGAATCAGGGACAACATATTTATCATCTTTGCTTATCTTGGTCTAAGATAGGTCCTCCAATGTTTGCAAAGCTTTGATGCCTTAACATGATGTTTGCCAAAGTGGGTTCTATAATGAGCAGCCAAATTCTCTGTATTTCAGGCACTTTCTTTAAACTGCCTTTGAAGGAGACTGTCAAGTGTCGCATGCTGTTTGTCAGTTAACACTCGGGGAGTGAAATTCACAGAGGGCACTTGATGTACCTTCACAACAAGGATATCTTTGCCAACACTTCAGAGCTATTTTGAGTTTGGGAGTTTTAAGTATCTCGGTCTTTTTTGAGGTGATAGTAACTGACCCAGGACGCCTGGGTTTTAAGTGAGTTTGTCCTTCCAGGACCTTTTGACACTTGCTGGGCATTGAACAATTCTATGTTCAATGACTTGTACCTTTTATTTATGTGACTATCTTTATCTGATGAGCCACAGTACTATCTTTATTTATAATTGTCTGTGCCAATAATATAATTGTCACAATAATGATGATTAAACACCAAACACACTATGCATTGATTGTTTTCTAATTATATTGCATTAATATCTTATTGAATATACCCTAGAACTAGAATCTGAAAGTGGGGATTGTTATTCATTGTGTCTATAATGAAAACATTAAGGCTCAGAAAGTTTAGTAAAATACCTGGGGGGAAAAAAACAGAACACAAGTAGATTTGCACGAGTTCTGAGCTCACAATTTGCTTTTCAAGATTTTTAGAAGAGCGTTGGTGTCAAAGGAGATGGGGGTGGGGAATGTGTGTGATGGGCAGGGTCAAAGTAAAAATGAAAGAGATCTTGCATAAAACATTAAGGTGCCAAATAAATCTTTTCTTCTCAGTATTTCCAGGGCATATGTTGTGTGTGTGAGTGAGTGTGCATATGTGTGCACTGTGCATGTGCAAATGCATGTGTCCAGATTGTGTGTGTATGCTTGCTTTTCCACTTTCCAGTTTTCTTGTATACTCAAATACCATTTCAGTAATTGCTGACAATATGTGCTTTTTCCTGGGATCTTTGGAGGCTTGCATCTTTGTGTGTCTTCTGTAACTCCTCTAGCTAACAGTGTTTGGGACTCTCAGTCCCTACAGTTCAGAGCTGTGGAATCAGAGGCCATCCTTTTGCAGCTCTCATTACAAGCTGACTGCAGACTCTCTTTGTGTATTGGTCCTTTGGAGAATAATGGAAAAATAGAGGAAAACCAAGAATAAAGGCACTATTCTGGAGACTGGGGAAGTAAGCACCAAGCTTATTTTGGAGACAATAGTGGATTGGTTCACCTCGACAATGCCTACACATTTCCCTCTGGTTCTCATTCATCATTGTAGTTAATTTCTCTCTTCATTGGCTAAAAAGATGAGTAGCAAAGAAGACAATAGAATTAAACCCGAACAAAGAGATCTTTTTGATCCACATCCTCTGTGTTTCTTTCTGAATAGGAGCCTTTAGCCATGGGAGGTCCATTCTGAGGAGCCCAGGCATTTCTACCTCAGTAGCTGTGTCTTTCAGAAAAACAGGGAAATGCTTGTAAAGGGGTAAAGACCCAGTTAACTGGATGCTTTAAAGAGAATTAACCTTCTAAAGGAAAAGGTGAACACAGCAAACTCCATCTTCCCTCAGAGGCACCATAGTGTGAAATGCTTTGGAAGGCTTGTGTGTGTGTGTGTGTGTGTGTTTAGAGATTAACTTCACTCCTAGAGACCCATATTTCCAGCATCACAAGACAGTTGTAGGAGAAGTGAAGTGAAGTGATCTTGGGTTGAGTTGATTGAACAAACTTTGTCTTTTTTTTGTGACTATAACTTTGCTTTTAATTTCTCTCCTTTTAAATCTATACTTTATTAACAAACCAACTCTCCCATTATGCAATACTAAGTAAACTGTAATAAATCCCTTCTAATTCCAACAATTTATTATATCCCAACAATTTTGTCAATTCACTTCTGAACTTTTTTATGTCGATTAAAATGACACATTTCTGTTTTAATTTGGTGGAACTTTAAATTCATTGGGTAGAATGTGGGTTAAAATTATTTTTCTCATTTCCCTACTCACTCATATTAATGTACCTTGCAGATGAAATACAAAGTAGCATTTGATTAAGAATTTTGAATTTCACTGTCACATGAAATTCTTGCAGAGTTATACCTTAATGTGTTCTTTCTTTTACCATTGTCAACCACTAATTAATGATGTTGGTTAATTAGAAATTCAGTAATTATTAAGTGTGCTGGATATAGACATTCTTCAGATTTTTAGAAACAAAAATTTATTTTTATATAGTCCTACAGGCACATAGCCTTGTGTAAACTCTAATGTGAATAATAACCTCGGATAATCTGTAGAAAATGTAGGTTCTATGATTGTAGGAAATGTTCCACTTTGACTGAGGAGCCGAATGATGAACAGAGTTTTGCACGCATCAGGGTAAGGGAATGGGAAATCTGTATCTTTTGCTCAATTTTGCTGAGAACCTAAAATGCTGTGGAGAATGTAGTATAAGCTGGGCATGATGGCATATGCTTTCTGACCTAGCATTTGGGAAGCAAAGGTGGGATTGCTACAAGTTTTAGTCTAGCTTTGTCCCCATAGTGAGTTCCAAGCCAGTGATTGCTACAAGGTGAAAAAGCCTTTCTCAAACAAACAAACAAACAAAAAACAATAAAAAATATAGTGTTTTTAAAGAAGAAATAGCATTTATATGCTTCTTATTTGCACACACACACACACATGCTCTCACAGAAATTTTAATTATCACCATCATTAACGTGAATTAGCATTGTTGTTTTTGCTTAAGTCTATGTCTACCATTATCATAATAACTTATTTGATGAGTAGGCTCCATTTTTAATTGAAAACTCTAAGAAATTTGATAATTTTGTCATGTATGTATTCAGGTAACAGTGTATCTGAACCCAAGGTTTGGCAGTCTTAGAGGTACATCAACACTGTTCTTCTTTTAACTAGCCTTGTAAAAAACTGTCTGGTGTCTTATGCCTTCTTTGCAGTTGCCAGTAACAAAATATGTCCTCTAACATCAAGCCAAAAGGACTATGGGGTGAGACAGCGATAAAAATGTGTCTTTTCTTCTCTTATAAAGCTCATATCTTTACTGAAGCAATAGAACAATACGACAGTAAAGCTGATATGGCTAACAGTAATTTCATACCCCTGTATTTCCAAATCATTCATAAATTGATGTAGCGCTCTATCAATCTCCAGCACAATCATTTTCTTTTCTCTGGGTTGCTACTTCTCTATTTTATATTTTTCTGTCTCCTTACTGTTGATAGGCATTATCTCTTAGAGTGGAAAAATAAAAAGCAAGACCAAGAACAAATTAATTGAAGGTCAGTTTTTAGCATTGACTAAAAGAAGGCCCATTTGTCTAATGAAATGATACCTTTTGAGTTATAGCTCTAACTCCTGTCTTGGTAAGTGGCCCCTAGGGCCTGCATTTTGGGGTAAGAACATGTGTTCCTGCACACTCCTCCCCGTTTGTTCCAGGCATCCAAGGCAATGATCTATGCCAAAGAATCCTAGCATTTGCCAAAGGTTCCTTTAAGCACATATTGATTGTAACCAATGGAGGATTTCTGAAAATAAAACCCACATGTCGCAAGTAATGAGTTGAAGTCTAGCGTTATGATCTTGAGAGTAAAATATCCTGAGAACTTCAGCACTCTATGGACAAAAGGAAGCTGTAGGGAACGTATACAAGATTCTACTCCTTTATCAGCTTTCCTCATGACTCTTCCATATAGGGGTGCAATTATGCTTATTCGTAGCATTGGAGCATTGTTGTTGGTATCTAGTTACTCCTGGGTTCAAAGGTAAAGTTCTCCCACATAATTCTCCCTTTTGCAATAGGAATCACATGGATGTCTGTCAAGAAAGAAAAGACTCACAAGTTTCTGCAAGCTCAGACACACCTGCATTTTCACAACTGGTTTTCCTAGATGGATATTAGTATCATTGTTGAGTAAGAAGCATACTTCTTCCTAAAACACCACAAGAGAAAGGAGGTGAGGGGGATTTTGCTTAGATTTTTTTCTCAATATATCAGAAATGAGACTTATTAGGGTGATTATAATTCCAGGGAATAAAAAGGAATCTATAGAGCTATTAAATGCCTATCATACAAGCATGAGGATCTAAGTTTAGATCTCTAGAATTCATGTAAAAATCTGGTGGTGGCAGTATGTATCTGGAGCCGTAGAACTAAGGGCTGGATGTACAAAGAAAAAGATCCCTAGATGTCACTGTTCCTCTGGTCTAACTGAATCTGTGAGACCCATTCCAGCAAAGGACCCTTATTAAAATGTAAGGGTGATGTACAGTTGAAGAAAGTCAGCTATTATCAATGCTGGCCCTCCACAGGCATGCTCACACACATGCATGTATATTCACAAGTACATGCAATACACTGTGCACACAAACATTACATCATATATGGAACTTATATATATATGTGTGTGTGTGTGTGTGTGTGTGTGTGGTGTGTGTGTGTGTGTGTGTGTGTGTGTGTGTGTGTGTGAGAGAGAGAGAGAGAGAGAGAGAGAGAGAGTTTATCATTTTTTCCAAACTATGACAAGATCCAATGCAGGTCATCACACTATCCAAGTGTTATCTATTTTTATAATCTAAATGTAAATGATAAAGATGATAAACAGATTTTTAAATTTTCTTAATCAAAGTACAGGGACTCAACAATCCAATGGAAGAGAGTCTGAATCTATTGCTTGATTTTAAAATTAATCAAAATTCTTCGTCTCTTAAATACTTGATATTGTTTGTAGTTTCCGTACAGTCCAGAAAGGAAAAAAATCAAAAACTATAAAAAGTAAAAACCTATATGTGGTTCTATTTATAGTTCATTTCACTCATCCATGGCCAGGAAGACTGAAAATATCACTAAGTCATTTCTTTAAGATAATTTCTTGGAGAATTATAAATAGCTAAACACAGAAATGTTCATTTGAATGTTTCAAATATGCTCACTTAAAAACCAAACCTGGTTTTGGGTCATCATATTTTTACACCTTTGCCACATTAATAATCATGTAAGTTTTGCCATTCCTGTACTAATTTACTTATTCAGCAATTCATTATATAAATAAATAGTCAATGTTTGTGTGGCAGGTATTCAACTTAATGTTAGAAAATAGAAAGTAAAGAAAACAGATCTGAATATTTCTGGAGTTTATAGCTCATTGAAAGAAACAAATCTTGAACAAGGAAAAGTGAAATATAGCTGTGAAATGTTAGTAAATAACAGAGTAAGAAATTGGAGATTTGACTCATCAGTTAAGACCAGAGGCTGCTCCTCTAGTGGACCCTAGTTCCATTCTTAGCACTCACATGGTACCTTAGAACCATCTTTTACTGCGATTCCAGTGTATCTGATGCCTTACTATGGCCCCCATGGGTACCACACACACATGTGGTATGTAGATGTACACGCATGCAGAACAACCAGACACAGGAAATAATGAAATAGCAATTAAAAGAATTAAAAATAAAAGAGTAAGATGCATATAAATGCCTCTTATCACATACAGGCACTACAGGCATTTTTTCCTTCAGGTCCTTGTGTACAAATCCACAGAAATTCATTGCCTAGAATGAATACATTTTTGTCCTGCCTCACACTGATACAAACGAGAAACCATTTATTTGGCAGGACTCAATTCTCTTATAGATTTCAAATAGTGTTTTGGTTATTGATCTTGCTCTTGCCCTTTATTTCCCACATAGTCAAGATAATTCTCATCTGATAACAAAGTGAAAAAGATCAAATTAAAATATGCTTTTGACCAGGGAAAACTGATGAGGGCTGTTTTTGGTAAGTTGTCCAATTTTCTTTTCGAATATTGTCTCTATCTCAGTAGCTTTCCACCTTTATTCTCCCCCTTTGTGGTCCACTTTGTCATCTGCCACCATCTGTTTCCTTCCCAGGGATTTCACTTTCACTGACTTCTCTGGCTATTCACCCCCACCTCTCTGTTTCTAAACATGTCCTTCAATGTTTGGCATGATCTTTACACTTCTCCCAGTCACTTCCCCCAGCTAAAACCTGTCTAGCTGGCTGACAAGCACTTTGAAACTTCATATCTAGTTTCTCATGCTACTGACATATTCTTTTTTTGGCATACAAATGTCAACAGGTAGGATCAAGTGGGAAGAAGCATGAAAGGTTAATTCCCCAATATCAGTATCAACTATAGGAAATGCACTTGCATAGTATCAGCTAAGTGGAGCCCCTCGAATGAATTGTGGTCTATGACATCTACTAAATTAGAATGTTTCTATCATAAGGAAGACAAAATTAGTCTGTTCCAATGTTATACCTCACTAAGTAGACAACAGAGACTGTCCATACCCAAAAAACTTTCAAACACAGGGAGCCAGTTCTTTTTTCTTTTCTTTTCTTTTCTTTTTTTTTTTTTTTTTGAGGCAAGGAGAGGAGCAGAGAAAAATATAGTGCTCAACAAAAATTAATTTAAAAAAAAAGCCGGTTTTACCATTGCAAAGATTCAATCAAAGAATAAAAAAATTGGTGCCAAAATTCAAAGGAACATTATATATCTAAAGGCCTGTTAAGGCTTGGTCCACTTAGGATGCAACTCAGCTGTAGAGTGCTTGACTGACATGCACATGGAGGGCCCTGCATTTGCTCTCTAGTCCTCAAAAACGCAATAAAGATATAACCAAGATTGTTCGTCACTATAGTCAAAAAATTTTAAATTATAACTGTGTCTAATAGGAAAAAAGAATTTCTAATTGTTCTATCAATCTATCTATCTATCTATCTATCTATCTATCTATCTATCTATCTATCTATCTATCCTTATCCATGTGAATATGTGTGCCTAGGCAAGATGACCCTCATCATCATTTTGGACAATTATTCCTAAATCCTCAAATAAGTTTATTTCCACGTGGGGGAATATTTTGTAAACACCTATTTCATGGAGGATATTTAATAAAATTTTTGCAAAAATTAAATTGATTTTCTGAGAATTTTAATACATACAGTCATACTACCTATAGTTTTCTAAATATAAAACTTAAACGTTAAGTGTTTATTGTATCACGAGAAAAATCTGGTCTTTACTGCCAACTTTTCTTGTTTGAAAAAGCAGAACTGAATTAGTAGTTCTGATTGGACATCTTAATTCAGAGGATGGTGATCCTCTACATGTGCATATTTAAAATCATCAATTTCCACCACAGGTACCACTGTTTCTGTGCAAGACACAATGATTAGAGCTGCTTTTAGCTAAACAGAATGGACTCTTTAAGCTTCCAATAGTGAGAAAATCTGAAAACTGCTTGCCAGTGTTGACGAAAATATCTATTGAGATAAGTCATATTAATCTAGGAAATTGCCTCGAGTCCATGTAATTCATCTTTTTCTTTAAGATTAGACAAGCAAGCCAAAGAGATGTATCTACAGACATTTTGTCATCGCTAAAGATGGCCACATCATAGTTCCTAAAATGTCTACTAAAGTAAGAGATGTGAAGCTCTCCAAGGGTAGAAATTATCATGTCGCCATGGTAACTGGGCTGCATTGAATTACAATGGTCCTGACAAGAGAGTCAGGGAGCTCTCAGGACAATAGCAGAAGTCAGAGTGATGGGCCAGAAACCAAGAAATGCAGGATGGCTCTAGAAGCTGGAAAATACTAGGAAGAAGTTATTTCTGGAGCCTCCAGGAAAGCAACTCCTTTGTCACCCGGATTTTAGCACTGGAAGACATGCTATAGACGTCTGATTTTTAGAATATTCAGGTAATAAGTAGCTTTAAGCTACTCTGTATGACAATTTGTGGCCTTAGCAAAGGTGTCATAACTACAGATTAATAAAGCAAGGTAAGAGATGCAAAATGTTTTGTAGGATACATCCTGTATATAAGAGTAAAATGAACTTTGCCATCAGCACATGGAAAGAACTTAGCCTCTCTTCTGTGCTGTAAAACAATGAGACTAACTGAAAATATCTGAGTACTTTCACATTTTATTACCATAACGGGAAAGTCTATTTTGACAACTCAGGTTACATAGCTTACAGGCTTACATAGTTTGCCTAAGACCTATCTTGGTTTTTAGAGCCAAAGTCAAATGAAAAGAAAGAAACAAACAAATAGATAAATATGAAGCATACTGTTAGTGTTTTATAACTAAGTCTTCATGGAGATAAATTGTGTCGGGATGGTCAAAAGCAGTGTGTGTAAAGTAGATCCCATCGGCAGCCTCTTCCTAAAAATCTTGGTCTTGTAGCTAATCAGGATGGGAGAGTCAGGTTTTTTGTTTTTGTTTTGATTTCTTTAAGTTTCACTGTATTCTTGATTGACTTGAAATTACAGAGATCTACCTGCTTTCTGCCTCCCAAGAGCTTTGGTTAAATACATGTGTCACCAAGCCTGCATTGCTTTTAGATTTTATGAGGAATTGAAGGACAGTTTTAGAGAAGATGCTTAATGATCTAAAATATTTGCTTCCTTTTTCCAGTGACAGCCCACTTTTTCTCTGAGAACCTAACCTTAATGTCCCACTGTCTCCAAACGTAATGCTATACAACCTTGATGAGCAAGGGTAGCATTATGCAAGGGGCAGAGTGGGAACAGCCACTCTTGCTGACCACCGTTTTTCTGTGAAAGTTGTCTTCCTCCTTCTTAGAAGTTGGTTTAGAGCTAGAAGTGGGAAGGACTAAGTTTTATCAACTGGTTCCTCCAGGAGGCTATGCAGAGAGGTCATGGGTACCAATGATCAGCCCAATACACAGAAAATGTGTGGTTCTTGGCATAATCTTATTTGGGTCCTTACACAAATTCTCAGACAACTGATAAATCTCCACTGAGCATCTTTTATTATTACAGACATTAGTTTTTGTATTCCATTAAAGGGAGTATTAGCTTGATAACATGTCTGTAATAAAACACCACCTACTGTGCCTTAAACTATTGAGACACTTTTCTCACAAGTTCTTGAAAACTTGCGGGACTCTTGTTTTTTTTTTAATATCTATTATTTACTTTTTAGATGTATTTGATAAAGCACTTTCTCCACAATGGAGTTACTACTTTCATAGTGTGGATAAGCGTAAAAGAAACATGTTCTTTTGTATCCAGGCTCAGCTTGGAAGATTCTGGAATCTTGGTTAATCTATTCCTTAGATAAACAAGGTGACCATCATGAGCTCCAGCCAAGGATTCGTGGTAGGGTCATCCTGCTACTTGATGAGGAATGCATAACTTCAGCTAACAACTCCTTTTCTCTCATGACCACTCAGGGTCATTTACTCGTCTTATTATAGTAACCATTACTATAGTAATAATTGTGTTTACTTCCCCCAATTTCAAATACAGAACTCTTAATTCCAGTCCATCTAAATGTAGCTTCATTTGGACCCAGGGTTGTTAAGTCATTAGAATTCATAGAGGAGGCCACTGTAGAAGAGCTTCCAAATTTGCCCAATGTTCTTGTAGAAGAGAATGTTAGGACTTAGACAGGCACAGGGAACTACGTGAAGATGAATGGAGACAATAGTTATGTTCAGATTGAAGAAAGGGTTTGTCGGCTGCCAGCAACCAGTCTGACCCCTTGATCTTATGTGTCAGTTCTACACAAATCTGTAAAATTTGATTTTTTTCAAACTTCTTGTTTAAACGTGATTTCTGCATATGTAACCTAATTGTCGTGATCAGCATGAAAACTGAGATATGAACACATTCTTCCTTCCCCCTCACCTGGAAGCATGCTGAGCATTAAGATCTGTCAGAATAGAAATGTGCCCCGTATGCAGAATAGTTCCTACTCCCCACTCACTAGCTAGGCTGCAGGAACATGCCTGGTGTTTATCAGAGTCAGGATGCCAGGTTCTGGCCTCTGTTTTACAGGGATTAATGACATCAGGGGTCCCACCACACTTAAATTCGGGTTTTATCTGGGATGTGACCATGCAGAATGTAAGACTTCGACGTTATGTCTCTGTTACCATAAACTGTGAAGCTGACAGTTTAAGTACAAACACAAATATGTTAGAAGCAGCTCAGGTCCCAGAGTGCTTTTGTAATTATTTGTTGGGCAAAAATTACAAAACAAAACAAAATATAATTTACTTTTAACAAGGGACATTGCAATGATGACACCCCACTTCCTTAAAGTAAAAAGTCGTTACTTTCTTGTCTTTCTTTGTCTCCTACTATTCTTTAAATGCTTATCATTTCCAATAACATTTATACAGATAAATTATATATATGGAGTCTTAGGCACAGATGCCAAAATACCATTATGATTTATATATTTACATTTGCGATTATTACCGTTATTTATGTGGTGGGTCCTGTAGGTCAGGGATCAGCATGCTATTTCTGCTGAAGGCCAGACTGTAAAGAGTTCAGGATTTCTGGCTGGATGATTTCCACAACTCTTCACTTCTACAGATCTTAGCATCTCAGCTGCACTGTTGCTTCCTGCGGCTGCTCACTCTTCCATTGCAACAAGAAAGTGATCCAAGGAAACTTCATTTCCAAGCAGACAGCATTCAGGGGAATGCAATGGTTCACAAAGGTGATCCTAGAATTCAAGGGGCTGAGGCTGAGACAAGAAGGTTGTGGGTTTTAGGCTAGCCTGGATTATTTACCAAAATTCGTTCCCCTTTCTATGAAAAAGAGGAAGAGGAAAAAAAGAAGACTTTGGGTGATTGTTCAGGTAGCCAGTCGTCTCTGTTATTTGTTGCATATTTTGGAAGCTGTTTGATTGCACTTCCTGTTTACTCAAGTAATGTTATTTCCCTTCTTGGGTCTTTGATGGGGTTGAAGCCTAGATAGTTGTTGTTATTTTCCTCTCATGACTTGGCCAATGTATTTATTATACAATACTTAAACTCATTAGGATAGGATAATCATTGAAACATTTATTATATATTTCTTGCTTGGTGTTATTTATGCTGGTTGTGATTCTAATTTTTATACCTGATATTAGTTCTTATTGTATATAGCTTTGTATTAGGCTTAGAGCTTTCTTATTTAAACAAAAAGGGGGAGGTTCTGTAGGAATTTCTACCACCAGAAGCCTTTATGTTACCTGCCCATTTGTGTGTAGCCTCTTATACTATATGTGCTGATGTGAAGCCTGTGTCTGGCCTCTTTTCTGGCTTCAGGATTTCAGGATTTGGTTGCTGTTCCCTGTTCCAGCAGAGGATTGTGATCCGTGAGTCTACCCCTACATAAATAACCCTCTATTATACTGAGCTAGTGTGGGATTTCTTTTAAACATCCTTCTTCACTGGAGTGATAGCTCAGTTTGTAAAGTGCTGGCAAGCATGAGGATATGAATTTGGTCCTATAGAGCTCTCTCTCTCTCTCTCTTTCTCTCTCTCTCTCTCTCTCTCTCTCTCTCTCTCTCTCTCACACACACACACACACACACACACAGCTGACCATGAAAGCATGCACTTTTAACTCAGTACTGGGGAGGCAGAAGAAGGCAGATCGCTTTCACTCACTTAAGAAATAAATCAGTCTACTTGCTACCAAGAGAATCTATCATAAAAAGCAAGGTGGATAGCACCTGGGGAATGACAGCCAAAGTTATTCTCTGGCCTACACACCCACACAGACACACAGACACACACACACACACACACACACACACACACACACAGACACACACGTATGTATATACACTTGTGTATAGGGTGATTTTATTTGCTTAGTAGGACATAAGTCATTATCAACTACCCATTATATGCTAAACATTATAAAATATATTAGATACTATGATGAAAAGAGCAAACTTGAGCATCACAATGCTCACTGATTAATTAGAAAAATCTGTAAGAGACGTTATGATGGGATATACAGAGCATGTATGCTAATTTAGAAGGCTTTCCTGCGGTTTCGAGCTGAGGTGAATCTTCTGTTGGATGTATTTTGTAAGCTGGATGGCAAGGGACAAATAGGTTTTTAGATTTGGCATGATTTAGTAGACAAACAGGAAAATTTTGTCTGAAACACGTGGGAAGAAAGAAGAAAACAGAGTGTGAGCAGCTAAAGAATCTGCTCATGGCTGCAGTAGGAACGTTACAAGAAAAAAATTAAAGGATCTGGGCAGATGGTAGAAGGGCTTGTATTCCAAAAGGAGTAACCATGGATTTGATCTCTTCTGATATTTATGGATGATTATGTGGAGAGGGGATGATATGAATGTACCGTTAGGGGCTGATGATTCCATGATTCACACAAAAGATGTCTTGGATTAGAGTGATAGTGTAGAGAGAGATAAGTAGTAGAAACTGACAGTGTAGGGTTGACAGGACTTTGTGAGGGACTAGATTGAAAGGTGAAAGGAAGAATAGAGGAGCTGGTAAGCATCCACCCATCAGGACTCAAATAGCACTTCTCCACTTTTAGAAACTTTCCTGTGGGAGTTCTGACTGTGCATCCTAATACAAATTCAAATTCTGCTTCTTTAAAAGCAAACTCACATGCTTATCCAAGGTACCTTTCTCTATTCCTAAGTAGAGAGTCTGCCTAGGTCTTTGGACTCCAAAAGCATCCACTCTATGTTTTCTTTTGAAATTCCCACAAATATCATATCATTTACTTTATATATATACATATATATATGTGTATATATATACACTAGATTTTAAGATGTGTTGATGTCTTTCTTTCATTTCTATCTTTTCATATTAGGTTTTTTATATGTATGCAGTAAGTACACATTAAATATCTCTGCATAAATAGTCAGATAAGCAACTTCTGAATCACATTTTTAACTTTAACAGTCAGCGGTTAACCTCAAAAGAGGGCAATATCCTTCTATAATTCGATAGTATCATTTTGTCAGCTTTATCAATTTATAGCAATGTCCAATTTACTAACATTCTGATCTTTGATTGTTTCATTAGTATCTATTTTTCATTACACTATCTACATTTTGCTTTTTCAATTTATTCCACTTATTATGATTTCTCAGCCATTTCACTCATGTTTTATCACTAGAGAAGTATGGCCTGGCCCTACAGATAGTACAGGGTCACCTAGGCTATTACATACCTCCGTTTACAGACTTTCAGATGCCCCCCCCCCAAAAATAGGTTAAACATCTCTGTTGAAAAGTCAACCCTACTTTTTTTTAACATTCCTGTAGGACCATAGGCATCCATGTAAACATCAGGCTTCAACATAACCAGGGCAGGAGACTACAGATGCCAATGTGGCCTCCAGGGGCATCAGGAACCACAGAGGTCTTTTGAGGAGGTCCACTCTAGAAAACAAACCATTCTTTATCTCAGACATCATTCTGTCATTAGTTAGAATCAGACTAACCATGCATCTGGGCAGCATGTTCAGGAGGTCAAGGCTGCTATACATCATCCTATTGGTCTAACAAAGCAAGGACATGTTCCCCATGCACCACAGTCTTCCCTCACATCTGTCACCACCTCTCTCCATCCCTCTCTCGCTGCTCTGCCATCTTTCCTGCCTCTCCATTGCATACTCATTCATTGTAGTGACATTGGGGGCTGCTGTGTGCATGGTCTGCAGCTGCGTCAGCTTGCTGGCAGGCCTAGGGCAATATTCATTTTCTATATATGTTAACATATATGTCATCTCTTTGACCTTCTTTTCAACCGTTTTATTTTTTTTAAAGCCCTACTGAAAATCTGCTCTGAGTTGATGACATTTCCCAATGAGATTTGAGGTCTGGAAATATATGTCTGCAGACAGCATTTGGTTCTGAAGCAGTCACTGGATCTGGAAAGGCCAGGTCTGTTCCCATTGCCTCATTCGGCAATGTCAGAGTTGAGAGTGGGGAGTGGGTAAGCAGGTGGTGATGAGGTGATGCTTCAGGGCACAGGGAGCACTGGGAATCAGAGCATATGCCAGAGCAAAGATGACTTTTCCTTCCGGTTGTTTTTCAGATTTGCGTTGCAGAACTGAGACTTTCCACCCTATTTTCTAACATAACTTCAGGATGACATGGACATCTGTGCTTGTGCATGCATGTATGTGTGCATGTGTATGCATGTGTGTACATGCATGCGCGTGCATGTGTGTGTGCATTTGTGTGTATGTGTGTCTGTATGTGTGGGTGCATGTGTCTTCTTTCCATATATTTTTATTATTTCTGCTTCTTGACAAGTCATTTAAGAAATTCTTAAATAAACTTTATGGCTGAAATTTATTTATCAAATTAAAATCACTGTGCTATCAAATTAGTGGTCTGACATTTGGACAAAGTTATATCAGATAATGCAACTCTGAAAATAAGTGTGTGAACCATTTATATAGTTTGCACATATAAAAATATTCCATATAATATATTAAAATCAAGTGAAACTAATGTAGATATTTTAAAAACATTTAACATCTAGCTTAATATAGCCTATCACAAATTTCCTCAGATGTAATTAAACTGAAAAAATGTAAATGAAATAATTATATCTTAATTTATAAAGTATAAAAATTATAGAATCACAGAAGAGAGGAATCCTACGTTGAGTCTGTCTCATCTTTTATTGAAGAGAGAGAAAAAAATAGATAAAAAGAGAAATATACTTTAATCTATTTCCTTTTCACCTCCCTCTTTTGAGATAGAGTTTTATCTTGTAACTCTGGCTTGCTTAGAGGTTGCTAGGTAGACCTGGATAACATGTACACTGTATAAATGTGTGCACATATGTCTGTGTGTAGGAGGAAGGAATTCCAACGGAGTCTATCTGGGAGTAGATAAAAGGGTGTTAATAAAAGGAAAGGCCTCTTAATGAAGCAGAGAACCTGAGACACTACTGTTTTTCAAGCTGGAATCATTGCAAAGCAATTCTTTCTCTCATTTGTCTAATTTATTAATGCTTTGATGAGATGTTTTCTTAAGTACTGTGGATACAGTGTCTATGAACATCCATGTACCTTCTAAGAACATTCAGATCAATGACAGACACATTAGTGAGCCCATGAAGCTGAATGACCAACTGATATGACAGTTATCACGATCTGTAAACTAATATGCTAATGTGTCAAAGGACACATTCCTCAAAATAGATAGAGTCCTGTCCCTGAGTGACACATGCTTGTATTTGGAAGAGCACATAGGTAACCCCAGATTTCCCCCAAGAAACATATTTCTCTTTCTAGTAACTGTTGGCATTTCCCATGCTGTTTTCTTGAGAATAGTATAAATAGAATTTTTATGATCATGCTATTTTCTTTAACTCAGAGAAGGGTGTTTTGGCAACAGTTTGGGAATTTTTAACATCTTAAAACTGTTTTAGTTTGTTCTACTTTTGATAAAACAAGTAGTTTGGGGGGATTTTCCTCTAACTTACAAGTTATATGCATTTTGAAGGAAACTCAATCCATAGATTGCTGATTGGCTTACGCTTAAATCCTTATTAGCATGTTGTAATGTAAGACTACTTTCTCTGTCTTTAAAATAATCCCTTACCTCTTAAATAAGAAAGGTTTGTTTTTCTAAAAATAAAGAAACTTGAAGACCCAAGATTAAAATCCCATTTGAACACTGAAAGCTATGAAACCCAGGCAGGTTTTTTAATTCATATTGCCAAAATCAAAGATGCACATCTACTTTGTACTTTTTAAAATCTAATTTAATGTTTTATTTTTTTTCTGATGGAGATCCTCTACCCACATTCATTTTGTTACATTATCATTGCTAGCATCCCTTTTTTCAGAAGTGGATCTTAAAACCTATCAAAATATACTGATAGTTTTATGTGTTTTCTAATTCCAGAATTTCTAATCATTGCAGAAAGTGTACTTTATTTTTTTCACATTTAAATTACAGTTTAAAATATTAAATATAAATATAAAATATTAAATACTGAGTAAATTATTTATAATATGTCAAAAATACTATTTGAATTTCTAAACAAAATTCAATTATTTTTATTGATGCTATTTTCTTAGAAATTGTTTTCCATAGCATCATATTTTAATGAAATATAAAAAGAATAAGTTTTTATTCTTCCTGATTTCTTTTCATTCAAAAATCCTGTGCACAAAATTGTATTCTTTTAATACAGTTTTCTTTTTGTAGCCCAGGCTGACCTTGAACTTGCCCTTCAACCCCACGCGAAATTGAATTTTGGATACTCTTGACTCTAGATCCACAGCAATGGGATTGCAGGAGTTCTATGCAATGTTGAGTACAAAGTGATTGCCTCCTGCCTGCCAACCAAGCAATCTGCCATCTAAGCCAAATACCCAGCAGCCCGAATACACTATTTTCTTAAAGTTTAAGAGACAAAATCTCCTCTAAAAACCATAAAACTAAAACTAGAAGCATATTACTTTAACTCAATGTAGTCTATATATTTTAGTATTCATTCTTAATCTTTGACAAACAGCTATACATATATGTATAACTTTGCATTGTCACATCTATAAATGTATATAAATAACTGTACAATGTGTGAATAATGTATATTTTATTGTACAATTATATAAATATATAGACATATCTATACACATGTAGTCTTATTTTTATTTAATTATATACCAAAATTACATGCTTTATCATATATGCCTGTTTGTTTATGGATTTATATTTAATTTCTAATAACATGTACATGCTATTTTCAAAAATTAATATACATAGTTAGCCCAATAATTGAAGCAATCAGAAAATGACAAAAGATTCCCTTTGTCCCTCATTGAAGTTGCACTAGCATATTAACGAAACATTTCTATATGCATATGCGTATATTTCTTGATTCTGATCTGTTTTTATTCCAAGTACCACCCTAATTAAAATGCGTGCTCTTTTTAAATATATCACAATTTCTTTACCCTTTCATCTTTAAAGTTTCTCACCTTGTCTTTGATATTACTGATTTTTTTTTTTCAGTATGAATCAGGAATAAACTTATTGCATTTAAACAAAATGACAGTTGGTAATTTTATTGACATTAAACTGCTTTTAGAGATTTAGGGGAAAATTATTACAAGTTTACATGCTGAATCTTCTCCCAATATTTTTCAATTACTAAGATGGAGCAACCAAAATTTCAGTTGTTTTTTTTTTGTTTCCCACTGAAGATACATATTTTTATTGTGTTTTATTTTCTAAGTTTTTGGAAATATGCATAATACTTTTCAATGTACTATTGATAATGAATATTTTATATGAATGGTTATTACCAAAGTAGTAAATGAAATAAAATGCTGACTTTAGTAATTTTCATGTATTTCTCATTACCATGCACTTAAATATAATGTTGCAACCTTTCTGAATGCGTAATGTCAAATGTATAAACTACAAAAGGCAATCAACATGCAAAATTATGTTTACATAGTTCATTTGAATCCTAATATTGAAATTTTTGATGCATTAATTTCAATTTTCCTAATCTTATATTTTCTTCTTAATTCATAATCTTATATTTATATTTCAAAAATTACGTTTAATAGAAAATTCATAAGTAAAAAGAAAAAGACCAGTGAAATGACTCAAAAGAAAAAATCATGCAACTAAGTCTGGCATCCTGAGTTCAGCCTCCTGAACCAACATAGCAGATGGAGAGAATCAACTCCCATACTTGTCCTCTAATGACCCAAAGCCCCACAAACACCATGGTACATGCATGTTTACACAAATAAAGATATATCACACATAAATAAAAATTAAAACTACATTTAATGTTTTCATGTTATTTATAGTAGAACCAATATTTATTTGTATTTAAATGCATCAATATTTATATTACCAAAAGTAAGGTTGGAATTCCTTCAAAATGGGTGTCATTAGTTTAACCATCTTTTAAAAATGAACTTATTCATATATTAAAATGAAAATAAAGCATACAGACACTCAAAACCAGAAATTAGGTGTGAAAACAGGTGAAAACTTGAAAATGGAAACACCAAAACATTGTCAGATAGATACAAAGTTTACATTTTTCTTGTGTCTATGTGTGTAAAGAGTCTTTCTTTGGGCTACCAGTTCCCAAATATGGAAACTCATTATTAACTATGAAAGCTTGGCCTTAACTTATGCTTGTCTCACTAACTCTTATAACTTAAATTAACCCATTTATATTAATTATATATGTATATAATTATATATGTAATACATACACACACTATATATACACACATATATGATGTTTTGCCTTATGGCTTTATACCTTTCATTCTACATGTTTGATTCCTGCCATGTGTCATTGTAGTCTGATATACATCTAGATTCATCTCCTACTTCCCCCCCCTTTCTCTTTCCCAGAAAGTCCCATCAATGCCTACTGCCTAGCTTTTTATTACACCAATCACAGCAATACATTTTCATGCAGTGTACAAATACCCCACAACATATCCCCTTCTGTAAAAATAAAAAGAAAAGGTTTTGACTCTAACATAGTAAAACTATATACAATAAGAACAATTTTCAAGTAAGAATTACATTTACAATGTCCAGTCTATCTGTATTTGGCCAATTCAGAGAAAATATTCCATAATCTATTTTATGTTGGTGAATCCAAAGTTTTGTACTTAATTTACTTTATATCCTAACTCGTATTACCAACCCAAAACTATCTTTTTAGACCCCAACACATTTTCTTAGATAAGCTTTTTTTGTTTCTCAACCTAATAAACTTTACATCTCATACGTAAGTTTCTTTTCTGAATTTGATAAAAAGGAAAACTTTAACTGTAACTATTTCATCTTCAACTCCACCAGAAACCTCAGAAGGATATATTGCCTCAGTAAACAGGAAGTGCAGAGCAAACAACTTCCAAAACTATAGAAATGACAGAGACAGCTGACTGTCTAGACTGTGACCCAAAATTCCTCAGCAACATTGGGGCATCCATCCTCAGCCTATAGGTGTAGCATATCTGACAGACTTTTCTGTGAAACAGAAAATTTGAAAGACTATCTGACCTTGTCTTGGCAAAGTTCAACAGTCTCCTTCTTTTATGTCTTGCTCATCCAGTTCAGATAGCATACTGTCAGCAGCTGAGGCAATGACATTTTCTTGCCCAATGGCTAACTGTTGCCACAAAAAAGTAAACACCTCCCTCACGGAGGATTTTTGATGCCCATCAGTACAGAATTCTACCAGAATTTCAAAGAAGAGCTAATACTGATACATCTCAAATTGTTTTAAACAATAACAGAAAGAATATTGCCAAACTTTTTATGAGACTACAGTTACCCTGACTCCCAAACCACACAAAGATGCAACTAAGAAAGAGCATTACAGACCAATCTCCCTCATGAACATTGATACAAAAATACTCAATAAAATACTAGCAAACCAAACCAGGAACATATCAGAGACATTATCCATCATGGTCAAGTAAGCTTCATTCCAGATATGTAGGGATGGTTCAACATAAGAAAATCTATCAATGTAATCCATCATAAAAAACACACTGAAAAAATAAACATGATCATTTCATTAGATGTTGAAAAATCCTTTGACAAAATCCAACATCCCTTCATGATTAGGTCTTGGACATGTCAGGTATACAAAGAACATATCCACACATAATAAAGGCAATATATAGCAAACCAATAGCCAACAACAAAGTAAATGAAGAAAAGCTCAAAGTGACCCCACTAAAATCAGGAACAAGATAAAACTGTCCACTCTGTTCATATCTGTTCAATAAAGTACTCATAGTTCTAGCTAGAGAAATAAGACAGCAAAAAGAGATCAAGGAGATACAAATTGATAAGGAAGATGTGAAACTTTTGCTATTTGCAGAGGACATAAGTGACCCTAAAAATTTTACTAGTGAATTCTCACAACTGATAAACACCCTTGGTAAAGTACCAGGATACAAGATTAACTCAAAAAATCAGTAGCCCTACTATATACAGATGGAAATTATAATTTTTATAAAAGCAAAACTAGATAAAGATCAAGTTCAAAGTGCTTCACAATTTGGAAATCACAAATAAAATCTCAGTCACATTAAGCTTCAAGATTTACATGTCAAAAAATCACAAATGTCAGTGGAAAATCTAACTTAATCATTATTAATAATTAAAATCTAGAGGTGTATCTCCTTCAGTAGAGTGTTTATGTAGCATGTAGTATCCCTGGACCTCAGAAACTGGGGTGGTGGTGCATGTCTATAATCTTAGCACTGGAAAGAGTGGTAGAAGCAGGAGGATCAGAAGTTTAAAGTCGAGGAAGGACCATACTCCTCCCCCCCTCAAGGCTGGGTAAGGCAGCTTGAGGTGCCATACTTTGTTGGTGCCCATGGGAGGCCTGCTCCTTTCTGAGTGGAGACTGAGGAAGATTGGACAGGGAAGGGAGTAGATGGGAGGTAAGGAGAGGACCAGGAGGAGAGGAGGGAGGGGAAACTATGGTCAGTATGTCAAATAAATGAAAAATAAATTAATAAAAACAATGTTGACATGGAAAAATAAAGAAATTTAAAGTGACCCTCTCCTAAGCTACATAGGGATTTCAAGTGCAGTAATAGCTAGTGACTTTGTTGGAAATAAAAATCTAGACCAAATCAATCCAACTTTATATTTATGAAAGTACCTTGAATTCAAAACTTATAAATTTAACAATTAACATTTTAAAATACAAGTCTATGTTGTTTTGCATTTCTTCCCAGATTTCTTTTCTTTTTCTTTCTTTTCTTTCTTTCTTTTTTTTTTTTTTTTTTGAGACAGGGTTTCTCTGTAGCTTTGGAGCCTGTCCTGGAACTAACTCTTGTAGACCAGACTGGCCTCGAACTCACAAAGATCCATCTGTCTCTGCCTCCCGAGTGCTGGGATGAAAGACCTGTGCCACCACTGCCCCGCTCTTCCCTGATTTTAATTATTAGCTATGCTTTTGTTTCTTTTTGAGAGTATTGGGTTTGTTATTTAAACTATCTGCTACAGAGGAAGCTAAATTATGTGGCTGTAACTCCATGGTATGGTGCTTGCCTAACTTATACAAGGCCCTGGGTCCAATTCAATAGGGCAGAAAATAAAATCGTGAAGAAACCAAGCAAGTTTTCTTCTGTACTGGCTTGAAGTCATCTCTCAAAGAACAGTGGACTAGCTGAGTTTCACACTTGATCTTTAAGGTGTATACATGGGGACTATAACAGAATTGGAGGACAGGCTCTGCTTTTTGTCCAGTTTTTCCTAATCAAGGAGTTATTAATAGTGTTTACAAAACCCGTTTTCTTTTTAAAAAATTAAAAATCAAAATACTTTAAATATGAAATTGAGATGTTATAGTCATAGTACAAATAATTAAGAATTTCTTCAAAGACATTCTTGGCATTGGAAGCATGGTTCCAGAGAATCAGAAGGAGAGAGATGTGGTAATAAACTGGGATCAGTGACATACCTGGAATCCCAGAACTAGGGAGGCTGAAATGGGAGGGCTGTGAGTACAATGTTATCCTGTAGCCTGGTAATAAGGGCATTTCAGAAAGACAGAAAGAAAAAGAGTGGGGGGAGAGAAAGAAGGAAGAAAGAAGGAAGGAAAGAAGGAAGGAAGAAAGGAAAGAAGGAAGGAAGAAGGAAGGAAGAGGAAACAAAAGAAAGAAAGTAAGAAAGTAAGAAAGAAAGAAAGAAAGAAAGAAAGAAGGAAGGAAGGAAAGAAAGGAAATACCACTAGGAGAAAGAAAAAGATATTGCTAATCTGAATTCATAAATCATGGGCACAGACTACTGCAGGAGAAAGGAAGTCTTCCATCGAAACTGGCTTGAATGTTTACCACTTATATCAAATCTGCTCCAATACACAATGCATGCTGGATATAGTAATATTCAATTCTGTGCTGCAATGTCTTGCTACTATGACTCATGTACTTTGTTTTGATCCTGTAACAAAAAGCATTGCAAAAACAATGTTTTGGATGGAAGACAAAATGTGAAGACAGGAAGAATTAGACGTAAATTTATAACTGTAGTAAAATGATTTTATTTACAAATTTCCCACAATCAAACATACAGCTAAAAACTAGGGTATAAAAATCAGCTCTAAATCTGTCTTATGATTTCCATGTTTTCTTCATATACTCTTATGATAAAAGAAGATTAGGCTCCAAATAACACCATAAATCACAAATGAGATGAGAGTAGTTTTATTAATATAGTTTTGTGACAGTTGAGGGAATGAAAGATGAGGAGAGAGAAATCAATAGGAATCATGTAATAAGCTCGGGAGAGTGGCCAGTGCACCTTGCCTGGACAGCACAGTAGAGCTGGCCTTGATGGTCCAAGTTTGGGAGAACTGACCCTGAGGGTGTGAAAGCAGGAGAACTGGCAATACTCCTGGCTTAATGCATCAAGTGGTGAACTAGCAGGGCAAAGCTGGAGAGCTCACCCAGGTGGTGCTGGAGAGCTTACCCAGGTGATGAGAATGGGAAAAGAGTTGGAGGGCCCACTAACCCATCAACGAAGGGGCTGGGCCTGCAGTCCCAAAGTTGCAGGATCTCCATGAGACAGGGCAGCAGCAGGATACCCCATACCCAAGAGGATTCCCAGTGAGGGCCCAGCATCAATAGGGAAGCAGAAACGTACTTTATGAAGAAGCTTTGAGTGGGACCAACAACACCGTATGTGAGAAATACATAGATATGTGGGAATTAATCCTGGAATTCAGGCATTAAAGGAAAATGAGGTAGCAAATGGAACTCAGGCCACTTTCTTTCTCCCTCCATCTAATCCTGAAGACGCAGAAAATGTGAGGTGACAATTAGAAGTGTGAGCAATGCAGAAACTGAAAGAAAAATCTAGGTCCAAAGATGAAAGTCGCCATATTGCAAGTAAAACTGATGGTAACTATCAAGAAGGACACAGTCTTACTCATCCCCACTCTTCAGTATTTCTGTTCACTTCTTCCGTAATATTTTAGAATCTGTCCTCAGGTTTCTTCCAGCACCTTTTTTGAAAGGCGATGGAAATTTGGAGAGAACGGATAGATTCATAACAAAAACACAGAGTGTCCATGCACGCTGTGTATCTTCTATTTAATCAAACATTATTTCTTGAACTTTAGTAGAATTGACTGTTTATTTCACTTAATTTTTTCTTTGATGTTAGTTTTATATAGTAATGATTTTCGTTATGATATGTTCATCTGTGCATATATGTATTTTGATCATATCTCTTCCTCTCCTAATTCCTTCACTTGCTACTTCTATTTCTGATTCTACTTTTTGTTATTACAAACAACATCTATAACTTCTGTAGTATTTTAAATTATTATAGAAATAAAGGAATATCGATTATACTTATTTGTTGATCTTGTATAATAAATTATACATCTTTATATGATCTTGCATAATTGTCTTTTTAAACTTCCCAATTGTTCTTGTTACATTATTGGATTTTAAAAACTTTCAATCTGAATATCCATGTCTTGATCAATAAAGTTATTACATCCCTAATATTTGGTATCTGTATTTAGCTTATATATATATCTTATATTTTTGTTTCTATTTTTCATTTTAAATATATTTTCCCTTCTTCTGTGTTATACTAGGTATGTTTTCTCTACTTTTTTTCTTGATGCTTATCACTCTTAACAACTTCCTGATTTGCTTTGGTTATCAAAGTCTCTAGGTGCTATCAAGGACAATACATGCAATCCTATATTTTAAACTTTTGTTTGTTTCCACCTTGAGCATACAAAAATCAAAATTTTCCTCCCATATTTTAGGCATTTTTATGATATTATAGCACAACTTTAGTAAGAATACAAATGCTTAAAGACTAATTAATACTTAAAGAAAGATGGATAAATTCTGTTCTTGTTTTATTTCCCAAATATTTTCCTTTTGTGTGTGCTGGTTCCCCTTTGTCATTGTGGTCAGTCAGCCCTCAGTCCAAGAGGACAAATTGGCAGAGGGAACAATAGAGATCTTAATGTGGCCCAAGAACATGATGGAGACAGCCCTCCAGGAGACAGACTTCAGGGAATCAGCTCAACTTTATTCTAGAATATAGGAAATATATAGGATTGGGGAGCTTGGGGACAAATTCTAATTTACATTAAGTGGCAAGTTCCTATCATAAGGCTCCTAGTATAAGTCTGAGTTGCCATATGTACAGCAGCAGAAGCTTCTAGCAGGGATTTGTGTCAAGGGTTCAAGGGTCGTGCTGAAGATAAATCAGGCATCTGACTTAGAGACAGTTTTCAGATAAAGTCAGTCCATCAGCCCAGAGACAGTCTCCAGGTAAAGGCAGGTAAAGAGCAGGAAGTTTTCCTGGGGAGGGAGGGAATCCCATGCTGTCAAGCTTTGGTAAAAAGCTACCAGGACATGATAGCCTAAAAACTCTGATCAGCAGAAAGGCCTCCCAACACTTTTAGATTTACCCTTCTTACTGATGTAATAAATATCCTAAAAAATGATTTTAAGTAGTATCTGCCCACTTCTCAGATAGTGCTTTTATTTTTCCTTGCACAGGAAACTATAGACCTCAAGCTTGTTCCTGAAGAGCAGTAGGTGAGAAGTAAATCTTGGCTGAGTCTTTAAATCAGCAAGAATCACAGAAACAAGATACTGATTGTCTTTTCTTAATTACATTAAAATCTTTAAATGGTAAGAGAGTATCTTGTTCTTTATTGACTAGAAGTTTCACAGGGATTACAATGATATAGATAGTCATATTGTTGATAATTTTTAATACTTTTACTTTGATTTCAGTGACTGGGGCATTTTCAGTGTACTTTTTTTCTTAAAATAGTTGGGTAGGAATAAGGAGAAGGAGAACGTTGAAGGAGAACGTGTAACTGCTTTCCCCTAAGTACCAATTAGGATTGGAGAACATTTTAGGATAATAAATTCCTTCTACAAAAAAACAAAAACAAACAAACAATTTTTATGCTGCATTTTACTGCAACTAGATAGCTTAGCATATTAAGCAACTCCCTTTCAAACCCCTCTCTTAGCCTGTTCTCATTGCTCTATAATCACTTGTTTGTTTTTGTCTCTCTGATGAGACCACAAATCCTTTGTGGAGTGCATCTCTCATTTCCTCATTGAACAAGTGTCTATTAAATTTTGTCCAAGTTCCAAACACTGCCTCATGAGTGTTTAGAGTCCCAAGTTAACTATGGTATAGATACTCAATGAAAATGTCAAATAAGTAAATACACTGTGCCTGTATGTTGGAGTTTAACTCTTGCTTCATTTTACTGTCTGGTTTTGGGTCCTCTTGACACAAGCTAGAGTCATTTGAAAGGAAGGAGCCTCAGTTGAGGAAATGCCTCCATTGAGATTCAGCTGTAAGGCATTTTCTCAAGCAGATATCAATGGAGGAGGGCCCTGTCCATTGTGGGTGATGCCATCCCTGGATTGGGTGGTCCTGGGTTCTGGAAGAAAGGAGGTTAAAAGCCATGTGGTGGCACACACCTTTAATCCCAGCACTCGGGAGGCAGAGGGAGGTGGATCTCTGTGAGTTCGAGGCTAGCTTGGTCTACAAGAGCTGGTTCCAGGACAGGCTCCCAAGCTACAAAGAAACTCTGTCTCAAACAAACAAACAAACAACAACAACAACAAAACCCAGAAGATTAGGCAAGCCAGGGGAAGCAAATCAGTAAGCAGAACCCTTCCATGACCTCTGTTTCAGCTCCTGGCTCCCAGTTCTTGCCCTGTTTGAGTTCCTTCCTTCAGTAATGGACAGCAATATGGAAGTATAAGTCAAATAAACCTTTTTTCCCCAGCTTGCTTTTTGGTCATGGTGTTCCATCACAGCAATAGAAATTCTAACTATACAGACATAGATCACCAATATATTCACATAGGTTTTCTAAGCAAAATATTTGGAAGACTTACACCAAAAATTTAAATGCCTACTTGTTATATTTATTCAAATGATGCAATAATGACTTTCATTAACATTTTATGCCTTATTTAATTTAATGTATAGTTTTAATTAAGTCATAATAAAAAGTCTGACAGATTTTTGAAAGGAAGATTTTAAATTTTTATAGTCAAAGAATCCAGAATATTTGAAGTATTGTAAAAAAAAGGAAAAAATAGACAGCATATAAATGACCATTTCACAAGACTTTAAAATTATCAAGTTACAGTAATTCTGATGGTATTATGATAAATAAATAGATTAATAATATAGAAATAGACATAGTCACTCTTCCAGCACGTCTATTTGATACCAAAACCTCATAAAAATACACCCTCACATGAGTCTGAAAAGATGGTCTGGAAAGTACTAAATGAATTTAAGACAATAAAACAAAAATAATATTATCTGGGTTTTATTCATTAAGAGAAATATTTTGAAATGAAAATTATGAAGTTCTTAGGTTGCTAAAATAAGAATTCGTCTGGAATGCTATTTTTCTTGATTGATAAATCCCTTGATTACAATTTGGTTTTATGAGGGTGATGTTTCAATTAAAAGAACAACCAGGAGGGGG
This sequence comes from Myodes glareolus, assembly GCF_982192425.1. Taxonomy (NCBI): domain Eukaryota; kingdom Metazoa; phylum Chordata; class Mammalia; order Rodentia; family Cricetidae; genus Myodes; species Myodes glareolus. The sequence goes on along the minus strand of NC_142044.1, from coordinate 8,571,127 downwards.
CTGAGTTGTGAAATCAGGACCAGTGAAGTTCTGCTGTGGAGGCTCTGGATTCAACCACCCTTTATTAGTTACACAGTGTATAAATGAACTTTGGGAACAGAGCCTTCTGCCTGGGTGTGGGTGACACTGTTCTAAATTAACTGGCTGATCTTTGTGGAGAGGAAAAGTATTCTTAACCATGCCTATAAAATAATTGTCGAGAAGAAAAATATACCAGAAAATTATCACTTTCTCCATAAGGGTTTACAACTGCATCTGCTGCAGAAGGCAAGCAGTGTGAAGTACACATGTGGTTCTCCTTGACAACTGAAGTCTAGTTCTTACTATTTGACCTCCTCCTTCTTGCTCCTATGCCACATGGCACATAAGTTTTTCCTTATAAAAATTCTAAAATCAATAGAAACATTGCCACTTCCTCCTCATTAAGCCCGAAGAGATAAATGACTTCTAACCAAAAGAGGGGCTATGATAAGAAAAACATTAAAAGGTGAATTCTTAACTTTCATCTTTGAAATCAGCTGGGATACTTTCTAGCTATCTAATAAACTCATCTTCCAATGATACTGTCTTTGTATTAGTGACTTTGTGGGGGTCATTTTTTGTAGTGTTAATATGATTGGGCTTGCTATGATGTATAATGACTCTTGAACACTTACTTGTTGGTTCGTATGACGATATGACCTAGAGTTTGATAGGTGACTTCAATTGCCAACTACTTTTGTAACAGAAAGGTAACATGGGGTAGACTTGAGTTTGATCTCTGTGATCCTGGTCTCAGAATCGAGACAAAGATCAGAGGCTACTGGGGAATATATGGTTCTTTCTTATCTGCAAAGATATCTGACCATTCCTTTAAGGGATCCACTAAAAGCCCAGCCCCAAGTTTGACATGCCCAACCATATATTCAGAAATGCCAAGACATGGTTCTTGAGTACCATGAATGTGAAAATCATGAACAAAGATTAACAGATGTCTGTGAAAACCACCGTAAGCATGGTGAAGAGCAAATTATTGTCTGATTACAATGTTGAAAACTAACATCATATGACAGAGGGTTCTGCATTGCCTTCCTGCTGTGCCACAACCTGTGAAAGGAAGCGAGATTTTCATACCTTAAAATACATTTTATTAGCTGGGCATGGTGGTGCACGGCTTTAATCCCAGCATTCAGGAGGCAGAGGCAGGCAGACCTCTGAGAGTTCAAGGCCAGACTAGACTACAAAGCAAGTTACAGGACAGGCAGGGTTACTCAAGGAAGCTCTGCCTCAACCCAAAATGAATGAATGAATGAATGAACGAATGAATGAATAAGTAAGCAATAAATAATTTGCTTTATTTTCTTAGTACCACACATCACACACTCTCTTCTTTGGGATGAAGGTACAATTTTAAAGCTTTCTGTTTTTCTTATGTGCACTAACTCAGTGCACACCTTTTATTTTATAACCATTTTCAAAGCATTATAGCAATTGAATCTATACCTCTGAGTCTGTTCGTATGAATATTGAGAGGGAGTGCCCGTGCTCAAGATGATATTCATATTTGCTAGTGTCATTCATAATAGCATAGATCAGATTATTTAAGCTTTATAATTTTTGTGTTTTGCTCTTGACATTAGGTTTGATAGGAAATATATGTGACATACTAGAACACGCTGTTCATGGAGCCTACTAAATATTCATGACAGATGGATACAGCCTTTCCTCAACTTCACTTGGGTTTCAATTTAGAAGTACATAGAGAAGCTTGAAAAATACTCTTAAGTATATTTTTTTAAAAAAATGTTTAAAATAGCCTCATCCCATCTGTGGTGCTTTGAAAGAAATGGCTTCCAAGGGGAGTGGCACTTTTAGGATGTGTGGCCTAGTTGAAGGAAGTGCGTTACTGTGGGGGCAGGCTTTGAGGTCCCTTTTTTTTCCAGCTTCCCTAAGTGTGACAGTTGGTTGACTTCCTGTTTCCTGGAAGATGTAGGACATGTAGTTATTTTTCAGCACCATGCCAGCCTGCATGCTTCCATGCTTCCCATCATGATGAACCAAACCTCTGAACTATAAGCAAGTCACCACGATTTAATGTTTCTTTTACAAGAGTTGAAGTAGTCATGGTGTCTCTTCAAAGCAATAGTAACCCCAAATAAGACACTATCCTATCCTTAGTCAGATTCTGGCATCATACCATAGTATTTTGAAAAAATAAGTATTTTATTGAAGTTAATAATGTTTTATGTTGTACAAGGTGAAATTATTCCTTTGATGACATTGCAGTTTATATTATTGAAAGTAATTAACAAGAAGTTAATCTTTTATCCAAACTAAAATATTCCATTACTTGCTCATCCAAAAGTTTGGGATTGATATTTCCTTTTCTCCATAAAAGCAACTAACTATTTCTTTTACTTTATCTACTACAAAGCTAGTAAACCTAGACACAAAATATGATAGAAAACCAGTGACTCCACAGCAGGGATGGAGCAAATTCCATAACTGTGTTCTTCTGTCCTAGAGAGGTTCGTATTTTCTCCATGAACCTGATAAAAATTGAAATGACAGAAGAACGATAGAAGTGCCAACACTGAAGTTTCCTTTGTTCTTTCAACAGGTATCATATGAAGCAGTAGTGAAGACATTGTTCCTACTCTTTGGGGGGACATGATGACATGAAAGTACATTACTAAGTCTATTCTATAGGTCGAGTTATTGAAGTTAGTAATAAAGAATATTTATCCATCTGAAATATATCTTTGTATGTCTAGAAAACATAACTAACATGACTGCAAGCTTGAATATTATAGATGACTATCTATTAATCTGTATTTCTTAATTATACATTACATTTTTAGATGACTCGCACAAACCCAATACGTTAAACAGGAGAAAAAATTTACATTTAACAAAATTGATAATAAATTTGTATCAGTATATCAAGATCCATACCAATATCATTTCTCCTTTAAATGTAAACAAACATTTAAATGTTTGGGAATTTGGGCATAGTTCTCTCCAAACTGCTTCCTGCTTTGTGTTGGATAAAGTAATTTAGGGGTTTTATGGAGACTTTTCAGGGGCTCTTGTTCCATTGAATCACATTAGTCTGGAAGGAATCCACAGGTTCTCATTCTCTTTGGAAACAAAAGTAGAACCTCTTTTCCAAAGCAATAAATCCTTAGACCCAAATTCTGAGGTCAAGATACCTTTAAGATATATATGTTGGTTTAGCACAGCAGCCTGTACAATGAAATGTCTCTCTGTACTTAGCTCATTCACAGTAAAAAAATTCAAAGAAAACACAATAGTATATATATAATTCAGACTCTCCGTGTATATTTCATCTTTATGTAGCTTATTTTTCTTTACTCCTTTAATCTATGACTGTCTGTACTCTGTCTCTTTAAAGAGTTTGTTTTATTTCTTAAAACCATTTAGTTTTTTTAAACAATCTACACTCTTTTTCTTTTCTCTCCCAAGCCTATGTACACTTACACACACACACACACACACACACACACACACACACACACACTATGACCCATTTAGAGGGTTCTTCTGTCTGAATCTATCTTTATTGCATATCTGTAATCATTTTGACTAGAAGCACTTTTTTAAAATGATAAACAGCTTTGTCGCATCAGCCCTGGATACTGACTCCACCACTCTCTGCCTTTCAATATGGCAGAGGTACCATTGTCGCCAGCTCTGGGCCTGCCAGATGGGAGCCCTCCTCACTACCTCAACTCTGGGTAGCACGATGCAATATATAATCCCCGTTTTATCTGAGTAAGAGCTAAACTTGCCATGCAGCGCCCTGCATGGCCTGAAAATATCTCTGTGTATGGCTGCGGGAATCTGCCATTCTCTCCTGCCTGTGTATTCCTAGCATATCCCATCCTACCGCCTACCCAGGCAGTGAGTGTTGAGCCAGGGGCATGATCTCAGCTACTTTTCTCCAGACCCTGAGTGGGAACACAAACACCTGGATTCTAAGTGCATAGCATACATCAAACCCAAATGTTTGAACGCCATTTTTGTAGGCAGAGGCTGCTTGTTCGTTCCCAACTGCCCAGAGCTGAGGCTGCTCATTTGTTCCTGACTGCCCAGACCCAAAATAATAACACTGATTATATTAATTAAAACACTTGGTCAATCACTTAGGCATACTGCTACCTAGGTCTTATACCTTATATTATATTAACCCATTTCTATTATTTTGTATTTTACTGCAAGGCTTGTGGTTTACAAGTAAAGATCCCGGGTCTGTCTCCTTTGGTGGCAGTTACATGGTGCCTACTCTCTCTCTCTCTCTCTCTCTCTCTCTCTCTCTCTCTCTCTCTCTCTCTCTATATATATATATATATATATATATATATATATATATACATATATACATATATATATGTATGTATGTATATATTCCAATATATATATACATATATATATATTCCAATCTGGCTATATTCTGTTAAGCCATCGACCAAAATCAGCTTCTTTATTAACTAATGATATTCAAAGCATGCTGAGGAGATCCCACATCAGATTAAAGTTTGAGTGACATGGGAGTATATTTTTTTTAAAAATCAAGAAAAAGCAATATTCAAGGAAATTTAAATTCTTCCAATGTTGAATCTATTGATGATTTCATCAACTTTCACTTTCCCAACTTATACTCCTTTTCATCTTCATCCTCACAATCAATTTATTTTAAAGTGACCTGGAATAGTAAAAACTCCAAACTTATCTAAAGAGTTTTCTGTATTAATAGTGACTTGTGGATTATACATTAATCACTAAATAGGCTTCCATTTAAATGATTACTCTTAAACTTCTCATTTGCTGGGGCAGTTCTCTTAGACAAAAATATATTCCCAAATGTAAAGAATAAAATACCTCGCAATTGTGGGATATTTTAGCTTGATTATGACTTGTCTACACACAAGACTCCAATGGGTCATTAAGATAATTACCTAAATCACTGCAGGCAAATAATAATTTTATCTTAAATATACAAATAATTATCCAGTTAGGGAATTTCAACATTAAATAGCTAAGTGGGATTCTTATAGGGGTATCTTGATGATTTAAATGTAGATGGCTCATTATAAATATTAGGATTAAATTTCCTTTGAAAGAACCCTATGTTTAAAATCTATAGAGAAATGTCCTTGACAGAATTATATTAAAACCAAAGACTCAAGAAAATGGTCTGAAACCGGTTTTTTTTTTATGATGCCACATAGAACAAGCTTGAAACTGAAATGATAAGCTGGAAATTTTAAGTCACAGATGAACTTTTCAGAAATACCATGATACCCAATTAACCACTTATTCTTGCTTTCAGCAAAGTCATACTTCTGCTCTGTTTTAATCCTTCTGATGAGCTGTAGTTTCGAAAGAAAGAACAGTTTTTTTCCCCGTATGTGTTAGGCTTTACAGAATCCTTGGAACATCAACGAACACTAAAAACTAAAAGATGGCTCTCCTTCACCCTCCATAGAGAAGACTGGCTGCTGCTCCACTCCCAGCATGTAAAAGTAAAATGTCATGAACCAAAGAGAGAAGGAAAGGAAAGGAGAACGAAGCACACTCAGGATTGTTATGTGCAAAGTCAGATGAGCCGCTGAGTTGATATTATTCAAAGTAGTGGGAAATGGATGATTTGAAAAGGTGCCAAAATTTCTACTGAATCAGGGGATGTCATAACATAAAATAAGCAAAGGCATCTTAGAACTGACAAGCAAGAGCTTTACAAAACAGATTATTTTTCCCTTTATTTAAAAATCTAAGGAGGGTCAGTCATAAGCTGTATGTGGTTTGAAAAGCCTGAAATATCTGTGATATGACACAAAGAACACCTATACCTAAGAGAACTGAGAAAATTACAGAGAGAGGTAGAATCTAGGTAAGCTAGTCTTAAAGAAATTGCCAGTATAGAGACATGTGATAAAGAGGAATTTGTTGGTGGTGGTCAGGGAGGGTTATAGGGGGAATGTGGGGAAAAGTAAGATCTTTGTGGTTTGGTCATCAAAATGAATCATATTTTAAACTTACTTTTGTTTAATTGTCAGGAGACCAAAGGCAACAGAACATATTAGCTTTAAATACTCAATAAATTGCCTTAATTTACTACATTCCAAAGGTATAGATCTTGTGCACATGTCTTGTTCTCAGCATATCATCTGATTTTCAAATGTCCTGGGCTTAATAAAATACAAAGTACATTTTGCCAAGAAAATATCATCTATGATTTTAGGCTTGTTTATTTTAGAAGAAATATAATCCTGATGTTTAAGATTCATTTACACTTAAATCCAAATACCACTGAGAGGAACCCAGAGCTCATCCAAGATAGTTCTTGTCATTCATGCATTATTTTTAAAGAAGTTTTTCTTATGTCATGTAACTATGAAGATTAAGCCATATCTAATTTGGAAACTTAAGTGATATGGGTTCTCAGTTTAGGGAACAGAATAACCACACTGAATCATGGATACACAAGCTAGAAGGGATTCCAAGACTCATCCGAGTTCTTCATTATAAAGGAAGAAACTGCAGATCAGAGAGGTCACCTGGTATATCTGCAATTATATTTAACCAAGGAATCAACCAGAGTACATAAATCATGTGGCATTTAATTGGTTTTCATGTTAAACACAGTAGGTGCTGGCTAATGTCTCTTTAATGAGTAAATCAATGTCATTGGTACACCCCCTATCAGATAAGTGTGCTGTAGTTGGCCGTTCAGCATAGTCATTAGTTATCCACAAATAGTGGTGGGTTATTGATGTGCATTTGTCTTATCATACACAGTTGGTAGTCTTAAGAGACTTTCAATAAAAATAACAGTGAATAAAATATTCAGTTATTGAAGAGATACATTAGATTAACATATAAGGTCATAACTGCCATTTTGCATAGCTATGTGCAGGAGAATTCTGTGAATAAAAATGTGTATATTACGGGGCTTGGTGGGTAATGCCTTCAATCCTAGCACTCAGTGTCAGAGGCAGGTGCATCTCTATGTGTTCAAGGAGACCCTGGTCTATATATCAGACCAGCCAGAATTACATAGCAAAACCTATTCAAAGCTATATGATAATGTATATATTTATTGAAGAAGTTTTACACATTCTTTCTTTTTATGAGCATGGATGCTATTTACAGAGACTTATGACTTAAGGAGTTCTTTAATTATTGTTCTGTTAGAGGAAACTTCTTGTGGATTCCTTGGGTACACCCAGTGAAGTCCTGAGAGCAGGACATTACCTTTGGTAGGGAGAAGGTTTATAGCCATGAAGCAGGGAGAGGTTGGGGGATGAAAGCAAGAAAAAGAGCTGATGAAAAGAGAAGGGGGAATTTCTCAGGAGCTGCAAACAGGGGTGTAATACATGGGCATGATGTAATGTTACGGTTCACTGCAGGGGTTTAGCTGTACCACCTATGAAGGCATTAGTCTTAAGCCTTTGATTTCTGAGGTAACTGTACAAATGCTTATAATTATAATACCTATCTGATATGTTCTTATAAAGAGATTCCAATCTGCCCCGAGATCAAGCTGAGCCTGGAAATGAGATGTTTGGACTCTTTTGAGTTCAATCCTTAGTGAAGCCGTTCCATGGCAGTTCCTTTGGAGTTAAAGATCTTTCTCACAGAATTCCATCGTGAACGTTTTCATGTGCCTTCTATTTTCTTGGACCAGTTTTCCTGTTTGAGCTTTATGTTGTCATCTCACCTGGAATGGTCTCAAAGAAGAATAATAGCAATATTTGATGGCGCTCTGAGAGGGATGGATCTAGCATTTTGTAGCCATCGGTGCTAGATTAGCAGAGTGCAGGGCAGAATGAAGGGACTTTGTAAATCCCTGGCTTGTGTATGTGATGCAATGGATAAATGGGTTTTGTGGAGATGAAGAGGGAAGATGAAGGGAATCAGTTTCTGTTACTGGTGAGCTGCAAGAGTTGAACAGATGACCAGAGACTTCTGAGACTTCATTTCTCCCTCTATAAATTACCAATAACATGACCAATACCACAAATCCTCATGGAAACAAGATGATACTATATTGCAAAGCAGCTATTAGTGATATTCAACTGAAGGGTTGTATGAGCTATGCTTTATCTTATCACATAAGTCTCGATGCATATTGAAATCATCTTCAGGTTGCGTAGAAAAAAAGCTAAGACAAAAAGTGAAGAGCAGGAGGAGCTGGGAAGGGGACATCTTTTCTCACAGAAACCTGAGGGGACAGGAAGAGAAACCTCATATGCAAGAATGAAAGTCAGAGCGCATCCTTAAACATCAGTCCTCCAGAACTGTCGGATGGGTGACGGTTGTATCATTTCAGCTTAATTTTCCAAAGTCACATCATAATTGGGAATGCTGGCAGACTCAAGCTAAACAGTGGGGAAAATCAACCCTTTCAGCCCTGCAATTTGTGACATCAAAGTGAAGAAGAGTGAAACTGAAATATGACATGATGTTGGTAACACAACCTGGTGAATGATCAAGTTTTGTAATGCCATAGAACACCGGAGAGACAGTGCTTAAAATCTGCCTGGCTTATCTGGGCAACGCCTCTTCCACAGAGCTGAAGGTGTCTGTGTTGGAGTTCTCAGGGCATCCTCCAGAGCCGTTTTTATGTATCTTCATCTTGCCTATGGAGTCCTTTCATTTGGTTTTCACACCATTACCTTACTCAGAAATCTCTTTTGCATAGTGTTAACACCCTCATTCACTCTTTAAATACCTGCAGCAGATGGGACTTTTTCAATGAACACTAGTCCTTAAGCATACATATGACAAGATCCCAAGTCTCAATTTCGACTTTTGGCAAGGTGTTTATATAGGATCCAGGCATTTCAAGAGTAATCCTCTTACTAAAAATCAGATCTTTTAATCAGGCTTTGGGGCTCATGAACCACATACTCAGCTCTTTGAGAGGCTGAGGCAAGAGGAACACATGTTCAGGTCCTGTCTGGAAGGTGTGTGTGTTTGTGTGTGTGTGATGTTCATTAAAATATACTTCTAAACAGAAACCATCCAATTCTTAACAAAAAAGAACCTCTGTAACACAATTCCAAAACACAGTTGAAAATGCACAATCGCTCAGTTCACATTCCTCATAGACAATTGTCTGCATCATATGGAGTAAAACTGTTTACTATTAGAGTACACAGAAGCTAAGAGCTGTTTCTGGTTCACTTCTTTATTTCTCTCTCCCTCCCTCCAGCCCTCCTTTCTTTTCTTTCCTTCTTTCTCTTCCTTCCTTCTTTCCTTCCTTCCTTCCTCCCTCCCTCTCTCTCTCTCTCTCTCTCTCTCTCTCCCCTCTCCCTCTTTCCTCTTTCTTTCTTCCTTCCTTCCTTCCTCCCTCCCTTCCTTCCTTCCTTCCTTCCTTCCTTCCTTCCTTCCTCTCTCTCTCTCTTCCCTCCCTCCCTCTTTCCTCTTTCTCTCTCTCTCTCTCTCTCTCTCTCTCTCTCTCTTTCTTTCTTTCTTTCTTTCCAATGGAACATTGGTCTTATACTCTGTATTATCACTTGTATTGGTTTAATAAAATGCTGTTTTGCCAGTAATCAGGCAGAAAATAAAGGCAGGGAGGCCAGAACAGAAAAATTCTGGGAAGAGGAAAGGCTCAGTCTGCAGTCATCACCCAGACACAGAGGAAGCAAGATGAGCATGCCTTGCTGATAAAAGGTACCAAGTCATGTGGCTAACACAGATGAGAATTGTGGGTTAATGTAAGTTATAAGACTTAATAAGAAGCCTGAGCTAATAGGCCAACCAGTTTATAATTAATGTAGGCCTGTGTATGTTTCTTTGGGACTGAATAACTACAGGACTGGGTGGGACAGAAACCTCTGTCAACATTTCTTTCTTTCTTTACTTCTTTGTTTTTTGTTTCTCCCTCCTCTCTCTCTCTATCTACCCTCCCTGCTTCCTTCCTTTCCTCCTTCCCTCCCTCCCTGCCTTCTTCCCTTCCTCCTTCCCTTCCATCACAAGGTCTTATTGAACAGCCCAGGCTGTGTTGAGCCTGCCTCAGCCTCATGACTTGTTGGATTTATACTCATGTGCCACCATGTCTGGTACAAACTGCTTTTAGTAATACTTGTAGTTTAATATTGAATGCAATTTTATACTTAATACTCTAAGATCTAACATCAATCTGAAAAATAGTATTTAGGTGGGGTAGATAAAATTCTCTCTTATCATCACTTATAGTCTGGACTTTTTCAGATTGATATGGGGGTCAGTTTACTTCCCTGGACTTGTTTCTTACATTTGTGTATCTCTTCAATGTGTGTCTCCTTTGTTTTATTCAGACCTTGGTTTTTATTTGTTTGTTTGTTTTTCCCAAAGATCTACAATGGGTGTTTACTATTGTGAAGATGCAAGAGAAATAGGCAAAAAGTTGTTAATTCCTCAAGGTCTTAAAATTATTTGCAAGGTGAAGGCAGACACTGGAGAACCAGACATGGGTTGTTTTTTTTTCTGCACACATGCCATTCAAGAATATTCCAGTGGCTGAGGCAAGAGGAACTCCTGAGCCCAGTAGTTTAAGATTCAGCCTAGTCAGCAGACTGAAACTCTGTGCTCTCTCAGGTCCCAAAAGAAATTGCAAAACATTGCATGAGCTGAACATAGATGTAACTCAGAGGCTGCTAAGAAGCATGGTCTAAAATGATCTCTAGGGCAAGAAGCCATGTGAGAAGATTCCTGGGCTTACCTGGAAGTCCTTTGTTGTGGGTCTTTGAAATGCCAGCACAAAGTTGCTAGCAATGGGGGGTAAATGGTGCTTTAAAAGAATATAGGTGTTGATTCTACACATTTTAGTGATGGGTTCTGATGAGTAATCTGGGAAGCTAATTTCCAGTGACAAAATGGTCACACACTGGTTTGAAAGTTCATTTCCCACCACTCCCATGCAGAAATGATGACCCAGTCCCAGTACCCTTGATTACAAAAGCACTTCCAGCTGGCATGGCAGCTCATGCCTGCAAAACTTGCTCTTTTGGTTGCTGAGGCAGGATGATTACTGTGAGTTAGAGGCCTATCTGGGCTACAAATGAGATCCTATCTTCTAACACAAAGTAGATAAAATCACTCTGGCTTTTGGAGGATAAGGACTCCTGACCACCAGGAAGAGCAGTGGTTGTAGCCAGGTCCTGTTCCTTAGAGAAAGCACGGAAAACAATGCCGCTTATAAGCTTGTGTGGGATTGCCCAGGAGACTGACAAGCTGTCTCAGGCCACTTCGTTTTAAACATGTAGGCTATATTAGATTTGGTTTTTTTTTCTGATGGAAATGAGCAGTTCCTGGGTGACTTACATGTGATCTCTGGCCTTATAAAACTTGTAAACCAAGGACTCTCAGGGAACAGAGCAGCTTCAAGTTGTCCCCTGGAAGGAAAAATATGAAGTGGTGCTTACGGAGTGCTTGGTAAACACTGGCTACTATTTTAAGTCTTTAACAATTAACAGTTTTAACCTTAGCCATGACCTTAACTCAGTGCAATTATTAACCTCATTTTGCCTATAAAGAAACTGGGGTTCAGGGAAATTTCTAAAGCCAGGGCTATCTTGTAGCTGATATGTGCTGGCTGTGGGTTCTACAGCTAGGCAGCCCGCCTGGCTCCAGAGTGTGTCATTGTGACCAGCCTCAGAAAGGGCACAGGATTTCAGCCAGCTTATTTTTCTTGTAGCTAAGGAAAAAGGAAAACAGTCAGACACATGGGCTTGTGTTTTTAACAAGAGGAATAATAGAATAAGACCTTTTTTCCTTGGCACTAATCTCAAGTATGAATTAATAGCATGATGAGATTTGCATAAAATGTATTATACAAGCAGTGGACTCTTGCTTGAGTTGGACAGCTGGCTTTTACGGCGCAGTCAGTATAGAAATGCTACTTAACCTAGCATTTATTTTGTGTAAACCACTTGAGGCAAGCAGGGGTCATCCTGTGTTCATGCTCTGCCCCTCGAGCCTTCAGAAGAGATGCGGGGAGCTGGGACTGTCTAGAAGATGGGATTGTAACCGTGCTCAAGACACTGTCATAAATAGTATCGGTCTGAAGATTGCACAGGTGGTAGGTTTTACATAATTTTAAGTAAATCCTCCCTCAAATACCTTAATTATAGCTATTCTATATTGCTGACTACTGTGAGAACTACTTAAGAGGAAGCAAAAGAGACTTTCCACAGGGAGTCGAAAAGCCAGACCGTCGCCTTCAGCCCAGAAAAAGTCAGCAGCAGCATGTCTTTCTGATGCCCGTAGGTTAAGATGAGACAAATACAATGTCTCCAGAAATCACGGCAGCTAGGGAACCACTGTTTCACCTACCACCATGATAGAGAAGGTATAAAAATCTCTTCCAAAGGGAGAAACACAACACTAAAGTTTCTTGGGATGGTGTGAGCCCAGACTCGTGTTTTCTGAGTTACCTGACCCTGGGCTACCTAAAATGAGATCATTACAATCTGCACGCCTAGGAAGCTCACACATCATTTGCCACTTAGAGTTATTTCAGATTGACCTTTCGACATATTGGCGAAGGTCCAGGTCAGGGACCAAAGCCTTTCCTCCAAGTGATCTCTGTCTGCGAGGAATCCCACGCCTTTGTGTCTGCCTCTGTTACCATGCACGCCTCTACAATCTCTCCATTGTAACTCCTAAATTCAGAACTATTTTCTCAGATCCTCAATTCATTTGTATCTAAAGGTTGTTTGAGCAATTCTAAACAGACCTAGTATCTGACTGTGCTCTGTTGAAACAATCCATTAAATTCATTTTCTCTTTTTCATAGTTTTAAAACATATACTAAAAGGTCTAATAAGATATCACTCAGTAATTTATGCCATACAGTGATCACTTATTGGGCAATTAAAGTACATTTTTATATAACAATTGATTGCTTTTTCCAAAATGAGTTTAAAATTTTAAAAATAAACTAGAATAAGGGTTCAGTAGCTAAGTGTGCTTGCTTAAAGTTGTGAAGGCTGACGTTCAAGCTCCCGGAACCCACACAGTGGTGCCTGTCACCACAGCCCTGGCAGAGGCAGTGGCAGAAGCATTGTTAGGGCTTGCAGGCTGCCAGCCTAGCTCTAGGTTCATTGAGAGACTATTCAGATGAATGACGTGGAAACAGATAGAACAGAATGCCTAATATTTTTCTCTGCCATCCCCATGCACGCACACAGGTACACATACATGTACATATTCCGCTCATGACCACCACACTAACACACACATACACACACAAAATTTAACAAAAAAAGACATTATAAGCTGGTAAAGAAAATAAAAGAGTCATTTTTAAAGGCAAGTTATAAAAAGAACATGAGATTAGTATTAAAGTTCATGTTCTCTTCATTGCCAAGGTTAGGCAACAAATGTCACTTTTGGCAGACATGGCAACTAGGATACCGTAAACTGTGGCATGATTCAACGTCTCAAAAACAAGTTATTCATGAGAAATCCAACTATTTCTTGTACCTAGTCAAAGATTTCACTTGCAGAGTCTCCTTGAAGAGACAAAAGCGGTAGCATGAAACCCATTATAACAAGATATTCTAGTCATAAATAGAGGAAGGTGCTTTGGAACTAAGTTACTCTTCATGTGAAGTGATGGTAGAGAGTTCAGTTTGATAGGAGATTAGCAGCAGGGCATTGGAACCGGCAGGAAACTGCAGTCTGGGACACACGCAACGCAACTCAAACTTAGAGCAGAGCACGGCCTCATCCTGGAGACGCAGCGTTTCTCAGACTAGTTCCCAGTGAGGTTCTTCGGCCGTAAGTGGCTGTGAAGTGGTGTTTATTTTTCAAAGAAGACCTAGGAATGTGTCAACTTTGTCCCAGTGACTTTCACAGATCTGCTCAGTGAAGGAAGGACTAAGATTCTACAACAGAAACACGCCAGAATGGATGACTTCTCCTGTGGTGTGGATTTGTTTAAAGGAAACCTTTTAGAAAGAAAATAAAGAAAGCTCTTTACAAGAATAAATACTACTTCTCCCAACACACACATAACAGACACACATACACACACATGCACACATACACACACCATACATACACACACCATACACACGCACACACATGCACACATATGCACACACATACAAACACACATAGACACACACACATACCATACACACATATATGCACGCACATACAAGGACCTGCAATACTGTATACTTACAAGTCAGCTAAATTTTAAAAGGTGGTAGTATTGACTAAAATTGATAATTTGGGTTTTTAATATGGATGCCCCTCCCCCATTTGTTTAATTGGAGAGAATAGACTGATGTTCCTTTCAGCTCCTAAGTGTTCCCCACAGAATGTCTCCACTCCATTCCCTCCCTCTTCTTTTTAACTCTTTCTTTTCCAAGGTTGACCCTTTCTATCCAGTGCTGTTTGGAAAATGTGCATTCTTGAACATATGACCTGCACAGCCTGTAACATTTAAAACAAATACTATGTGGATATATGAAATGTGAAGGTAGTTTGTTATAAACATTTTAAAACAATTGCATTGCTTATTTGTTATACTTTTTAAAATTTATAAGGTTATTTTAATTTCACATGACAAGCCGAGTATGTAATTTAGTGATAAATTAACTAGGGATAGGCTTCTTCATGTCACTCTTTCCTGAAGCTTAGCATGGTATGTAAATGTGTTTGTCTTGTTTAGTGTTTCATGGGCAGCAGTGATGGCAGCTCACATCTTTAATTCCAGCACTGGTGGGCAGAGGCAGGTGGACCTTTTGTGAGTTTGAGGTCAGTCTGGTTTATGGGTTCCAGGTCGACCAGGGCTACAAAGAGAAACCCTGCCAAGGATAGCTAAGCATGATTCTCCTAATTTTTCTGCTCGGTTAATTGCATTTAAAATTGAATTTAGTTTTGATGGCTCTTACACCACACTACAGCTCTGCTGTTAATGTTTCCTTGAGTTTGCATGTGAAGATGGAATGCCAGTCTTGGCTGCCCTTTAGATGGTGATGAGGCATGTCCTTCTGTATATGTGTTGATTTTAATGGTTGATGATTAAAGCTGTTTGGGCCAATGGCTTAGCAGAGTAAAGCCAAGCGGGAAATCTGAACAGAGATAGAGAGTGGGTGGAGTCAAAGAGATACCATGTAGCTGCCAAAGGAGTAACAGGCCAGCACAGGTAAGCCACAGCCTCGTGGCGATACACAGATTGGTAGAAGTGGGCTAACTGAAGATGGAAGAGTTGGTTACCAGGAATGAACAAGCAGTCTCTGACTGCAAGATACTCACATCTTTCAGCTTTTTCTGAATGATTTCTGGTTTGAGAACTTAGACTCAGCATCAATTGTCCTTCCCTCAGTTAGTCAGAATTGTGAGCCCCTAAATACACACACACACACACACACACACACACACACACACACACACACACACACTGTACAAGGTAGCCATTTGAAATTTATTATGAACCTATTACAGTTTTTAAGTGTGTTACATTATAGCTTTATGACTGCCATTATGTCACCAGCCTATTGCAAAGGCTTGAGAAATACAGCATTCTTTATCTTAGTTCATAAAATTGAGTCATACCTTATTTGGAATTAGCTGATGTGGATTTAGTAACTGAGACTTTAAATGCTTTTGAGAAATATGTTTAATTGTGCAAATAACCTTCTTCCTTATGTATCAAGGATTCTTTTTGAAAGGAGAAATTCAGAAAGGTTTGAAGATTAAAATACTTAAAACAATCCAAATGTTTTTTTGAGGTGCAATGTGGCACTTACTGTAGTGAGTTATAAGTCCCCAGCTATATGTAAATGTATGTGCATGGTTACGCCCAAATGCTAGCCTGATATAATCATGCTGAGACATTTTCCTTGACTTCCCTTAGAATAATTCCGCTGTCTTTAAAGGGCACGCTTTAAAGAATGACTGCAAATGGTCTGCTAGGATTAAATAGAATTTGTTAAGAAGAAAGAAAAGAAACCTCTCACTTCATCAGCACTGCAAGGAAACAGCTGTTTCTGTTCCTGACTTTCTCCTAATGAAGAGCAGCTTCCCAAAGCCATGTGTGTTGACGTTCACATTTCTAAACACTCCAAGTTTTAAGTTTGCACTCTGATGAAACTGTGTTCTCCTTTTCAAATGTTTAAACTTACAGAACAATGCATCTAACTGTGGTGCAGCCTAAGGCCCTCTGGCTTCTCCGAGGATTCTGTTGCTCACCCTGTACCTAAAACCATTGTGAAGATGGGGACCAGCGTAGGAGAATTCACAGTTGTCTCATCTGAAAGGATATGTCCATAGATAGGACCATGGGCAAATGGAATAGATTGTTTCCCTCAATTTAATTAAGAGTGCCAGGGCTTATTTATTCATAATCTAAATGACCGTGTTTGTAATGGCCTGAGATTCACAGTTATGGAGCCTGATATCCAGTGGGCATCTTAGCAAATATAAATTCTTTAGTAAATTAGTTCTTTAAACAAATATTTTTTGAGTGTCTGCTGTAGTGTGTGAGGAACTTTACAAAGTGTTTAAGGAAGGTTGTAGCAGCAATGGCATTCAGGTTCAAAAATACCTTTGTTGCTTCTGCCATGTCTATGTGTGTCAGGGGTCACAGAGTGTCATGACATGCAGATGAGATAAATGGACATTGGTCCTGGGCCTGTTTGTCACATAGAGAGTTTTACTAGTTTCTTGTAGCAGCCAGGCCTGTCTGATCACTAACATTATAATGACCTTATTAACTGCCATCTTTTAGAAGTTTCTGGAATCTTACTGTTTTGATGACTAGCCTGAGACAAAATAGATACTCATCTCAGTGGCTGAGAAATTATTTTTTTTGACTTTTGACTCAGCAAAGGTGATATTTGGGCCAAATCAATTTTTAAATTCTATTTTAATATTGGTTTTCATAAAGGTCATAGTTAATATCTTAGGAGAAAAAGTTACAAACCACTTGCTGCTTTTGGCTCTGCAGAACCCCCTCCCATGGCCTATTTGTGGGGAGTGTTTACAATAAGAAATACTCCTCCATCCCTAGTTTCAGAAACTGTGTTGTTGAAATGTCACATTTTTGAGAGGGAAATTGCACTGCCAGACAAGATACCTTAACCCAGCAGGACGGGAAGACCGAGAAAATGAGCCAAAAGTTTAGAGAGTCTTGGAGCCTTGAACTCAAAACCCGTTTCACTCCTACTATCTTGTGACGCCAGTCCATAATTACATTTCATGAAAATGTCAAAACAAAATATATATGCAACTTTTTTATTTTATACGACCTAATTAAAGTGCCATGTTGGGAGCATCCTTTCCCTAGTTAAGGTACTTAGTTACAGTGAGGATCAGTTTTACAAGTGAGACAACACTTAGCTAATTTAGCTAAGGCTTCTTTCAATAGAACTCCCAGAATAAATGTCTGCCCTTCTCAGTTTGAGGAACTTTGAGGATTAGTGTGTGTGGTTATAAAATCCAGCATGTCTAACTAAGAATATAGTCCTTGCCTGTCTCGCGATTCACTGGGTAAGACAGTAACCCTCCACAGGTTTACACTGTCGCCACCAAAACTTTTCCAGTAACCGGATACGATGACTTGGACTCCGAAGGAGATTTACTCTAACATGGGAATTTGTGTTCAAATCTGTCATCAGTTCGCTTATTGGTGCTCTCTGTGTCCTCTTGTGAACTGAAGTAACTCAGCTTTTCACGTGAAGGGCCATCAGGGCACCTCTTCTAAACATGCTTGCTTTGTAAGAAAACAGCTTCAGAAGCAGAAAAGGAAAGCAAGCCTCCACGCTAACTCTGAAATCCTGCTTCCGGTCTCCCAAAAGCTTGTCTTGCTCGCATTGTTTTATTCTAGCTTCCAAATCAGTCTCTGCTTTTCCAGTTGGAACTTGTTTGACTGTCAAGGTTCCGGCCAGGCCTGTGTCACGTTTGTCTCTCTGCCACAGTATCCACCACGCACCCATCTGCTTGCCCTGAGTCTGCGCCATGCGCATGCGCATTGTGTTTCTATCGTAACTCTTACCCCAGGCCACCTCTCCAAAGCCATCCTACTGTGCAGAAAATTGAGGATTTTTGCTGTCACAACACAGTCAGTAGTTTTATCAATGTTATGGAAATATATGTTTTCTTTGATATTTCATTTTATATGTATGAATGTCTTGCCTGCATGTACGTATGTATTGTATGCATGTACCTGGTGTCATGGGAGTTCAGAAGAGCATGTCAGATTTCTTAGAAACGGAGTTAGGGGTGATTGTGAGTCATTGAGAGGGTGCTGGGAATGGAACCCAGCCCATTTTCTGGGGCAACAAGAGCTCATAAGCACTGAGCCATCTCTGTAGTCCCCAAGCACATGTTTTCCTAAAAGTTAAAATTCCTATGATTTTTCTTTCCCAAAAGTGTTCTAAAATTCTGTCTCTTTTTCATACAAAATATTACTCACTGCTTCTCTGTGTACTTTCCCTCACCAATACTCTTGGCCTTTTAGTATTCTTGTGACTTTAAAAGCAAAAATTTTCTCTTTCTACTCTGTTCATTTGTCCCTCAGTAAACATATTCTCCTTGAAAATACGACATTGAAATGTTTATTCTGTCAGTCTCTGTCTCCAGTGTCTCCGTGACTTTCAATAGTCAAATCTATCCCCCTGGAGACAGGGAGGGCAAGCTGTCGTTATTAATGGTGACTGTCCCACAATGGATACACACTAGGACTAACTTTAGAACTGACCTTAGGTCGAGTACACTTTATAAAAAGTTGGCATCCTTTTCTTTTTTAAAAAAAAAGTCAATAAGGTCGCGTGGTTAAAGTTAGGATATTACAGGGCAGTAGAGGGAAAAAAAAGAGATTAAAGAAAAAGTGTTTGGTAAAAATGCATTGCAGATCGGCTGCAGTACAAAATCAAACTGACCACATTTTAGATAGCAATGAATTTTTAGAATGTGATATAAAAGTTCTATCAAAAGATACATCAAAAATAACTTCCATGACATAATTTCATTGGCTTCCTGAGCCGGCCAATGGTTTAATGATGATAATTTACTAATAATGACTGGAACACTCTCTGAACTGAGAGTTCTAGTGTGAAATATTGGGAAAAAATATCAATATTACTGTACTTTACAGAGGAAAGAAATGTATAGTTAGAAGCTTTCAAACATTCTACTTGGTCCTGCAGCAGCTTAGAAAATAATCACTCTAGGCTTACTATTGATTATAATTGTTCAGCCAATTGTTTACACATATCACTGACTGGCTCTCGCCACTAAATTAACCCATTTTTACTAATCTGTGTGTCGCCACATGTCCGTGACTCTGCCTTCTTTCTCTCCCTATCTTTGGATTTCCTGCCTGGCTATATTGTGCCTGTCCACTGGCTGAAACAGCTTTATTCATCAACCAATGAGAAAAACACACATCCACGCCGTCCTGAAGGACGTCCTACAACAGAAATGCCTGGGCTAGTGTGAAAGGCTGGGTGGTAACTTTTTAATAAGGTGGGAACTGGGAAGGTGGCTCTGCTGAAACGTGCTCTCAGTGGAAGGAGAACCTCATCTGAGCACATGACATCAGAAGCGGAGGTACACATTGTAATCCCACCATGGGAAAAGTGGAGGCAGGGCAGTCCCTAGGGCTGGCTGACTAGCCAGTCTACCCATGGAGGCAGGGCAGTCCCTGGGGCTGACTGACTAGCCAGTCTACCCGTGGAGGCAGGGCAGTCCCTGAGGCTGGCTGACTAGCCAGTCTACCCCAGCTCCAACTACAGTGACTGTCTCAAAAGGTAAGGTCTCAGTGAGTGACTGAGGAAGATATTGACCCCTGATCTTTACATCCATGCACACTCACTGACTTCTTACTTAAGCACACACATGCACATGAGTAACCTAAACATACATGAGAATGTGCTACACTTCCATCTGAGATATAATACTTTGTGGTGTTCCTATGAATTTATCCATTTAATGAACTGTCCTTAGGAATGGAGATAGGGATCAGTGGTTAAGACTGACTTCTCCTGAGGGAGCCAGAGATCAGATTCCAGCCTGCCCAGCAGGCATCCCACAACGACCTATAACTACAGGTGATCTGGTTCCCTCTTTAGACCTCTGTGAGTACCTGCACGCATGTTCCCATTTGCATGTGCACACACACACATCACTCACATGCATGAGCATACAAAGAAATTAAAATATAAATTAAGATTAATTAATTAATTAACCTTTATAAGTCATTCCTGCGTGCCAATCAGAGTACTTATCGATGCATTGCTGTCATAGCCATTTGGAGATAACAAACAAGCAAAAGACATTTATATAATTATAATTGTCGTTAATTATGTTAAGGAGATTGAAGTGTCTCTGGGGCTGGGGAGATGGCTCTGCAAGTGCTTTCCAAACAAGTATGAGGTCTAGCCTTTAGATGTACAGAAACTCACTGAAATGCCCGAAAGGCATGGCCACCCATCTGTAATTCTAACATTGGAAGGCAGAGACAGGAAATTCCCAAATCAAGCTGGCTAGCAAGACGAGTCATATTAGTGAGCTCTGGTCTTGACTGAGGGACCTTCTTCAGTGAGTGAGGTAGAGAAAGGATGGAGGAAATTCTCAACATCACCCGCAATCCATGCACTCACATGAGTATGTGCAGTTGCATATCTGTGTCTAAATACATACAATAAACATGTGTGCAGATGTACACACACACACACACACACACACACACACACACACAGTGGAATCATGGAAAAATTAAATGTTTCTGTAAGGAATTTAGTGATGTTTAGGTAGGAATTTGAGAAGACTCAATATGTTTCGTAGAAATTCTAAAGAAAAAAGTATCTAAAGATCCTGAAAATGCGTTAGTGAAGGACATTAGCAAACTTACGACCATGGTTGCAGAGCTGCAAAGGAAAGTATTCATTCCTGGGCAGTCTTGCTGGCATTGCAGGATTCAACGGTCAGGGGAGAGCACACAGTGGGTACAAGGAAAAAATGGGAATAAACAGGAGATGCTGATGATGTGCTTTTGAGGTGCCTAGGAAGTGACTGTCATCAGAATGTGCAATGATTAACTTTAGTTGTGAATGGGACACAACCTAGAATCAGTCTCCTGGGAAAAAGAATCTCAGTATGGAAATTTCAATGTTTTTCTGGCCTGTGGCATGTCTGTAGAAGATCATTTCAATTGAACTAACCAATGTGGCAAGGCCCAGCCCACTGCAGGCGACATTACTCCTTAGGCAAGGGGTCCTGACCTGTAGGGACCTTCTACAGGTCCCACTGTAGAAGAGTGGGAAATTCTAGGTGAGCACAAACAATAAAGAACGTTTACATGTGTGCATTAATTGCCATCTCCTCTCGGTTGTGGATGTGATGGGACCAGAGTATTTCAGGTGTCTGCAATCGTGATTCCCTCACAGTTCGATTCTAACCTGAAATTACAAGCTGAAAACAACCCGTTCTCCATAAATAGCTTGTTGTCAGGATAGTATCACAGGTGAGACAGGACAGAATGTGAGGCAGAGAGCTGGGTTTTTAGCAATGGACGGTGAATAGGTGATGTTGGATACGAATAACAGCTTAAAAACTTAGGAACCCCCACATTCTCCCCTAAATGTCTTCCACATGTCAGCTGATCCTTTTACTTCTTCATATGCATCTTGGGGCCCAAAGGAGAGCTTAGTTTTCTCGCTGTCCTCTAATGCACCTTGTAGACAATAAACCTCGATCTCAAATCAGCATTCCTTTGAAATGCAAGCTAGGTAGAATGGCGATGACTCTCTTGGACCCTCTCTTGAAAACATGTGGACAGCTTTTATTGCACTTGCCTGTTTAAATGTAAACTTGTCAAAATCCATTTCTCCTCTGACATAGGGGTATGTCACCAAGCATAAACACGTACACGAATGAATAAATGTAATCTCTGTTTCTCAGTTTCCAAAGTTGACCTCCTTTTCTCTATGATTTTAGTTTCATATCAGTCAGTGTTCAGGCAGAGAAGTCAAAGGGGTAGGAAATCTGTAATACACTCTACATATTAAAGTATATATGTTCAAGGGGTAAGTACACAGAAAATGCTCACACGATGGTGGGCAACAGGTTTAGAGTCCTGGTAAAGCTGTTTCCTGAATGCCACAGAATAATCAGTTGGCAAGAGTAGGCCATGGTAGGCAGGCACCACCATGGGAGAAAAATGACACTGTCTTTGACTTGTTAATGACTAAGATTATCTGCAGAAGTATGAACCCCTAGTTCATACAGCCAAACTTATATCCCTGAGTCGGTGTTTCATAACACAGAGATGAGGCCAGAAGTCAGCACGCAGCTCTGCAGTCCAATGGCTCTTCACTCCTTTCATGTCCAGATCTCTATGCTCTTAGATTTGAATGCACTTTTTAAAAAAGTGTAGCATAAGCCTCATGTGGAAGTAAATCTTCAAGTTCAGCATGCAGAACGTTTGAGGCAGGAGGATAACAAGTCAACGGCCAGTATGGGATGGTGATTTTCTCCCCTTCACCAGTTCAGGGTGATATTTCAATATATCACAGATTGTAATTTACCTACAGGATTCTTTTCTCAGTGTTTGGAAACTGGAAATCTATGATCAAGTCTTAAGACCCCATCTCAGTGTTGGGAGAGAGAGTGTAGAAGGGTGGAGGGAGGGAAGGAGTTAGGGGCTTGATGTTTCTTTCCCTAAAGATAATCCTACACTGTTATGAAACTTTGATTACTGCCTTAGGTTCCATCTCCATATGTAACTATATTTGGAGGTGAAGATGTCTACATCTTAACTTCAGGGAGACAGAATATGACCAGTACATAAGAATGCTGTACAATTTTATTTATGGCCACACAACAACCAAAGGCTCCCTTGTCTCCATCTCCTTTGTGAGTGAGTATTCTTGGGTAAGTCTCAGAAAACTGGACTACCCTGGAAGGCAGCATTATGTCAGGGTAGTCCAAACCCACTCCCTTTATTGTTGGTCACTTCCAAGACTTAGTTTTTTCCAAAGTGATTGTCTCTCCAGTGACTCTCCGAAGCCCTTCTCCCATGCTTGGAACTCCCACCTTCAGCCTTGTGCTCATAGCTCTCAGACAATAGCATCTCAGAGAACATAGATAACACAGCATGGAATCATAGCTAATACATATGGGTATTATCATAGGTAATGGGTAGAATCATATCATAGGTAATGCAATCTTGGGAGCATGTTTTCCTTCTTTATAATCACAAACAAAGGGTACCTCAAACTTTTTCTAAGTGAAGTACTTTGCAAAACTGGAGTTAGGGACGTTAATGATCTTTAGTCTTTGCCTCTCCACTACGTTCTTCCCCTAATCTTACTAACACTTTTTTTTTCTTTTTTGAAAGAATACTTTTGATCCTTGTCCCTAGCTGGTTTCCAAACTGGCTCCTCTCACAGCCCCTCTATCATGAGTTCAGTGGACAACAGCCTTCCATCTAGTCATTCTAACCACCCTTTCCTCCTGGGCTCTCTGCAGCAGGTGACAGACCATATCCCTCAACATACTTGTCTCAGATTACTCCCGCATCTCTTTTCTGTTTCCCCCTTTCAGGCACCTACTAAGGATGGATGCTCCTCGACACTCTGCATGACCTTCTAGCACTAATCTCTGTCCTCTGCGATGACTCTAGAAGAGCTCCTTTGTGAGAACGATCAGAGTCATCCTACTAATTCTGCAATACAAACACATACACACACACACATACACACACACATACACACACACACAGAGAGAGAGAGAGAGAGAGAGAGAGAGAGAGAGAGAGAGAGAGAGGGAGAGAGAGGAAAAAGAAAACTATCACAGGATTTTATTCTTTTTTTGCTTTAAATTTTAATTCTCTAAACTAAAATCATAGCAAGATGCCTCTCTTAACTAGCGCTCTTGGGAACTATAGTGTTTTCCTGTTCCTCTTGCCTTCTCTATTTTATTCCTTCAGTGAATATTTGTTTTTGGTCTAAAGACAAAAGGAATCATCCTTCCCAACAGTGACACTGTGCAAACCACCTAAGTGGTTTTAAGTTGTGAGTTAAACAAACTGATGACATTAATTTTAACACACTATACTTAACTCAGAAAATTCTTGACATTATCCTTCTAACCCGCTGCTGTGGGACAATGATCTGTACCCTGTCACTTGTATTTTAAATAAATGCTGATTGGCCAGTAGCCAGGCAGGAAGTATAGGCAGGGTGACCAGGCAGAAAGTAGAGGTTGGGAACAAGAATTCTGGAAAGAAAGAAGTTTCAATCTGCAGTTGTCACCCAGAGACAGAGGAAGCCAGAGCAGAGCAAGCAAGATGTGTCTGCCTCACCAAAAAATGTACCAAGTCATGTTGCTAACACAGACAAATATTATGGGCTAATATAAGTTATGAGTTAATAAGAAGCCTAAGCTATTAGGCCACCAGAGCATAAATAATGTAGATCCCTGTGTGATTTCTTTAGGACTTAATGACTGCAGGAGCTGAGCCTGACAGAAACCTCAGTCAACAAACCACAATTAATCTGAACGTCATAAACTACTTTTTATCTATGTTTGGGACTCTGCCTTTAAAATTCCAGGTGTCTCTACATTTACAGCACATCTTGACTTGAGCTAGTTTTAGTACTAGGACTCCTGTGTTGGATAATATAGCTTTGGTGTTTATGTCGCTGACATTCGTGCTTGGGTTCAGAGCTGGAAACCTGAGCACGGAAATCCCATCTGCATCTATTAACCTCTTGCTTGTCCAATGTGTCAGTCAAAGTGGCACCAATTATCAATGAGAATTTTCACTTTAAGGAATTCTTGCAGCTATCTTTGTGAAGATACTCTGAACGATTCCTTTTAGACACATTGTTATAGCTGTGGTCGTGTTTGGGACACTAGCGCTCTTGCTATCTGAGAAATAGAGGTTACCTTTTTTAATGGGTTTGGGAACATTGAGATAAAAGTTACATAAATAAACTAGGATGGTATCACCTGCCTATAACTACAGCACTTGGGAGACTGAAACAGGGGGATAACTGGTTTAAGTAGATTGGGGGTCACATTCAGCCCCTGTCTCAACAATAAAAATCAGTAGTAATAATAATAACAATGAAGCATAATATTTGTGAATCTTGATCACTTAAATTGTGCATTGCATGAATAGATTTAAAAATCATTAATTTTGACCACTTCACCGTAAGAACCTACATTAGAAGCACCAAGTCAGATTCCAGCCTACTGTAAAACATTTTAATTCTGTTCCGCTTGAAGGCAAACCTAATGATACTTTGCTGATCCTAAAAAGGAATGATTTGCTAATTACAGCCTTCCTTCAGTAATTGCTAGAGTGTAGCACCTGCATTCAGGATCACTGGGTCATATTTTGGATGAGAAAACTTCATTAAATATACCCTGTAAGTTGGAAAGGTAGTTTGACAGTGTTTAGGGTTAATAACTGAGAACATTAGGGGAAGAAAAGTTCTAACTTTGTGAATGAATGTTTTGTTCTCCCAGCTTCTTCCAAACTCCGTAAATAAAACAGCAGCCGCTGCAAAGGAGTGAAGCGGCTGAGCACACTCCAGAGAGGACTTATTCAAGGGAAACAGTGACGATATTAACATTAAAGAAATTTATGGAACTAAAGATGCTTCCGACTCAACTGCTGATAATCACACCTTTCTGAAGAAATGCCAGCATCATCGTTTGCATCTTTTTCTGTTTCCTTCCTTCTGATAGTCTTATTGTCTCCAAAGAAGCAACTGGCCTGGACATGTACAGACAGAAGACATGGTTACCTTGGCAACCAGCACCACGGACCACATGTGACCCCTCTACAAAGAGCATCTACATCTTTTCAAAAGTTAAACTAAGCAGTCAAACTCTTGGAACCTGACCTAAAAACAAAAGCCCTGCTCTTCAATGCTGATGGAAAATATAACTTATTTTAACTTCTTTATTTGACAAAATACTGAACCATGAATTTGCGATTGCTTATGGTTGTTTTATCCTGATTTCAACATTATGATTAAAGTATTTGGTTAGGTAACTGTTTGTAACTAAACATCTCTCCTGTATTCAGAGTGTGAGGATCCAGCAGAGGGAGCCCACACATTATTGATGATTGCATGTCGGTATAAAATGATTTAATTATATTTAGAGATTTTAGTAATAAAATTCTTGTTAGCTTTGGGGTCCTATAGATTGCCCATAGAAATACACATTTTTAACGTTGATTCATTCTTTTTATTCTGTTAATATCTTGCATATATTTAATAACTTATGTTTATGTACGAACACTTTTTTAGTTTTGTTTTTATAACTTGTTCAAGATTGCTTAATAGGGGTAAATATGGCTTCATTTTAGATTTCTTAAAGCTTTTGGCCACATCTTCTCCTTTTCAAGTCCCCCTTTCGTTTTACTGACCGCCCAAGAAAAGTGTCATGCAATAGTTTTTTATAACTGAGTACAAAAAACCAAAACCAAAACAAAACCAAAAAAAAAACCATGCAGTTCCTAGCTGCTTCCATATAAAGAGGACAAGAGGTTTACAGGGTATTGTTTCCTTGTCAAGAAAGATGTCTTAGAAAACGACATGGCTTCCATAGGAAGTTGTGGGGTTCCAAGCCCTGCCTCACTCCCAGAAGACACTGAGACTCTGGGCGCAGTTCATCCAGGAATATTAGTTTTCTCATTAATTTCTCTAGAAATGCTGATTGGCATGTCTTTTCATTGCTCTGACCATTCCAAGCTTGAAGAAGAGACGTGTGACAAAATGACTACCAGTTATTTTGTCCTTGTATACCAGATGCTCGTCTTTACTCTCTTTTGTAAATCTCACAGCCACCAGTTACTTGGAGAAAGGTTTCACTTCTCAGGACCTAAATAAGCCACACACGACAGAGCCTGAATTTCATACAAGTGTGAGACCCTACAGGGCAAACAGAGGATCACTGAGAGATACCTCTTCCAAGATGCGTTCCCGTCTGTTGATTTCACTCTCGATGCTGGGGAAGTCGGAACAACTTTCCCTCAGCAGAAACAAGTAAGAGAGAATCAATGCACAAATAATCTTTAAAGGTGTTCAGGGAGCCAGTCCCCGTGTTAGATGCTCTTTGCGTCACTAATCTTCTCAACAGTCTACCATGCCTATGCTATGCTTTGGCAAATGAAGACGGGCCCAGGAGGTTTCATAATAATCTACTCCAGACAATGCCATGAGCCTAGGATTTAATTCTAGAGTGTTCTGATTTTAAAATCTAATCTGCATCTATTTTTGCACAATTATTCCTCTCAGTCAGTTTCCGTGAAATCAAATCTCGTGTGTGTGTATTTGCACATTGTTCAATGATGTGACAGTTTGTAGGGGATTCTTGTGAACCTCAACCCAAACGTTGATTCACAGCCTACATTTTTGGTGTCCATACTCAGACTAGTTTGTAAATAAAATTTACTTTTCGTTCTTCAGATAACTTAAAGGGTACTCACTAGTTGGTAAAAAAAAAAAAAATTGACACATATTGTCTACAAACTGGAAGGCACCGGTACCCATTTTGGTTTATGGGTAGTTTTGGTTTAACTCCCATATTTTATGAATGAGAACTGAGGATAGGACAGACTGTGACTTGCTTGTTCTCTTCTTGTTCATTAATGAGAACACAGAAAAACCTCTCTAACCCTGGAAGACAGATTTCCCTGTTCTGCTTCAAAACTAATTTAAATAAACAGTGTGAAAAACACATGTGACCCTCAAGTCTCTTTATTTAACTCGATGCTGAGTTTAGTAAGCTGAAGGCATCTGGGGAGGCCAGTGATGGGTTTTATCCACAGCATGAAAATGAGAGATGAATTTTATTCTAAGTCAAAAAAGAAAATGGATCCACAACTCAAGATGCAATAAAAAGGTGTTTCAGAAATCCTTTGTGATTAAATTCATGATCTATACATAAAGTTTGCAGAGGTTTTGTATTTGTTCGGTAAATCAGCCAGTTGAACTATAGAATGGATGTTCAAGACGAAGTTCTCATCATAGCACCAATTTCTACTGAAAATTCCGAGGTGGTCAGTCCTTTCTGCCGCATGCAGATGGACTGCATCTAAATACAAGATTCAAAATATGTACCTTGAAGGGCCTCATTAGCAAAGGAAGTAGTGACTCCATCCCAGAATTCGTATTTATTGGGACTAGAGAGATGACTTGGCCATTAAGAACTATCTGCTCATTCAGAAGGCCCAGGTTTGGTTCCCAGTACCTACATAGTGGTCACAACCATCAATAATGGCAGTTCCAGGAATTTAGTATCCCACGACCTATATGATCAACAGGCATGCATATGGTATGGATACATCTATATAGGCAAAACACTCAAACACATACAATTTTTTATATAATTACATTTATACTTAATTTTTATGTATTTAAAAAATTGTATATTTAAATTTTTATTAGTATTTAATACACTTTTCAAGTTATATACATACATATCTGTATATATGTATGAATCCATGACTGAATACATTCTGTGTCCCATACGTGCACATACAGAGGGCTCTCTGTTTTCTTTTTTAAGTGACTCACAAGCTTTTACATGTGCCATCCCTTTAAGTTCCTCAGTGTGAACAGGCCAGCAGCAGAGTACCAAAGAGACCATGTCTCTTGACTTCTACAGAAACTCTGGAATCTACGGTGTGTGCTTAAGTGAAGGTTTCTCATTGCAGAGACTCATCAGTTTCTAGAGTTGCTGACTCCAGAACTTTCTCCGATCCTCTTGCTCCTTTCAAATGCCCATGAAATGCTCTCCGTAGTGGCAGGGTTCCTAGGTGACAAAGGATGACTCTGGAAGCCTTAACTTTCCTACTGGTCCAGTGTGTGTCTCATGTATTTTCAGACTTCACCAGTGGCAGAGGAAAATACAGCAATACAAAGGAACTGTTATATCCTAGAAGTTAGTTAAAAGAAACTGTAGCTGAACCATTCATTTTGACAGATGTGTGCAAGCTATCCAAGAAAGCAAACTTAATGACTTTTTTTCTAAAACAAAAACAAAACAAAACAACAACAACAACAACAACAAAAAACCATTTCTCACTCCATTGTTTTTCTGGATTGATGTTTTAGACAGTTCCATCCCTGACAACTGTAGACTTTCAGCAATTGTTTGAATGAATATAACTGAGCAGGCGATATGAAGTGATTCTTGTGTGCCAAGCAAGGAAATGAGAATTTCTAAATCTATTAGCACATGGAAGCCACACTATAGTTCTGAGAGGTAGACTTGTGGAAAAGGAGCGGTCTGTAATACAGCCAAGGTCACCCTGTGAGTGACAGAGGTAGAATCTGAAGTGAGATTTGTGTTCCTCAAGGTCGGCGCTTTAATCACCAGGCCGATTTAAGTTGGACTGCTTCCAACTGAAGCCTAAGCAGTTGGTCGACTCTCTGGTTCTGTTCATACAAACTCTATTTTTCTTAAATGGCAATAATTATAGCATGATCTTATTGTTGCTGCAACTTTTCCTGGCTTATGTAAGCATTTTGTTTGGTTTAGTCTGAATGCTTTCAAAAAAGTATAGGGACCCTGGATTTAAATATAATTTTGGAACACTGGTTGACCCTGCTCCAAAATTCCTGTGAAAATATTGTTTCCAACAGGGGAAAAGATACATTAGAAATATGACTTGGCAGACAATATTTCAGGCCTCGCTGTGAAGCCCAGAATGAGTTGTTTTGTACATATACAGAGTTTGGAACATGGTGTGTTACAGTAACTTTGTCACCTGGGTACCAGGTTGTGGCCTTTCTGTCATTCAGACTGTGGAATGCCTCACTTGACTCCTTTCCCCTGACTAGCAGAATATGTATTTCACTTCTAAACTCATGGAAATGTAAATGAGGTCTAAGACCAGGTCAGTGTAGTCAAAGAGCTTGGAATACTGTCCGGTTTAGTTTTGTTTTGTTTTCTTGTTAGTTATAGAAGAGATTGCCTTTGGGTTGGGAATGTTTCATAACTCAAGAAATCATCCCAATACTTGAACTAGGAAGACCACTGGTCAAGCATCCTTGATTGTGGTATATATCTAAATCAATGAGGTGTGGGGGTGGAGGTTCCCGAACAGCAAACAATTTCCATGAAGAAGTCTAAGAGTTGCCCCTTTAGTGTATTCAAAATCAACTACAACTTACTGAACCAATCAAATTGCGACAAACTCATTAAACTGACCAGTCTTCTGAAGCAACTGCTGAAGCATTGGGTCTATAAAAACCTAAGTTAGCATTTCAAGAGAACTTGTCCAACTAGACAAATTAATCCTTCTCCTTTCTGTGGTCCTTCCATCATGCCAAATGCCATATCAGCTGTGTTTTTTATCTTTAGTTCCTTATTGACATGGGATCCAACTAGAGACAAGGTATGGCCCTCCCAAGCCACTCCTATGTTGTTTGACTCTCTTTAAATAAATACATGTCTTGTTGAGTCCAGTTTATGGCTATGAAAATAGCCCGAATAAAAAGTGATTTTTTTTTCAGGAGACAGTTTGGAGGTAGAATCTAGGGCCAACTAGATCCAACCACTTCTTTAATCACAGAATCTCTTGTTTGAGGTGCCTCAAAGGTCATGCAGTACACAGTTTGCCATTAACCACCAGCAGTTAATATTCATTGAACACTAACATCACCATATGCTCAAAACTTGTATAATTGAAAAAAATTTAACATTTCAATTTGATTCTGCTTTTGTCACCTGAAAAATCTTAGAAGGACTCCTGCTTAGCACTGTTCATTTGCAGCAGGGCAGTACTGGTCCAGGTGAAGAGCAAGACTGTGAAAATATTGTTTCCAACAGGGGAGAAGATGCATTAAGGATATGAGTTGACACACAATGAGTCCGTCCTTGCCGTGAAGCCCAGAGTGAAATTGTTTTGTGCTTAAAGGAACTTTGGATCAGGACGTGTTCCAGTAACTGTCACCTGGGTACCAGGTTATTGACTCCCTGCCATTCAGACCATAGAGCAGCTAGATTGATGCTTTCCATTGATGAGCACTGGTAAAGGTAACGCTTGGAAACAGAGCACAGGGTTGCTAAGCGCTGTCTGAATTCAGACTGTGGTTGTGCTGTTTTCTAGCTCAGACCTTGCAGGATGCACCAGTGTCTCTAAGCACCGGCATCTTAATATAGAACAGCAGCAGACCCACCTTAAAAGCTTGTTATATGTATGAGATGATCTAAGATACATACGTACATATATATATATATATATATATATATATATATATATATATATAAAACTTAGCATGGTACTTCAGTGTGTCAACAAATAGCTACTGTTTATAGCATTGCTGTGTTTATTATTATACTCTGGTGGCCTCTGTGATTACCGAGTTCCAGCACATAGTGGGTCCTCACCATTCATTTACTGTGTGAGTGAATGGATCAATAAATATTGAGCTCAAACTTTTACTATACATTACATTTATAGCCATAACACATCCCTATAAATAAGTTGATTATTTAACATGTAGTTAATGATTGCTGCTTGCTCTTGGAAACCTAGATTCTGAATATAAGTGAGTTGGCATTTAGGAGAAACATGTGGTCTAAGGTAATTATACCCAGAATACAAACTGTCATCCTTTATAAGCAGCTAAACAGTAGGCTTGGCTCAGATCTGCTTTGTAGCCCAAACAGGTTTGATAGATTGAAAGCAATAAAATGAAGAGCAGCTGTGGGTTAAGTTAAATCTGGCAAAGATGAGCTCAGTGTCCTTATATTGATTGCAGGGGCTGCTCAGATGCTAAGACCTAACATGGTGTGCTAATTTTTACAGTAGAACGTTGCTGTAGTGAATACTTTGATTTCTTATCTTCCTCATTCTTAGGAAAGAATAAATTTTTGAATATCTGATATGGTATTTGAAATACGCAAATGCAAATGAGAAAGAAAATGTGCATAAGAACTCACTAACGACATTAACAAGTCAGCAGTCTTTGTTTAGGAAAGATGGAAAATAGAAGCGGGTCCTTACAAAAGAAAAGTTCCTGAAGGTACTTCTGAAACACTGAGGAATTATGACATTTTACACATCGAAAAAGACTTTGCTATCATTTCATTTTACTGTCAGCCTAGACCAGTTTATTTGAGTTCAACCATTATTTTCTTGAGCCCTTTCTAGGTACTCACTATTTAGAATCCGAGGAGGGTGCTTAAACGAGAGATGTAAGTTGGCTTTAGTTAAAAGGCGATACCTGCTTATGAGGACATTGTGGGAAAAAAAAAAAAAAAAAACCATAACCAGATTAGACAGGTCAGAGTTTCCTAGAGGAGGTGAAACCTGAGATGTGTTTTGACGAATGAGTAGTTCAGCAGAGATGGAAGTGAGGTGGGGTTAGAATAGGGCACTTCAGGTAAAAGGAGCAGCGAGCCAATGACAAATGGGAGGGGACCTGCAGCCTGTGGGCCACTGCAAGTCAAACAGGATTCCCAGAATTCAAAAGGAGGGCAGGGCCGAAGGAAAATACTGAAGGAGCAGCAGACTGGATCAGTCTGCGCTAAACTTCAGTCTGCCCTTTACTTCCCTGGTATGAGCGGATTGCCAGATGCCCACATGTTCAAATTTTGTTCCGCTAGCTGCTAATGCCTGTCACTTGAGAAATAAGAATCATTAGTTAAATGCATATATACCATGCTAGATTATTCCAAGGTCTCAGTCAGTTTGAGCTTCCTTAATAAAGTCACGAAGACAGGGTTGCTCATAAGTGATAGAAACTTGCTTCTCATCATCACAGATGTTGGAAATTTGAAGTCAAGGGCTCAGCCTGATTGGGTTTGGTGCTGGCTCTTTTCTGGGATGTGGACCTTAGACTTCCTGATGTATAGTCACATAGTAGAAAGAGCCTTCTTTTGTTCTCTCTCTCTCTTGTTTTCTTCCTTTCTTTTTGTTTCTCCCCGGTCCCTTTTCTGCAGATTGAATTTGAGGCATCAAATATACCAAAGAGGCACTCCATTCATGCAATATATCCCCAGCCCTAATTTTACTTTTTATGTTGAGTTGCCCATTTTGGCCTTGAATTTAATCTGTAGCCCAGGCAGATATGGGCATGTTGCATTTTACCCTCACCCTTCTAAACAGCATGAATGACAATCCCACACTTCCAGGTTAGTTGGTCAGCATTACTCTCATTCATGCGGATTCCATCTCCATAATCTAACAGCATCCTAAGGGCCCCATCAAAAAATGCAACCCAACTGGAATTGAACTTTAAACACGTGAATTTTAGAATGGCAGGGACATTCAGTCTAATGCGAAAACATTAAACAGCTCTCCTTACTTCAAGTCTTTTGGGAACCTTTATTATGTGTCAGATCTTTATGATTCTGTATGTAGGGAATGCATGCTTTTCTAAATGAATTTGCAGGCTGAGGATGACACAGACCATCTTGAGGATATTCCGTGGTCTATACTTTGAGAACCACATGTATTGACATAGAAGAATCTTTGAGTGAGGCTAAGTATGGAATAGTTCTTCCCATATTTAGCACAGAGGAAGAATGTGAGAGAGAAACCATTAGATGGACACGGATGAATTAATATCTCATTGTAACAGCCCTGGGGTGGCCTAAGGGGAGATGGAGGATACCTGACCTTCATTAATAGATGGTGGTGATGAAGAGGAGGCTGTGATTGAGAAACACTCCAGAACCATAGGAAACACAAATCTGTTGGATTTCATTCTCCTGTTTAATTAGGTGGTGAGAATCAGCAGGAGAGGATGATTTATTGGATGTGGAGGCTGAGGAGATGAATGACTCTGATGACTTGGGTCTTTTTCTTGGGAAAGTGAGTGGTAAATGGAGCTCCTTATTGAGATCCAGAGATCATTTGTAACAAGGCTGCCCTAAGGAGTTGGAGACTTTGCAGTGAGTCTGGGCCGTAAAGTGGGATGCTGTAGTGACCCAGGTGTGAGAGACACAAGCTTCCAGCAGTACAATTTCCTTGAGTGAGTAAGGTCACCCCTCTAGGACTAACACGCACAATTCACCAAAAGGCACCACCACTAGCGGGTGGTGGTGGGGACCTTTCTAAGAAATTACTTTTAGAGAATTAGCCGTTTGCAAAATTGCCTTCCGGCTAACTGTTCATTGGCAAGTCATTCTGTTCTAGAGCTTGCAGGAAGAGCACACAGTGTGAGAAGACCTCGGGGTGAAAACAAACCTTTAAGCGATGGCAGGAAAACAGAAACTCAAAAAGAGAGAAATCAAAGGTTTGGAGCTGCCATCGTATTTTTACCAGCACTATAATTTATGTAATCTGACAAATATTTTTCTGTATAAACATGGCACAACCAAAACTATTAACAGTAACATACTTGAGCAGCAAGATAGCTGAAAATGTGTATTTGTCTGTACCTTAATACTTCAAGCTTAGGATTAATTTCTATCAATAGTTTGCTGTTGCCCTTATTACTCATTGCTATTATTGACTTTTAAGAGAGGAGAAGCTAAGTCTAGACCATTACTGTCTATAATACAGCTGGGTGTGCATAGTTAGACACATTGCACATGTGGAATCATAACAGTCAGTGTGGTGTAAGATGAAAATGATATGACTTCTTTATTTGGGAGATTCCTTAAATAAGAAATGACTTTGATTCTTAATTCTAACTTTGGCTCTTTAATAACCACCTGAATTTGCTCAGCAATGATCAGTTACTTTCAGAATTAGCTCTCAGTGCTGTGCCCAAACCTCCATGCCTCCAATCTCTAGTCTCAAACCAGAGTGAATATACAATCTCTTTTGTAGGGCAGTAGAACAAGTGGAAGAGTGTCCAGTTCAATTTCTCTCTCTCTCTCTCTCTCTCTCTCTCTCTCTCTCTCTCTCTCTCTCTCTCTCTGTACATATGTGGTTTATATGTGATGCATTCACAAGAGTACATGTCTGTGCGCATCTATGTCTATGTATCCACTTGCAGTGACCATAACCAGATGTCATGTGTCTTCATTTATTGCTCTTGGCCTTACCCTCGAGACTTTGTCTCTGACCGAACTGAAAACTCATCATTTAGGCTAATCTGGTTAGTCAAAATAGCACAGAATCTTGTCCCCTGGTGCTGGGGTTACAGGCATTGGTAGCCACGCCTAGCTTTTTACATAGGTGTTGGGAATTCAAACTCAGTTCTCCTCAGGCTTGCAAAGCGAGTGCTCCTACCCACTGAATCATCTCCACATCTCTTGTCCATCTCTCTCTTTAATTGAGAAATGTCACATTGGTTTTTGTGGAAAGAATGAAAAGTTATGTATATTGAGCATCATTGCTCGTCTTAAAGCAGACAGGATAAAAGAGATCAGAGACCAATCTGAATCTTGAAATCAGTGGCAAAGTGGGAAACTCCAGAAGCAACTTTTCTCCTTAATTGATAGAAGTCTTAGTTTCAACTACTCTTTGAATCATGAGACCATGGGAGCTGGATCCCATGATGACTCCATTAGTAAAATGCTGACCTCTTAAGTATGAGATCCTGTGTTTCTATCTCCCACGTACATGTCAAAAACTGAATACAGTGGTACAACTCTGAATGTGGGGCAGTCAATTTAGCTGAAATAGTGAGCTGTTGGTTCAGTGAGAGACCTTGCCTCAAAAACAGGTGGATATTGTACTCACTCATAAGTGACTATTAGATGTAAAACACAAGATAAACAGCCTGTAGTCCACAACTTGAGAGAAGCGAGTTGACAAGGAGAACCCTAAAAGAAACATACATGGATTCCCCTGGGAGAGGAAATAGGCAAGATCTTTTAAGAAAATTGGGAGCTTGCAATGAGGGGAGAAGGGAGCACAGAAGGGGGGGAGGAGGGGAGAAGGGGAGTGGGGAGGAAAAGTGGGGGAGGAACAAAATAATTGAGATGGGAGAATGACAGAGACGTAGAGCAAGAAAAGAGATATCTTGATTGAGGGCACTATTAAGGGACTAGCAAGAAATCTGGCACTATAG
The DNA here is from genome assembly GCF_982192425.1 of Myodes glareolus. Lineage (NCBI taxonomy): Eukaryota > Metazoa > Chordata > Mammalia > Rodentia > Cricetidae > Myodes > Myodes glareolus. Next base: position 8,535,176 of record NC_142044.1, on the reverse strand, counting down.
GGAAATTCCCAGGAATCCACAAGGATGATGCCAGCTGAGACCCTAAGCAGCAGTGGAGAGGGAGCCTGAACTGGCCTTGCCCTGTAATGGGTTTGGTGACTACCTTAATTGCCATTATAGAACCTTCATCTAGCAACTGATGGAAGTAGATCCAGAGATCCACAGCAGGACACTGTGCTGAGCTCCCAAAGTCCAGTCGAAGAGAGGCAGAAACGATAATATAAGCAAAGAGGTTAAGACCATGATGGATATACTCACAGAAACAGTTTACTTGAGCTAATGGGAGATCACTGACTCCAGACTGACATGGGGGAAACCAGCATAGGAACAAACTAGGCCCTCTGAATGTGAGTGACAGTTGTATGACTGGGACAGTCTGGGGGCCACAGGCAGTTGGACGAGGATTTATCCCTACTGCTTGAACTGGGTTTTTGAAGCCCATTTTCTCTGAAGTGATACCTTGGTCAGTCTAGATATGGGGCGGGGGGAGAGGGCTTGGACCTGCTAGACTTTAATGATCCCCCATGGGAAGCCTTACTTTCTCTGTGGAGTGGATGGGAGTGGGGTGGCAATAGGTAGAGGGAGCTGGAGGAGGGGAGGGAGTGGGAATGGGGATTAGTATGCAAGATGAGAAAAGATTGTTTTTTTAAAAAAAATAAATAACAATAATAAAAGAAATAAGGTGGAGATAAATAAAAACATCATCATTGGTTCTGACTGCTACATCCCCACATGTGCATATGCCTAGGTGTACAAACATGCAGGTACATATGCACACACACACATATACACACACATATGTGTATACAAACACACACACACACACACATGATTTGTTCCTTACATAAAGGCTCTTATACAAATGTTAAGAGAACTATTTGAAAGCCAGGTTTGATGATTCTGACATCTATGAATTGAGGAAATACCTGCCTGAAGAAACACCTAGAAGCTGATGTCCTTATTCTTTCAGATAGAGTTGGACTATCTAGCCATGGTACCCCACAGCAATTTACAGCCACACCAGAAATCATTTACTTGTTACTTCCATTCAAATGCTGTCTTTCATCATGACTTAACCGGTGTTATTTTTGTTTTCCAAGATTTTCCTGACTCTGCTTGTATCTTGCGAGTTGCTGTGGTCACATCATTTGATTGGAAAGACAATACTTCCCAGAGTGTTAGCTATATGCCCAACTTGATTCTTGGATCAGGAACATAGCAGTGAATGAACCCAATGCCTCATTTCTCCTTAAGTTCCCATTCTTGAGGGAGAAAGATGACTTCTCATTTACAAAAATAAATCATCCATTTTTTATGGATAACTAAAGATAGGTATAAAAATCAGATATAGAGATGTAGGATGTAGATAGAGATAGAGGGATAAATGAGTTCTAGGTGGCTGGGTGGATGGATGGAAGGAACCAGCTCGTGATAGAGAAGTCAGAAGGGCTCAGCAGAAATACCATGGGAGAATGGTCTGCTTGCACATAACGGGAGGCTGATATTTTAGTTAGGATAATGTTATCAGTTTCTCCGACCATACTGAAGAGAAAGACACCCCTGTTCTTCTCTCATTAGCACCAGGGAACAGGGTGAACTTGACTAATAAGCTTCACATATTTGTTTATTGACATGGCTTTTCACTTTTCTTCCAAATATTTTGGCATCTCACAGAAGCACAGATTTAGTTTCCATTGCAAAGTCAAGCTGACCTACACAGGCTGACCTAGGGGTTTGTTTGGTTTCGTCGTTGTATGCAAAGCAAGATGCTCTAAATAAATCCAAAGGGATTCCATAACAATGTTTTGGCAGGGCCTCCCTTCTGTACATCTATTTTTTTTTTCCTTTTGGTATTCCCCAATGTCGTTGCCCTCCTGGGAGGCTTCTTACTGTGACAGGGCAAGCTCCACCCAGAGACCTTTCACCCTTCCTCTGAACAGATGGACAAATGGAGCCAGAAAGGAAAACAGGGTCAAGACAAAGGTTAGTGGAGAGTCCTATCTGGGTCAGAGTGTGTGTGTGTGTGTGTGTGTGTGTGTGTGTGTGTGTGTGTGTGTATCGAGACTGTTCTTCCATGTAGGCTCCTCTTGTCCCAGTTCTTGATATTCCTGGTGCAGAAGGCCACTCTTGGTGTTTAGCAGCAAAACTGGAATTTTGCCCAGGAAATCATCAGGGCACTGCCAGGAAGCGGGGGGGAAAAGGAGTGGGAGAAACAAGGGGAAAATAAAAGAAAACATAAATCTCAGGAAGGTTAAAAGTGAATCAGACTAAAAATTGTTTTGCCAGGCTCTTGTATCAAGCATGGTGACCCCAGATACAGTTTCTCAAACCCAGTGAACTTTCAAATGACATTACAAGAAATTCCACTGTGTTTGCAGCTAGGAGAATTTATAGTATTCTTGGAAAGGGTTTTTAAACATTGCTGGTCTTCAGAGAAACAAAAAGGGAAAAGTATCTAATTTGCTCTACGTTGTTGGCATTTCCTTCCTATTTCTTCTTGCAGTCTAGGAGTATGAAGACACCACTTACTGGGTTTCTTCACACACCAGGCGTTCTGATTATGCCATTTCATTTAAACATCACAAAGGACCTAGGAAGAAGCCATAGTGATTCCAGTACAGAGAGATGGTAGAGAGGCCCACGTGAAGCAATGGAGAACGTCCCCCAAAGTTGATGGAAGCTAGGCCTCAAAAAAATCTGTCTGGCTACATGCTGAGTTCAGTAGCTCTTTGGGTCTCTTACTAAGTTTCAGGTGAGAAAGTCCAGGCATAATACTGATGTCTAAAAATAGAACCAGTATCTATGAGGTCAGTGTGTCCAAGGTAGCTGCTCTAATGGGGATTGAGTCCATGTCCTCATTTTCCCACAAAGGTATCAGAATATGCAGCAATATTATCCAACCTTAGCACACACCCATTCTTCCTCAGCATACACCACAAATATAGAGGGATATGAATAGAATAGCAGGTCATACTGACTTTCTCTGCCTAATACCATCCATATCTTCTAATATCTTTTTATTGGTCTGATTCCTTTTGGTCTCTGGACAAGCAGTCTGGATTTCATGTCCATGTTTATTTATAGTTGTGGCTTACTTGGTTTGCCACGTAGGACTTTACCCTGAGAGCTTCCAACTCCCTTACAGGTGTCAGATAACTTTATCATCGTATTAGAAATATATTTTTCTTGATGTAAATAGAGAAAAAAGAATGGAAAAAGAAAAATTCTAGTGAAAAGATTTTAGCGGTAAAAATTTAAAATGAAAAATCAAATTTGCTGTTGGCAGTTGACTGTTAAAGTTCTAATTTCAATCCTTCCTTTCAAGATACAAAGTATGTGAGTCACTCAGGTTCTAGGTGAATGTCACTGTAGCCTGTAGAAAATCTTTAAGGCAGATTTATTAATATGTACAAACTGAAAAATTGTTCATGTCATACAACTCCAAAACCTTGTATAATTTTTTGAATTTTTTATATATATATATATATGAGAGAGAGAAAGCTAAATAATCCAATTCTTCAGTAATCCAATATATAACCTATGTTTGCTGTAGATTTAATGATCTTCACTGATACTTGGTTCATTGTGGGTAAGAGACACATGTGCAGGTTGAGCATATAAAGTGTAACAGTCAGGGGAGTGATACTTGTTCTCTTGTGGTAGAGATATCATTAGTATCATGCCGAGCCTCTATCAGGACCTTTTACCTAATAAACTTGATAGAGCAACCTGTCAGAGGGCCAGCAGCCAGGAGAAGTAGGCATACAGTAAGCGAGAGGAGCCAAAAGCCTGCTCCTTTTGATGGCTAAACACAACAGCCTCAGCCAAAACCATGAGAACAGCTGACATGGGGCGATCGCAGCACAAGGTTACAGGATGTGACACCCAGGAAGCAGTAAAGCTTAAACTTCACTAATGACCTAGGACCAAAAAGAAAAGAAATCTTTTTAGGTGAGTGGAAGACAGGAGCCTAAAGAAATGTTTTTAATAAACACTTTCCAGTGTAATCTAGAAACATTTCTGCAGAAGTTTCTGTAGCTGGGACGCGAATGGCAATTTTAGAGCCTCAGCTCCTTGTAGAGGCTTTGGGTAAATCTGATATAGATGTAATGTTGCGATTGCGTTAAGTGAACAAAAGTATTTCAGCAAAGGGAAGAATGTTTGCACATTCTCTAAGACTGCTGAACATGGAGCCGTTACAGAGACCGACACCACACCCTGGTGGGACTGACAAAAAAGCTTAATCTTTCCAGCACAAGGGCTGTATAGCAGAATGTATGCCTATACTTTCTTATTTGTGATACCAGATCACCAAAGGCCTGCACCTATTTCTATTTTGTGTTATTTACAAATGCGTACCTCCTGTCAGCGAGATAGCTCACTGGGTAAAGGCATTTGCTACCAAGACAGATCACCTGAGTAGGATCCCTAGAACCCACATGGTGGAAAGAAAAATAGCAACTCCTCTAAGTTCTCCTCTCACTTCTATATGTACACCACAATAAACACACGCACGCACATATGCATGCACACACACCCCACATACAAAACTCAAAGAAAAAGAAATCAAGGTTGGTCTTAATTATATTGTGGTTCTTCCCTTTGTAGATTAACCTGAATATTTTTGGTGTTAAAATTGTGAGAGGGTGGGGGAAAGTGGGACGGCAGTGGTCTAATGCCTTTAACCCCAGGACTTGGGACACAGAGGCAGGCAGATCTCTGAGTTCTAAACCAGCTTGTTCTAGAAGGTGAGTTCCAGAACAGACCAAGCTACACAGAGAAATTCTGTCTGGAAAAACCAAAACCACAATCAATCATCATCATCATCATAATCATAATATGTATATTAAAAAGTATAAGTTAGAGAGAAAGAAGGTAAGGGATTGGATGGGTAGGGCACATTTGAGAGGTGATTCCAGGTGAAACCACGATTAGTAAATATCATATGAAAAGTTTTATTTTCAATAAAAAGTGAAAAAATCTTAAAAAGTGAGCTAAGGTGTTTTTAAATCAGCATTGTTTTTTGTCTCTATGTGTATAGGTCTCTGAGTCTCTGTGTGATGATGGCTGGGTTGGTATATGTGCATGTGGGTACAAGTGGCCCCAGAGGTCAAGGATGAAAACCCCTGGAGATGGAGTTGCAGGCATTTTTTTGCTCAATATGGGTGATGGGCGCTGAACACGAGCAGCAAGCACTTTACCCACGGGGCCATCTCTCCGAGCCTTATTTTTATAAAGCCAATTTTGTCTCTTCTAACCGAGTAAGTACTGGCATTAGAGAAGCAATGACCGCCTATCTATCTACTGAGACAATTAAATAACAGTCACACATTTAAAAATTCATTTTGTCTGCAAGTCACCCTAAGAAGCATGAAAACAAACTGTCCTCTTTCTTCTGAAATTTTATTAATCAAAACGTGAGGTGAGTGAACCTGGCTTAGCAATTTTCAAGACCAAGAAATCAAGCTCAGGGTAGCAATGGTGCTGCTCATTTTTTATAATAAAAAAATATCAATTGATACGGAGCCTATCTTGTACAGCATGAAGCCAGCATCCTCTCTTTTTGGGTGTGACAGGACAATCCAGCTGTCCTAAGACCATTTATTTTAAAGACATTGTGAACACTGTTTGAGACATCATATTGCTCATATATTAAATTTCTCAAGTGTCTGGGAATTTGTGTTTTGAATTCAGTCATCTGAAATATGTGTAAAATCCAGTTATGCAGACACCAATTCGATTAAAAAAAGGCAAATGAGAAACAAAAGCAAAACAAGCAAACAACAACAAAAAAAACAGTGCTATTCTGTTTTTCCAAAAGCTATTTCTAAGCCATTGCAACACATGCAGGCTGTCCATTTCTGCAACTTGTCAAAGAGCAAGGACATACATTAAGAGGAAACAATAAAACTGAGAACAAATATACCTACATAATGATAGATGTCTCATTGGTAGTTACTGCTTCTTTTAATAGCAAATGACAAATCTTTCATCATGAAAGAGAAAAAACATAATTCACACTTCAAAAGGCTTTACCGAGTCAAGTAAAGGGTTATTCTTCATTCACTCGTCTACAGTTACACTGATTCTCTGGAAGCCTTACTGCGTGGAATAAAGGTTGCTTATTTGTGCAAGATTTAGGACTGTATATTGGCAAGTTCAAAGATATTGTTTTAGTAACCCTACTGGCATAACAAGGTATAAAAATAAGAGCAAAGACAACATCTCTGAGGTTGACATGCCCAGGTTAGCACCTTTCTCATTAGGACTATTGCTTGCATTCTGTGTCCACATGTTTCCAGAACATGAGCAGAAAATGTCGAACTTTTCCGATGTTTCATTTTGTAGCATTTGCATGTCTACTTAAAGCAAATCTCGCGAAGAAGGTGATGAACAATATATTTGCTGATGCCAATGAGTTGTTTGCCTTCTGTTTTTGTTGTTTGTTCATTTGTGGTGGTGAGAATTGATCGCCTAAAACCTCATGCAAGCAAGATTCTGCCATTGAGCCAGAACCCCAACTATGTTCAATTAAGTGCAGTCTAGATCAACAGACGCTACCCCACTGTCTTGAAACTGTTCTTTGCTGAGGCATGAACCTAGATCGTTGGCCAATTGTTAGCCTCACTTTCTCTTACATGACAGCCACAATTCTGGGAGTTAACTGTGAGATACAGGCCTCCCTTGTTTTCCAGGACATACAGCTTCCTGGTCTTTCTGTTGGTTTTTATCCCCTCTCGCACACCATACTGGCCACTCCTCCTCAGTCCCATTGGCTGATTATTCTTCATGCTTTTCATTTTTTAACATTAGAGACACTCAGAGCCTGGACATTAAAACACTCTTTTGACAGAGGTTGCTGTCCTGCCTGGTCCCACAGCCATTCAGTCCCAAAGAAACACACACAGGCCTACATTAATTATAAACTGGTTGGCCTAGTAGCTCGGGCTTTCTTATTAACTAACTCTTACATCTTACATTAATTTATAATTCTTGTTTGTGTTAGCAATGTAGCTTGGTACCTTTTTTCCAGTGAGGCATTCTCATCTTGCATCCTCTGTATCTGGGTGGCAACTGCAGACTGAACGTTTCCTCTTCCCAGAATTCTCCTGTTCTGGTTGCCCCACCTATATACTTCCTGCCTGGCTACTGGCCAATCAGCATTTTATTAAACCAATACAAGTGACAATCTTTACAGGATACGGGACCATTGTCCTACAGTAACACTTTTTTTTTGCACTTCCTGCTTTGATAATTGCCTCCATTGTCTAGGATCATCTATACACTCCTAACAGTGACCTCAATTTAATCTCTATTGTAGGTTATTGAGATCTCTCCAGTCATGTGCCCCACTACATAGTACTACCCTTCAATGTGAATCTCAAGCTCAACGTGGCTGAAACTTTAATTCTGGTATTTCTGTTCCATATCTGTTTTGCTCACAGTCTTCCCCTTCTCCATTAACAAAACTCAACTTTCTATTTGCTTAGATTAAAACCTGTAAGTATTCCTCACCCCTGATAATTACCCTGTGACTTAGCCTCATGACCGTTTCCCTCATTCTGCCAAACAGTCTTTCCTGCAGGTCATTTAAAAATTGTCTTCATTCACTTCTTTTGTCCTTTTTTCTCTATTAAGGAGATGGTAGTATTTCTTTAGATGTAAGATGGACAATACCGTCCCTCTTCTCAGACTCCACACAGACATACTCTCTCAGAGTGGAAATCAGTGTTGTTACACTGGCTGACAAACCCTTTACTGTCTTTCACCCAGGCTCTTCCACTATGACTCCGTCTTTTCTTTTCTTCTCCAGCTTTCATGACTGCCCCCACTGCTCCTCTTTGAACATGTTAGAAGCTCTCTCTTGTGTTAGTCTTCAGTTGCTTTTGTAACAAATTACCATGAACTCAGTGGTTAAGGAAACATAGATTTATTATCTTATAGTTTTGCAGGTCAGGAGTCAATCTCTGATCTCACAGGGCTAAAGTCAAGGTGTTAGGAAGGCTGTGTTTTCTCTTTTTCTATTTTTCCTTCTTTTTCTTTATCCTGAAGGATCTAGGGGAGAATCTGTTTCCTTGTTTTTCCAACTTCTGAAGGCCACCCACATACAATGGCTTGTGGGAATTTTTGCCTACCTTCAAAGTACCAAACTGCATCTGTCTGACTGCTCTTCTATATGTCTCCCTCTGGTCCTAGCTGGACAGGATGTATTGATTCTATTGAACCACAAGCTTATATACTCTCGGATGAATAACCTCTACATTCTAACACTGGGATTTTGAAGCCAATTCAAAATGTTAATTTGCCATCTAAGAGACCGTATTCACAGCTCTTTATGGATTATGATGTGCAATCTTTTAAGGAGTTGGAGGCAAGGTCAGGCTTGTTCCTTTAGATACTCGCTGAACCTCTTGCCACTAAGGCCATTCCTTACAATTTTAGTCCACCCACCATTGCCACAATGTACATTGCATTGTTTCCCAGCTTCATTTTTTAGTATCACTAATAGTTTCTTATTTTCTTCTTTAGCATACAATCTGTATGCTGTCAATGTCAATTGACATTATTCTACTGAAGCCCCAATATCTAGATCAATGTTTGTTGTAGAAGCTAGCTCAGGAAACACAAGGAACCAATCTTGTTTCTGTGAATTTTCAAAGCAAAGGCTAAAATATGTTTTGACTACAGATCACCATGGATTCAGTGTACAGTTGGGAGATCTGCTTTATTCTGGTGAACCTTAATTTCTATAAATAATACATTTCTATGGAACTGATTGGATATTAATGTGTGTCAGGTGACATTGTGCATATGTAGAACATCTAACAGTGTCCAACTCATTATCTCAGCTAATTAAAACTTTATTCTAACTACTCTCATTAATTTCTATAATATTACATTATATTTTATCTATATTACAACCTGCAAATAAGCAGGATGTGGGAATAGTTTTTACGTTGAATATAGTATACAAGAACTTATACTAATGCACATGACCCTAGAATGAGAGCTCTCAGAAAGGGAGTTGCTGAAACAAGAGTGTTGTGGTTACACTAATCTAGCTCTCAAAAAGTTATACATACAGTGCCCACTCCTTGCATTTGTATTCTCAGTGCAGGGGATTGAACCCAGGACATTGTGTGTATCAGACATGTGTTCTGTCACTAAGTAAGCTCCTTAAATCTCAAAATAAATTACTTTAGTGGTTACTTGATTTCAGTACATTCCATAGTATTTCAAAGAAAATATAGGTGTCAATGTGCTCCATCAAAACACTATGTTAATTACTTATAGAATATTCTTTATGGATGTGAAATATATAAAATTAATCATTTCAAAGCACAGAATTCATTAGCATTTAGTACATTAATAATGTTGTATAGTCAACCCCTCTTTCTATTTTTAAGACACTTACATCAGAGCAAAAGGAGGCCCTATATTCAGTCTCTCCCTGAGTCTCCCTGTGCAGAGACCCTGGCAGCCAGCAGTCATTCTGTCTTTATATATTTATCTTCTCTGGGTAATTTGTATAAATGGAATCCTACAATGCATGAACTTGATAGCTGACTTTTTTATCTCAGCACAATATTATTCAGATCCAGAGATAGAAACTAGTAGGCAGTGTTATGGCAGAGACCCTGACGATAGTAGTTCAGAAAACATCATTAATCTTGTCATCAATTCTGTTTTTGCTGGAAGCCAAGAATGGCAGAGGGAGTTCAGGTTTCTGGTGCATTCTTATTTTTTCCCTTAAATCAACACCCTTGCCTAGAAACTATATGTGAGAATAGGACGCAAATAGAGAAGTACCTGGATATCTCCTGGGTGCTCCAACTGGATTCAGCCAATTCCCTGTGCTTCACTGAAATCTCCCCTGTAAGTTCTATAAAAACCCATAGTACAGGGTTTTTCTGGAATTCACCTCTTTGGTGGCAGAGCTCTGACCTCTTTCTTCTTCCTTCCTTCCTTCTTTCCTTCCTTCCTTCCTTCCTTCCTTCTTTCCTTCCTTCATTCCTTCTTTTCTTTCTTTCTTTCTCTCCTTTTTTCATTCTTTTCTCTTTCTTTCTTTTATTCTTTCTTTCTCTCTCCTTCCTTTTGTTCCTTTCTTTAATTTATTCTTTCTTTCTTTCTCTTCTTCATTCTTTATTTCCTCTCTCTCTCCTCCCTCTCTCCCTTACTTCCTTCTTTCCTTCCATCCTTCCTTCCTTCCGTTTCTGTCTTTTTCTCTCTTTTCTCTTTCTTTTCTTCTTTCTTTACTCTTCCCTCTAATAAAATCTCATCCAAAAGCTCACTCTTATGTGGTCTGTGAATTTCATTCTTTGGGTTTGCATGAGAAGAACCTAGAGCTACTGTCTCCGCGGAAACCTGGTATGATCATAGGCTCTCAACATCCTAATTCCTGAGTTAAAGTCCAGCTAAGAGGAGAGTCAAAAACTCCATCACTCTCAGTCTTATGCTATGTCATCATAACAGCAGTTGTTAATTATTAATTGAGATAAACACTGTGTCCTTGTGTATAAAGGCTTTAAAATATAAATTTAAGAGATAAATTAGTTCAACGAAATGACATGAGCTCTTGAAAGTTTCTTTTTGCGCTAATCTTTGTGGCCTTAAATGCTCCAGATAAAATCATTAATTTTAAATTAATTTTTAAACAGCAATTTTTTTTTACAGACATTGAGGTTATTGTTTATTTTCCTAAAATTAAAAGATAGTCCAGAAATATAGCACACATGCTTTCCATGGAAGTTAATTCTTTCTTTACAGTAGACAGATTCAATTGTCTTTACAACATTTATTTCTTAGCCCTTAGCCCTTCCATTATAACCACTAGTTCTCAAGCATGGCTATACCTTAAAACCTGATGCCTTTTTCATGTGTACAACATTAAAGCTACGTCCAGAGCTACTGAACCAAAATCAGAAGAGTAAACTTGGGTTTTTCTGTTTATGGGGAAGTCATGAAGAGGACCAAGACGTCACTACTTTTAAGAGGTGAGGAATGAACCTAGTGGTAAGCACATATCATAATTATCTGCGAGTCTTCTTCATAAAAGAAGACTTCACAAAGATTAGCGCAAAAAAACTTTCAAGAGCTCATGTCATTTCGTTGAACTAATTTATCTCTTAAATTTATATTTTAAAGCCTTTATACACAAGGACACAGTGTTTATCTCAATTAATAATTAACAACTGCTGTTATGATGACATAACATAAGACTGAGAGTGATGGAGTTTTTGACTCTCCTCTTAGCTGGACTTTAACTCAGGAATTAGGATGTTGGGAGTCTATGATCATACCAGGTTTCCACCATGCTCAGGCTTCAGATTCAGTAGATCTGAGGTAGCCTGGGAGTTTGAATTCCACGTAGGTTCCTAGATGGTTCTGATGCTGACCAATCAGGACCACAATTTGTAAATAATTGAATTATCTTATTCCTTGCATTCAGTAAAGACAAAGAAATAACTGCTTATAGAGAGACCTTCATATAAGTAGCTGTAAGATGATTATTTCATGTGTTTGAGAAAAGTTGTCTTAGCATATTAGTTATGCTGAGTGGACCTTTAAGTCAAATGTTCAGGCAAAAATATTACTCCTGTAGAGCCTATGTCAAGTTCCTTATTTCTTGAGTTTCAGTTTCTTCATCTGAGAGCTGGAACCAGGTAAATAATTTTCTCCATGATTAAATTTGAGAAGTCAGAGAAATGGTTTGTCAGTTTAGAGTGTTGACTGCTCTTTCAGGGGACCAGCGTTCAGTTCCCTGAACTCATGTGGGGTTTTGGGAGAGGCTCACACCTACCTGTAACTCCAGCTCCAGGGGATCTGATACCTTCTGATCTCTTCCAGTACCAGTGCGTGCGCATGCGTGCACACACACCCATGAATATTTTTAAATTAAACTTGGTAGTGCATATAAAGCAATTTACATACAATAAATGTAACACAATTATTAACTTTTGGGGGTAGCAATCACGTTTGAATTTTCAACACTTAGAATTTTGGAATTACCTGGCAAGTGTTCTGCTTCTTATGGGATTAACAAATACGGGAATGTATACTAAAAGCAGAACAATTCATTTGGGAATCTATAAAAGCAGATGCTATGACAAAATTGACTGAAGGTGTGTGTCCATGCAGTGATCGAAAGATTGTGTTCTGGAACCAACAAGCAGTGAGTGTCTATAATCCCTGAAATTCTGTAATGTTCTTTCTTCTGTAGAGAAGACAGCAGAAACATTTCTTGCCTATGGGCTGTTGCAATGATGGAAACAGATGAGGTTATGCTAGTTCAATTTTCAGCCTAGCCCTTAAAACACTTTAGGTACCCAGTAAACGACAGCTCTTGGTAAACCAAGGCTAATTGGTTCTCAACTGGTTCTCTAAATATTAACTTTCCTCCCCCTGTTTGGAACTGATACGTTTTTATGGCCTTCTGAAGGGCTTGAGTTAGGAATGTCAGTTCTCCCAAGGGAATGGAGCTCTTGAGAAGAAATCTACTTCCTGTCCCCCTAACGCTCTTCCAGACGCAAGATGACAGAGGAGTGAAAGCTTATCACAGAGGCTAAATAACCCACTGCTCTACTCATTGCCAGATGCAAGAGAAGGGTGACCGGCGTCTGGTCTGCCAGTAGTTCTCATTCCAGACCCTTGGTTGGGCATTTCTGTTGGTACACAACACTGAGCACAGGACTGCTGCCAATCCCTGCAATGGCTTCCCTGTATGAGGCCTAGGGGAGTTCCTCCTGAGCTCTCCGCCAGGATAAACAGACAAACCTGTTTCCAAAGAATTGTTTGTTTGGCTGAAATTACTGCAGAACGAAAATGGTCCACCAACATTCTGGACCTAATGCAAATTCATCTTAAGAAACTGTTGAACAATATTATCTTCCATAGACATTTTGATGGGAGGCGTTGGGCCATTTATTTTCTAAGAGGAAAACTAGGTGGTATTCCCCAGCATGCAGCCCACATCCCAGTAGGAATTCCAGTGCTGGACAGGTTATTCCAACACAGCGATTCATTTTAATATTCTGTGTTTATTTTTAACATATATTAGGGAAAATACAAGTGTCTTATTTTCCAACTGCTGCTGCTCAGGATAAATTTGAGAAAGATAAGGGCTTAAAATTTGAAGTAGCTAAGAATGCAATAGGACAGTGAGAATGGCAAATTCAAAGGCAGGGTGAGTATAGTATAAATTTAGAAATATTTTGCAAAATACGTAAGTTTGGAATCCCTGAAATGGTCCCTTTGTATGTATCCCAAGATGATGGCGGATGATGGGGAGGAAAACAAGGCCATGATGCTCTTCCCTAATCTTTCACTCATTTCAGGTTGTCGTTTAGTCTATCCTTTTCTATTTACTTAAATTCTTCTTTTTAAGACTTTCCCTAATTTTTAAAAAAAAAATGTCAAGGGAGAATGAACCACATCAGGCACTTGGTAGAAAAGGAAGTAGTAACTTTTCAGAATTAAAGGTATTATGGCTAACACTGCCATGAAAAGGCCTAGTGTTTGCCAGGCAATATATGAACTAAGAATCTGATTAAGGCAATCATAGTTTTAAATACCACTGGAATTTATTTCCTAATTTAATTGCAAAATTCCTAATCTGATTAGAGCCTGGGGTGCTGGTGGGGCACCAAACTGACTCTTTGGGTTGGGGTGGGGGGAGCTGATAAAATAAGGTTTCCTTTGCTGTGTATAAGTCAAGCCACAGTGCATATTTTTTCTAAGATTAATATTAGAATGTTTCCTTTCATTTTCATTGTGTCAGAGGCAAACATTATCTCCCAGGAAACAGAGTGAAACAATATATGCCCCAAGTCCAGACATAAGAGACGTTCTTGAAAATAAAGTCATTTGGTTGAACTGGCTGGAAATGGGTTGGATAAGAAGTCACGGTGGTGAAGGCCCCAGATGACATCCTCATTGCTCCCATGGGCTCTCAGACGTCCAAATGCGATTGGTTTCCGTGTCTGTTTGCCTTACCAGTTGCTTCTCTGGCCTGACTACTTAGGGCAGAACATTCTTGTTAGATTGTTCCCAAGTTGTTTCATCCATCCGACAAATATTTACTCAGCACCTATTGTGCGCCAGGCCCTCGCTGTCCCAGGTGAAGGGATGCAGCGGCGAAGGAGAACATGAAAGCCCCTGCCCTCAAAGAAAACAGAGCTGTTTACACGAGCGACTGTTGGGCATGTGACCCTCCTCTCATTTGAAAATGTGCTTCTTAAATTTTCGATTTTTACGAGGCTCAGAAATGATCTTAAATGTTTAAGAAAATAAAATGATAGGGAACAGAATTAGATAAACATAGTCATAAACTTCAATTAAGCGGGGTCAAAAGTAGGACGAAATTTTGAAGACAAGAAAGAACACACATGGAGAAAACCAAGAATTATCATTTACCTTTTCTGTCCTTTCAGCGCTGAGCTCAGTTTTTATACTCACTGTGTTAGTGTCCGTTCTTCACAAGCCCATCACATTGTTTATACTATTTATTCTACAGATGAGGAGACTAAGTTTAAAAGAACTGTTTTGCCTGATGTTATCCAACATTCAAGAGTTCAGACAGGAAAGAATAAAACCAACGAAATGAAAAAGAATCTCTTTGTGTCCTACCTTGTCCAAAAAGGAAGAGAACATCCAGGCAAGCAAGAGGGAGACGGTTGAGACAATGCTACACTAAAAATACGTCTAAGTTATCGGAACACAAAATGAGGTTGAGAGAGAGAGAGAGAGAGAAAGAGAGAGAGGGATGTTGACAAAAATCAAGGCATCAATTCCCTGACTCTTGTAAAATCTGAGTCTACAGGTGTTAGAGAGTGCTGACTTCTGAACATAAAACCTACCCTATCTCTAGCAACACTTCTGGTTATTTCAGGAGAGCCTCTAGACGGGCATGTAGGCAAGGAAAAGGGAGTGGGTTATTAGACTCTCTCCTGTGAGTCCAGCCATCCTCATAACTGCTCCCAATAGTGTGTAACTCTGCTCAAGCGTTCATGGTCTCGTAGTCTTAGGAGGTAATGGGGTCTATACAGCATAGAAAGTGAGCAGAAGGGGCACTCTCAACCATGCTGCTATGAGAATTTGGGGGGTAACACCGATGCACTGGGGGACAACTTACCCTTCTAGACAACCCCTAAGCCATATGCTGTCAAGAGACTCAAAAAGCTATTTTGTATGAGAATATAGATTGGGTGACATCATTAGCTTGTAGTGCTTGTGAATGGTAGCCTTCTCGCTGAGGAGTGAGTAGAAGTCACTTTCTTTTCAAGATCAAAAACTTTTCTGGACCGAAAGTCCGAAGTCATTGAGTTCCAGATGAGTGATCATGACTGGGGGCAATATTAGTTCTTTGTTTCCGTGACAAATCATATGACCTGGGACAATTTAATGAAGGGTGAGTTTATTTTGGTGTGTGTTTGCAGAAAGGGTTCATGTTAGCGGGAGAGGCTTCAGGAAGCGCTTGCATCCTTACCTGCAAACACTAAACTGAGGGGGAGGTAGAAATGGAGCAAGAATAGAAACTCTCAGCATCTGACACCTGTGATCTTCAGCAAGGCCACACTACCCCCATCAAACAGTACTACTAACTGGTGACCAAGTCATCAAATATCCAAGCTATGGGGGCGTTCTCATTCAAACTACCACAGCCAGTCTTTCTCAGCTTTGTCTTATAAAGACCAGCAACCGTTGGTGCTAATGACGCATGAAATGAAAATTTCAGACTTTCCTAAGACATATTCTTATATTCTTTGTATTCTTTGTAAAGCTGGAAAAGTTGGGGAGAGAGAGAGAGAGAGAGAAAGAGAGAGAGATATCTTTTTTCTTACCTAGGCAATGATACCTCCACAGAGAAAAAGGGAAAGAGGAGGACATTTTGTAAATACACTGTGAACTATATAATTTTTCCCTAATGAAATATCATCTTAATGGGTATCCCCATTGTAGTCTGTCTCTATTCTGGTGCATATGAATTTGAATTGCTGGCATGGCATCTGAATTTCTGCTATATACAAACCTCATCTCTGGTTTTTCCTGCTACCTCTACATAGAAGTTACCTCCTCTGTATAGATGACAAGTCATGACATGATAGAAGGTAATTGTGAAATGTTTATTGAATGCTTTTTCCATCCTTGTCCATGTCCATACAACATGGCTGGAAGTTTTAGGTATTGACTTACTGTCACATCTGGGATGCCCTTTGGAATCTGAGCACCCAAGTGATGCTTCTGTGCCTTCCACTGTGAGCACGGAAACATGAAGTGAATCTGTCATTAGTCAGTCTGCTGTACGGCAGTTACCCAAGGTCTCCTCTGTGTCAGGAAAAGGAGGATCTAGTTATTAATAACAAAGACATATTCCCTGCACCCAGAACCCAGATCCAATGTAAAAACCAACAAAGAAAAGGGATCTTGAGTGCACAGTAATAGTTTATACAATCCACATGCTGCTCCTATGCACAAAACAAGAACCAACGGATCTTCTTATCCACAGGAAATACCATCTTACCGCAATCTGTCTACTTAATGCATCATTCCCTTCTCTTGTTCTCCTGTGACCACACAGTCACAATTCCCTCTCTTTTTGACCCTATTCCCACAGATCCTCCAAACGTTTTTCACTCTAGACCTTTGTTTCTAGATATTTTCTTGAAGCTTTAGTCCCTCCATCCTTTCTTAGAACAAATTCTCCCTTCGCTCTTTCTAACTTGATTTGCTATGGTTAAAAATTAACTTTGCAAGTCAGACATTCACTAATTGCTAGGAATTTCTTCCACCCGAAAGCAAGTCTATATTTAAGTAATAGTTTCCTCATCTTCCTTTGTCTCCAGCCTTTGTCTACTGCTGTGTCTACAGATTCATCGGTGTTTGGTAATCCGAGCAAGGGACATTTCACACGTACCCATGATGTGGTGGCCATGTAGTAGCTCCATCTGCTGTGGGTGTTGTTGCCACTTGTAGGTGACAGAAGGACTGTGAGTGACCTGACATGGAACTAATCATTCAGAATGGACTGAAAGAATAGTCTGCTCACGCAACCAGCTTCCCTGAGGATGAGCAGATGGGACAACAATACTCATGTGTTCTGATTTAGTATTAGCCCTACGTTCTGATTTAGTATTAGCCCTACTTGAGATGAGCATAACATGAATCAATGAAGCTGTGGCTGGGAAGAGCTGACTGCTGTTCCTTCATCTGAAATTCTCAGAAATAACTTCAACTTGAGTCCTAATATCAGCAAATCAATCCCACACCAGTTATGTTTTAAGGGGTCATTTATTTTGAGGGGTAAAACTTACATACACCATAAACCGTCAGGAAGGGAGCCTAGTCGCTGGAGCAGGAGCCGGGAGCAGGAGCCGGGACCAAGCACCGGAACCAAGAGCCAGAACCAAGAGAGCCTGATCCGGATCTGCTTCTCTTTTTAAAAGAGAAATATACCACGCCCCAGTGGGCTGGTATTTCAGCAGCTATTGGCTGACGGAGCAGAAGTCGCTCCCCGCTGCACTGTGGGCTCGTATTTCAGCGACTATTGGTGGAGGCAGCGGAAGTTACTCCCACAACATCCTAATAGTTAAGCATTGCTGAAAGTAACCTAGTTCAGTGAGATATGGGTGACTAAGAGACGGCTTAAAGATCAAGTTCATATTCTGCTATAGAAATAATCATGGATCTCGGGTAATGAGCCTTTAAGTGACTTAATTTTTTCATCTGTAAGACGGGTGCAATAACATACAATTGTGTTAATAAATAAAATAAAATAAAATAAAAATTAATAAAATAAAAAATAAAATAATAAAAATAATTTGTTAAAGAGCAAAAATATGTATTGATATTGCACTATATTTAATGTCCATCACATTCTTTTGTGTAAGTTTGGATTGAACATACTCCCTTATGTTTAGAGGTTCTAGGAAAACTTACTGAACAGATACAATAAAGTGGATGTGAGCAGTCTTGTAGTAGCCAAATAACCAGAGAAATGTGTCCGTTAAGTAGCTAGTTATTCCGTTCGCTCATTCATTAAATGTTTCATTCCTTCAAATAAAGTACACAAAAATTACTGGGGAAACAATGATGAAAGCAGGAAGCTCGGAGCCCTAAGGGGAGAGAAACAAAAATAAATAAATAAGTAAATAAATAAAGAAATAAAGAAATAGATGGACAATGAGAAAGAAACAGATGGTGAGAGATATGAAGAGGAAGTTATTAAAATTGAACTGAGATATAGCCACTTATTGGATTTAATTAAAATCAGGAAGGCTTCAGAGAGAAAACTGCAAAGCCTGGATTGGGGGACACGTTTAGGGTCATTAAGTACCCATTTTAATGGGGTCCCTAGTCTCAGTGGAAATTCCAGCATTTACATGACTATGTGTAGATATGACTTACAGCCCACATTCCAGGTTTTAAAACGCCTATTCCAGACTTTAACTTAATGCAATTGTTTCTCTCTTTGAATTATAAAAGGTTTGGAGGTGAGGTAGAAAATAATTTTAATGGCATGTACTTCTTACCGCTTCCTGAATCGCAGACTAGTTCTGAAGAGGTAGCTGGTGACAATTGACTGTCACCCTAGGTAACATGCATGCCTCAAAGTGTGTTAACCTTAGTGAGTGGGGGCTTCCCAAAGCCTACACTGTCCCTTAGCTAGAGTTTCAGAACACAGGTTTAGAGACATTTCTGTGTTTATTAAATGCTTATACCTGATCTGTGGACATTTTCCCTAAACTGATACACGCTCGCCCAGTATTGCTGACTTCTGTTTTTCCGGCAAAACCCCTAATCATCTTTTTCTCTTGCTTACCTTCAACTGTTTTAGACTTGTTTCGGTTCCCTTCTCCCTAGTTGTCTGTGTAAACTGCCCATTTTCCTTTTCTCCATTCAGACTGGAAAGTTCACATGTCCAGTTGGTCATGGCCATTTAGACACACAGGGGCTGTAATAGAGACTTCATCGCTCCTCTGTTAACCCCCTGCCGGCTTTCAGCTGCACTTGGTTCTTAACAAAGCACTTATAGGTGTTGGTTTTGGACGCTCCTCTTTCTGTGGATGACTTTCAATGTAAGCATTGCTGGAAAGCATTCTTTGGCAATCTACTTTTCCAATGTGCTTCATCCTGTGGTTGTGTAGGGGATGCGCATCATTTTGTGGGGCTGCAGAGGAAGAATCAATTCCTATTTCTGCTGGGAAAGTAGCTTAATGGGTAGAACATATGGCCTGGCCAGCTTTCAGGAAGCGCTGGGTTCAATCCCCAGCGCTGTATAAGCTAGGTGTGTTGGTAAAGAAATATCAGGTAAAGGACAGGAATATCAGAAGTTCAAGGTTATCCTGTCTACACGAGACACCATTTTAAAATTGAGAGAGATAAACTAGATATTCCTGTCCTTTCTTGATTGGGTACCAGCAAGTTCTCTGCTTTGAGTATATAGAAGCATAATCAGTTATTAGTAGTTAGTTAATTGAAGTCCTTTTGAGATTGCTTTTATTCCTCTCAGAAGCTTTCAAGGATTGGCTGACCTAATGGTTAGAAAGTTAGTCTCAGAACCCAATCTAATAACCATCTGCTCGTTATGTGAGCTGTAACTGATCAGCCTTGCTGTGATTCAGTTTCCTGTTGATAAAAAAAAAGATTTAAATATACTACCCACATCTTAAGTTTGTTGCAATGATTAAATGATATAGTATATAAGGAGTGTTGAATGTGAACTGGCAAATTCTCAAGCGACATTATAGCTGCCTAGGAGTAATAATCCCCATGACCCTTGTGGTGGTCAGAGATTTTTACCCCTATGTCTGGCATATACACCCATCTGATTGGAAGTGTGTTATTTGGTGCGGACTGATGATTCCCATCACTGTTCTCCCCACCACCACCACCACCCCAAGGAGAGCACAGCCTTCCTGGAGTCTATTTTGACCTCTCTTCTCCCTCCCTAAAGATGAATCACTCTCTCCTACTGACTTCACCCACTGCCCTACTCCCATTTGAGGACACCAGAGTCACATGTGACTTCTGTTTGAACACATGACAGAGAAGGGAGGTGCCTTTGCTTCAAAGCCCACCCAGTCCCTGATGAAAATCCTGTATGTAACAAAACATGACCTCCACATATACCCGGTAAATATTCTGGTGCCATACTAAATTCTGTAAGACACTCCTGGCCTCTGTATTTGACTGTCCCTTTGTTCAAATATTTATATTCTGCACTTGGGAAAACACCTTCTGACCATGTCTTTCTTTCTTGTTAAAACCACAGAGGGTTCTCTTGTATAAGCCATTGGCACACCTGATACATGCTTGTTCTCAGATGGTTGGCCTCTGTAGCCACAAAGGATTTGTGTGGAATTTCCATACCAGTGTTAACAGCAGCCATAGCGATGCCAGAGGTTCTTGTGAAATATATGATTAGCAAGTACCACAGGAATTAATAATTCTCAGGCCACTGTCTTAAACTGTAACCACATTGTTTTTGTAGGGAAGTTGCTCAATTTATACTCGCAGAGTGTAAACGGCTGCATTCTGACTAAGAAACCAGCTTCATTTAAAATCCATATCCCAAAAGGTGCTCAGAAAATACTACTTAGTACGCATAGGCTGTGTTGCTTTGAGTGACAAATTATGGTGATTTCCTTGACAAGTTGATCTTTTCATTCTTCTCTCCACCTCCCAAGTAAATACAGAGGAAGAATGGCATCTCTAAAAAATAGTTTTTAATGTTTTCCCTGGAGTTAAAAAAAATGAAATTTTAATTTAATAATTTTATCGAATTATAAAAAAATAATTCACTGGAGATTGTGCCAATTTAGGGTTCCTCCATTAAATAGTAACTTTGGAGACATATTTCTAGCGTGATAGGTTTTAGTAGGTCAGCACGCACACCCAAATGTATTAAGGTGGACCGCTCTGTTTATTGATTTTCCGTGCATCTGCTAAGGGCTCAAGGCAACTGTCTGCGGAAGGGGTGGGAGGCCCATACATGATCGAGGTCATGCGCATCTAGCCAATTTGTAAGCTGATCCGCCGCCCAAAGCCATCAGCAATCCTTAGCATAGGGGCACACTCATGCATTCCTGTCAAGTCATCTTGTGAAAGGCTGCCTGCTTCCAGCTTGGCTTGGATGTGCAACCTTAATAAAACTCACTGAGGTCTGGGAGAAAATAGCAGATCTGCTGCAGATAGGGTAGAGGAAAGGGGCTAGAAAATGTACTCGCAGCTGACTCGGGCAGCCTGCGCGCTGAACGGTTACACAGGGAGGAAACAATAAATCTCAGCTACTATGCAATAAAAATCTCAAGTTTTAACGAAGGAAACTATCATTACAGTAAAATAAAAAGTAACATTTTAGAACGAAGCTAACAAATGGGGAGTTCTCTGTGGATCTTCTTCCAACGTTCGCTTTAAAGGGAAAAGAGTCAAACAAGCAGTTTTACCTGAAATAAAGAACTAGTTTAAAGGTCAGAAGAGAAGAGCGAGCTTTGCAGGAGGCACGGAAGGCGAGCGCTGGCAGTACAATGACAGTTCTCCTCTCCTTTGCATTCTTCGCTGCCATTCTGACTCACATAGGGTGCAGCAATCAGCGCCGAAGTCCTGAAAACGGAGGGAGAAGATATAACCGGATTCAACATGGGCAGTGTGCCTACACTTTCATTCTTCCAGAACACGACGGGAACTGCCGTGAGAGCGCGACAGAGCAGTACAACACGAACGCTCTGCAGAGGGATGCTCCACACGTGGAGCCGGACTTCTCTTCCCAGAAACTTCAGCATCTGGAGCATGTGATGGAAAATTATACTCAGTGGCTGCAAAAAGTAAGTGATCGCTTTCAGTTTCTAATTGCATAGAGCCTTTTCCGTTCCCACTCTGCAGCGAGCTCAGAGTTCCATAGGGGGGCATTTGTGTTTACCTTTTGCTCCGGGGGGCAGTGTTTGCAAAAGAAAAGGGGCTCTCTGGTCCCGGGGCTCACTTCCTGGGTAAGCCAAGAGTCCCGGGCTTGTGCAAGCCTCTGGTCGTGTGGCGCTCCCCTTTTATGTCAACGCTGGTTTTCTCTATTCTAAAGTTTATCTTGAGCACTCTGACTGTCAAAGCCCAACTGTCGAAAAGAAAGCGTGCACTTCTTGGGCAAGTTGGTGGAAAAAGAAATCGAAATAGTTATGGTAATACTAACTGGGGTTTAAATGGATGGTACAACAAGGAGTTCTGCGAGTTACCCTGGGAAATCGTCATAAAACGTTCAGCTCCCCACCCCCAACTTTTAATAACACTACCGTGAAGTGAGAGCGAGTGTAAAATACCCCTGTTGTATTTGCTTAGAAAGACTGTGTTTATAAGAAAAGGGAACTTCACTTCACAAGCTGTAGTCGAGCAGGGATGACATTTATCATATATTTCATCTGTGCATGAGAAAAAAATTCAAGAAAACAATTTCTGGTGCGAAGCCGTAAGAACGTGGTTTTTCCCACATTGAGGGTAGACACGGAGCCCCTGGGGTCTCCTGGGTGAGTGCACCTGCAGATTGGGCTGAACACAAGACCGCTGTGCTGATTCCTTACCAGCCTCCCTTCCCTGGGTTAGTTCCAGAGACAGTGCCATCAGGGAGCCCCGGGTCTCTTGAGAAACCTTAGTATCGAATACGTATTTGATCCAAGTTTACAGAAGTCAGATTGATGGGCACGTGGCTCTCTTTTCATAAGCCACAGAACACTCTGTAGTTTCTGTTGTCAAGACGGCCTTCTTAGTGGTGGGGAGTTTCTCCAGCTCATTCCCTCTGGGCTGTTCAGCTGTGTAACAGGTAAGTGCCTGTCTCCACAGTCATGACAGCATCCCCACTGGCGCGCTCCTCTCCACCAGGACCTGTGCTAAACACCGGCCTCAGTGTGGGCAGGGGGATCCCGAGAAGGCTGGCATAGACATGAGATGAAGAAAAGACAAACTTGGGTTCTGTGTGGTCCCAGCCAGTTACTTAGGTCTGTGCTGAATCATGCCTGGTGAACGCTCTTCTCCTTTTGTCCACTAGGGACTGAGCTAAGATCACAGTTATTTCTTCCAGCGTGTGAACGGGAACTTGGTGGATCCGGGGTTCCCAAACTTAGAAATGGAGCTTCCTGCTACAGATCCCAGGTGAAATGTTAGACTGATGCATGGAAAGCAGGAGGTAAACAGTCTTTAGAGGTCATAGACAGATTTTTCTGGCACTATTCATAGTATTAGTTTATAATAGAACATCTGCTTTTTCTCTGGCAGAATTTCATTCTATAGTGAATAAAGGAGTTTGATTTAATAGTTTGCTATTATGGTCAATATCCCATCCACAGTGTTTTCAATGAGAATTGAATCATGATGAATTAGTCTGGGTTCTGTGAGTGGGGGGGACACCAGTGGGAAATACAGCTCTAAACTGTGAATGAGCTATTCTACCAAAAATGTAATGTTTTGTTTGCTTTAAACATACAATCAAAATGGTGACTCACACAGCGATGCATGTTTTTTTGTTGCTATGCAATTATTCAGCAGTGACAGAACAAGCGCTCAGTTCTGCTGGGGTTACATCATGCAGACACTTCATATGTTAATTCGCTTCATGAAATAAATTTGATTCTCGTTCGCTTTGTTCTTGGTTAGAGATTATGGCATAGTTTTCAGATTATAGCCAAGCATAAGTATTAAAATGTTCCTTGGTTATATCAATCCTCACAAGAATGAATCAAGCTGAATAGATGTTGAAATGTCCCAGTTGGTATGAGTCAGAGCCCTTGGCTTGACTATTGTCTGTTTGGATTTGCATATCTTTTGTCATTGTTAATGTGATTGGTTGGAGGATCAAGTAACCAAATAAATGCATTCATCAAAGAACTTGCTAAAGACGCTCATAAATTTCCCTTAATTAGTGTTTTCTTCACCTCAGACTCTAAACTGCATTTAATATGTTTGTTTGAACACTCATATGCACATTTTTGACTGTGATTATTTGGAATCCAGTATTTATAACTTAGGCCATTTCTATTTTGATTGTAAGTGGTTGCTTTAGGTTAAGAAGTCATATACTACAGAAACTCCTGCGAACTGTGCATACATCAAATCATCGCAGCAGTTTGTTCAACAAGGTTATTTATCAAAGTGTGATGAATATTATACGCCTCATGGCATCACTGTCTGGGATTCTGATGCAGAATAAATATGTATTTTAAAGTCAGAAGATTGTTTGTGGTAATCTGTTCTTATCCTTAAACACTTATAAAGGGGACTTTTATAAATATTCTTTGTAAGATATTGACCATCGCAAGGTTTACTTTATAAGACTCTCAACTATCAACTACCCAAGTTTTTCTGTCTTACAACTGACAAGCAATTTATGCAAGACAGCAAATGAGTCATTAGTCTCTGTAAATGTCAGAGTTTGATGGTATGGCTCTCTTGACATGATGGGCCTAATTCAAGAAGGTTCATTTTCCATGATCATTCATTGTTAATGTGATGTAAGATGATAATTCTTGACAGACAGTTATGTAATTACATGCTCAACATCAGTCTATGTTTGGATTTGAGGCTCTTTCATTATTTGAAGCTCCTATATTATACAGCTTTTTTTGCGAACTATTCCAGTGGTATCAAATGAACGAGAGTGACAACATCTTGGGTACCTACGTGTAAATACAAACGAATGTTGGGTTTCTCTTTTTTCTCTTTTCTTTCCTTTCTTCCTCCTTTCCTTCTTCACTCCCTCCCTCGCTCCTTCCTTCCTCTCTTTCATCCTTCCTTTCTTCCTTTCTCTCTCCTGTGGAGGTCAGAGGAGAACTTGTAAGAGTCAATTTTACTCTTCCACCTTGTGGGTTTTAGAGACCCAGGTTGGGTCTCCAGCCTTGGTGGCAAACACCTCCATCTTCTGATCTGTCTCCCTGGCCCCTCTTAATATTTGTGGTTGTTTTTGTTGCTGCTGTTTGGTGTTGCTGTTGTCATTTTCGTGGGGTTTTATGTTTGGTTGGTTTCCAAGATAAGGTCTTACTCTGTACCCCAAGCCAGGACTTGGAATGCACCACATAGTATAGTACAGGATGGCCTCAAACCTGTGGCTCATCAATTCTCTTGCCTCAGCCTCCTAAATGCTAAGTTATGGAAGGTTTGGTTATTGTTTCTGCTATTATAATTTTTAATGTGTATATGTTCATGCATGTGAGTGTAGGTGTGTGTGCACATGTGTGGAGTTCAGACAACAACCACAAGTTATTGTCTATTTACCACTTTTAAGAAAGCTTCTCCAGCTGGTCTGCAGCTCACCAATTAGGCTAGGTTGGCTGGCCATCTATCCTCAGATCCTTCACGTGGCCCCTCTCCAGTGCCAGGAACACAAATGAACACTACCATGCCCAGTGTTTTATGTGGGTGCTGGACACTCAGCTTCACATCCTCATGCTTGAAGGCAAAGCTCTCCATGAACTGAGCCATCTCCCCAGGGCTTGTTTGCTGTGACTGATTTGCTTTGCATCTTTTTTGGCATTCTCCTCTTACCGTCCTGTGGCTCCTCATGACAGAAAGATGTGTGATTAACGTGTCTATTCTGTGCCGTCTGTGACTATTCCTTTTTCCTTTTTTTTTTCCTATTTTTCAATAGTCTGCAGGAGTGCACACCTACCATGAATTCCTAGGTTCGAGCCCCAGTACTGAAATAAACAACAACAAAAGAGAAACAAACAAATTAGTTTGCAAAGATGCCCATTTAAAACAAGTAGCAGTGTAGATTTTGGGGGCAAATCCTTAGGAAATCTGCCTTGCTTTTGCCAAATTCTGTTTTATTTTGTTTCGTTTCCTGGTTTTTCGAGACAGGGTTTCTCTGTGCAACTTTGGAGCCTGTCCTAGAACTCACTCTGTAACCTAGGCTAGTCTTGAACTCACAGAAATTCCCCTGCCTCTGCCTCCCGAGTGCTGGAAATTAGAGCATGTGCAAAAAATCCACAGCCAGGGATCTTTTGCCAGATCTTTTCCTACTGATGACCACCACAATGGTAGCAGGAGGTCAAGGGTGTCTAATTGTGGAGGGACTTCCAGAGTGTATGAAGTGAGTAGCAGGCGATTAGTAAACTGTTATCTATATCTTTCTAATGTTGAAGAAAGCATAAATATATGACTCATGTAGAAACTGGGAAAAAGAAGTCTCAGCTGCCTGGAAATGTTAGTAGCAACGATTTGCTTTATGTCGGATAGTGACAAGGCCGCCACCAATTTCATTTCAGGAATAGACACACAATTTTCAAACAGAAAACAAGTTAATTTGCATTAACTTTTCAACCAATATATACATTTTATTATTTACTTGTTGTACTTTTGTGATCTAAAGCAATGAAAGCCTGTCTGGTCACAGAACCTGGGCAACTGTAGTTATTATAGACCCACTGATAGCTTTTGCTCAACATTAATTCTTTCAGTAGATCTCAGAGTTTGGGCCAAGGCAAGTCCTTTTTCAGGAGGCTATAGCTCATCCTTATCCCTTATTCCACCATTTCACATTGACTGTCTTTTAGTAGTGCCTATCCCAAAGGTAATTATTGGATTATGTAATTTAAAATGAGTAGGAGATATCTTGATTTCTTCCTTAAAATCCCCCTCTAACGCCCCATTATGAAAGAGCAAATTCCCAGTTCCTTACCACAAAGCCCTCCATCACTCTCCCTATACCCCTCTCTGGCCTCATCATTATTACCTTCAAAGGACATTCCAGACACTCAAATGGCATGGCTTTTCTTCTGATTTCTCCAAGAGACAAGCTCATTCCCGCCTAAGGCACTTACAAGCTATTTACTCCCTGCAGAAAATTGGTCCCCAGCTATTAGCATGGATGTGTCTGTCTCTCTTAAGTCCTCACTCCCTCAGACAGTTCCCCTGTGCCGCCTTCTCCTCCTCAGTTTAATGAGTGACTTGCTAGCATGCTACCCTGCCTCATTTTTATGGTTTTTAAAAATTAAAATACAAATACATCATTACCTCCTTCCATTTCCCCTCTCCAACCCTCTCCATTGGTCCCCTTGAATTCTCTCTTGAATTCATTATCCCTTTGTTTTCAGTTGTTTAATTTGTAAACATATAAATACGCGTGCTTCGTCCATTTATAATTTTCCTTGAATGTATATGACTTGGGGACTGAGCACTGGGTTTAGATGATCAATTTTCCAACTCTTCCTCAGGAAGACTATTTCTCCCACTTCCAGCATTCCTTAGTGGCCTCTAACTGTCCCTTTAGCCCCATGAGGTTGCCCCCTTCAGTGTTAGTGTGTCTATTGGTGTCATCCTTGTTCATGTGTTCAGGTCTTATTAAACGGCAATTATAGTGAGACTTCTTGGTTGTAGCATCTCTGACTTTTCTAGGAGACACATTCTCACATCAAGATTCCTGCTTCTCTGGTTCTTATAATCTGCCTGCCCTCTCTTAGCCCAGGAACAGATGTTTCTTTGGGGGCTGGACATCACATGATCACTTTTTCTCTGTACTTAGGTCAGTTGGGGTTTTCTGTTATGGTCTCTATCTGTTACAGAGATGTTTCTTTAACAAGGGGTAAATAAGGTAATATAAGGATTCTATGTTTAGAATGTAGTTAGGTATCATGCTTGTTTAGTAGGATGGAGGGTAGAGATTCTTTTCCAAGATCCACAACTTCATTAGCCCTGGGTAGATGGGTAGCCTTTCAGTACCAGGCATGATTTCCCTCTTGTTGAGCTGGTCTGAAGCCCCATTAGAGATCTGTTGGTTACTGCCAAGGTGTGGGTACATACCACTGTTACAACCTTGGGGTTGTTGTGCTATGCTGGTTGTTGTGGTTCATAGATGCCATAGCTGGGTAGGGCTGTTGACTGCTTCCTCCACTTGTAAGCTTGCATTCTGCTTTCTGATACCCTGAAAACTGGTTTCTAGGGAGGAGTATTTCAGGTGAAATCCAGCTCCAATTCACAGGACTCTGTGTCGGAAGTGTGCGATTCCTGCAGCAAAAGGGATTCAACCTTCAACTCTGGGAGGCCACCAAAATTACCCCCATTTTTTATGGCATTAACTGCTATGTTACATAATATTAAGTATTGCTTTTCCAAAAATTTATTCTGTCTTAGACATTTGTGGCTACATAAAGTCTTCAAGAACAAAGTTTTTGTCTCTTATTGATGCAATTTTCCTTATACCTAAAAGAGTGCATAACACATAGTAGGGCCTCAATAAGTCTTTGCAGAAGGGAAGACTTGACGGTCTCATGGGCAGGATGCACTCGGAGGTAAAAACTTTATCTGTATTGTTGATTAATGTTTGTAGACTACAATTCTTCTCTTGGTTGCATAATGACTGTTTGATAACAATTTACAAAATAGTGGACAGAGAAGGGACTTTCTTACCAGAAAATTAAACCAACCTCAGATCCAAAAATATTTTTAAATGTGGGACTGAAACAGACATGCAACTCTTGTTATCTTTTTTCTAGACAAAATGGTAAAACTATCATTTGCACAGCATTTAGGTTATATTAGGTATGATAAGAAGCCCAGAGTTGTTTTAAAGTGCATGGTGAGCACATATAATATGAAAATGGTACGATATTTTACATAACAAGCTTGAGAATCTACAGATTTTTGTCCTCCAATGGGACACCTTGGAACCAATCCCTCTCCTGAATACTAATTGAGGAAAATATTTTCCTGAATTAGTGAAGAAATGAATAATTTCATGGAGATATTCACAATACAAATAACATTTATGACAATAATGCTAAACTATATTCCACATATTACCCTTTAGATACGCAACATGAGAATCTTTTAAATAATCCATATCAAGAGTCATCAAACCATTGCCCTGGGGCTAAATCCTGTCTCTCATCATGTTTATAAATACAGTTTGACTGCAATAGAACCACAACCACAGTCAGGCCTGTATGAGTTACTCAAGCCTGGTTTTGTCCTACAAAGGAAGAACGGAGGGATTGTCGTTCTAGGCCCATTGGGCCAAAATATTTTAGTATCTGGCCCTTTAAAAAAGGTTTCCAGATACCTGTTGTATCTCACAAAAAGAAAGAGCATTGATAGTGGGAGGTAAGCTGCGAGGCTGGTTGTGTGGGAAAAACATTGACCTCCACGAGGCACAGAGAGGTCTCTGGCAGTTGGCAGAAAGCCCGACTAAGCCAGCTCTTGGCGTGGAGTTTGGCATGCAGTGAGGTGACATTTCAGAGTGCAAACAAGGGAATTTGTGTCTTTTCTTTCCTCTACTCTTCAGCAAGTGAGCAGAGGACTAGTCTTGAAGCTGATACATGCTGAAGAGAAAAGGCCCCTGGAGAACAATACTGATTTGCCACCTCTGGGTAAACAAGTCTGGGGTCTCCTGTTCCCTGTGCCTGTTCCGTCCTGTCGCCTGTGGCATTTGAGTGAATGTTGACAAGACATTGGAACCATTTTGTGGTCTGAGAAAAGGACTTTGGTCAGCCTCTCCACTCGAATTCGGTGCACTTCGAAAATGGTCTCCCTCCTGTTTATTTCGGATCAAACATTAGAAAGTGCACACAGTTGTACAAATGTCAGGAGTGGGATGCTTGGCTGCCAAATGCAGGGCATTATCAACCCTATCCTAGAACACACTGCATTAGGAAGTTTGGATTTCCTTGTGCCTTGTCGTGCGACTGGTCTTTTTCTCCTCTCTTTTCTTTTTTCTTTTTCTTTTCTTCTTCTTTTTTTTTTTATTACCGCAAGCTACACTGTACCGTTTGCACAGATGCGCAAGACTAATTACGTTCTGAGTCATCCTCAACTTTTGTTCCAATACAAGATTACCCTCTGCAGTGAAGTTGGGAAATTCCAAACCCCTTTTGGTTTTAGCCCCATGGTCTCGGGGGGGGGGGGGGGGGGAGGGGGGGGGCGGGGAAGGGCCTCTTAGTGTCCAAATCTTTTTACAATGTGTACAAAAGATGTGCCCTTCTGTTATCAAGGAGTTTCTAAAGAGCGGAGCCCCCTCTGGATAATTTTTTTCTGTGTTTGGAGGTTATTTCTGGGCAGGTTCTGAATACAGTTTTCTAATTCTTACAGAGAAATATTAGGTGGGAGAGGTTAGGCTTGATTGGTCCTAGCTGTCAATCTATGTTCGGGCTGTCTTCCTCCAAACAAAGGAGAAAACAATGTCTAAGATACAAATACTGCACAGAGCCTGCTAAAGCTTGCTGTAACTCATCAGTCCACTGACAATACACTCAGGTCTCTTTTCTTCTGCCTTTATTAGAAAAACAAGGAGAAAGATAAATCGTGTTTGATTGGACAGTTCACGTACTGCAAGTCTCCAATGAAATGTATTTCTTGTTTGCTTTAAACTATTGAAGGAATAAAAAAATCACAGATGTCAGTGTGTTTAAGGTCTGTCAGCAGCTGGAATCTTAGTAGGATGCTAATACAAGATGCTAATGTGAATACCTTAACGATTCCTAGCATGTTTATACCATCAAAGTCACAGACATCAAATTTTGTTGAATGACTGAGACTGCCCGCAGGATAAGAGATATTTTAAGGTTTAGTGATTGGGAAGGGGGTATGTTTGGTCAGTAGTCTTAAATTTTGTTTGTGAAAATTGAATGAGGTAAACTAACATCTTAGTTCTTAAAACCTACTGCAGAAGAAGCCAGTAAATACTTTTAAATCCTAAGTTGTATTTTCCTCTAAACTGTTGAGAGTCTCAGTGTGTCTTACACATGTCAACACTATTCTTACTATTGACTTACAGACAGCTAGCTGGAAGCCCAGTGGGTTCTTATCCCTGCTCAAGAATTGCTCTAGCCATCACGTCTCATTGCCAAGATCCTGTCTCATTGAAAAGATATAAGATATAGAAATTATATATTATTACCACTATCTCTAATCTTTTAATTCTTTTCCTCATTCATTTGACTTTTTTACATAATAAGAATGGAAATATCATATGGTGATTATTTTAATAGTTATTGAACAATAGTTCAATAGTCATTTAATAAATTGGATATTTAATAATCAAAATACCAATAGTAGAAGTTTATGATTTGTATATGTATGAGCATGTATGTGAGGCTGTACACGTACATGTATGCGTACAGTGGTCAGAGGACAGCCTCAGATGTCATTCATCAGGCACAGTCCACATTCTATTTGTTTATTTGTTTGTTTACTGATATAGGTGATCTCAGTGACCTGTAGCTTATCAAGTAGCCTAGGCTGGCTGGTCAGTGAGCCCCACCACCTGCCTGTCCCCACCTCTTCCCATAGGGAGTGATGACATCACACATCACCATTCTCAGCTTGTCTCCACCACTAGCTCTGGCTGACTTTTTTTTTTCTAATTTTATATTTTTTTCTATTTTTCTTTAATTGAAAATGTTTTTTTTTCACAATATATTCTGATTACAGTTGCCCTTCCCCCAACTCCTTGGAGATTCTCCATACCTTTATATTTGGATAGTTAATGCATTTGAATGGATTGAATTGATGCACTTAAAATACTTTGTAGTAACAGAACTTGATTTTCAAGCAAAGGATTAGAGAAAAACTTTGTACATCTTCTAGAAGCAGGTGGATTTGCAATGAGGTTTGCCCAGGGCTCCTCTCCCAGCAGCACCCTCAGGGGCACCGTAGATTCCAAGAAATTTATTTCAAAATGACTTCAGTACAGCACCAGATAATCTAGCCTGGTGGTGGTGGCACATGCCTTTAATCCCAGCACTCGGGAGGCAGAGGCAGGTGGATCTCTGAGTTAGAGGCCAGTCTGGACTACAAGAGCTAGTTCCAGGACAGGCTCCAAAGCTGCAATGGAACCCTGACTTGAATTCCCCCTCACACACACAAAAATGTACCAGATAATCAACTAAGAGGCAGGTAAACCTCAACTAAGAGGAGCTCCAACCAACCTACTGTTAGACAAAAAGCCCAAAACTTGTTAGGCTGAATATTTATTGCTAGGCCAGTATGAAATCTATCAAAAATACAAAGCACTTTAGAGTTATTAAATGTTGGAGTCACCAAAAAGAAAAAACAGAAAAACACACTCACTGTTCTAGACTTTAAAATGTCTAGGTCCACCCCTACTTAGGATAACTCAAATGTGTTAAAATAATAGATAGCTCCCAATCAGTCAGTGGCAAAGTGTGTAATTTAATTTAAATATCAACTGTTTGTACCACAGTTGGGCCTGTCTGCACTTTAGGAACATGCGATGTATGTTGATTTCCTGATAGTAGAAGGTATGATATTCACTTCACACAGAATTCTGATGAGAGTAAAAAGAAAATCAACATTATGTAGGCATGTTGATATTTTCCAAATTTTCATGCTGCTTTGTTTGATCTTAGCTGAGTTTTGCGTTTATCTCTATTTTTGTTTATGTTTACTTTGTAGGAAACGGTTTTGTGTCGATTTTGTGAGGATTCCCACCAAAGCTGAGACACACACTGCTGTTCTAAATGAGGAGAGCTGAGCAAACAGTGTAAATTAGGGGCATTATCTCTGGGGACTTCAGCAAAAGCATCTGATGGGACTTGCCATTCAGAGTCGGGGTGGGGGGATAACTGAGTCTGCAGGCTCTGGGTATCCAGGTACCCAGAGGGAGAGATGGTCCTAATGCCAGTTCTCACATAACTTGACTATTAAATCCCCCGCCCCTTTTTTTTCAAAACAGGGTGTAACCTTCTTATTATTCTAAAAATAAACTTTCTCTCAGTCTGTCTCTCTCCCCCCTCCTTTCCTCCCTACACACACACACACACACACACACACACACACACACACACACACACACACAGAGCATCTTTCACATCTCTCAAGTCTTCCAGTGACTGGCACTTTCCAAACCCAGGTTTCCTTACTCTGCAGCTAATTCGGCTTATAACTAAAGCTGGGAAAGCAGAGGAGGCGCCTAGGTCTCAGAGCAGGAAGGACAGGCCTGCAGAATCCTCGTGGTCCCAGTCTCTCTTTTCCATCTTTCTTTTGTTACCGTCTCTTGATGTGCCCCGAGAACCTCCACCCACCAGCCCTGGAGTGGGATGCTGAAGA
This sequence comes from Myodes glareolus, assembly GCF_982192425.1. Lineage (NCBI taxonomy): Eukaryota > Metazoa > Chordata > Mammalia > Rodentia > Cricetidae > Myodes > Myodes glareolus. Next base: position 8,502,143 of record NC_142044.1, on the reverse strand, counting down.
GATGACTTGAGCAGTCGGGTGGGAGGAACAGATTCACCAGTGACTCTCCCTTCCTGGAGACTGAGGGTGGGGGAGGGGCCAGCTCAAGATTTTCTGGCAGGGCTGCTTTGCATTTCCTTCGGGCAGGAGATTGAGGACCCAGCAGGAATCATAGGAGCTCAGCCTTAGGGAAAGGCCCCTTAGTCAGTTACCCGACCATTTGGAGGCTTCTCCAAGGTGGTCTTCGAGGTCCAAGGAGACCAAATGAATCCACTTCAGACTCAGTTTAGAAATATAAACCCACTGTCATGAACAGCCATGAAAGCAAACACACTGTCCACATTTCCTATGTCAAGTTTAAAGATGATTCGGCCCAATGCTCAAACTTGTGTACCACAGTCAGAATACCTAAATTTGATTCCTGACCATGCCACCTTAAGCAATTTCCTTCACTTCTCTGTTTCTCTATTTCATTATGTATAAATTTGAAGTAATAATACTACTTACACTATAGGATTATTTCAGATATAAGCATAATTCACATGAATTCTTTTGCATAAGCTGTTTATATATTAATTATTAGTTGAATTATGGCTGTTACTAGGGACAGTTCTGGCACTTTGAGTCATTATCTGCAATTCTGGGAAGACTTTTCATACGTCAGCTTACTGAATCCTTTTGAAAATTAATGTAAGGGGGAACGCAATTGGCTGACTTGTCTAGAACCTGAGGAAACTGAGGCATAGAGAAGGGAAGCTGTTTCACAAGGTCTCACAGTGGCGCACTTCAGGACCAGCAGGCCTTCTCAGGCCACGCAACTCCCTGAACACTGTCCTTCACCCACTATGGAATGAGCCGAGCCGCATAATGTTACCCACATCTCTGGTGAATCCTAAATTGCAAGTCTGTCTTTAAAAGTGTCCGTAGCTGTCTTCGTGGACAAAGCATTGGTCCTTTCAAACCAAATGAGCTGCCCTTTCCTCATGTCCTGCCTCCGCCATTTGTCCTCACCAGGGCTTCAAAGCCCCGTGGTTAAATTGGCTGTGGCAACAGGTTATGTCGCCGAGCGCAGCACAATAGCCAGGCTCTGTCCCTCCCGCGGGTCTGGTGACAGACCACACAGACCCCTGTCTGGAGGCCCTCCTGTCTCGCCCCGCAGACACACCATCTTCTTAAAGTCACACTGCTTAATTGAGTCTGATGACGGTTTATCTAAAAATTCCGAAACTCCAAAGAAAGGCTTACAATTACTTTACAAGGGGATGCAGGGGGAGGGGGGCTGCCTGTTTTAAATAGCTTCCATTCAATTTCATGACCTCCCTCTTGGATTTATCAGTGGGCAGTCCTGCTCAGCAAAGCAAAAGCCCTGTTCTGGAGCTTCAAATATTATTTGCATGCACTTTTCTTCTGTAGGTCACACGGAGAGTTGTAAAAATGAGAAGAGAAGCCTTGTTTTCTCAGGCAAGGAGCGCTTATCTCACCTCCTATTTTATTTATCATTGTTGCTACTAATTAAAATATTTCTGGTATTTTGGTTCGAGGCCAAGAACATTGCTACTTGGAGTCACTGGTGACAGATAGCTCTCCCTGTCTTCTCTTCTGGTCTTGGGGGCCCTGCCATCCAGATGTCTGAACTTCAAGAGTTGCCTTCCCATAGATGAGGGAGATCCACTGTGTGGGATGGAAGACCCCAAGCTGCCCTAACTCCCTACTATGCATTTTCTTCCATGGAGTCCCACAGAGGAGAAAGAACAAAACAGATGGGCAACAAATTTGAATTTAGCTTTCTACCCATTTCTGTGGTGTACGACAGACGAAACCCCTCCTTAGAAACAAACAACTCACGCTATGATTCTTGCCTGACCTGGGCTCTCTCCTTACGGCTGAGCGCCTTCGCTGTGTGATGTTTTCACACCGAAGCCAGTGGAGGCTGCTAAAATGCATGGATAAATGCATATTGTAGCATCTGTGCTCTTTGGGGGGGGGGAATCTATTCCATGAAATGCTCCAGGATTCTAATGATACTGCTGGATGATGAGGACCTTTGCTCCGTCAGCAGAAAACTGTTAAATCAGGGTCTATAGTAGTCTAACTTTATGGGTTCACTTCTTCACAATCAACCCTGTCCCACCATTTCGTTCACCTGTTACTTCTCTACCAATCTCCTCCTCTCCATATAGAGCTGAGGATATGGTAACTGCACATTAATAGATACTGCAAAGCACCTGTTTATTTATTTTAATTGGACAGGTTGTGCTTTATTAGACAATTATGATGTCATTGTTCTCATCTTGACGATAGAATTGCAGTTATTGTCAATCATTTTCTTTCACTTTCTGTGTCTGATAAATTGATTTGCTTCCAAAAAGGAGACAAGACGATTGGATGTTTGTCCCTAAAGGAAATGTGAAGTTGAGTGTTCTGAGAAACAAACTTAGTGTTCATATTCCGACACTAGTAACCAGTGTCATCGTCCAGAGACAAAATGCATACGGTCTCATAGGGAGTAGGTAGATATTATTAAATCCATTTTGTGCACGAGGAAACTAAAGGCTATTGAATTTAAATAAATTTTAAAATGTTACACATTTACTTTAAGAAAAAATGTAGAATTTAAATTCAGACTGTGAATCTGGTTAAATCTGGCAATCTTAAGTATTCTTGCTTCTCTGACTATTTCCTTCATAAATAAAATTCTTTATGTTAGGATCTGGTGTGTGGATGAAGGTCCTGAATATGAGAAATGTTTTCCGAGACACTTTCAGAGAATCCATCCGTGATAAAAAGCTTTTTTGATGATTGGGATAATTTATCTTACATGTCTATAAACTTTGGGAGGAAGTTGTTGTTCTATGAGAATTGTTCTCTATTGCCCTCCCTGTCCCAGTATTTCTTTTTAATTTCAGAAATATAACATAAAAATAATTCATTGCTACTTACATATTTTGTAAGTAAGTTACTTAAATACAGTGCCACAAATTGGGGCTATTTTGAGATGGATATAAAAATGATGTCTTCATATTTTTGTTTAGAAAAAAATGCAGTATCATGCCAGATTATATTCTTTTATCTAAGTGTCAAATAGGAATAAAATACAGTTAGTAGATTAGCTCTTTTAATTTTTCAACATTAAAGTGTTTTAGGGCAACATTTATTACCTTTATCATCTTAAGAATTATTTCATTTTTAATTGTTTGTGTCTGTGTGAGTGTGTTTGTACATGTGTGAGGGAATGTTCTCTGGTAGTCTTGAAAAAGATGCTAGATTTCCTGAAGCTGAAGTTACAGGTGATTATGAACTGAATGATGTAGGTTCTGGGGATTCTAGTCTTCTACAAGAGTGGTACCAACTCTTAACCACTAGGCCATCTGTCCAACCACCCCTCACTTGTTACCTTAAAAAAATTAGACTCTGTATGTGCTCAGAATGCTTATGCTTCTAAGTATGTAAAGCTAATATTTGCCTTAGATTTTATTATCAGAAAAAGAACATTGATGGACTTCTGAAAGTGAAGCAGTATACATCTCTTACTGACAACAAAGACAAATTAATTTAGGAAACTTTGGTTCAAATAAATGATTAAATTGACAGTAGAAGGAGAAACCCTACACTCAGTCTCTTAACTGAGAATTGGAAGAGCTAAAGGGTCCCCACTTAAGCATTTTTATTTCCTCATCATTGTGTTTCATATGAAACAAAAGCTTATGTATTTTGAACTCCAAGTCAAACTTGGGCAATTTGTTGGACAAAGGTCACTACATAAATGAATTATTTTGAACATTAATTTTCTTTATTAGTTTCATATTTGGAATAAATCCCATTTTATCTAGCTTTAAAAGTTACAGCTACAAAGATCTCATAGACAACTTAAAACACTCAAACTCTTAAAATCTCCTTAAAGGTTTTTATGTCTCAAATAATTAATGAGACACTCTCTACTGTTACATACAAAGTACCAGTCCCGTGTGAAAAATAAAGCAAGGGTGTGCTCAGTGTGTCTCAGACATTTGAGAGTCAATGGCAAAAAGGTAACCTATGCCAAGGAGAGCCACAGCCACATTCCTCTTCACGGATTATAGTCTTGTGACTGGATGCAGTTTAAAAGTTATATAAAGCTTTTACTTTCTGAGATCCCAAATTTTCTGCCATATTTGAATATGATAACTGTAAGAAAACTCTCTTTCCTTTTAATTCTGCAAGGTCTGCAGAATATGCAGAAGATAGAATTAGAGGATATTTGTGCGTATAAATTCCAAAGATCATCTGACTAGCACCTCCATATTTGGAGGCTACTCTCTCTTGGAAAGAGGCTGAGTCATAAAATCTACTTCATTTCATCTTCTTCAACACTACATTCTTTCTGAGGACCCTAAGCTACCAAGCTAGAAGTCTATCACCCGTTCATCTAGAGTCCATCATGTTATAAAGAGGTCAAGTGTTAGAGTCGAACTCAGCTGTAGGTGGTTGATGAGCAGGCTCCCTATTGAAGTTCTTGCGCCAGCTGAGCACATGTAAACCAGCCTCCCAAGAGTTCTAGTCTTTACCCACTTAGTTACTGCTAGCTTTAGCATTTCAGGCAAATGTAGTTTGTCTGAAACTGACCAAAAGAATGAGTGTGAGCCTTCTGAGCATTAGGAAGTAATTTTTACAGGTCACTCAATTAGAGAGATAATACATTGTTTCAGTAACAGTCAAAATTTACTTAGATTCACATGGGGCTTACAAGGTGCTTGTCATAATGCTAGCTATGAAACAACCGTAGGCTAGATATGAACTCTGTTTTCCGGAAACCCACATTCCAGTAAGGTTTAGACAGACAAAGAATGTTTAAAGCCATGGCCCTAAGTGATTTTCATTATTCTTAGAGTTATCTCTATTAGTTTCATACAAATTTGGTAAGATTTAATAAATATAAAATTTGAGGGCAGAATATATTTTTACTTACTCATGTAAGCAAAATTGTTATTAGTTGTTATTAGTAAGGATATTTTTAATCTTCAAAAGAGTATTTGTCAAAATTCTCAGAGACTGTTGAGTTTCACACACAGCAGACTCCCGGAACACTGCTATACACAGCATACATGGGCTGTATAGATCCTCACATTTATATTACTTACTTTTTCTGATAATTTAACAGTAAGAGTCTCAGAGAAATTTAAAGTTTTGAGGATATAGGCATGAAGGTGTTTTATAACTCTATACTAATTAACCCATTGTGTTTACACCATAAGCTCAATGCCAGATGTTTCTGAAAGCTGTTCCAGAGCATCTATGACTGGTGGTCCCCCTGGTGTAAAATTAGTTAGAGGCATCTGTTCAAATCCCAGGGGTTTGGAACTTTTGCAGTAAAATTTATACCAGATTCTTCCCTTCTCAACTGATGAACCTGGGAGCTCAACTCAAATGAAACAGGTACAGGAACATTCTTTGGATGTATGAGGGGCTTTGTCTAATACAATACATATTTATTGAATGTTACTGGAAAAGTAGCATAACAGTAAATATTAAAAAACCCTAAATATTTAGATATTCTTTGACTCAACAATCTAACTTTTAGGAATCATATACAAGGAAAAGAATTCATCAGAGAGAACCAGCAATGCATTCCAGTGATCATAGCAGAAATATGGAAATGGTAGATCTGATTACTACCCACTCAATGCTTACCATGATTACTGTACACATGATCTCTTCCCTTTAAAATATTCTGAGATATCAGCAACATATAAGCTCTAAATGAAGTTCCCACAAGTGACAAATGGCAAGCTCCGTGGGTCCTCTAGCCCAAGCTCTTCCACAGAAATGCCATGACGTCAGTGACTCCATGACAATGGATGTTAAAATGAAAAGTCCTGCCTAAACTTAATAAAACTAATAAGCAGCAAGACAATTGCCAGCATCAAATTAAATGGAAAGAAACTCAAAGCAATTCCACTCAAATCAGGAATTAAACTAAAATCAGTCCACTTACTCCTTGCCTATTCAATACAGTACTTGAAGTTCTAGCTAAAGCAATAAGACAACTAAAAAACAAAAATCAAAGGATACAATTTGGAAAGGAAGAAGTCAAAGTATCATTAATTGGAGATGATATGACAGTGTACATAAGCAACTCCAAAAAAAATTATCAGGAAACTCCTATAGTTAATAAACACCTTTAGTTAAGTGACTGGATACAACTTTTGCTCAAAAAAATTGGTAGTCCTCCTACATACAAATGATAAATGGGATAAGGAGGAAATCAGAGAATCAGCACCCTTTACAATAGCCACAAATAACATATCTTTGTACAACCCTAGACAAGCAAGTTGAAGACCTGTATGACAAGAACTTTAAATCTTTGAATAAAGAAATTGAAGAAGACATCAGAAGATGAAAAGATCTCCCATCCTCATGGATTAGTAGGATTAACATAGCGAAAATGGACATCTTACCACAGATTCATTGCAGTCCTCACTGAAATTCCAACACAATTCTTTACAGATCTTGAAAGAACAATACTCAGCTTCATATGTAAAAAAACTAAGATAATTAAAACTGTCTTGTACAATAAAAAGAATCTCCAGCGCTATCATCATCCCTGATTTCAAGTTCTACTATGGAAATACAGTAATAAAAACTATGTAGCCTTGGCATAGAAACAGATAGGTGGATTACTGGAATAAAATCAATGACCCAGATGTAAATCCACACACCCATGAACACCTGATTTTTGACAAAATTAAACAATGGAAAAAAGAAAGTATCTTCAATAAACAATGCTGGTCCAATTAGATGTCAACATGTAGAAGAAAGCAAATAGACTCATATCTATCACCTTGCACAAAACTCAAGTCCAAGTAAATCAAAGACCTCACCATAAATACTCTACTCTGAACTTAGTAGAAGAGGAAGTAGGAAATAATTTCAAATGCATTTGCACAGAATAGAACACTAATAGCACACGCACTAAGACAGACAATTAATAAATGGAACCTCATGAAATTGAAAAGTTTCTATAAGGCGAAGGACACATTCAATAGGACAAAATCGCAGCTGAGACAATAGGAAAGAGTTTCACCAACCCTATATTCAACAGAGAGCTGATTTCCAAAATATATAAATAACCCAAAAAACTAGACATCAATTGCATGGGATCAAGCTTTCTGCATGTCAGAGAGACTGTGAAGGAGATGCAGAGTCTGAGAGGAAAGCACACATACTTCTTTACTGAGGAATAAAAGCTTCTTTTTCAGTTTGTAATTTTTCTGTTGCTTGTTCTGCTCTATTCTTTTCTATTCTGTTCTTCTACCGTGGTGTTTCCCTTTTTTTCCTTTCCTGATGACTTCCTTCTCCCATCTTCTCTTTTTATCTTACAGTTTATATATCCCAGCAAAATCTTTCAAGCAATTTAAACACAATGTGGTTACATTCCATTTCTTGAGGTAATGATTACATTGAATACAAGTAAGAGACAGCATACTTTCCATATCTCTCACGTGAGTAAATATATTATATATTACAGGTGAAAACCAAATTATCTTCAAGAGCCCACATACATTCACATCCAAGCAACTTGTTATAGATTATCAGTATAGGCAAGCAAGCTATTTTTCTCAGCCAGTCCTTTGACTGGCAGGATGCATTTTGTGGTGACAAAGAAAGGATCAATCATTTTATTATTTATCTCAAAAGGTAATCTTATAAAAAATCTTAAAAGAATTATAAATCTAACTTTTATATATGGAAAACAGTCATCTCTACTTAAGTTTTCAGGGTGCACACATGTTCATCGACAGGTTTTTTTTTATTATTATTAAATCATATCAGGAAGCTGAGAGCAGAAATGGGTACAAAGAATTAGTCATCACCTTTGATTACCATTCTAACATATATGCAGGATGCCTAGATCAGTCCCAGGCAGGTTCCCGGTAGTTGGTTCAGTCTCTTTGAGCCCCTATGAACCCAGGTTAACTGATCCCGTGAGTTTTCTTGTGGCATCCTTGACCTCTCTGGCTCCTACAATCCGTCTTCCCCCTGTTCCACAGAATTGCCTGAACTTAGCCTAATGTTTGGTTGTGGGTCTGCATCTGTTTCCATAGGTTGCTGGATGAAACTTCTCTGATGACAATTGGACTAGGCACCAATCTGATCACAGGGGATGGCCCATTCAGGATACATACCCACTATTGCTGGGAATCTTAGCTGGGGGTCATCCTTGTAGATTCCTGAGAGATTTCCTTCAACCAGGTTCTTACCTGACCCAGAAATGCCCCCTCCTTCCCAGTAGTCTCTTCTGTACACTCCCCCTCCATCCCCACCCACAACCCAATTGCTCATATTCTCTTCCTTACTGGCTCCCAGGATGAATTTCTTTCCCCTAATTTTTCATTATGATTATATTTGTGGGGCAAGAAAATATAAAAGAGCCTTTGGACATAGCAGCAGTTTCTCTAGTAAAGAAAATGTAGGAGAAACATTTGAGAGCAGGGGATTTGCCTCTACTTTCTTCTCTAGTCCCATCTTTCACAATTTTCTCCTTTTTCATTTGTTTGTGAGCCATATCTAAATCCTAGCAGTTCTGTTATGATATCACTGCGTATTCCCCTTTCTTAGTTTTGTGAAACTACTTGAGTTCCCAAGGAACATTTCTTGCCTGTCTCCTGCACTATGCTCTCTACAGTGTTGAGGAAACAGATGAATGAAGAGATAGAGAAGGTTATGATTTAATTTTTTGATAAGTGAAAGGAAAGGTGGGATTTAAGTCCTGAACTGTTTCAGGCAGTGGACCTTCATAGATAAGGTGATAGAGGAGGTGATAGAATCTTACTCTTGACTTTCATTGGACATAGGTATAAACAGTGACCATAGTGAAGAATGGACTTGGATGTTGCAGTTCCATTAGGAAATGGCGAATGACCAGAAACTGGGCTAATCAGTAGACTGACCCACACACTTGGATACTTTCCAAAAGTAAAAAGATAGTAAGATAAACAAATGGACACATAGGAAATCAGCACTAAATTCTAATGACAAAACCCATCCATGTAGGCTAATAAAATTATTCAAGTCTCTATCCCAGATAACAGAGATTGTTAAAACTGATGACGTAACTAGAGTGGTTGCATCACGCAAGGGGAAGGCACGGTGAAAACTGCAGATAATTCTGTTGGTGTCATAGTGAGCTGTTCACATCAGGCAGCTTTAGGAAGTGAATTGTGGTTGGTGCCATTCATCCTGCTAAGTGAGAGGAGGGAAGGATGACCCCACAGGGCTTCATGTTTTATTAACTCACTGATAGAGATGTCTACTTTGTTTTCCATTGCTTCTAATGCTTCCATGCATTTTCAGATTGTGTAGACACAAAGTATTGGAGAACTGGATCAAATTACTTATTAAAATCCAAGTTTAAAAGCCCAACTTTTGATTTCCACCCATTGTACAATCAAGATAGGTACTGTACAATTCTATTCTTGTAATAAATATAAACAGAAGTTTGTTGCGGTTATAAAACACAAATGAGTGATTCTATACTTTTCAGTGTGTTATATCCTTGCAATTCAAATTAACTCACTGGAAAATAAAAAAAGATCTCTGTTTTTTCTTAGAACATAAAATTAAGCATTTCAGAAAAGAACCACTTAAGTTCCAAAAGTATGATCAGAGGAGCTTCAGGGAACAGAAGTGATGCTAACGGATTTACAGGAGCATCAAGTCACACTAAGTGATGCAAACTCACCTACAGGAGCATCAGGGCACATTAAGTGATACTAACTCACCTACAGGAACATCAGGGCACACTATGTGATGCTAACTCGCTTATAGGAGCACCAGGGCACACTATGTGACGCTAACTCACCTACAGGAGCATCAAGACACACTAAGTAATGCTAATTCACCGATGTGTTTCACTTGGATCTTCCTTCTTTTAAACAGTTCAACCTTGCACTTTCAACTTGGTAACAATAAAGTTACACATTTGTTAGTATTCACATTCAGTAATCAATGTATAAGTGAAATACTCTCAACATTGACCGAGTGGACGGTGCTTCATAATGAATTTTGTGACTTAGCTTATCACGACGAGATTTCTGGTTAATATTAGGCATAAGCATGCCCTGGCAATCCTGCAAGGTTCTGGGGGGGGGGAGAAACGTGCAAGTAAAAATTTGGTTCTGTGAAAGCATAGAAATGCCATGTTTTCTGGGCAAGAATAATGGGCCTATAATATGGACCATGTGGATATTTAAGCAAACACATATTTATCTGCAGAAATAAAATATACTCACTGGGAAGCTCACACCCTCTTAAAAACACACAGCCTCCAGCAGTCTCATCCTGTTATATCATGGAGTTTGTTCATGTAAATCATGAAAGCCCTTGGAGAGCTGCAGACCTTAAGTGAGGTGCGAGCCAGTGATTCATGTGGCTGATGAAGCTGTTAACCTTCATGACGGCAAGTGAAGAGTGTGAAAAGAAGCCTTTAATTAGTCATGCCTAGTAGCCAATTTAGCTACACCAGAAATCAGAAGATTTGTCATGCTGCCTGATTTGGTTCAAGGGAGAGGTGTTATGGTCATAGTTTGTTTTTTTCTTTCTTAGCATGTGTTGGGTTGTTGATATGACCTGGACAGAACTGGATTTCAAATTTCTTCATCTATGAAATCTGAAACAATTTTATAGCTGCTCTGCTCTTAAGGTTGTAGAGCAAAACTCTCTACGCGTAAGTGTAGACTACAAGTGTGAATCTTTTTCAGAGAGCGCTGCCTTAAAAGAGCAGTCAGTTTTACATGGAGTTGGAGAAGCTCACCAAACATGACCTCAGGCCAGACCACTGTTGTTCAAATCAACAATGACTAAGTCCTGTTGGATAGATTCATTTATCAATGTTATGATAACAACACAGAATGTCACTCTCCTCCTGTGGTTACTTTCCTCATGCACACAGCCATAGTATAGCTGTGACAATCACATCTTACAAAATACTTGTCAAGAACTCCTCCTAAATGTCCAGGTAATCTGAAAAGGAAATAGAGCTTGAGGAGACACTATGAGTCATGTGGCATTTTTGCTGAGAACTTGGACCAAAAGAGGATATTAGGTTAAATTAAGGAAATCTGAAAAGTATAGACTTTCGACAATAAGATGTAGAAATTAGCAAATAGACCAAACAAGTCTCAGAAAAAGGGTTTTCTTTGACAAGTTTTATAAAGAAGCTGTTCTTACTATCTGAGAGATTTCTTAACAACATACATTCCTCGTCTATTTTGTGTAACATGAGTAATTCTTGTAATGAGGCTTTGAGAACAACCCCACTGAGCAGTGCTTGATCCTCACAGTGAGTCATTAGATACATAAATTAATTGCAAAAAATTGGATTCTTATCTCTCACATCTGAAGTATCCATTGGAATCTCAGGTAAAAACCTTTGCTCATTTGCTATTAAAACCTTGGGCATATCCTCATTTGTATAGGGTCATGATTGTTAGACAGAAAGTTTACACATTTGAAATGCAAGAACTTTTATCGGCTTATAAAAATGAGTTTGCCAGTCACTGAGGATGTTCTAGATGTAACCTGATATATTTTATTACCCTTCTGAAATCATACATGTAAGAATTAGTAAATTTGCTGATAGCACATACTTTATCATATACCCCTTAAAAATATCTTTTCCCCCCCAAACACTTGAGGAGTCAGGCTAATAAATTGAACAAGAATGCTCAAGATAAGTGCTATTTCTTTTTAAAGCATATTAATTTTCTTTGTATCCTTAAAATGAAGGCATCTGTGCCAGAAAAAGAAATCAAAACTATAGCAACATTTTATTGAAATATTTACTATAAAACAAAACGTCCCCCAAACATTTTTTATTACATTACATCAGATCTGTAAAGCATTTTGTTTTGTGGCTATGGGTATGGTTTCGACGCCTCTTTTCTGTAAGAGCTGTAATGAACACTATACAGGTCGTGCCCAGATCAATTGTGGAATAGTCTCTGCTCATTTTAACATCCAGAGAGTGGTTAAAGGCAGCATTCAAGCAAAATCTGTATCCCGTTATCCTTGTGTTTGCCTCCCAGAAAGGTATTTTTAAGAAGTGGTATGGCATTGTTTCCCACATTGCCTCATGTCAAATCGTATTGCTTCATAACTCAAGACAAACCTGCTGTGTGTTAGTCAGGAGCTCGTGAAGTAGAACTTGAAATGCCAGCAATCTGGCCTAGCTTTTGCTAAGAAAGTAGATTGCAACGCTGAAATTGCCTAAATCCGGAATGGAAAACAAATTCTAGACTTTGGCCAATTTAAGGCTACGTTGTGGGCCCTGTTTACAGCCTTCTTTAGTCTTCAGAAGTGACATAATTATTGGTATTGTTCTCCCGAGGTGTCAGAAGGCTTTTGTTTGAATTTATTTTTTACAAAGACAGGTTGGATTTTGCTGTTGTTCAGTCAAAGTTCTTGATATCACCTATGAATGGCTGCAAAGCTGTGTTTATTAAAATGGCTCTCCAAGGTTGCACACATCATTTTTATACTCACTGACTGGTGACAAGTACCATGTGTGTCCTCAAGCATGTGTTAACAACATCCTGTGGTCGTCATAGGGCTTATAGTCCAACAGAGAGCAGCCGTGCCTCAAGTGGCCACGGGAGTTTTTTAAGTCATCACAGCCACGAGACCGAGAACAGAATGAAAAGATAAAATAAGGGATCTGACTCAGTCACTGTGAAAAATGTTCACTTACAACAATGGGCTCACTTTCTTTCCTAAAGGTGAGCTCTGACAGTGGGCACTATACTGTAATGACTGATAATATAAAAGTTACTGAAAAAAATAAGAAAAGAATGACATGAATGAGCCCAATTCATATTATACTCTGTCTGATTTCATGTTTATATAAAGAAAACCCTGTGTTTTGTGGTTCTGACCCTTGAAGGAAAAAGCACCCACTCTTGAGTGCTATCTCTTTTGTGACTATTGTTCTGCATATAGCATATGGTCATTGTTTTCCTTTTCAACATTAAAATTCTATTCTCAAACCAATGGCAGTAACTGAAGTGAATAGTTGCTTGTGCCAATTATCAAAATTTGCAATTCGGTAGAGAACATCATCTTGTGAGTACTAAAGGGTTTCCTTCTTCCTTCCTTCCCTTCCTTCCTTCCTTCCTTCCTCCCTCTCTCCCTTCCTCCTTCCCTCTCCCTCTCTCCCTCCCTCCTTTCCTCTCCCTCCTTCCCTCTCCCTCTCTCCCTCCCTCCTCCCTCCCTCCCTTCCTCCATCCTACCTTCCTTCCTTCCTTTTTCCCCTCCCTCCCTCCCTTCCTTCTTTTCTTTTTTGGTTTGTTTGAGTTGTTTGTTTGGTGTGTGTGTGTGTGTGTGTGTGTGTGTGTGATGTGTTTGGGGAAACCTGTGGAAGGCCATTAGAACATGTAGCACAGTCTTGGAGCTGGAAGTAAGAGACATGGTGAGCTACCTGATTTGGGGGCAGGAAACCAAATGGGGATCCTCTGAAAGAGTTGCAAGCACTGTTAACTACTAAATCATCCAACGCCACTCATTTGAAAGAGGTCTGTCCTCACAGAACGTACAGGGGTTCCCACCACAAGAAGCTGGATGGTTTAAGGAACAGTAATAGCTTCTTCCTCTCCATTGTTGCAGTTGGCTCAAATTCTTGCTCACTTGCAGCAGAAATACATCTTTCAGAGATAAGGGTTTAGAGGCTCACTGCATTTTTCACTGGAACTTTGTGAGTGTGTCTAGTATGAGCAATAAGATATTTGAGATGATGTTTCTATCTATCCTTGTACTTAATTGAATCGAGTTTTACTAACCTAATATGTTTTTTACTCATCTTGAAACCATATGCTGACACCATATCTACCACAGTTCATTCGTTTTTGTAAGTTATGTTTTGTTCTTTTGGGGAGTGGTAGTATTTACTGAGTATTTGCTATGCTCCAGGTTCTATGTATGGCTTTTTCTTTATCTTCAGCAAATCCTCACAGGAAATTTATCAGATATTATTTCATTCAGAAGAAGAAATTGGGAGCTGAGAGTTAAGAAAATTGTCCCAAGTCATAAAAGCCTAAAACCCATATTCTGAGTCCATTGCTTGGGCTCATACTTACTGCCCTAAATTGCTCCTACAAGTATTTTAAAATTGAGAAAGCCACGACTCAGAAGTAAGTTGTAGTCATACGGTCACCATTGTGGTTTAGCCTTTTTAGCATTCCATGACACACCAGCACTAGTACCAAATGCTACCTATGTGTCCTCTCATGTCGTCCTCACTGAAGTAGATATTGTCCTCACATCCACCTTAGAAGATAGGCAAATTAAAACCGTGAAGAGAACATCAATGTGTGAGAGTTTCTGGGTGGCAGAAAAGGAAAGACCTGGAGTAGCTAGCCTCACAGCTCACACTCTTACCACGCAATTACTTTTGCATTCTATCTTTGCATAGTCTATGTTTTACGGGGCAATTATTATATATTATTTGTTTAAGTTCAAGTTTAGAATTTCTTGACCCATGTAGAGTTCAGATCTACAAAAGTTACAGGGAAAGAAATTTTTGTCTAGCATTTAAAGCAATCTTCTAGTTTATCACCTTATTTGTCATTATTAATAGGCCATTGATAATACCTTAAAACTGTCAGGAATTAAGATAAATACAAAAGTCTACAGTGACAGGATTATGATCTATCTTTAGAGTCTTCACTAATAAATACATTTTTCTCTGCACTCCTGAAGTTCTTTAAAAGCTAACGATAATAGCATAGAGACTGTTGCAGCCTTCTGTTTTTTGTTTGTTTGTTTGTTTGTATGGTTTTATTTTCTTTTTGTAAACAGTTATGTGATGATCATAAAGATATTTACAGAATTCTTGTTGCTCCTAGACAAACTGGAGCATGTTCTAACTCTTAGGAGGGTGTGTTGTGACTGCATTAATTTTCTGTTATATAATAAGTTACTGAGAATTTAGTAGCTCACTGAAACACCCATTTATTCCCTGAAAGTTTCTATCATTCAGAAATTTGGGCTATTTGTGTTTCCTGCTTTATCCTCCCTGAGAAGGCCTTGATCATAATGTTTCTCTGGCTACCCTGGCTCTAGCAGATGGTACTAATCCTTTTGCACAGAAAGGCAGCAGTAAATGGGCTCCATGCACTTTTAAAAGAGGAACAGATGAAGCTGAGAGGGAAAAATTATGGGAGAAAAGGGTAGGAATTGTAGATGGGAGTGGGAGGTAGACTTGTTCAAAACATTATACACACATATAAAATTCTCAAACAATTAAGGACAACAAAAGATGCTGATCTGGTCCCAGGTCCTCTGATCGTCGACTAGTAACAGATTAGCGTCTGAGCTCACAAAGATTCAGCTCCTGCAGGCAGGTAGCTCCATGACCACAGTTTCATGTCAACTGGACCTATCCAATACTTAGCGTCATCAAACCGTGCACACAGAAAGTCAGTAGAGTCTATCAGACTGTTAGCTGTCATCATATTTTGCATTGCTGTCATGGAAGTGGCAATGTTGCTGTAGCTTATTGATTATATAAAGTTTCTCGGGATATATATAAGAGTGCAAATGTTTTGATTCAAGAAAGATCGGGCGTATGGTAGAAGCCTGCCTACCACAGGGATGCAAATAGAAGCTTTTTGTTGTGGGTGTAAGTAGCTGAGTCTAAACGAGTTTAACTTCCCAGGCTTCGAGTTATGAGTTCTTCTCACATCAGAAGTATTGTGTGAGTCTGGGTTTGGGGGAGGGTTAAGGTCATTATTGGTTGGTTTGTCCTTTTATGCTTGCTCTTACTTTGGAGACTATTAAAATAAAAGCCCTTCTAATGGTTTTGACTGCCTGCTTGTAGGGCAGGCATAGCTGCACAGCAGCAAGGCATCCCTGTGTGTGCTCTGGTTGTGGTCACGAATGTCTCGTTAATAAAGGAGTCTCCAAACTCAGCGGTCAAGCTTGATTCTGTTTTCTGTGGCACCCCAGCGGTGGGACTCTGGTGGTCACCTTGGAAGGAGCATGCGTGACTGCAGCTTCACCTGAAACAGCTGGTGCATTCTGCTTCTTGCTCTCTGGTGTCTGTTCATCTTTCCCGCTGCAGAACCCCCATCTGAAACCTGTGCTTTTCACGTCAACACGAAGATTCTAAGGGTAGCAACCACGCTTCCGGGTCTGTGTTCTTTCCCTCATTGGAGGCTTAGGATATGGGCCTGTTACTTGAGGCAGGACGTGCTGTGTAAGAGACAGTCGTGGAAAGTCAAAACAGAACCAATTTCTGCTTGGAATTTCGGCTTCTGTCTGGGTTCTCCCTTCATGGCCTCACTGCCAGCACCATTGTCATGGTGACTGCCATCTGAAACCATACACTACTTTCTAATTAAATGAAGTGCTAACAGTCTACCTAATCCCTGTGTGGTCACTGTACGCTTAGTGAAAAGCACTGATCGCGAGCGGTTTGCTTATTTAGCTAATACTTACTGCACTCCTTTGTTCTATTTTCCAATGAAAACGCTAATCGATACTTCTTTCCGTGCTTTGTTTTAAAGTCACAATGCTATCTACCACACTCGGTATGCTTTGGCGCATAGAAAAAGCCCCCTGTGCTACCTACACACACTTTTTGAACGGTGCAGGGGGACGAACAGTCTTTCTCCATGTAGCTGTGACTGTCCTGGAACTCACTTTTGTAAACCAGGCTGACCTCGAACTCAGAAAGTCACCTGCCTCTGCTTCTCGAGTGCTGGGGTTAAAGGTGTGCGCTACCACTGCCTGGCTCCAACATACACTTACTTAGATAGTTATTGTTTTGTGTGCAAACAGAGCCTTTCACAAAGAAGGTACACGAGACTACGGAACCCGTATACTTTATAGCACACTTTGGCCAAAGCACGTATATCCCATTTCAATACTGGAGTGGCTGGGTTTTCGATGCCAGGCTTGGGCACAAGATGGAATTGTGCAATTGGATTTTAAATGTACTTTGTTGATGGTGGGATGCCAATGATGGCAGGAAGCCTCATTATTTGTTTTAGGTGAGAAAAGGAACACAGGGCCAAATAGTCCTTACTTGTTATTACTTCATTCCTTATTACATCATTTCTTATTGCTCCATTATAGGATGTGTCCTGACCTCAGAGACGGTAGATGCAATAGTATCGAATGCCTAGCTGGTTGATATTAGTAACCCAGGCACAAGGAACAATTGGTCTGCTTTCAGAATTCATGGTGACTAAAGCCAAGGCCTACCCAGGGATTGAAAAGTATGACTGCCTTTTATGAACGTTTGATTTTTGTTGGCTCCAAACTAATTACCAGGATTTCCCAAGGAAATGTGCCAAGTAGAGAGACGTAGAGAGAATAAGATGCCAAAGGTCTTCAGATACAGTGTGAAGTCTTCTTTAGTATCAAATGTATGCGTACAAGGGTAAATGATTCTTTATTATAATGCTTTTGGATATTAAAAATTGTATTTATAAATAAATAAATAGAAGTAACTTTCCCTAAGGAAGAACCACTGTTTTCTCCTCTGGTTTTGGGTATGTTGGTCACACTGCAACATTCCTTTGAGGTCTAAGCTCCCTCGAGACACTCAGGCAGTTAAGGACAATATATAGACTTAGCAAAGGCAGTCACGACTGTTTATTTTCTTTTTAAACTCTGACCAAGGGCCAAAAATAAGTGGTTTTGTCTTATTCCACAGCATTCAGTCACAATTTCTACACTGGGGTCTATTTTTGCACTGTCTTCTTATGAAGAATAGGCTCGTGAAGATTTAAGTGAAAATCATATCTTAAAGGGAGATAAGTCCATTTGCCTTGTTTGATGATAACAGCGGCCTCTGATAGAACTGAGCCGTGGTTTGTCTTCTAACCCTGGTGCGGATTAATGAGGCAGCACACTGGCGAGCACACAGTGTTCTCTGCGTAACTGTGGGTGTATATTGGAAAATCGTTCTGGAAAGTCTTTCACTTCTGTAGCAAATAATGAAACTGACCAGAGTTAAAACCAGTGGCAGAGTCACCATACGATCTGGACCTGTTGGCTGGCCCAACTGCGGAGGAGAGCTCATCCGGGCAGACGCAAATGTGCTAGTTCCCTGTGCTTCGTGAGAGATGAAACTGACTTTGCTCTTAGGCTTATCCACACCAGCAGCTTCCCATTCCTTTATGGGCATCCAAAAGATAACTGCTACTTAAGCCTTGCCTCCCTTATCCCATCTCTATCTACTTCCCTGCTCGTTAGCATCCACTCTTCAATGAGACATGCCTGCACGTTACAGAATACACGTGTAAACACAGAGCGAAGATAACCACCTCACACTCCCCCACATCTGGGAAGGGTTGGACAGTTTTAGTTTGAGAAGCCTGGAGTCTCTTACCAGATCCTGTCTGTGAAACTCTGACGTATTCTCACAACAG
This sequence comes from Myodes glareolus, assembly GCF_982192425.1. NCBI lineage: Eukaryota > Metazoa > Chordata > Mammalia > Rodentia > Cricetidae > Myodes > Myodes glareolus. The sequence continues at coordinate 8,483,757 of NC_142044.1, read as the reverse complement.
AAGCACAACAGGACACGGACGACTCAAAGCAAGCAGGGGAACTGGTGATACTTCTGGTATGTTTTACCGGGCAGGTCAGTTCCACAGAAAATCACTGGCGTCCATGAAGTTCATGACAGAGTTATTAGTACTTAATCACCAGCAACCCTTTGTTTTCTTGCTATTTGTTTTTTCAGCAAAGGGATGAAAGCTGTGTTTTAGGATAAACGCATTTTCCTTGAGTTTTCTGTGCTGTTTATTTCATGGGTCTTTGGAGCCAGCAACTCTCTCCCCCTCTATTAAAATGTCATTCTAGTAGGTTAGGCAAGTGTATTTTAACAGATTTAACACAATAAAGAAGAACCATTACTTATTTGCCGTCTTAAACATGTGCCGGCTAGTGGACAGTGGAAATGGTCTTCTTTGAGAGCTGAGCACCAGAAACTGTGTGCACATATCGGTAGCGGGCCACAGAGGGGATTCTTGTTCATGCCCGGCTCCCATTTGCTATGAGCTGAATTGTAATCTATAACATTATATACTTCATTAAAGGAGTTTATGCTATACCTCCAAACAGTTACTGAGCTTATTCCACATAAAACAAAACAAAATGTGAGTTCTGTGGGGGCAGGGTGGGGGGGAGAAGATTGTAGGCACAATTTCTGAAGCTTGTAGGCCGGACGAGCTTTTCCACGGAGGCTGGGGATCTAGACTCAGGTCCTCATGCTTGCCCAGCAAGTTTTTTTTCCCACTGACTGCTCTTCAGCCTCATCAATCACACCCCAATTGTGAGTTCATATTGGAGTGTCAGTCATCCCTGGACATAAACAACTGACATGGACCTTTGCCTTCTGTGTTAGAAACTTGAAAGTCGTTACCAGTACAGAAATCAGATGCTGTTTCTTCTCAGCTTTGCTCTCACAAGGAACATAATTTTCCAGAAAACAAAACAAAACAAAACAAACAAAACAAAAAACAGCTCATAGAAAGGAATGGTGTGACTCAGTTTACTAATTCGCTTCCATCTGCAGGTTCTATGTATAAAGAAAGTTCCCTGTGGGTATTTTTCCCTCTTTGTGTATGCATATACGAGTATGTGTGCCGTGTGCGTGATTCCCCAACAAGACACTTCTATGGGGTATAATGTGAAGTTTAAACTTCTGATAGTAAAATAAATTACTTTTTTAGGTAAAAAATTTATACCCATATCTATAATCCATACCCATAATTCCCACCAACTGAGACTGTGACGTATATAAAACCCAGTTCACCTGCTATAGGTTTAAGAGTAGAACCACCCGGTATAGTTTGGAATTTGACTTCCAAAAAGAGAGATTGGATTGGAAAAGCCCCCATTGTTTTAATATTTTGTTAATTGCAATAATTTGAAGTGGTCAGCATCAATTTTGACCTTAGGAACCATAAATAAGGCTGTGCGGAAACTTGGGTTAACCCATCATCTGATTAGAGTATTTTCCAGTGATGCTTAATGTCCTTTAAATGGCAGCTTAGTTGTTTGACTATCTGGTCGTTCTGTGCAGCTGTTGGCCACAGCTCTTGCAGCACATCATGATGAAGGTAATTATTAGTATTTGCAAGCAAAAGTAAGATACGGCATATGCTAATTATTTTTCTCCCGTAGGTCTACCTACCGGTTCCTATTTGGAACATCCTGTATTTGTAACTGTGCCTCTACGCAGCGACAGTTTCATGGAAAGTGGGTTGTTGTGAGATATTTGTACGCCGTGTGAAGATGTATGGCTGTCACTGGTGAAATAAAAAGCTGGATGGCTAATAGCTAGGCAGGAGGTGCAGACAGGACTTCCGGGCAGAGAGAGAAAAGCCGGGAGAAGGAATCTAGGTGCGTGATTTCAGAACAAGTCAGGTGAGTGGTACTAAGGAGAGGAAATGGAGCCATGTGGAAGAAGGTAGATTAAAAAAAATGTATTAATTAAATTATAAGAGCTAGTTGGGAAAAAGCCTAAGCTAAGGTCAAGATTTCATAGTTAATAATAAGTCTGCAGGTCACTACCTGTAGGCTGGCAGTCCAAAGATAGTCCAACAAAAAAGCTTGCTGCAATATGTAGCAAAACTATATTTTGTTGTGTAAAAATATTATTATTCCTTACTCAAGTGTAGTCATGACACAGACACTTTACTCCATGGGGTATCAGGAGCACATGTGCAGCTCTACTGAATTGAGGAAGAATTATGATTTATGCCACATTTTCCACTGTCTTAAATAGAGTCATTTTCACTATAAAAGCATTGCTTTATTAAATTCTATCTTAAATAACCCCTTGTTCATGTATGTATAACCCATAGCTTTGTATTTTTTAGATTTGTGTATTTATGTTTTATATTTCTGTTTTTTAAACAAATGTACTATGCACTTTGAGACTTGAATCTTTTGTTGAAGACAAATATCGGAGAATGTCAGGTCATGTTCAACATTTTTGTTTCTGGACCTTGACAAAGGTTCTTCAAGTAGACTGAATGTGCACTTCACCTTCTCCTTTACCCATTAGTATGAGTAGAGATTTATTTCATCTGAAGAAGCTTCAGACATTTGAGTTGATTTAGGAGATAAAATTGAGCTAGATAGTTGAAAGTGTCGATTCAGAAATTTAAGTAAAATTATACTTTTCATTAATATGATCTTAAGTTGTTTACAGATGTTTGAATGGAGGGGTCAAACTTTTATATGCATGTCAATTTTTAGAACAGGGTTTGACTTGAGATGCTTTTTATTTAGACATTGAAAACAGAATACCACTAAGTATGGAGTTTCTTTTTAAAGAGAAATATGCGTGTGGAATGTTGTTGCCACAGAAAAGATTATGCAAACATCCTAGCTTTGCTCAAGACATCCAAGTTCACAGAAAAACATTTGTGATTTCAATTGCTACCCAACTTTCTTTCTTTTTTTTTTTTAAATGTTGATCAACTCAAGTTTGGTTGTTTTAAGTAGAATACCACAAGAATAATTTTGAATCTATAACACACTTTTAATTTTTTTTTCGAGTGAAACATAATGACCCCTGACTCTCAAGGATGCTGCTCTGTGTTCGGCTGGCAGCATGAACCTGATTTCCAGAACATTCTATGCTGTAGACAGAATGCTAAGGAATCTCAGCTTTGGACTTCTTCTCCTTGCACAAACACACTTTTTGTGGCTTCATTCCAATTTCAAAGTCATGCATTTTAGTTCTTTCTTAGGCTGTTGTTTCTGAGGTTTTTCAATGCTTGGAACGGTTTGTAAAGGAAACTGAGGATGACCCGATTGTTTCTTAGAGATAAAAGTTGTGATTATTAATTTAGTCAGCCCCCACTTCTTCTCCCATGAGAAATATTCTTATTCCCTCATTTGTCACAGGTACCATATCATGAACAATCACAACACATCACAGAAATTACCCAAATTGGGTTACGAGAGGCTAGGAATTGCAAAAAAAAAAAAAAAAAAAAAAAATTTATTTGCTTTTTAATCAACTCTCCCTTTTTTAAACTGCACGTATACATGTATGAAATTCTCAAAGAATTTAACATAAATAAACAAATCAAACTCTTCTTTCAAAACATTCTGTCCAATTCCACATGAGAAACGAACCTGAACCTGAACTGTTTGAGAGAGACACATGTCGTAGAAATTCTTGTGTTCACTTGACTTCCAGTCCTAGGAGAGAAGGCCAAGGTTAAAGCACTTACCCACCATTGCCAGAAAGTTCAATGATAGCTATTAATCACAGGATATGAGGAACAGAAGGTATTTGTTGGAAATGAAGCTGAGAAATTAATGAAAACATTGATATGCACATGTAAGATACTCAAGTGGTGAATATGTAAAGCGGCTCCCATCTAAAATTTGACAAACATTGACATCTGACTTTAAATCAAAAGGTTGTTTCAATTATCAAGCATTATTCGGAAATAAAATTACTGAAAATGGTTCTCTCCATTTCCTAACTGTTCACATAGAGACAAAAGGAAAAGACTATGAACTCATTTTGAACTCCAGCTTTTGTCTAAAGTCTTCCCTTGTCTTGGCTAACGGTACAGTCTCTGGGAGGGGGAAATAGATTGCATAATAAGGTAGCAAGACATCTGGGGCCTATTTTTAGATTGAGTAAAAGGCATCTGAAGGAATGTGTCCAGAAGGTGCCCGAGAAGAAGACATATAGGAGCCAAAGGTCAGTAGACAAGGGTAAGACCTATTTCCAAACGACTTCATTTTACAAGCACAGCCAAGGTCTCAGAGGAAGTCCATTCTGGACCACTGTACTTCTTACTCAGTTACCCTGCTGTCTTCCTTGCCTTCTCGATAAGAACATGCAAATGTATTAACAGATCAGTTTGACACTGGAGTAGAAGTCTATGTATAACAACAAATAAGAGACTTACTAAGCTGTGTTCAAGAGCCAGAAATAGACATGGGTAAGTAAAATTTGTCTGTAAGACTTGGCATTGTTATTTTAAGGTTCAAGTCAATATTGAGATATTACTAAGAATTTGTATTACATCCCAGTCGATTAACATATTACAGTTTAGAGCTGCTAACAAAGTAAGTAATGCTGCTCTTGAAAAGAAAATATACAGCAGTTTTTTATTTAGAGTGCACACCTCTGCATGGAGGAAGACGTGTAGATATCAGGTTACTACAATGATTGAAATAATAGACATTTGGAGGTTTATATGAACTTATTTTAACATTGCCAGATAGTTAAAAGCGAAGGCAGACTGGCTGTCTAATTGTTGTAAGGGGTTTTCTCATGAACCGATTTCTGTTGTAAGAAGTGGACATAAAGGAGACGTTAGTCCTGATAATAGCGTGTCCCGAGCAATGAAAATGAGACAGAATCTAAGCAGCGCCCTCCTTCCTAAAACTTCTTTTCAGCTGCTCTCACTTTGTGCCTTTAAGGCCACCCAAATGTGCCTGTGATTTTCATAGGGAAGATTGTGGAGGACTGCATGCTACATTCAGTTCTTTGCTAAGCCAGCTCTTTGGAGATGGGCAAGTAGCTGGAAGTGAAGACAGACTGGACTTTAGTTAGAAGTCCTTTTTTTTCTAGTTAATGATTCTTACTTCATAAGTATCATGTGCTCATTAGTGAAAACATCAGAAAATGCTGATAGAGGTATGAATTTATTCTTCTTAAAGTAGAAGGTCATCTCACATACTGTTTTTCAAGATCTGCTTCTATTTAAGTACATTTTATTTCATGTCAAGAAATGCACTCTCCAATTCATTTAATTGCCATTTTCAGATTCAACGGTTCACAAGTATTCTACCTAATTATCTATTGTTGAATATTTCAATTCATAGTCAGCTTTCAAAAGTAGTATTAAAATGAACATTTTAGCTGGCGTTTTCCTTAGACTTCTACTTGATAATTTTTTAACTGCATAAAGTCCAAATTCCTCTACATTTCCTTTCACTGAAACATCACTAAACAAATGGTTAGAAAAGAACTGATTGTAATCTTCAGTGCTCTCCAATCCTGTGCCATAGAAATGATAACAAGAACAGACATATTTAGTTGACCCTAAAAGCACAAATACTCAGTGGTTGAGAAAGTTTTTTTAATGGGGGCACTGCTTAGATTCTATCAAAAATTGCATTTAGAGATCTAAAGGCCACTTCAGGTAATTAGTGTCAAATAAACATATAACTCTATTAGTGCTAATATATATATGTACACACACATATATATGCACACAAATATATACACACATATATACGTATATGCATATATAAACATATCTTTACAACCGTTGAACTACATCATTTAAAAAGAAACTAGTGTTGAAATTTAATATCAGAAAACACCCTTTTAGCATCATTTAAAATTTCACTTCATATCTGCTTCAATATAAAATTAGAATAAATTTCTCCCTATGCAATAAAAGAAAATAGGCAAATGCATATTCTTCATCAGAATTCATTTCTCAGGCAGGTCTGGTGGCACAAGCCTACTATTCAAGCACTCATGTGGTGGAAGTACAAGTTCCTGAGTTCAAGTCCAGCCTAGGCTACATAAGATCCTGTCTCAAAAGCCCAACTGAATAATTCTCATTATTAAACTTTTCAGGAAGTGTGTGTTGAATCTAAATCAAAGAGACAGAGATTTTTATGAGGAGACTAAGGACGAAGCAAGAATTTATTTAGCTTGTGCTATGTGTCAAGATAATTTAATTTTATTTAAACCTTATAGGCACACACACACACACACACAAATTATGTGAATTTAGAGATAAGGGAGCTTTTGGATATTGTGTCATTAATCTGAGTTGACTCAGTAGCTTAAGCAATGAAGGATGGGGTCCACAGTTTCTCACTCCTTAGTCCATGGCTGGCCCACACAATCTTAATTGTGAAGAGACGTTTTATTGGTTCTACTATTTGTTTACATGTGTCTGCATGTGTTGTGACTGTGGGCATGGGAAAGTTTGCACACTTGTGTGTGTGTGGTGTGAGTATATGTGTATTGTGTGTATAGAGGCCTAAGATTGATGTTACAAGTTTTCATTTATTGAAGCACATTCTCCGAGTTGAACTCTCAGCTCTGCCTTTAGTGCTGTATTTTACAACAGGGAACCACGCCCATCAGACATTGATGTAGGTGCTGGTATCTGAACTTCGACTCAATGCGTGTTACAGGAAGTCCTTCTCCCATTTAGTCATCTCTCCAGCGCTGTTTCCACTGCTCTTAATTCCATGTAGGTCAAGGAAAATTTGGCCAGAGAAGTTTCTTATTTTACTGGGTACTAGCTTATACAAAGACACATTGCTAGTTCAAAGAGTTAAAAATAAGCAACCGTGAGTGCTCAGCCTTAGATATTTGTATCAACTCCTCCTCATCTAAGACTCAGGGAACATTCAGAGAGTGGAGCCAGAAAGACTGTAAGAGGAAAGGGATGGATGCTATGCAAGGATGTCCTCTGAATACAAAGCGGTTGCTGCACACAGGAACTCAACTGTGGTTACCTACACAAGATAAAGCCATTTAATATTTTTGGATTTCCATCAAGGATTATAGAGGGACTTCAAAGGGCCCAATCCTAGATGAAGAACTATTCAAACACAGTTAATGACCACCTGGGGAGGAAAAGTAACTCCTGTTAGGGGTGTGAACGTTTACAGGTTCGCTATGACTCCATGGGTGACCCCATAACCATGTACATATGGGCAGCACTAAATAGTTGAAACAAACAAATAAATAAATAATAAATAGATAAATAAATAGGTAAGTAAATAAATATCCTGAAAGGAGGACATGAAGTTGGAAGAGAGATGCAATAAGAAGTCTGTGATTCAGTGGGAAAGGGGTTGCTATGATCAAGATACATCTCATATATGTATAAAATTTTCAAATGACAAATAAATAATAGAGTGTATGCCATGTAAAATACAATTAATTTTTTCTGACATTGTTTCATAATTCTTTTTGATTTGTCTTTGTAAATATTGATGCCTTGTCTTTAACGTTTATTCTGTGAGATAGTGTAACTAACACATTTATATACATATACTTTTGTACACATAATATATATATATAATGTAATTACAAGCAAAGTATTGAAATTGATAATTAGGCTATAGGCACAAACTTCTGTTCCTCCCAGTCCTGCACTTGTTCAGTCCCAAAGTAACACACAGAGGCTTATAGTAATTATAAACTGTTTGGCCCATTAATGCAGGCTTATTATTAAATAGCTCTTACAACTTAAATTAAACCATAATTTTTATCTATGGTTAGCCACATGGCTTGGTACCTTACTCGGTGCAGAATTCATCTTTCTTCCTCTATGTTTGGCTAGAGACTCACTCTTTTCCTTTTCTCATCCCAGAATTCTCTCAGTCTGGTTGCCCCACCTCTAGTTCCTGCCTGGCTACTGGCTAATCAGCTTTTCATTAAAACCAATATTAGTGGCAAACCTTTACAGTGTACAAAAGCATTATCCCACAGCATTAGGCAAATAAGAAAAAACCGGCACAGTGAGATACACATTAATACTCTTAAATTTTTCTGACAGTGACTCACATATTAGACTCTAAGTTTTCTTGTGAAAAGTAAGTGCTCCATTTGCAAGATCTCCATAATTTAGAAGAAACATAGTTTTTCCATATTCAGGTCACTGAAACATCTTTTGTTTCTTAATAAGGAATTTCTAGAGACATGTGTTGACATCCACAGCATCATTTCCGTGGCTGTAACTTTCCTATGTTTCTTCATCAAATGTCCTCATACAAACCACTGCCCAGATGATTTATAAAAGACATTCCACTGTCACAAGAGTCAGTCTTCAGTCACTTTAACAAAGGTGTGTGTGTGTTGGGGATGCTGGCTATATATTGCCAAACAACTTCTACTTAAATAAAACTTGAATTAAAAATACCAACAGGCACTCATAGATTGTTCCAGTAAATATGCAGAAGTCAGTCATAAATGTTCACATCTGTGACTTGATTCTTGCTATGAGGAGTGATTAAATAACATAAATAAGGGGAAAATATCAGAGTGTCAATTGTAGAATAGATGTTCAATAAATATGCTTTAGTTGACTACTCATTAATTACTATAATTTTAATATCTTCTTGTCCTTTCCTGCTTTAAGATTGGAAAGTATATGTGTGTGTGTGTGTGTGTGTGTGTGTGTGTGTGTGTGTGTGTGCCTATTCTCATATTCATATTCTTGGCAATACCCTTGGAAATATCTCATTTGGATTAAACAATTTTTTTCAGGAGAGTTTTTCTTAAAATAATATTAGACTTTATTTTGTTTGTTTTGGTTGGGGTTGCTTGCTTTTTTAAAAAAAATGATTTTGGCAATTTCATATGTAGTTGTTATTCTGTTCCAAACCTGGGAAGAAAATATTCCATACCACTGCACAGTTTGCAAGACCACACAGTGATTAATAAGGGTCCCCTCCCCCTCAGCTGAGCTTTTAATGGGGAAAACCCATCTATATTGCTGTGTCTAGAAATCACCACCTTTATCACATACCACTGACAGAAATGAACCATACCAAAGCAAATAGCCCTCAGCCCCGCCGCAGGAAGCTAGGGCTGAGTTTGAGCTTTTGCAGATGCGCCAAATGTGTAGCGAGCTGTAGAGATCATGAAATATGGACACTAACGAGAAGCAACACAGTGAGCTGGCTGAGGGCAATCGCTTCAAACTCACTTTTTCAAAACTATTAAACATCGGGCAATGTTATGTTGAAATCCACACGACTCTACTAGGAACACAAGGCATCTTCAGTTCCGTGCCATAGTTATTTGAGTTCAGATGTAACAAATTGTACCATCATCTTGTTAAATTTTACATATTAATTAAAATGCTAACTGATCTAATGGACTTTTACATTTTAAAGAGTGAAACAATTATGAGTTCTTGTATTTAGTCTTGAGGTCATCATCTTAACAACAGATGTAGGCTGATAATTTTTAACTTCAGAGGCATAGTCACATCATAGGAAAGGAAGAAAAGACAAAAGAATTCCAATGAAATCTGCATGAATACAACTTTAATATACTTTCTTACCTTACTACGTACATTAGATGGGGCATGGTCTATCATTGACCTATTGTGTATTAATTAATACATGTAAAAATTGAGAAAAAAGAGTGAATTTCACAATCCACAAAAATCAATAAATGTTGCAGCACTGCTTAAATGCAAAATGTTTCTTACATACTCAAGGGAAGTCACACAACTTGAAAACTGTGAGTCCAAGCAAAGGCAGAAGTAGAGAAACAGGCTCCATTTCTATTATGTAACTACCAAAATGCATATTTATAGGAGTACACTTTGTTTACATAGCAGTCCCCCAACATTGATGCTTACCTGCCCTGTTGTCTTTGGGCTCAAGCATGAGAAGTGAAAGCTTTCAACTGTACATACACCCCTCTGGGCCATTTTCCCTTTAAGAACACTGAAATTTGTTTTTTTGTTTTTTTTTTCACTTGACTGGTGAGGAATTCATAAAGACCCAACAAATTGTCTGTGCTCCAGACTGAAACATAGAGCACATTACACAGATCACTAATTTACATCAAGTGTAAATACTGCATCCAAGTCAAAAGTGAGGAGGGAATCCATGTCTGATGTTTTGTTTCACTGATCCCCTCTTAGAAGGTTAGGCATGGTGTGGTTCTGTAGTAACTGATGAAGGAAGGAGTGTTTGGAAATAGTACTAGAGCAATAGAAGGTTCCTTACTATGTAGAGAATGCCCTTTCTGGGCTGGACACTTGGTGTGGGAGATCCTTCTGTATATATGTTACTTTTATTGGTCAATAAATTAAGAATCTGTGTTGGCCTGGAATAGGGTAGAAGAGAACTAGGCGGGGAAAACTAAACTGAATGCTGGGAGAAAGAAGCCAGAGAAAGATATGTCATGGAGTAGTCGCTGGGAACAGAGAAGCCAGAATGTTGCTGGTAGGCCATGAGCCTCATGGGAAAATATAAAATAATGGAGATGGGTTAATTCTAGATGTAAGAGCTAGCTAACAATATGCTTAAGCTATTTGCCAAACAGTATTACAAATAATATAGTTTTTGGAGGGATGATTTCAGGAGTCTGGGTGACCAGGAAAAGGAACAAGCAGCCTTCCAATTACAGACACTGGTGGCACGCGCCTTTAATTCCAACACTAGGGAGGCAGATGCAGGCAGATCTCTGTGAGTTAGAGGCTAGCCTGGTCTACAGAGAAAGAGTTATAGGATAGCCAGAGCTATACAGAGAAATCCTATCTCCACCCCCTCCAAAAGAAAAAAAAAGAAAAAGAAAATGTCTTTTCTAATAATTTTGCTGCATCATTGCTGAAAGAAAGTAACCACCTTACTTTTCTCCTGTGATTCCTATCACTTCCTGTACACCTCAAAAATCTTTGCTTGTCCTCCTCAGGCCATGTACATAGTGTTTGTATGCATGCACACACACACACACACACACACACACACACACACACACACACACCAGGACCGCATAGGAAAAATAAACTGTTCTGCACAGAAATCCTTTGAAATTAAGCTGCCTTACTGAATGTTAAGTGTGGTAAGTGTGACCATGTCCTCTACCTTCCTGAATGCCAAAGCAGAACAGATAGGAAGAGTGAAAGAAGAAAATCAATGACTCTCTTCAGTCATTTGTTCCTCTCAACATAGAGAACAATGTTACAGAACATTCTTTTCAGATAGAAAATCCATTTCTCCTCGTATGCTAAGCAATCACTGCATATATACTTTAGGCAACTCATCTGTAGCGTGAGGGGCTGGCTTGTTGGGGTTTCTGTCCCACCCAGCACCCCACAGCAGGCATACTCCAAAGAAAATCATACACAGGACTCCATAAGATTATAAACTGATTGGCCCATTAGGTCAGGCTTCTTATTAGTCCTTGTAACTTATATTAATCCATTATCATTATCTATGTTAGCCACACGACTCAGTACCTTTCTCAGTGTGACAGCTCACATGTTGCCTCTTCAGTGGTCTGGACAGGAATGGCGGAGGGAGCTTTCTCCTCCCTAGCCTTCTCCTATTCTCATTGCCCCGCCTCTACTTTCTGTCTGGTTGACCCGCCTATACTTTCTGCCTGGCCAATCAGCATTTTATTAAAATACATGATTGACAGAATACAGACAATTCTCCCGCACCACTCATCTATCCTCGAGATGTGATTAAGTTTGACACTGATACTAGTTATGAATGGCAAACCACAATTTACTCATTTGAAACTCATGAGTGCTGTCACTCATGTAACTATCACGCAAGTGTTAGAGTGTGGGCACTCACACAACCACCAAGTTTTACTACTAACTTAGAATCAAGAATAAGTCACATCATTTAATAAGATAACTCCTTCTGAATGGGTGCCCGAAGAAGAAATAAAAACTCAGAGCTATGACTGTCAGAAAGTTTATAAACCTAAAACTCTTTTTTTAAAGCCTTCCGTGGGTTTTGTAATTAGGACATTATTGATTTGCTGGTGTGTATGTGTATGTGTGTATGTGTGTAACTCCATCATAACCTGATGGCATACTCCTATGAAACAAAGAAACCACTGAAGAAAGAGTTTAAGTCACTGAACTGATGACTTAGTTCTCTTCAAATTAAAAATTGTCTTGATTACACATGTTTGTATATGTCATGATCTGCCTATATAAGCAGATTTTCCATGAGCTTTTGAAGAAGTTAGATATGTCATGATCTTCAACTCATGAATATTTCAGTGTTCAGCTGCTAGTAATAAAGTCATTTAAAAACATGATCAAATTTTAATTTTCAATCAGGAAAATTAAAGGTGATATAATATTTCTATTCAGTTAGATCCCTATTAAAAGTTCATTAAATTATCCAGTCACATTCTTCATAAAGTTTTTGCTCGCCCAGTGCTCACTCTAGAATTAAAAGCTTCATTTTGTCACCAGGTTTTACCAGTCTCTGATCAAGAACATTTTGGCCTTTGTGTGTGTGTGTGTGTGTGTGTGTATGTGTGTGTGCGCGTGCGCGCGCGCACGTGTGTGTGTTTCTTGGTCAAGGCATTTTGAAGCATATACAATAACAATAGATTCTGAGTTAGTTTGTTTCTTTTCAAACTGGGTCATGCTATAAACTTTTTTTTTATAAGGAAAACATTAAAATGATATTCGGTCTTCCTTAGACTTTATAACTGGTGCTAAAATATGTTGCTTTATTCCAATGTTGGTGACATTAGCTTTAATCTATTGGGTAAGGCGGTATTTGTTGCTCATTGAGAAGGGAATATTTTTATTGATATACAAAAAAGGTATCTGAGTGAGTCTCTCTAATATCTAGGAAGAATGAAGTCCTGAGTAAGTGTATATTGATTGACAAGGGCATGGCCATGTCAAAAACTGATAATGACTGAACCCAATGTGAGGGGAGAACTTTCTCTGGGTAAACTTCAGAGGGATTGCTATCTTCTGGTTTGAGTGTGAGTGCTGACAGTGTTTCCTGCAAGATGTTCAGAGCCTAAAGATTACTCCCACTAACATTAGCCTAAAACTGCGTTTTTGTCAATAAATATAACCCTGTCTCCTTATTTAGCTGCATGTAATAACTCCATCTCGGGTGAAACCATGCTGAGCTGCTAGGCTATTACGGCTCGTCCTCTGATCCCAGCTTTTCGATGTGTTTGTCCTTTCATCGTCTCCTGACAGTCCCAGGTAGTTCAATTCTTAGAACCAGGCAGAGTGGGACAGACAAGGAAAGAAGTGAAAAGCGGATACAGAGACGGGTCAACCTACGCTAAGGCCCTAGTGCGAGAACCATTGTTCTCATTCCATTGGCTGGAGAAAGATATTTGCCCAAGCTTAAATTCCTTCCTGAAGTAATGTGTACTTGCTTACCTGTCTGAAAGACTGGAAAGCTCACATGGCAAGAAGCGTGCAAGCCTGAGTTCATCCTATTAAGGAGCTGATGGGCCAAGAATGCTCTTGTCAGCACACAGGCCCCAGGCACATTGTTTAGGAATTGAATGAGGGAGCACTGAGAAGCTTTCAAGTGGCACTCTTACTTCAATTTCAAAAATGCTGGTCTAGTTCTGTACTAGAATCGACTGTCTAAGAAGGAAGGAGCATATGTGAGCAGACCAAGTAGGAAGCTGTCCCAGTAATGCAGTGAAGGATAGTGATGGATCAAATCGAGGGAACAACAGTGGAAGGGGTCATGTTTTGAGTGTGCTCTGGAGGTCTAACTAGTGGGATTTCCTCAGAGTTAGCTGCTAGAGATGAAGAGAAGGTTTCCAGTTTCAGACAAGAAGGAAGAATGACTATAAACCGAGATGGAGGACGCTAGGTACAGAGCATGATTATGCCAATTCATTCATTTCAATAGTGCATGCTAATTATCAAAGCAGGGAGTTTCGTGATGAACTCTCTCATCATGCATATATATTCTCACGCATTTGTATATTTGATACATAAAATACATACGGATCATAAATATCCCATGTGCTATTCTCTCTTTAAAATGAAAAGCATTTTAGAGTATTACCTACAAAAATAAGTAGGTAGGTTATATCTAGGTAGAGAGTTAGAAATTGGGTTCCTATTGTCCTCTGTTAAAACTGTCTGTGGGTTCCACCTGAATGGAATAGAAGGGTCTACCATGGAACTAATGTGTCTGGAGTTCACAAGAGAGAGCTGGGTTAAAGAGACACATTTTTCAAGAGTCTTACAAATGTTGTTGATATTCAGAGAAAAGGACTCTAGCTCAGTGGTAGAGCTGTTGCTCAGAAAGTGTAAGGCCTAAGATTTGGTCCCCAGTAAGGAGGGAAAAAGGGAATGTAGATGGTGTTTGAATTTATCTCCCACACTTCTTGACCAGTCATGGGATTGATCTGTTTGGTTATGCATCTCCCTTTTCTCAAAGCATCTTTCATCTTGACATTATTTTTTTTTTACATAAAGCAAAACACTTGTCCTTTTATTTTGCCTTTAAAGCTTAAACATAGCTTAAAAGACACATGCAAATTTAATAAAGAGACTCAGAACCAGGCCAAGATCTATTCTTGTTTTACTAATAAAATCTTTAAATGCCAAACTCAAAGGTCAGCACTTCTGCTCAATGTCCATGATGGTCCTGTGGGAAATCTGCTTCCTCTTCCGTGGCTCCTCAGAACTTCTTGTGTGTTTTGCCATGCTGCCCAGCACGGAAGACATCAGCTGCATTTTGTCTGTTGTATATTTGAAATATGGCGGGTCCCAATTGAAATGTGCTGCAAATGTCAGAACCTTACTGTTCAAAGGCTTTCATATAAGATAGAAGAAAGAAATCAAGCACACAAACACACACACACACACACACACACACACACACACATATTTGTAAAATGATATGTAAATAAAATGTATTAATTTTGCGGAAGTCTTTTTTAAATTTGGCATACCATAGCTTTTTAGTGGTATATGTGATTTTTCATCCATGTCTTGCCATTTATTTCTACAGAATAGTGCTGGTTTAAAACTGCAACTTGTAATTAAATGCATGTTATTCATATCTCATTTGTGATCTTATAGATTCCGAATTTCTGGAAATGGAAATTTTGTTTGCATTCTCTTTCTAGAATGTATAAAATGAACATATGGTCAACAACAAGTAACTGAATTTTTTTTACTTCTGTTGAAGCTGTTCTTAATGCATTAAAACATCAAAAACTCACCTATAATGTATCCAGATACAGAATTTGAAAATCAACTATAGACCTATGATATGCCATTCAGAAACCACTGTTCTCTCCCATAACCAGCCATAATTTTAGCTGACCATATGTAATTTTTGAACTAAAAGTCATAATTTTTGAAGGAATTCCACGTTTCCTGAAAAACTTACAAAGGGTAAAAATAAAGCAGAGATTTTTAGTTTATTCTCTACGTTCCCACACATCCAATACTCTCTACAAAGTCAGAAATAAATTAAAAATATTCACTGAGTGACGAGATGGGATCCATGTCCATCATAGCAAGGAATTCAGTGCATCACAGTATAATGGACAAACCAGCCAAATGGTCCCGCAGTCTCTGTGCCTCCGACAAACAAGATGCTAATGGGATGGAGGCCACGTAACTCACTCCAGGGAGCATGTGCAGAGAGCCACCTCTGAAGTAAAGCCAAGGAGAGTGTGCAAAATTGGAATGTATTGTCAGTCGGCTTCAACCAAGTACACTGTTCTAATGACCAGATTGTGTGTCTAGACAGAAATACCCCTGCAGAGAAGAAGAATGATATCCCGAGATATGTTAATTTGATGTAAATCTCCTCTCGACCTCCAGAAACCCGCCTTTATGGTTCTCTCAACAGGGTTCTGGTTTGTTATTTGATCTCTTGAGTGTTCCACCCTTCAGAAAAAGAGTAGCCTGGTACAACTTCTCTCCCATGATAAATGAATGGCCACCATTTGATCTATAAGCCATTGTCATATAGGAATAATACAGCTAAATGTATTTCATTCTCATAGTTTAAAATATTAAACTGATGCCTGAATATGAGATTAATGGAAATTCATGCAAATAAATTAAAGCATTATGTATATTCACAGTATATTTCTTTACAATGGGAATAAGTGTAGGACCTCGTAAACCAATAGTATTAAACTTATTCAAGTGTATAGCCATATTATTTAACGCCTACTTTGGCTGGCTAATGTGAACAGAAGGACTGGAGGATAAGGTTGTCCTATTACCTTGACATATAAACATGTGCTTGAAGGGGAGTGCTTTTTGTTTTCCTCGTTAAATACATCTGGCCTCTGTAGAAAGGATAATGATACTCAAAGTTCAACTTAATCCTGAAAACCTGTCCTTTCCCCTAGGTAGCTGAGCCAAAATGAAATGTACTTTTAGAACTTCCTGTGTTGCTAAATAGCTTGCTCAACACTTAATAGCTTGGGGTTTAAGAGTTTTGTTTGGTATTAGGCACTGGTGCCAATGATTCAGACAGGGAGCATCCGCATATAACCCATGGATATTGGAGCCAGCTCTTCCCGCACAGAAAATATTCTGAGAGCAATTTAGACAGTTCTGGAAGGACACTGGCTCTTCTTGGACACTCTTAATGTCACTGCTATCAAGCATAACAAACTATAACCAAGTGGTCTGTCTCTTCACTTAAAGTCTGGGAGTTGATTTTAACCAGAACTCATTGTATGCTCATCGGCACACTAAGTTCAGGTTCAATGACATGGATGACCTGGACCCATTTATCCTTTTAGTCAGAACAGTCTAGGTCTGAAAGGTTTTTTTTTATTATTAATCTGACTGCATGATCATGTGTATTGTGACTGCCTGCACTGAAAACTAAACTTTGGATGGAATCTACTACTTCATCTGCTACTTCAGATGTATGCATAATACCATATAATTACTTCAGTGTCCCCAGAAGTTAATTAACTTTCTCAAATAGGTTGCTTAATGACAAAGCTAGAACCAAATGGCAAACGAGTGTTCTTAGTTCCAGTCACAAGCTTTCCATTAAATAATTCTGCCTTCATCATTAAATCAGGAGATTTTATGGAAAGGAATGACCTGTTGAGCTAAGTGCCCTTAGGAAAGTAAGTTTCCTTGTCCTTGAAAAGTCTATGTCAAGAGTAAAGGAAGCCAAGAAAGCAAAGACTTAAATACCTAGATAGTCTTAAGGAAGTATGTTAAGTATAGGGCTGGGGTTATAGTTCAGTGGTAGTGTATTTGCCCACACTTTGTCCAAGTGTGGTAGTGTGTTTGCCTATGGTAGTGTGTAGGACCCAAGGCTTGAGTTCCAACATTGGGGGAAGAAAAGAACACATTAAGTATTAAAAGAGAAAACCAAAAAAAAAAAAAAATGATCAAAAACACTTGTAGGTAATTGGAACATGCTTTAATGCTCCAATGAAATGAAGATGAATCTTGGGACTTTTAAAGAAAGACAGTTGGGCATCTTATATTAGAGGAAGCACATTTAATTCTGACCTTTGATAAGAAGACGCTGAGCAGATGCTAGCACAAATACAAATGCTTCTAGAAGAAGGATTTCTTTTTGCCTTATCCAGAAGGAACCCTGGCATCTTCTAGACAGATGCATTACTAAGACCGAATGGGACACAGTGATGCTTAGGGAGGAGTTGATCGGGGCTTCTCTGCTCCAGGACTTTGCCTTTGTGTGTGCTTTTGAGACGCAAACATGTGATGGAATGAAGCTACTGTGTTTGGGAGACACAGAATTAGCAAACATAGAGGAGAGGGGCAACTGCACAATACATTTTAAGTTAGCCCAAAGCTTCCATTGTCTTTCTGAAAGAAATTCCTGTTGCAGACTATATCTCACACTTTTGGACAATATTTTAAAGGGCTTTCCTTATTTCTAGCTTATTTTTCGTCTCATTTATTCTTATTTTAATCTCTCTCTCTCTCTCTCTCTGTGGGTGTGGTGTGTGAGTATACTCACACTCAGAGGTTGTTGGACATGCTCACCCATGTACATAAGAATTGGCACTGGCTATACTTGTCAATCACTCCCTGCCTTATTTTTTGAAGCCGTCTCTCACTGCACCTAAAGTGCACATATTCATCTAGCTAGCTAGTCAGCAAGCCCCTGGATTCCTGTCTCTCCCTGCAGCACCGGGGTTACAGAGATGCACTACCATACCTGTCTTTAGATTGTACAGGAGACCAAACTCAGGCCCCTCATGATAATGCAGAAAATACTTTAACCACTGAGTCCTCTCTCTAGATTCCCTTTTCTCTGTTGTCATTATTTTTTAAATAAACTTGTTATCTAGTAATTACACACATCATGGCATATATGCATTGGTAAAACTTTTAAAATACAAATATACTACAATACAGAGTAAAATTCAATTTGAAACTAGGATAGATGGTGATATAAGAAACTAAGAGTCCATTGTGACCTGTACACATTGGTATTTATTGACTTAAACTAACTGTGCCAAATTTATTATTCTATTTTTGTGTTTCATATTATTAATATTGTTAGATGTTCAAAGGAAATAAATTTGATGAATTCCTTCTTATGACTGTTATTTCGAGAGGGTCTGTGTGAGCTCATGTAAAACATTAAAAAAAACTTTAAATAAACTTTCAGTTTTTCTTGCTTTCCAGCTGGTACATAGTATCAGAACCTAAGAGGTGGTGGCACATTTTTTCCCCTTATCTCTGAGGATCTGACACCTACGAGGGGTGTGGCTTGGATGAGAGCTGTGCCAGCAGCTGGAGTCTGCATGATCTCATTGAGTCCACACAACAGACCATGGAGGTCTTATTCTTATTTCCAACTTGACAGATAAGAAAATCAAGGCCCAGGGAGGTTAAATAAATTGTGAGATCTAACCGGGCTGTTAATGGCAAAGCAGAGATCCAAATAAAGATTGTTCAACCCCTGAGCAGAGTTTCTCGCTACAGTCCATAATACATTAACATTAATCTTAAGAGCGAAGAGAAAGCTATATGTTAAAGAACTTTGGACAGTTCCCAGGAGTGGTACTCAGGGCACAAGGAGACCCAGAAGGAACCTGGTTGCTTCTTCAAACCCTGAGAAGTTTACCAGGCCAGAGAAGCCATTGTGTTTGCTCTGCATGATTGCGAGATGTAGCAAATAAAACGGGATCTATGTGGAACTTTCAGGGGAATGCTGTTCTATGAAAGAACTTTCCAAAAGAGCAATAATTCAAGAGAGGCAGAACTTACTTGGAAGGCGGTCAGTTTTCTGTCATTGGCCTTAGTTTTAGGCTGTGTAATCATTTGATAATCTATTACTAGAAAACAATCACATGGAAAACTCACAGCTTAATAAATTTCCCTATCTTTATTCTGGCAACTGTCAGACGGATAAAGTGCAATTAGACTAAATATCAGGAGAGTGATTGATGACCTGAATTAGAACTGAAAGCTAGCGACGGTTTTGCTATGGTTTCCTTCTGCATTTATTTCTTTTATCTAAGTATGGAAAGGAGACTGGAAACATGTGGAGATTTTTGTTGTTTGCTTGTTTGTTTGTTTCTGGCTTAGAATATCCACATTATACATTCAGTTTAAGCATATGGGGCAGCTGGGATCAACTTTAAGACAATACAAATCTCATTCTTCAAGTTAAGTGTTTAAAAGAATCCTTTCTGACCCACAAAATATTCCCACTTCCTCCAACTATGTCGCTACTGCTCTTGTCTATGTGACCCGACCCATGAAAGAAAGAACTTAAGGAGCATGGGTTCGTTTGGCTCACAGTTCAGAGGGAACTGATTTTCATGAAGCAAAGGCATAGCTGCTGTAGTGCACCAGTCCACAGTGGGAAAAGGAACAGTGGGGGTTTCTCACAGAGTACTACCTGGAAGCAGAGAGTTCTGGCAAAGGTAAGACCCGGATTTCCTTTAAAGCCAGCCTCTACCAGCCTCCAACCACCAAGTAGATCCCAAGCCCCAAAGGTACCACTGTCTTCCCAAACAACATAACTAACTAGGAACCAAGTGTTGACAACAGGAGTCTGTAGTCAATATTTCACTTTCGAACCTTAACAACCGCTAAAGTAAGGAAGTGTTTCTAAGTGTAGACATGTTTACACAACATCAGCCTGGTATTTTAAGGGGTCATTTTGTTTGAAGGGACACTTTAGTTTTCCAATTATGGTGTTATTTATGGGTTTGGATAAATCATTTAAAACACGAGCATTTTAGTTAGCATAGATTGATTTCAAATAAGAGTTGTAAAAGAATTGATGGATTGTAACCAGAAATGCATACCTATGTACAATTTTAAATCATCAGAATTTTGCATTCATTTCTATCTGGATGTTTGTATTTACTGAATTCATAAACAACAAAACTTACTTGGGTTTTCTACAAACGGACGGAATTGACCAGAAATCGCTTGGGTTTCTTTTAGTTTTAAACAGGTATGTGAAACGTGCAGCTATATTAATCCACAGAGAGAATTCAGACATATTTTTAAATAAATGCATTTAAAGTAGTGTTTTCAAAAATAATCTACTGTGGTTTGTAAGCCATGCCCCATAAGCAAGCCTGATGCTTGAGGCCCAGAGGCTCTTTACCTCTCAGCACCGGGCAGACATTTTGCAGATCTTTCTGGCTCTGACCTTTTATACTCTCGCTTGTTGCAGACTTCTTTCTGTTTATGAAACATCTTTACTTAGATGTTCTTCCATCACCTAAATCTAAACACAGTGGAGAAAAGAATTCATTATCTCTTCTTAGCCCAAGTATTCTGCTACCCTTGCTCCCTGGTTTGCTAGGTAGGGAGCCTGGACTTCACCTTCTATTTTCAGCCGCCACCTTCTCCAAGCCATTATTGCTTCTGCAGACTCTCATAAAGAGATTCCCCCTTCTGCATCTCAATTCTTGCTTTCTTGGCCTGGTCTAAGCAACACCAGGCCTCTTTCTGCAGCTCCCACTTCTGACCCAGCCTGTGTTTGTATTTGTTCATGGACACTATAAAGGCCCAGAATATTTTAATTCAAATGCTATTTGAGGAGAAAGACAAATTCATTTCTTAATTCTAGTTTAATATTTTGTCTGTGCCATTGGGATTGTTTTTATTATTATTACATTCAATATTTAAGTATAAATACTTATAAATTTTCTCTCAAATTATATTTGGAGGTATTTTGTTATTTTAACTTTGGAAGTGGTCTCTTTAATCTGTGTGTGTGTGTGTGTGTGTGTGTGTGTGTGTGTGTGTGTGTGTGAAAGAGAGAGAGGGAGAGAGAGAGAGAGAGAGAGAGAGAGTTATTTTTACAGACTGAGGCTACTTGGATTTAACACTCTGCCATGTTGTCTAAGCTATAAATACAGGTTGAATAACTCTCTGTTCCTTCAGAAAAATCATTTCTACTTCTAAAAATAAACAAAACTAAAACAAGTTGATACATCAAAGAACCAACCTTTGGACATGGCCTAGAACACTTTATCTAAACCTTCTTCAATGCTTTACAATAAAGTCACCATCCCCATTTAAAAGATGATGCTAAGGCTGGAAAAATGAGGCCCAATACTGTGAGCTCTGGCCCTGAAGCCTCAGTCCCACTTGTTGACCCTCAACACTTTGTTAATGGTTCCTAAAGTAGTGGTGTTCACAGACGAGGGCAGCAGTAACAGCTCAGCAAAATTTAAAATGTTCGAAGTAGAAAGTAAAAGTCCAAACTTCTCTTTATTCCACATTAATGACTGCTGCTGCAGTCACTAACATGCACTGCTTCTTATTTGCATAGCAAACAACATCATCTGCCATGTTCCGTACCCCCCAGTACATGAGGGTCCAGATAGAAGAACAATGTTACAAAATAATGATGTTGTGTTTGGATCTCAAAAGTCAACTTTGTAGAAATGTGCATACTTGCTTTTAATTAATAGTATGTGTTTCTTTAAAGAGCATGGACTGACAACCAGTCTCTCATATTAATTACTTTATTGATCAGACCTGTTCTATAAAACCTTGTTAGAAATATTTAGAGTGTTTATTTTTCAGCTAAATAAAACTAATAGGTTTTGCTCCAAGACCACACACCACATAAAATGGACTTGTGTCTGGGGTGTTTTTTGTCACCGAACTTCAAAAGAACATACCAGATAATTTGCAATACCACAGACTAAGATCTCTATTGAGTTTAGATTTATGTAAATGGCAAAGAAAAACATATGTGTTAATTTTTGGTTATCCCTGTCTGCCAATTATCTGTCTTCCAGGATGGCTTTAATAAATAATTACAGTGCATGGAAAATATCTTCCACTTCTCCTTTTAGAATAAAATTATTGCTTCTTTATTAGTAACTTACTTTGAGGGAATCTGACAGTGTTTCAATTCAAAATGCAGTTGTTCAAAATATTTTAATGTTAACAATAATTGATTTGTATGTGACTATATATTTATATAATCTTTATAGGGATGTAAAGATAAAATTATATAAAAATAAGAGTTCTCAAAAGTTGAGTACATGGCATAAAAGGTGAAATTGATTAAGGAAGAAGAGGGAGAGCATAAAGGAAAGAAGGAAGTGAGGGAGGTAGGAAGAAGGAATAAGGGAGGGGAGGGAATAGGTAGAGAGAAAGAGGGAGAAGGGATATGGGTGAAGAAAGGAGGGAAAAAGAAGGAAAGAAAGAAAAGAAGGAAGAGAGGGAGGGGGAAGGAGAAAGATAAAAGAAAGGAAGGAAGGAAGGAAGGAAGGAAGGAAGGAAGGAAGGATGGACGGACGGACGGAAGGAAGGAAGGAAGGGACACTGAGAGGAAGGGAGGAGGAAAGGAAAGGAGAAGGGCGAAAGAAATAACAGCTCTCAAAATAAATTGGATCACACATGGCAATCACTGATAGCATGTCTTGTGTTTTTCAGTTTGTTATCTTGGTGTCCTGAAACACTTTAGAGGACCTTCCTCCTTTCTGGGCTTAGACAGAGTTATCAAAAGCTAAGACGCTTGCCCCTGTCAAGCTCTTGGAGTAAGTAATTAGTTAGTTGCGAATCTGAGTGACAGATCTAGGCATGGATATTCCTGACAGCAGAGCGTGCTATCATTTGGGGCCAGTAGGTCAGAGGTGGTAAAGAGCAATGCCCACTAGAAGTTCCCTGGGCTTTGTCTGGTGAATCTGGTCAATACACCCTTGTCTCCAAGGTTATCATGACTTTGGTTTTCAGAAACACTAATTTAACTAAAAATGTTTCTAGCTCATGATAAAAAAAGATACCCGCCTGCATCTCTTCTACTCTATCTGCCATTGTCTCTGAGTTCAGTGATGTACCCTCCTTCAACTTGTCAATGAAAAGTGCTCACAGAGCCCAAGTCCACAATAATGTCTTTAGCGTGTTTAATAGACTCTAGTTAAGTAAACATCCTCCACAAAACCAGTGCAAGAGCCTAAAATAAACAGAGCTACTGTGCCAAGTTCATAATGACTTACACATTTAGCACTTTGCCCCTCTCCTAAGCATGGCCATTAAAACCAGATTTGTGTACTTAATGTAATTGTTCTAAGACCATAGCTGGCCGGTTACTATGGGCCCTGTACATACTTGAGTCCATTACTTCTCTTTACCCCTCAGCTTTGTGAAAATTAGATTTTGCTTTCAAACACTTATCTCCAGGTAGCTACTGATAATTGTGTGCTGACAAGGCAGAGCTGTAGACTTTCCTTAGAAAGCACTGGTATAGAGTCAACTATTGCTTGGAAAGACAAGGGCTTGACTATGTTTTCCAAGTCAAGTATTCTCTGGGAGAGCATGAGGATTGTCATATTCCCAGTTAGAAGGGAAGCGTAGCTAGTTTCTTTAAAGGCCAGTAAAATGGCTAACAAAATATACTTATTCATGCAAAAAAGTAATACTAGAAAAATATGTGAATTTTAAAGTCTTAGTTTTTCCTTCTTTCACAATCTCTTCTTTCTCATCATCACTTTATGGATGTAGGTATGGCGAGAAATGTGACTACATTGAGAGGTTACTTCTAACATTGGAGACGCTGATAATATAACTGACTGACAGTTATCTGTGAGGTAATTTGTTTCTCACACTGTTTAAGTCTATCAGCACATTTCTCTGTCCTATTTACTACTGTTGTTCACACTCATACACATGCCTTGATGCCTTGAAATATTTCTCCTGCACGTACCCAGAATTTGTACTCCTGAGTGAGCCCGAGTTGTCTGCCCTTATCCCGATAGAAGCACGTTAAGCTTTGATACTCGTAGGTTGTTGATGTGGAAGAAGCACAAAGATTGAGGAGCTGCCCTCCCGGGTCAGTGTTGAGTATGATTTTGTTTAACAATGTCGGTAGCGAGCTGAAACAAGGAAGTAAGTAGCGTGGAAAGTATCTCTTCAGAGCAGAAATGAAAAGGAGCCTTGTATTTCTAGACGGGGATGTGAAAACAGATCTTCAGAAGCTGCTAAAGCTGGTAGCGAAGAAGAAGGGCAGCTCCAGATAATGGCAGCTTGCAGCAGCACCAGAGGTGCCTTCACAGGGTGAGACGCAGAAGGGGGATAGTGCTCAGCCAACAGAAACAACACACAGCTAGCCAAGCCCATTGCAATCCCGAAGAGCATAGTGCACTGTGATAATAAATTCTCTATAAAGTTCTCGCGTCTCACATCTGGCAATGACCTTGGAGACCGTGGAGCTTAGTATAGTGTGGAGAGGAAATGCTACATTTGAATCCCAGCCCTGGAAAGGTGTGGTCTTGGAGAAAAGACTTAAGATTCTGGTTCTTTTGCTCTGCTACAAAAAGAAAAGCGAACCTCATCTTGCTGTGGGACGATGGTCTTTTATCCGGTCACTTGTGTTATTTCTAATAAAAAGCTGATTGGCCAGTAGCCAGGCAGGAAGTACAGGCAGGATGACCAGGCAGGAAGTAGAGGTAGAACAATGAGAATTCTGGGAAGAGGGAAGTTTCATTCTGCAGTTGTGACCCAGATGCAGAGGATGCAAGATGTGACTGCCTTGCCAAAAAATGGTACCAAGCCACATGGCTCACACAGACAAGAAGTACGGGCTAATATAAGTTATGAGTTAAGAAGAAGCCTGAGATACTATTCCAATCAGTTTATGCTTAATGTAGACCTCTGTGTGATTTCTTTGGGAAAGAATTACTGCAGGATTGAGTGGGACAGAAACCTCAGTCAATAGCATCTCATATTTCATAGGAATGTCTCAACAGTGAGTGAAATCATGAATTTGGGGCCACTGGAAATCATGTATTTGTGGTGCCTCCCATGATGCCGGGCATATGGTCGATATGGAGTAAAGATGCTTTTACCATTATTTTTTTTTAACTAGTTTACATGTGTGTATGCTCAAGTGTTCACATGTGTGTGCCTGGCCAAGCAAATGAATGCCAGGGGATGATTTGTGGTAGTCTTCCATGTAGGTTCTGGGACTTGAATTCAGGTCACCCAAGCTTTTATTCTTGGTATCAGGCACCTTTACCTATTGACCCGCTTTACCATCCTGTTAAAGGGTTTCAAGGGAAAGTTGAATCATGAGGTTGTTTTGGAAGCTATTTAATACACAGGAGAGCCCTTCCCATCTAGGATGTCCATTTTAAAGGGGTGAGAAAATAACCTGGTTCCCTTGCTGTAGTGTATCGCCAGTGGATAAGAACATACCTATTTCTAAGAATTTCTCCAGAAAATATTGTCAGATGAATGACTGCAGGTTTCATCACAACACTTAGCACGTTTAAAACACCTTCTGGGTATACATCAATAACGTCCTTAACAATTTCAAGGGAGATAGACTCACAGCTATTGAATTTACCCATTTTTGGTACAAAAGCCAAGCACCTGCAGGTAAATTTGGTGCTGTAATACCTACAACCCTGTAACTTTAGCACATGTCATTCACTACAGAAAGCATCCCTTGTGCTTCTTTGAAGCCATTTCTCACCGCCAACCGCAACTTGAATCACTGTAATAATGTTATTGAAACACCCATTGCTGCTAGACCCCAGTTCATAAATGGCAAACAAATCAGTCTTGTTTATATGTCACTAAATGAAAGTGATTGCCGAATGAGATTGCTTGTGTATAACTATTTGTAAACCAACTTGGCAAGCAGCTAAACCTTCAAATATGTTTAAGTGGATGTTCACCACTTTCAGGAAACATAATCCTTCCAAAGAGTTTGGTTTTTAAACTCACTGGGCACACATTTACAAACAAAAGGACCATTCTAACTGTAATGGGAACACTGGGGGTTTAGGGTTTTTTTTTTTTTTTCTTCTACCCATTCCCTTTAATCCCCTAATCATTGCTATCTAATTAGGCTCAGGTCTCAGCAAACATACATCTTCTTAAATTTGATTAAATTCTACTTGAAGTTTTAAAAGCATTTCTTCTAACGTTTGTCTTAGCCGTGATCAACTTGGTTAGCATAGTCTTCTATAAGTTTGGTTGCTCTATGAATGTAGTTCCTGTATGTCTTTCCCTTGGATTTCCAGAGCAAGCCAATAAATAATTTCATTGATCCTGAGTACTATAGCCTCCCTCTGGCAGTTCCAGTTCCCAACCATAAAACTACTCTACTTAAAAACCCTTCATGACTTCAAGTAGCCCACGCGATGGAGTCCCTAGCATTCATTCAGGGCAGCTATTTCTCTTTTCTCTTCCCTGCCACACTGCTTTCCTTCTCAGCCTATTAGATATGATGTATTTTCCCCCCGTCTTAAAGCTTGCCAAGCATGCTACATAATCTTTACTCTATGCCTTTGCCTAGGCTATGGCCCTGGTCCTCCTCTCTTAGATATGAAACTGTTACTTGAACAATAGCTCAAATGCTTCTATGATCTCCTCTATCACAATTACCTTTTTTCCTTTGTATTCCCATAATGTGGTATTTTTAATCTGAAAGAGTCCATGAGAGGACGAGGACTATTCTGCAGTTAATTATATAGTCTTGCTACCTTCCGTGGCATCTGGAGCATAGTTGGAGATTAATAAAGAATATATAGATTTGTGAATGGTTGAGGGAATCTATGAAATTCTGCTTTAGATGATCACTGAACCTGAAATGACGCAAACATCTGGATGAGACATAAGATTCCTTCCCTCCAGCAGAAGTGAGTTTATCTTGTATCTTTGTGCTCCATCTTTTTAAAAGGAGGGGCATATTGGCTAAAACATTTAAATTTCTATTTCGGATAAGAATCAGTTTGAGTGGGGCAAGAAGATATTTGCAGACCTGGTCCTGGAAGTTCGGTTTCCAATGGCAATTAGCCAACCTGTTTCATCCTTTTATAGGCATTGACTCTACACTGCATCAAAGAATTGAACGATAAGCTTTTGTCGTGTGTCAGTTTTTCAGAAGAAGAACATTTTAGCCCAAACCTTCATTTGTAGATTTTTCTTTTTTTCTTGTATGGTAAGGGATTAGGGCAATAGTACTCAATACCCCTTCATAGCATTCTGATGAAGGTTGTTCTGGAAATGTCCCTTTACTGATTGGGAAGACACAGAAGTATTCCATAGGCAAATTGAATTTCTCCGGAAGAGCTGGCCCCTGGGACCCACTTGCCGTAGGATGTTCCTGTCGTGCTATATTTTGGGGATTCGTGTCTATGAACCTTCGTTGTAATGGAAAGTTTCATCTGTCACCAAGTGAAAGGTCTGGAATTCACATCTGCTGGTGCTCCCCTCCCCCACACCAGCATCATACGAATCAATTGTGTGATTTTGAAAGCTTTAATAAAAGGTAAGGGAATGCGACACAGCTTTGCAGCATAGATAGAGCAGGGCTTATTTACATCAGCCCGAGGATGTCATAGAAGAACTTAAAATACACAAATACACACTCCCAAATCAGTTTCCCCTGGAAAATAGTAATTTTAACTTCAATCTAGAATTATTTCCATGACCACTTTGAAGTTCCTAAAACATCAAATACTACACTAGGAAGCAAAATGCTTCCACGACATTTTCTGTGCATTGAAATTAAAAATTTATTTCAAAGCAAAATCACAGGCAGCAACAAATACAGAAAAAAGAACTCAGCTGCAAATCCCTCAAGGCAGACTAGAGGTAAGAGCCTTGCCAGCAAGGGTTCCTGCATCTGTCACTGCCCACTTTGTTACGTTAAGTAAAAATAGCCGACCTGACAAATGGACTTTGTCTCTGAGACATGAAACACGACCAGCTGTGAGCATCTTAGTGAACTTTTAGTGCGCGGACTTTTACGTTTTATCATAACAAGTCACCGTGTTGCTAAAGCAAAAGGCTCAAGAAAGCCTCAATTAAAAGTAATTTTTGTCTACCGAAATTCCCTTTCCTTGCATGAAAAGAATGACAGTCCTTTGATGGATCTATGAATCTCTACCTCAAGACAAAGGCAATCCAGGAATCCACTAGCTGACAGATTCCTGCAGAGTTGAGTTGTTTTTTTTTTTTCTTCTCCTCTTGGAATCCAGCAATTGGCTTTCATACTCCTTGCTCCCATTGGCTCTAAGGAGAAAATGCAAATAATTAACTCTGAAGTAAGAAGCATTTCACCTCAGACTCCTCCTGCTGGGTTAACAGAGGTCTCACAGAAAGAGAGCTCTTTGGGAGTGTCTCACTAGGTGTCATTATTGATTAGTGACACCTATTCTCTTAGGAAAGTCTTTAGAAATGCCCAGCTTCAGGAGGGATTGATAATTAGGGATGAAGTTTTCAGTTGCATTTTGCCCAAATTTGTGAACTGAGCTGTTAACCGATGAGATGCCCATTAGAAGACTTCCCTGAGAAGCCTCCACGTTAAACACTTTCAGTAGCCAGACATTCTGCGCCCATGACTCACTACACCCTTTCATGGCTTAAATAGCCCCTCAGTTTCTGTCACAACACTGCCAGAGGCACAGTGTCATCTCACGACTTGACTTGTAACCGGAATCAGCACCAGTTAATTAGAGTGATTGGTAGCTAGTTATCCTTAAGTAACCCGATTACCAAATCCCTCCCACGTGTTGATTTTGCCTGCTTTGACTTGAAATAGCCCACTAGTTGTGTAGAATAGCATGACACAAAGAATACCCCCAAATTCCTTATATCAGATTTAGAAAACCTCGTGTAATATTTGCACATGAGGTAGTAATAAATGTCAGTTTGTTAAGATAAAATCTGACACTCAGCAAAATCTATTGTGTTAAAAACTGAAAGTCAATCCTGTTTCCTCCAGGCAGACTTCAGACATTCTGCGTCTTTGTAATTGTTCAAGGTATGGAGCATTTGCTAAGTACACATAGGAGATTCTGTACACATCAGTGGATTTTGTACATACTAATGGAGTACTAGTACACAGGTACTAGAAGACATAACTGTGTGGGTGTCATAGAAGGGAGCCAGATAACATATTTTATTCTCCGTAGCTTGTAAGAATGAATTCTTGGTCCCTAAATATCAAGTTCAGGCCATTCCTTGTGGCAACAAGATCACAGGAAATGATAGATGGAAGTGAAGATCTTACATGGACCCTGAAATTTTTCCCACAGAAATAGCTGCCTCTCAAAATATGGCTTCTTTAGTCTCCAGGGCTGTGATCTTTTTGTCTTCTTCTACTCACTCAGGAAATCTAGTCTTCTCAATGTTTTCTAATACACATTGATTCTGCTTTACTTCCTATTTTCATGGGCATATTCTAGGTTTGGTATCTTCTCTGTAATGACACTAATAGAAAGGACAACTGTGTCCCTTCCCCTCTGATAGACCTCTTACCCAAGAAACATGGTCTCGCTTATGATCACACCTGGAATTCATGAAGAAAGAGCATCTGAGAGACGCCACAGTTTCAAACCTACAGCAATAAAGACCTCCCTCTCCAGTGATTACAGTCATGTTGGAACATCATTCCTAAACTAAGCAAAAATCAGAGAGGAATATTATGATTGAAGAAAATCAAAATATGCAGAAGATAATGAAGTTGCCCTGAGGCGAGGTGCAAACATGTCATGCATTTATTCTTAAGAAACAGCGTCTCCAGTACAATGTCTACAAACTGATTAGCAGCCTCTGCCATCAGCCAGCAGAAGGGAGAGCAGAGGAGAGCCAGGAAATACTAAGTGGTCTGTAGGCAGTCCTCTTGTCTGCCTGAAGCTGGTATCCCAGCATTACTTGGAAGGTGTCTATTAGCAACTTACAGCTCAATATGGGGTACTGCAGGGCTCCAGCAGAGCTTACATCATCCTACTGACTTATCCTTGGGTTCAAGAGAGTCCTCAAACAGCCATTCTTCTAGATAAATCGGAAAAAAAAAATCATTTCATAGTTTTGGAAACCAGGGACTCTTTGGTTGTAATTATATTACTAACAAAAGTAGGTCAGGCCTGCCTGACGTGACCTGAGTGTCCTACACTCAACCTGACCTTTGTAAATGGATGGTTGTCTATCTGTGTCAGGAAGAACAAGAATACGCAGAACAGAGTTTGGTCCCTCACTTTGTTTGTGTATCCAAATTCCCATGTGAATTCTGAGAAAAGTTGAATTTATTTAATTATTTGGTTCAAAATTTGAATCTCTAGCTTTACATACATGGAGTGCCATTTTCTTCCATGGAAAAGTTTTCCTTTCATTTCCACGCTTCTCCGCCTGGCATATTGGTGAACCCTGGGTGACATGGATCCTATATTGGAAAGAATAGTTTGTTATTCCTGCTAAGCTTCTTGATGTCTTAAGAATCTTAGCATCCAGGGAAAACACCCTGTCATTTGTTATTGCTGTACTCCTTTATTCTTTTGGTTTTTTTTTTTTTTTTGAGTGCTGTGTTTGTTTTAAAGACAAGGACAAAATATTGGGATTTGGTAGAATATCCTGCCAATAGAAAGCACATGCAGAGCATAAAAATCCTGGATGCAGAGCGCTGAAGCCTCCTTCTTCTCTAAACTCAAAGCCAGGGAAGGATGCTGGAGGACAAAGAGCCCCCGAGCTGTGGGGAAAGGAAGAAGAGAAGCATAATGTCAGCGGGAATGTCGGTACGTCTATTCCAGAGGACACTTCACAGTCACCTTCACGTTTTGTCTCTTGATCTTCGGTTTAAGTTGGAGAAACCGGGTCAGCTGTACAAGTCTATCAGTGAGACTGAGAGTTCTAGTCAGTCGGACTACAGAGCAAGTTGTAGAGCCCCCGTCTTTAAAAGAAAAAATAAATCATGTAAACTTTCTGAAGCAACGTGTTCTTCCTTAGAAACAAAATAGTATATAGTTTATGTAGCCTTTGGTGCCCACCTTTGGCCATCTCTGAGTACTCGCTCCTCTGAGAGTCTTCCCAGTGTGGAGCTGGTTCCCCCCCCCCTTTGTTCACTCACCTCCCTTAGGAGACGTGGTTGATGTTGGCCCGTCCAGTCTGACCTTCCAAGCCGCCCCAGGCACAGAACTGCTTCTGTCCTAGTTAGACAGATGTCTGACTGGCCTGTTGTCATGGAAAATTCTGTGTGTGGCAAGGGGAGGGGTTGGTTTTCACGTGGACACTGATTCTGTATGTGTAGCCAGTGAGCCCAGAGAAGCCTGGGGTGTGGGTGGCATCTTAAAAGATATTTGCCTATCTTGGTACATTATCAAAGATGCCCCCTTCCCATGTCTGGTACTTTGTGATTTTTACTGCCTCCCAAAATCAATGGTACTTGTACTTTATTATGTGTGGATAAGTTGGTGTTCATTTTCTAAGAGGTTTCTCACGAATGGTTCGGTACGTGTCTAACCTTGTTTATACGATATACACGCAAAGACCGTTGAGAAGAGAATGTGGCCTAGGTGACCTGGTTCTGTCGCTGGTGCCTAGGATGCTGTTTGCTTTCGGCTAGATGGTAGAGAAATTCCACTCCAGCTTGAGATGGTTTCCAGAGGCCTCCGCATCTATCGTGGGAGTAACTCTTGGGGCTTCTGCTTGGAAACACTTCTGATCATTCTCCTTTGCCTGTTATTGCAGAGGAGGGAAAATATTACCTGTAATTGTTCATTAATGTCTGCTGAGTTCAAAGGTCAACGGTCTTGGTTGAGACCTACCATGTTCAGTCCAGAAGCGTCGCAACTTGAAACTAATGTGTAAAACGTTTTGTTTTTGTAACTCTTTGTCACCAACACAGCCATGTGGAAGGACAATCAATCTGGAAAAGTGGTATGTTTTAGCTACAAATCTATTGTTTGTATAGATTCTCAAAATGAGAGGATCTTGAATCACCTAGTAGTCCAATCTCCAAGCCTGTCTCTGAGGGGATATCTAGATTAGGTTAACTTCTAAGTACGCCAATGAGAGATTTTCTAGATTAGGTTGTAACTGAGGTAGAATGGCCCACTTTAAATATAGGCATGCATGGGCTATAGCCCTAGGACTGAAAGAAAAGGATAAATCCTGTCAAGCACTAGCATTCATCATTTCTGGCTTCCTGCCTGTGGACACAACGCGGCCAGGCTCTTCCGGCGCCTGCCACCATGATATTCTTTCCACCGTGGATGGTATCCTCAAACTGTAGCTGAAAGAAATCCTTCTCCTGTAAGTTGGTTTTGCTAGGAATTATATCCTAGCAATAAGAAAATGACTGATACGCTTGCCAAGTGCGTTCTGAAGAAATCCATCAGATTGGTTCTACTTTAAATTGACTGACTTCTTAGCCTATGTGGCTCACCAATGAGTCTACAGGTTCTGTCACCAGAACAACCTTTGCTTTTTTCTCTCATCACCTTGGTGCCTTTGTCTTTCTTGCTCAGAGTTGTCTGAAACTTAGTCAGTAAGCAAAGGAATGGGGAAGTTGAGGGAGGTTCTTTCTGGAGTAGCCATAACTAACATATTGAACTCAATACTAAAAGTCAGACAAAAGGATAGATTCCTTGAATGAGATTTTTCAAAGCATGGAAAGGAAATGGTTAACAATCATCCACCTAAGATGCTTGCGATATTTTAATATGTGACCAAAGTTTGAATTATTATGGATTAATTTTGAAAAGGCCTTCACTGTGTTCTAAGAAATGTTATGATTCCAAATAGAATAATTACTCCCTTAGAAGTCATCATGACATCCATGCATAAGCCAGAAATTTGCCCAGACTATTGCATCACTGTGGAGCTGAGGTGCCTGCCCAGTGCATTTCAGCCATGATTATGTTGAACGCTCTCCAGGAATGCAATCTGCTTAAGTCCTGCACAGTTTCAAGAGGAGATTAACATGGACCTCACGCTCACCTGTATTTTTTTTAATTGACCAAAGACGGTTTTAATTGAGCTGATTAGTGATTTAGTCATCTTTAAAGCTGTGGTGTGAAAGATCTTATATTTATATTATCACTAAAGACGACTAATTACATGTATTCTTAGCCAGAAGGCAGCTATATTTAAAAGTCACGAACCCAACTTGGATGAACTACTTTTATTACCTAAATCAGTTCCTTTATTGCCTAAATCAATGTGACTAGAATATTTGTGACTGTCTGTTGGTTTTGAATTGAGCATTTAAGAAATAACTATGATTTCAGCTTTCACAATTTTTCCTTCTTGTCCATACTGGATTCCTTTTCAAGTTACACAGAAGAGAAGTTACCTAGACCATTCCCTTCTGTCTGCAGTGTGACAGTGACAGACTGACTACAGCTATCAGTAAATCAAGTTTATTGAGGGCTAGTTATGCTCTGACATAATCTTGGTCAGGCTCTGTAGTGAGAGCTTTGTTTGGTTTTATTTATTTAATTTATTTATTTAGAGATGGGAGAATCTATCATTAAGCAGCAGAATCTGGAAAAGAAAAAGGGAGATAGAAGCAGGGCTAAGCAGGACCAGAAGCTACGCTCTGGTGCAGGTGTCATACAGCCCAACGCAAACCCCTGCAGAAGCCGTGGCTCTGTCATCATCACCTTTTGTGAATGTCTATCGTTCTGAACCCATTTCTAAGAAGCTGTCCAACATGAAAGGGGCAACACCTTAAAGAAAAACTCTGCTTTTCCACAGACTGAATAGCTCCGAGTGCTCAGCAGTCAGCGCACCCTGTACCTGGATTGATAAGCACAAAATCCCTATCTACTGCAGCATGTCATCTCATGTAGTCAGTGCTGTCCTCATAGACACTTAGAAACTGGCTCTGAACAGGGGCCAGGTTAGGGTCTGCTTCCTCTGCTATTGCCTGTCCATTTCTATGGTGTGAATGTTCTCAGCGGGCAACTACAGGTTACCAATTTGATGTAAGTGAACTTGGAGTTGAGAAGAAATTCATTCAATATGAGTAGGCTCAAGTGTAGCACTAGTTTAGTCTTTGGAAAGCCTTCACTAACAATAGTACGACTAGCGTTTGTGAAATTCTTGTTCAATTCCTCCATCTCCACAGCCTCCAGTCATGAGGTCACTACAAGCTTTACTGTGCGAAAATCAGCCAATTTAAAGCAAAACAAGGCCAAACTTCACAGGGCATGAAGACCTACCTATGAACCTTTCATCTTCAGTTTTATATGTACATCTGGGTAAAACTATACTTTTACATTTTTATTCAAATACAGATTTTGGGCAGCAAATACAGTGATTTATGTTAACTGAAACATTTAGACTGAATGCACGATAAGAAAACGTACGAATCAAATTAGCCCAGGCCTTTTGTGCTCTAAACCTGCTAGTTTAGGGTTTCTGAAAGTTTGACAGTAAAGGAAATTGCACAAATGCAGGTGCTTCTGTTTAAAACTTCAGTAAAAATCTATTTAAAGACCCTCCCGAACTGGAAATGCAGACTAACCAGAAGACCAAGAAGGCAAAACCAGTGTCAGTTGGGCTTGGAATTTCGCAGACTATGGTTCATTGGTCCCTGGACCACTCTTGTTCTTCTGTAAGCCATCACCGTTTTATAAAAACCATTTTGTGAATATTACGGTGTAACTGAAATGTGGCGTAATGAGAACTCCAAGGGTTTATGGAAAGACTCATCGGGATCATGAGTGCATGTCCTCTGGCAAAGCTCCAACTCTCTGACCCCCAGGTTTTCTGGGAGAAGGCAGGGTGTTGATGAGTTCAAATGTGGTACCAGATTGTTACTGAACAAGCCTGTAGCAAACTCTAGGGCTCGGGATTATGGGGAAGCCAAGCATTTGGATTTAACCTAGTACTTTCAGTGAAGTAATCATCTCGTATTTGTGAAATGGAAATATCTTCGTTTAGTCACATTCATGAGGGTTTGATCACTTAAAGAATTACTGACACGTTCGGCATCTCTCAGATCCAGGGATGTGTTTAAGAATTCTGGCCCCATAAGGTGGTCAGATAACACTGATGGCCAGAGAAGGGAAATGAGGCACGGAGGTGGTTAATTAGTTGCAGTGCTGTTTTGCCTTATTTGAGTCAGTGGCCACAGGCGATTGACTGGCTCTCGGCTGCTGTAATTGCCTGGGCTCTGCTACCTTCTATGAATGTATGATCCTGAATTAGGTTTTCAGTTAGCACACACACCAAACAGCAGTTTTCTGGGTTTGGACGTATTCTCAATCCCCATATAGTTTTATTTAATGTATTCTCTGGAATTATCCTTAAATGTGTGTATATTGTTTTCATTTCTAATAGAGAGATGAGTGGCATCTAGAAAGATATAGGGAATTGTTCCCTATAGACTGATTAAAAGAACGAATTCTAATAGATGTTTAGCATGGAACTCATTAAAATTCTATAGCAGCAAGCCACAAATGGAACACAGACAATGAACGGCAGCCAATACAAAATAGAACATCCCAGAAAAATCAGATTACTGGGGCAAAGTCTATGAATGGCCACGATGGCTCTTATGGACGATGTTTAGCAAGCCTACCTTGTTTTCAGAACAAACACTAGAACTAGATTAAAATGATACGCTGGCCGTATCCACTTGTTTTATTGAAACCAACCTCTTTCCTATGTAAAATAACATGGTATTGTGTTCCCGTACACCCCAGGCTGCAGATAGAGGCTATTCACTGGGAGATCTTATTAAGCAAACAATTCAAAGAGCGGCTTTGCTTTTGTCCCAGGCCTGATACTGACAGATGCTAACCTTGCCAGCAAGACTCCTCTTTTGTGTGCCTGTGATGGGGAAGGCGGTTTTCTTTCTCTTTTGTAGGTAGCATGGGAGAGGATTGACAGAGACACCGAAGTGGACTTTGCCACGATGTCAGGGTACTTGTAAGTGCTCCTAAAGCGGCAAGACATGTTCGTCCCTTTCCTTTCTCCAGCTTTGCTCTATTTTGGCTAGTGTGTGAGTCATGCTTTATATCCTTACAAAAGGCCTCTAGACATTTTTATGAGGCTTGAAGAGAAATGTTATTTAACTTTATTTTATTGGCAGATTTCCACGCGTACTGTGACGAATACTGCTTCCATTGTTAACTGATGAGAGAAAAAGAAAGAAAAAGACTAATTTTTCACTCACCATGAAAAACACTGGCTGGTTGAGAAATGATGCACAGACTCTTCACCTTTCCACACAGTATCAATACAGTTTATGTATAATAAAAGGAATTTAATGGTGTTCAGTAATGATATTTACATTGTATTTATAAAATACAATGTAAAATAAAGTGGAATATTGCCTTGCTATTTCTAAAATAACTAGTACAATTGAATTACCAGAATTTACTGAGCTCTAGAATAATTCCAAAGAGAGGACTATTGTGCTAAAATTCAGCAGTCAAGAATATTTTGGCTTGTCGATAATCTATGCAATCATTTTTTAGCTTCATTGATGAATGCATAAAATTTATATATAACATTTAACAATTCCTAAGGTTAGAAATTGCTATATTTTTTATACGTTAGAAATTGCTACATTTTTTATACCTTTTCAAATAGAAGGACTTT
Organism: Myodes glareolus; assembly: GCF_982192425.1. NCBI lineage: Eukaryota > Metazoa > Chordata > Mammalia > Rodentia > Cricetidae > Myodes > Myodes glareolus. The sequence goes on along the minus strand of NC_142044.1, from coordinate 8,447,013 downwards.
TTCTTTTTTTAGAGTTAAAATTTACTAGGAGAGATAAACCTTAATTTTTATTTTTTGAGCTATGTGTGTGTTCTCACTTAGTGAAAGCATGCCTTCCATATCTCCTGATCATTCTCCATAGACTATATATGAATGATGACCTAAGTGACAGATTGAAAACAAAAGCTTTGGCCAAGTCCCAGTTCCTCTCAGGTTGACAAGTGGAGTATTGTATGGAGAAGGGGGTTTGAAACCTGAGCCTGTTCTCCACCTGTTTGAGAATGGTGAGTTAGCAACTTCCTCTTCCAAGTCACCACCCAGACAAGTCAAGTAAATAGAGAAGGTGCCCACGACTGCCCACAAGTCCCCAAGGCTTGCCGTGGAGGCATGAAAGCACTGTATTAAATCCTAGCGATTCCTTCACTAGCAAAACGACAGTTTAGGGCTTAGATTTATTTTATATTGTTTTACTGTCTAAGGATCCATGGACTGTTTTATTCAGGTGAATGGACTTTTATTTTGTTTATGTATATTTTTTAGGGGGAAAAGTGAGAGATTAAAGACTTTGTGTTTCTTTTGACCTGGAAATGAGCAATGCTAGGCATTTTATTTTAGCTGCTGCTAGGAGACATCATTTCCGATGGCCACCATTAGTGGTAATGCTTGGGAGTCTTTTTTCTTTACACCTGTGAATTGTTCAATTAATTATCAGCACAAATCATTTCAGATGTCAAGTCAAATGAACCATTAGTTTCATACTGAACTAAACTGGTAGGACTAGTGAGCAAGTGTCAATGTATTAAACTAATTAGTATTTAGACCGTGAATGCTTCGTAGTTAATAGCAGCAATAGGAGTCTAAAAGCAAACCCAAACTGATATGTTGGCTCCCGCTCTAATCCACTCAGTCTAAAACTGTTCTTCTTTTATAAACAGCACAAGGGCGCTGGTGAGGTTACTGCAGATATTAAATGAAATCATGGGCTTAAAAAACTTATCATAGAGGTTATCACATAATGGGAGTTTGGGGCGAGACATATTTATATAGATCAAGCATGTAGAATTAGAAAATCTGAGATCTTCATGCTCTGAAAGTGTTTCTGTTTGCTTGCTTGTTTGTTTGCTTACCTGATAGCCAGGAATTCCAACCACAACCTTCTGTGACAGGCTAAAGTCAAAACATGGCCATACCAACAAGCTTTATGAAATTAGATCATCAGGCTATGTGAAATAGATGAATTTCCTGTTAGTCTTGTATTCCATCCCCAATGTATTGCATTATGTCTATGCAAATATTCCCAAATTGAAAAATACTGAAAATTGAAATTATTCTGGCGCCAAGACTTTCTAGTAAGGTTTATTTATTCTGTAGTGGAAACTAGAAAGCATTATGCTATGGAATCCTAGAAGGCGAATCAAACCTAAGTATCTGGTCATCTCAATCCATAAGAAAACCTTTCAAATAACCTACCACTTTGGCTGGCTAAAGGTCATCCTGCTGAATCAGCTTCCGTATTTTTATCCCTCTCTGGCTTTCTCTTTGTCTCCATAAAAGTAGACAGTCTTCTGCGATTCACCAGAAACAGGGACACAATCATGCCACTTTAACACACTGAAATGACAAATGAGCAGACACAAAGATACAAAGAAACAGGTAAATGTGTGGCTGTCAAGCTGGGCTGGCAAAGTGTAGACAATCCTAGAGAAACATGATTGGGAGACAGAAGGCTCTGGAGTAGCAAAACAAACGGGAAGGAATCCATTGAGGGGCTGGTGGTTCAAATTCTTGGCATCTCTGTGGCTTCCAAGATAAGGATATTCCTTTCCCCTGGGTTTTAGGAATGAAGGTTTTATGATCGACATCAGAAGGACCGATAATGTCTTTACAGACTTGCTTCAGAGCAGAAGGGCAGACAAAGGGCAGAGGACATTCTTACTTCTGCTGTTCTCCTATATAATAACAAGCTAAGCCATGTTTTGAACGTCATCAAAAGGTGGCATTCACTACGCTCTGACATCCTACATCCTCCCTTTACCTTTTCTCTCTCTATATGCATACATGGCGGAATAGAGAAGGTCAGGGTGATTTACATTTATAATGGACACTATTAGTGTTTTCTGGATTAGTCGTTGGCTTTAGGATACTAGTTTATGTCTCTCTAAAAGAAAAGAGTGTGTATTTGTCTTTTCTGTAAAGAGCTGATGAATAACATGTGGGGTGGGAGAATCGCTCTTCTTCTGCTTTGAAAGAATGGTTATCGTCTGACAGTCTCTCCGTTTTGAATAGAATCAAATCTTCTCAGGGCAGAAAGCTACAGGGCAGGCTGGTGACAGGGCCTGCTGTTTCCTCCTTACCTGGTCCCAACTGAATTTCGTTCTGTGAGTGAAACACAGACTTCTGGGTAGGATCCAAATTTCCTATTTTTGTGAGGAAAAATGTTTTATTGCCCCTTTTCTCTCCTGTCATTTTCACATGAATTATTGCTTTCTTTGCACAGTAGTTTTTTAATGTTCACTGTTTTGCCATTTATTTTCTATGGTATATTCTGAAGCTACTGTAAATGACATTCTGTCAATTTATTTACTGCTGCTAATATATACAAATAAAATGTTTACTAGTTTTTTTAGTTAGCATGCAGAATAAATGGTTTTACAATGATACTTTTATACATGCATGTTACTTCACTTTTCTTATATTAATTCCCTTCCTATCCTCGTCCATTCCTCCTTACCTCTTGTTCATCTCTGTCTTCTCTGAATTGTTTCTCTTCTGATTTTGTGTGTGTGTGTGTGTGTGTGTGTGTGTGTGTGTGTGTTTGTATTTAAATCTAGATTCTATATATGAAAGAAAGCATGCAATACTTGTTCTTTTGAATCTGGGTTATTTTGCTAAACATGGGGTTCTCTGGTTACATCCATGTTCCTGAAAATGGTGTAATGTTCTTACTGGGTTTTGCAGATATTTTAGAATCTATCAGGAAATGATGCACTCCATCCTTCTGATTCCCAACAGAGAGCTAGACAAGCAGAGGAACTGCCAATCTAGACTGACTGGAGGGGTTGCTAAATCAGATGGATTTTCAAGGGTGGTGCCAAATTCAGTTGAACGTCAACCAATTTGCTATCACCCCAAACCAGCGATCATATAAATACATGTGCTCATTTTTTGTTACTGATTTTCTAAAGCCCTCGTCCAGATTTTATCTTCAAGCTATAATGGTTTTGGCTTGGAAAATTCCTATTTGGTCAGCTAAATAAAATTATCATAAAATAATAAAATTGTGGAAAGGGATCAATTAGGAAAGATAAAGTTAATCACTAGTTTTCATATCATTCTATTCAATTATCGTTTCTGCATGTTTTGTCTTTTGTTTCCTGGCTTTAACAAGAGAAGTCTAAATCCTCCTCTTATTCCAAATAGCCATACGCATCTCAGATTAAAAGGCAAAGCATGACATGGCTCATCTGTCTCTTGAAGATGTTGCAAGGTTTTATTTATTTTTCCATTTTTTTATGAGTGTGTGTGTTTTGACTACATGCACACATTCAAACCCAGTGCTTGTGGGGGTCATAAAAAGGTGTCTGTTCCCTTGAAACTAGAGTTAAAGATGGGTTTGAGCCATGGCTTGTGTGCTGAAAACTGAACCTGAGTTCTCTGCAAGAGCAATCAGTGCTCTTAACTACTAAGTCACCTCTCCAGAAGCACGCTTTTAAGTTTTAGTGAATACATGGATGATGTGGACCTGTAGACAGAGACAGAAAGGCCTCTTTGCAGACAGAGAACACTTCTGTTTGCTTTGCGCACAGCATTTGTTATTTTTTCATAATACCAAATAAAACCATGGCTCCAAAAATATGTCTTTTATGCTGAAAATTGCATGATTTCTAAAGACTAGAGGTATTTAAATAGTAGGCTATGTGGTTGAGTTTGAAACAAACTGACCAAATCCATAGCTTTAGGAAATTTCTGTCCCATAGTCTAACTTCTTACTTTATGTTGGATGATGTGGAATATCCTTTTGTATCCTGTCAATATATGGTTGATGAATAGAGCTGTTTGGGCCAGTAGCTTAGCAGAGTAAAGCCAGGTGGGAAATCCAAACAGAGATAGACAGAGTAGACAGTGTTGAGGAGATGCCATGTAACCACCAGGGAAACAAGATGTGAGGTAACAAACCATGAGCCCCATGGTAAAATATAAACAAATAAAAATGGGTTGATTTATAGAGTTAGCCAGTAAGAGGCCTGTGCCATTGGCCAAACAATTGTAACTGATATTAAAACCTCCGAGTGGTTATTGGGGAGCAGGTAGGCAGATAGAAACCAGTCCACAGGGATCGGGTGAGACGGACAGAAATCTCCATCTACAGTTGGACCCTTAAGATTGCTTTATTTCAGATATTTTCTGGTTAGATGTGTGCATGTGTGTATTATAGGACAATATGTGGAGGCATCAGGCCATGTGCATGCATGCAGAGGACAGGGGAGTATATCTGATGTCTTTCTCTATTACTCCTTACCTTTAATAGTATCTCTCAGTGAACATAAAAATTTCCTTTTTTCCTGGAGACTGGCTGCCCAGGGAACTCCTTGGCCCACTCTTCTCTACCCCTAAGGTTCTGGTTATGGCACACACATCCATATTTGAAATTTTACATGGATGACTGTGATTCAAATTTGGGTCTTCTTGCTTGTCAAGAAAGCTTTTACCAACCAACGCACATCTCCAACCCCTGCCAGCCAGCTATCATTCCACAGGATGAGTCTGTAGTTTTATTTAATGATGTAATGTGTATTGTTTTGCTAACAGTTCCCTGTTGGTGCTCCTAGGATGACCACAATCTATTTGGAGAAAACATAATGTGTAAGTGTAGACAGATGCAAAATTCTGTTCTAGGAAGTGGAAAATAATGGGAGATCAGCAAATGCTGATCTGGAGAGAGTTCTGACTGAAGATGAATCATGATGTGGAAGTTTGGCAGTCTTCCTTCTCAAGAGGGGGGATCTGGCAAAGAGGAATACAGATGTTCCTCACTTAGAGTGAAGTTATGTCCTGATAAACTCATTGAGAATAATATCCAAATGTATTTCATGCTCCTAACTTACTGAGGATCAGAGCTTAGTCTAGCCTGCCTTAATCCTACTCAGAACACTTACACAGATAGCAAAATCATCTAGCTGATCAATCACTGTCCGTTTCGTAATGAAGAGTTGACTATCTCCTGCAATTTCATGGCTGGTGGTACACAAACAGCACCGGCAAGACAGTACATTGTGGAGTCACAGTCATTAATTCCAAGCACTTACTTGGAGCTGTGGCTCACTCATTGCCAGTGCTCAGCACTAGGACAGAGGAACAGTATATGGACTTTGATCCTTAAGAGAGGTCCAAATTTGCAATGGCTTCCACAGAAAATATACGGCTTATGGAGTATTATAAAGTGAACTGAGCTATCCCGAGCAAGGAATCATCTCTAAGTAGTTAGAGATGTATATATGGTGTAAGTAGTTAGAGACATATACTTTGATGTCTAAGTAGAGTCCTGGATTTGTAACGGGCCTTCGCAACCATGTACTCTGACCCACTGTCTTAGTCACTGTTCTGACCACAGTCACTCTTATTAGAGAAGTCATCTAATTAGTGGCTTACAGTTTTAGAGACTGAGTCCACTATATCATGGCGAGGAGCATAGCAACAAGCATGGCAGGCACGGTGCTGGGACAGTAGTCGAGAGCTACATCAGGATCTATAGGCAAAGAGAAAGAGACTGGGCCTGACATGGCCTTGGAGCCTTAAAGCCTTATCCCTACTGACTCCCTCCCTCCAAGAAGACCACACCTTTTAATCCTTCTCAAATAGTGCTGCTCTCTGATGACTATAGGGGTCATTTGAGCCTGTAGGGGTCATTCTTATTAAAATTACCAAACCTGCTGATACAAGCCCTATCATAGTCATGACTTCTTTTCAGGAATCTAGAATGGATACTGCCTTGGTTTCATTTTTGTGATAAAACACCCCAACAAAACAGCATAGGGAAAAAGGGCTTTTAGGTTAGCTCAGAATTATACGTTATTGTCTATCATGGTAGTCAGTCTCAGAAGCTGAGAGTGCTTATCACACTGTATCTACAGTCTGAAAAGTCCAATAGATACATACAGCTCCAATCTACCTCAAGTAGTCCAGTTAAGAAAATTCTTTATAGACAGGAACACAGGTCAGCCTATCTAGACAATTCATCATAGAGCTTCATTCCCCACATGGATCTAAATTGTGTCAAACTGACACTCAAAATTAATCATCCTAGTCACCACGTTTATGCATTTAGTCAAATTCCTTTCCTGCACAACTGTCTTTGACACCATGACTGCCCTGCTGTGGTCCGTCTTTTACTGTGTTCTACTCTTGCTCTCTCTACCAAGTCCACTGACAACTAACTGACTGCATCTGAACTCCAATGCTCATTCCTGTCTCATAGATCCTCTCATTGCCCCCTGCCACCCTGAGCTCCCTTATTGCTTCAGAGCACAGAGCTTTTTCCTTCATTAATCTCTGTAGTGCTATAATATTAGTAGTAGAGATCAGTCATAAGAATATTGGGTTGGAGATCTTATGTGTCTGGTCATATTCCTTCTCTGAGTTATTAGCTGGGTAAAAAGTAGAATTATATGTTATGCATTTATTTTTTATTCCCTACCTGCTAGTACATGGTTGCAAAAGAAAAGCAATTGTTCAACAGCTCTACCATGGTTGTATCACAAAAGGAAGCCCACTGTGACCAGGAAGTTCTGGGTGTAAGGAAGGACTGGCTTCAGTCACTGAAGGGATTTAATGGGTTAAACTAAACTGGCTTGTTGGTGTCACACAATGTAGGGGAAGATGAGTTTCATTCACTGTTTGTCCAGAATGGGCCAAGTAGTGACCTGGTGGATCACCTTCTCCTTATCAGTGACACACTCTATTGCCTCCATTGAGAAAGATTTTAACTTCCTGGTTAAAGCAAAGCACAGACAATTTCAGACTTAGATTACATCATTTAACAGCACCAGAGATATTGGATATCCATTTGAGTGAGGTTTTAATGGGTAAAGTAAGCCCTTTTGCCAATGGGGATTACTTTAATAAATTCACATTCAGTCTGACACACAAAACTCGATGATGGGAAACTTGAGTATGGGTTTTGAAAGGTTTCAAGTTCATTTTATAAAATTATCAATGGTTTTCACTTAGGGTAGAATGTTACTAAAAGAAATTGTAGTTGACTCTAAATGCAAACCTAGATAATGTTAGAAGTTACTGAGTTCTTTCATTCCATTCAAAATTAGTTTTTACCCAAATTCTTTCCCTCTAAAGAAACCCCTTTGCGGAGACAGCCTTCTCTGTGCGACAAGCCCATGGGTAGTTTACTGTATAATCATGGCAAACAGAAACCCCACAAGCAGCTAATTTTAGCTCTAACTCCTTATATAAAACACATTTAAATCATTCTGGTTTTGGGTGATGCATCTACATTTTTAATCATGGTAATGAGAAGTGGATCTGACTACCTCCAAGTTCAGTAGCCACTCAGAATTAAAGATGCCCAAATCCACTTGAACCTACACGCTATGATCATCTGCTTTCTGTGGCCATAAGGGTCGGTGATAGGGATATTTTAACCAGTTTGCCAACATTCAAAGAGTAGCTTCGCTGTCACAGAAGGCAACATTTTCCCCTTCTTGGTTCTTCGCTCAGATCCGCTGGTGGTTCGTAGATATCTCTTCTTCCAACAGACAAGTGTACAGTCAAGTGTTCAGAGAGTTAAGTTCATATTTACAGTGGAATTGTATTCTTAATTGGAGGACAGCAGGCACTTGGAAGAGGCTAATGCTGTGCTAAAGACTGATGCTGATGCAGATGACTTTCTTACACAGCCTGGTTTGAGAGAGGCTGCTAGCTTCCTGTCCCCTCTCCTCCCCGTCCTGTTTTCCTCAAGTTGCAATGTTCTTATTTTCTGAGCCCAAAGTTGCCTTTAAATAAAAAGAGATGAAAAGCAAAACAGCTACATGTTGGTGAGGCTTGATTCTACTGGATGAGATGTTCAGAACTGACTGTCCTTGAAACACTGCGGATGCAGCTTTTAGATTTGTCTCTTCCTCCTTCGCCTCCATTTTGTTGAATGGATATAGATGTCATAGTTAAAAGTTCACATTGATACCACAGAGAGCTTTGCTCCAGGGTAATCACTCAGGCAACTGGAAAGAAACTGTACTCATCAGAAGTTTCTCTGAGAAACTACAGAAGAAACATTCCGTGTTTTGTATATTCTTGTTATATTTGATGTTCCGTACAGGTCTTCGTATCAATGTCTTACATAACAGCACCGGTTAGTAGCGAATAAACAATAAAGTCCAGATAGAGCAATGTAGCATGTGAAGAGCTTGAGAAGGCATGTCTGCGTGGCTTCTCATTGTATTCCCTGTATGGAGAGTCTTATTCTGAGAAAACATTATAAGGGAATTGAGTAGATGAATGAATGAATGAATAGGATAGGTCAAATATCTACAGGGCATAACTTGTCTCTTCTTGTTCAAATACTCCTTATTCCTGTTGGGCTTCCTCACCGGCTGACATTTCTAATGAAACACTGATTTATGTTTTGCTTCTTGCTTACAAAATGTGGTTTCTCAAAATGTCCCCTTAGAGAAGAGTATGGGTGTCTTATATGTGCATTAGATTTCCAAGTATTAACACTTTTTCTTAAGCATACTCATTTATTAGTTAGATGTTTTCCATTTTAACACTTCAATTTTCTTATCTTTCTAGAAGCAAACTGATTGTCAGTCATTAAGAATCAATACTAACTTCTGAGTCATGTGTTGAAAATCTCTATAATTCAGTCTAACTAGAAGACATGGTAGAGGCCTATGGGAGAGTTTTTGCTTACTTTGTACAATGTCCTGGGTTTAAATTTTAGCACTGAAAAAATAAGAAAGAGACAAAAAAGGAAATTCAGACATTATGACATAAACAATAATATATATTATTAACATACATATATATGTTTTATATATATGTTATATGTGTGTATATATAAACAATTCCTTAGAGGCTATTGATACTCTAGAGGAGTTGTAGTTAAAGAGGATGCAAGAAAACCAACTTCTTAACTGAGTTTTGGTTTTTTTTAGAAGTCCCTCCTTCCCCTCAGAATCTATAACATTTGACGAAAGTCGACCCCTTCCTTATGACCAGAGTGGGGTGTGTGTGTGTGTGTGTGTGTGTGTGTGTGTGTGTGTGCGCTCACACCTATGCACTAACCTCCACACTATTCTTCAAGCAAATGTTTCAAATCTTCTTGGCAGGAACAACTTTGGGAATGCCTTATGTACATGTCAGATGGGAAGTTGTTTGCCTGGGGCTTCTGAAAATTTTTGTACTATTTTTCTAGAATACTTTTCTTCTATAACTATGGGCTATTTTGACCCTTAGAAAATGTTTGACGTTTGTTGGATCCATTGTTATTTTTGTTGCTTATTAACATCTATTTATTTACCTACTTATCTATCTATATTTCTTTCTAATATCGTCTATTTATTATTTGTACCTGAATTACATTTTTACTGGGGTGGAAAGACACAATGGCTAAGATAAAGAGTTTACTGGGAGCTTACAGATTCAGAGAGTAAGTCCATGAGCATCATGGCCGGGAACATGGCAGTAAACAGGCAGGCAGGGCAATGGAACAGTAGCTGTGAGCTTATATATTCTCTAACAAGCTTTAAAGAGACAGAAAGAGCTAATGGAGAATCACATGAGAGACAGCCCCCAGTAATACTGCTCTTCCAAGAAGACCATAATCCTTCCCAAACAGTTCTATCAACTGATGATTAAGCATTCAATAAGTGAGGCTATAGGGACTGTTCTCATTGAAATCACTGCTGTGTGTGAGGCAGTGTGTATGTGAGGGCTTGAGAGGGCATGCCAGATAACATGTGGGAGGTACTCCTCTTCCCACCATGCAAGTCTGAAGGATTGAAGTCAGGCTTGGGGGCAAACACCTTTACCTGCTGAGCCATCTTGACACCCTGGAGACATTTTTGATTGCAAATTTCCCAGTTCAATGTCAAAGGTATCAAGGGGGAGAATCCCTGATTATATATGAAAAGAGAAGCATTCGGCATATACTGTGGTCACTTTAACAAACAGGTTCAGAAAAAAATGCTTTTGGATGGAACCCAACATATGGATGACCAGAAGAGAGGCTCTTATGCTCTTGACAGGACTAGCGGGCAACGCAACTAACGTTGAAGCTGACCTTGGCTTTGGACTTTATTTCATCAAGTCAAAGTTCTTCTTAATTGCCATGCTTTTGTGTGTGTGTGTGCTGAAATAGGTTCAATATCTATAAAACATAGCTTCACTATCTATAAAACATGTCCTAAGTTGCACAGCTGATGTATATTTCCTTATGATATACCAAGAGTCTAGATCCCAATTTTGCTTGGCTTTTGTTTCCAATCCCAAACTAGTCCGGAATGCAGTCTCAATAACCACACTTGCATATCTGAATTCAGATCTCCTACCATAATCCCATTTTAAATCATATTTATGTATAGCGCCTTGATTTTGCTTTTTCATATTTTAAAAGTACCTTCACTAACTTTGTTGAGCTGTATACGAGAGATAAAGTGACGCCTAAGTATCAGAAAAATGAAGGAATATTTTAAATTAAAAATAGATGAATTCCAAGTAATGTATTAATTAGTACCAAATGAGAGATAAAAGCTTTTGTGTAATCTGTACTTTATATAACAGATTTTTATTTCTTCAATAGTTCAATTAAGATATAAGGATTTTGAGTCCTTGGCATACTGCTTATCAGTTCCGTAGTTCACTGTCACGTGAGTTCACGGAGACAGCTTATTTTGTGATATGGCTACAATAAGAATAGCTATGGGCGCTTGCAGAACCTTAAATTGGTAATTAATTGGCACTAACAATGGCCTAACATCCTGGGCAGCTGAGAAACAACAAAAACACACCAGTGATAAACTGCAAAGTTTCCGCGAGAAAAGTCACAAGCTACCCAAGTCCCATTTTAAATGCTCCCCGTTGCACTTTTCGTCCGTACGGACAAATTGAGTGTTCTGTGCTGACGATGTAATTTTCTATCTGGAGAAGTGACCACACGTTCTGTCTATTCCCTGCGCCAGCCCCACACATCCTGGCACTTTAGCAAGAATAGGAAAGCCGCTGTCATCTAAAATTACTCAGCAGCAAGGGCTTTCATTAATTTAATCTCAGAAGCAATCTCCTTTGTGTGAGGTTCAAATTAGGCACCTTGCTATTTAGAAAGAAAAAAAAAAACAGCTGCCATTATAGAATGTGGGCAAGGCAGGCTGAGCCAGCAGCAGTGGCCCTGGCGGTAATGTGGCCTCCATGGACTGCCGTGCTGAAAGGCCAGCTTCTGTGAGCTGTCTGAGTTGAAGAAAGCTGAGAGTGGGAAGCAGAGTTTCAGAACTGGAGAATCCTGTCCGAATGACTTTCTCAGTTCCTGGAAGGTCAGTCCTACTGGCTGCCAACATGGCTGCTAACCGCCATGAGCCGATCACAGAGTGAGGACAAAAGAAAGTTCTAGTGTCAAAGCCTTGGTTGGTAGATTGCTGAGACCCAAGAGCTCCTCATGTAAGGGATGCATCCCAAGGGAGGAAAACTGGAGTGGGGTTCAGCCTGCTGTCTAAGCAGAAACTGAGGGGAGGACCTGAACCTGCTAGGATGGACCCATACAGTCAACGAACACAGACCAAAGGACCAGGAGTTTCTCCAGAAGAATCAAGCTGGAGTTCCACTGAGGAACACAAAGCGAAACTTGACTCTGGGCATATCAGCTCAGTAGACCAGCGGCACTGATATCTCACTGTGAAGATGGCCCGGGTCTTTGTGGGAAGAGGTTTTCCTTGTTCCTTTTGTTTTCCTTCTTCTTTTTATGTATGGAAAAGGGAGACTATTGTATCAACTAGAGATGACAAGAAATGGCTCTGAGGATACTCGTTTCGTGACAGTTAAGGTAGCAGGTAATAGAAATAAATGACTTCTTTGCTCCACATTGTAGCATCCCCTGCCAAACTCTGAAGGCCTTCCAAGTTGTAATAATCAGCGGCCTTTGCATTGGCCACAGAGAGAAGTTCCATGGATAATGATAAAGATGAGCTCTCTATCTGATCATAGTTATTTTCTCTTTTCAGAGCTGAGGAACTACTACTGGCTATAGGACAGTCTCTGAATGTGTGAATGCATCGCTGGGATGAAGGAAGGAATGATAAAGTGGGGTCTCTTAGGCTGATGGCCCTGACAAAGACATGTCATGGCATCACATAGTCCCTCATTCTCCTAACACGGCTTGTGGGAACACTTTTTTTTTTAAATCTTTCTTCAAATTGCTGGTTTTTACATGAATGTGATCACTTTATTTTCTCTGAACTCCAAAGCTCCAATATGTATTTCTGAAGCACACAAGCAGAGAATGACCTATGAAAGATAGAAGTCCAGCTTTGGGGATAAGCCTTAAACAAAATATGCCCCACTTCCTCCTGTCTACTTTAAAATTCCAAAGATAAGAGTCCTGTATTTGCAATTCATTGTCACTGTGTAAAGGCCTTTCACTGCAGTCATTGTGCTTCCTCAGGAGTGGGATAGAGTGCCTCTGAACAGTAGCGGTCTATGAAGCCGGCAGAGCGTCCCCGCCCAGCCCTATCTCTGTCTTTGTTTTCCTACTTGAAGTATGAGAGCTTTAGCAGCGATGGAAGCTTACTTTTCTTTTTGTCCCTGTGTGAAAGCTATCAAGGCAAATAAAGGAAAGCAAAACCTTTTCTAAAACCTTCTTCTCAGACTTTGAAAGTTTCCCTCTAGCAAATCACAATTTCTACTTTCTAAGAACAACCAAGCAACCTCTGGAACCCCAAACAGCTCCTGCAAGATAACGTTTGATTTTGCTCTTTCAGTGGACACAACGGGAAACATATGGGCAAGAAAGCGGGCATTTAGAACGACTGAATTAAATGGCAAGCACCACTGAAGGCACATTTTACCTTATTGTTATTGTAAAGCCACGAAGTCACTGACAACAGCCAGCTCTGGAAACAGCTGAGTTTGGTTTTCTCTCATGGTGTCTGACCTAACTGATTTTTTTTTTTTTAAGAGGATGACATTTCTGTACATTACTCTTACTTTGAAAGTTGAGATCTGGGTTGGATGGGGATGCTTTCTGAATTCATCGTCTACTGTGGGTGTGAGTAAGGAAGTGAGCTTACAGCCTACTGCTGGTTTTCATAATAATAAAGGAACAATGCCCTTTGAAAGTCACAGCTAATCCCCAGTCCTCATTGTGGTCATCTGTTTCCACCCAACCTTTCTCTTTAACAGCTAGTGGGCTGCAAAATTGACTGATGATCTTCCTCCTTCCTCTGCTTGACCCTGCGCGCACACCCTCTAATAGAGGTACCCAGAGCAGTCAAGTGACCCACAGGCAGCGAGGAGGAGGGAGAAGAAATGGAAAAAAAACAAGCCACGAACCCGGACTTCTTGTTGTCTATTTTCCATTACCACTTCATTTAAGCTGTCTGGGATGTGTTTATTATTATTATTATTATTATTATTATTATTATTATTATTATTACTACTACTACTACTACTACTACTACTACTACTATTATTATTATTTCTTTTATTTTGAGGTTATGATACAATTATGTCATTTCCCCCCTTCCCTTCCTCTCTCCAACCCTCCCATATGCACTCCCCCCTCTCCCCCCTGCTCTCTTTCAAATTCATTGACTCTTTGCGGAAGCAATTTTTAGGGAAGACATATCTTTTGACTTTTCCCCTTTAGAGCTGACCACTATTTTCCATGCAAACTGAAGGGGATGCAAAGCACTTGAGTGAGGTCCAGGTAGGATGCTACATCTCAGGATAATAAATCTACTATTCCTATTTCCCAGCAGAACCAAAAGCACAGCCTTCTAAGTTGCCCATGAAGACCCACGAGCTAAGAATAAAAACAAAAGTCACAAAATAGAGAGCTAGGTTCAAGGGCTGCCCTCAGTGTTTGATTCATAAAGTCTATATATGTTGGTCTTTTTCATATGTCTTTTGATATTTAGTGTATCCACTTCAAAAAGGGCAGCCTGCCGTTTATAGAAATATGATCTGCTATGAGTTATGTTTTGACCTTCCCTCTGTATCACAGTGCTTTTAAGTTCCTGGATCATGAATTAAACATAGGACAATCTTATTAATTTAAATAAAATCCACCTACTGGGGGCCATATGCATGGCCTGGGTCAGCTCTATGGAATCACCATTGTGGAACAGAACGCCCCCACCCCTGGCCCTGTCTTTTCTGCTTCAATTGTAGAGGAGCTAAGAATGAACCCCAAAGAGGAAGGAACACATCAATCCGAGTCACCAGCACTTCAAAGATGTTGCACTTTCTCAAAAGACCAATGCCCTAGCAGGCTTTCAACAGACCCAAATTCAGTTGGCGGAGTTTCCTAAAAGACTGAACCTTATGTAAAATGGGTTTTTGTTTGCTGAAGGATTTAATGGTAGAGAGAATTTCTTTGTCAAGTATGAAAATACTTCTAGAACTGTCATTCTTATGGTGATTTATGGAGTAACAATTTTGTTTCAAGAATTATGCCAAGTGCTTTACATAAATTACATGATTTAATTATTTTTAAAACCTTGTAAGACGGCTATTATCATTACTCCTCATCTGTATTGGTATAAACAGCAGAAGGAAAGCACAGGCATTTCGCTGAATCTTAGACAGCAAGAGAAGTTGAGTTTCCTTTATGTTACTACACAATATAATTAACTTGAAAGGAGATATATAAGAATATTTGTTTTTTTTTTCTTCGAGAGTTCCCTGATGGTGATATAATTTCTTTCTTGGATCCTCATAAAAGATATTTCTTATAATTTTAACTGTGAATGGTTATTTGCAATAGAAAATGTCACTAAAAAGACTTCCTTGCCCTTGGGCATGGCGGGATTTCTAACTTTATGACATTTTCTTCCGTGTTTGTTTTCATTTTATATTATCAAGTATAAAATCTTCTTAAGTTTAACCTCTATTTCCTACATGTATATTTGGCAATGTGAGGTCTTAAATATAGACAAGAACCTAAAACAAATGCTGATGTCCTGATGTCATTATATACAAAGACACTGCATAAATAATTATGAATATATAGGGAAATGATAGGATACAGACCAAAGAATGTGATGAGGGATTCCACAGAAAATAAACATAATTTTCCAGACGAATAGATGCAATAAAAGGTTCAAAACAGTGTTACTATCAACTATAAAAATTGTGAGTTGTCACCTAATTTCTTTAAGTATGTATAGACAGGCTCCTTTTTTTTTTTTTACCATTTTAGTTTTTTTTGAAAACAGATATTTTTATATAGTATGTACTGATCACAGTTTCCCTTATCCAGTCTCTCCCTAAATCCTCCCCACTTCCATATCCTTTCTACCAAATCCATACCCTCTGTCTCTCTCTCTCTCTCATTAGAAAATAAACAGGCATTTAAAACATACACACAGCACATGTAAAACTCTTAAAATACACATAAGCACATTACATAGCTTAAGACAGTTTTTAAAAAAGTAGGATATTTGTAAATATTTAACATTTATGAACTTTGAGCCAGTAATCTTACTTATAGTAATTGATACAAAGAATATGTGAAAGTTCATCAATTTTTTTCCTGCATAAATTCCATGACTACATTTTAAACAATTTAAATAGCATAAATTTAAAAAGTATAAGCCTCACACATTCATGTTGTAACTATGTGGTAGCTGTAGTTTGGAACTAGTTAATTTAAAACTATGATTTACTTATTTATAAAATACTACTAAGGAGAAAAACAGACAAGAAACAATGTATACGCATGTGATTTCAACTTGGAAAATAAATACTCTCTAAACATAATTAGAGGTATAACAAACTCCATTATGTAGCTACTATATACTATACACATGAATATAAATAAAATACATTAACTTACAGAATTATAAGGGAATTTTTCCCTTTTAAAAATGGTGTTTACTTAAAATTACCGCAAATAACATTTACTTATATGATAATTATAAATGTCACTTAGCTCCTACTAGGACATTTCTTATTAATATACATATCTTATACAATAGGGTATAGATCCAGATGTCTCAAGCAATTACGGCCGAGTGCAAATCCAAGATGCTTCTGTTGTTATAGGCACTGGTTTGGAGCAGGTCAGCTTTGCCTTTATTCCCCGAGCTGTGAACTCAAGCAAGTGCAGTGACTTTTCCTACACTATTCATGTTCACTGCAGCTTAAGACAGAAACAGGGCGTTTCCAAACTCTGATTGACACTGCCCGTGGTGAGGGCAGGGTGCCACCACAACACTTCAGATGTGCCAGCTACGCTTATTTGAGGATAAGCTTTCAAAACACCGATTTCAATGTCTTTTTAATGAAAGTCAATTGTTGGGAGCATCCAAAGAAGCATGTGTATCTCCAGTTAGCAACTGATGTACAATGGCACAGACAGCTACGCAAGATATATTTTCCCAGAATTCCAAAAGCACATGGTAGGCACAACAGTGTGCTATGATTCAAGTGAAGCTTAAAACACCTGAATATAAACAGAGATAAATTCTAAGTTTCACATCATTGTGTCTTTAGCAGAAAATGAATCAGGTTTTATCTGAGACAACAGATTAAAGTTTTGGGTTTTTGTTTGTTTGTTTGTTTGTTTGTTTGTTTCATGTTTTGTAGTCAGAGTCCCGTGTAACCTAGAATGGCCTCTAACTCATTCTGAAGCCAGGTTGGACTTGAACTCCTGATCCTCCTGGGTCCACCTCCCAAGGACTGAGATTACAAAGATGCGCCTCCATGCCCAGCATGAATGTTATTTTTAACTTTCTTTTGTCAGTACTGTCTCAAGTTTATGCAGCAAGAAGCATTTAGTGTAAAGCATACAATTAAAATGATTTAAAGTGATCAATGACCCAAGAAAAGTGTTATCCCTTCGCTTAAAACAAACACTGACATATTGGCAGATATCAACACGTAGTTAGGACTGTGAATTACTTTCCACAAAATATGAGTCTTTTCCTTCTTCTTTCAAACTGTTTTAATTTTTGTGGCAAGCACAAAGCTGATTTTGGCAAGAGGGGAAGGTGTTCTCACAGAGCGAAGAATCCACGGAGGAAAGTGACTAATATATTAAGTTGCAACAGCCCTTTCTTTAAGGCTGTGGGTCGGATCTTCATCTCTTAATAGAAGATTTTGTTTTTCCTATTAAAAAACTCTCCTGTGACCATTCCTTCTTTACTTTCTCATTTCTTCATGACAGTAATACAAAATAAATTTTGATAAAAATGTCTTGTTCACTTTTTTTGACTGCTCGATTTTCAGCTTCCCAGCACACCCGAATAGTGCCAATATTTTGTTAGAAAATAATGTTTTTTCTTTGAATTAGACTGCTTTTCAAAATTGAAAATAGGTTTTTTATTACAGATGCAAGTTAAGCTAATATAAAGTATCAGATATTATATGATACAAAGAAATAAAACCTTAAACCAAATGCAAACACACACACACACACACACACACACACACACACACACACATACACACACGTTAACATTATTGTCCCTGGTTTGTGCTTATCAACTTTCCTGGATTACTCGATTCTTCCCATGCCACAAATTCCTTGTCCTTGTCATTTGTAATAGCAGTGAAGGATTCTCCCGGATCCACGCTCCCTATTTAGAGATTAAAACTTTGCCGGTGACATAGCCCGTCCTTCCCCCTTGATGAAACCTACCTACCATAGCAGAGGTGGACAGCTTTGCATGCTATTTTCTTAGTAGCCACAATGTGGGCCAAAAGCCCAAATCTCAGCAGTAGGTTAATAGTACATTCTTAGAATAGGTTTCATCTTTGCTAAACACCAGTTAACCAACTGAACCAGCAAACACGGTTGGAGAAATTACCCCCCACCACACACTCGATTTGGATATAATTATGGTGGTCTGGTATGTGGAACTGCTGAAGTGTTTTTGTGACCATGAGAAATGAGACCTCAGAGCCACACAAGTGGAGTTTGAAGATGAAAAGATTTGGAAGGCTCTTTGATAGCATTCATGTACACTGAATGAAAAGTAAGATCTCCTTTACAGGTGTGTGTGTGTGTGTGTGTGTGTGTGTGTGTGTGTGTGTGTATGTGTGTGTGTACTTGCCTATATGTGCACCTCTGTGTGAAATGAATGGTGTCAGTACCAGGGGGTATTTCTCAGGCACTGTCTACTTTGCTTCTTTAAGACAGAGTATCTCATTGTCCTGGGCCTTCCCCATTAGGACAGGCTGGTTGACCAGAAAGCCTTTTAATATGCACTTGTCCCCACCTCCTCAGCATAACGATAACAAATAGGAGCCACCATGTTTCCCCTTCTGAGCTCAGAGGTTTGGGCTTGCACTTTACCAGTGGAGCCATCTTCCTTGGCTCTCTTTCAAGAACGTTATGGTCAAATAAACTAATACTGTTTTAGCCAACTTAATCAAATCACTTTGCTCCCTGCATCCAAAAACCCATCTAACTAAATTCTCAACCTCTCCAACAAAACTGAAATATTCACTGTTTATTGCATAATCTTATAAGCTTGTCCAAAAGTTTTCTTGCAAAAACTTCTTGGAACTGGAATTCAGCTTCCAAATCTTAGTTAACCTGAAATATAAATTTAAAATTCTTTTAAGTGCGCTTTTGCCAGGTTGTCTTACTCTATCCCCATTCTTATGTTTCCTAACTGTGACAGTGGTTTGAATTAAAAATTAAGAGTGTGGCCTAAGATCATCTGTGCTACTGACTGGGTTAGTAACCACATTGCTTTCTGCTTGATTGACTTTGGGAATGTCACTTAACCAGTCTGTGCCTGAGCTTACTGTCTCCCTAAGAGACAGAGTGAAAAATGTATCCCTTTTTTTTAGTTTCTGTGAGAAGCCAAAGACAGTGTCGGCAAACCGACTGGACTCATCCGGTCCTAGCGCTAGAACAAGTGTTCGTGCTGTCCGTTGCTCCCTCTCATTTTGTCCTGGTAACAGGTACTTGTCAATCTGAGGTTGTATTTAGACTATTGTTTTCTTCTGTCTAAGTTCACTGAGGTCCCCTCTCCTTTCTCTTGGCTCTGTTATTTTGTCTCTCTGCCAAGACCATAAATTGGGCTGGAATATAATGTCACAGTTATGAGTCAGCATGGGTTTTTGACACAAAGGAGGCTCAACTATGAAATATTTTTCAGCTTTTTTTACATTTCAAATCTACTTTATTATTAAAGAAGACATTGCAAATGAACAAAAAATATTAAACGTCCAAATTAACCAGACCTAAATTCTTTCCAACTTAATGAACTGTTAAAGTTGGCCTTCAAAACAGCAGTTGTGAAGCTTCCCATTAAATCTTATACATTCAATACCAAATATATTTTATGAAGTATCTACCATTAAAATTGAAAACATTCACATCAGAATTAGGAATAGGAAAACAATTAACTTTTTATCTTCTTTCATAACTTGTGTCCATTGTCTGCATTCAGTTCTTCTTCACACTTAGCTTCCTTATATTTAGCTCTTCCTATTCTGACAAACTAGGCAACAGCAAGCAGCGATTTCCATATGGTTCCAACAGGCGCTTTGAAAATCTTGTAGTCATTACATCAGATCTTCAAGGAGAAACTTTCTTATGGCCATGCCATTCCATCCTTCAGCCAATGAAGCAATTGGAGAATTACCTAAAATCTAATTGAGTTTTTTCCCCTTCATTATTCTAAAATTTCTGAAGGTAGAAGAAATAGAGAAGCACCAAAATCAAAATGACATTGTTTTAATTTTAACTACAAAAACAAAATAATAGAATAACAGAATTGTATTTCCTAAGTAATGGACATTTTGACTGTTGATAGTATATTTTTATTTGATGTTTTGATCATTTTTCCTTAGTCTGTTTCAGTGAAGAAAAACCATAAAACAACAATGTGAAACAATGTGTAAACATTTTCTTTTTTCTTTTCTTTCTTCCTCCCTCCCTCCCTCCCTCCCTCCCTCCCTCCCTTCCTCCCTCCCTCCCTCTTTCTTTCTTTCTTTCTTTCTTTCTTTCTTTCTTTCCTTCTTTCTTTCTTTTTGATGATCAGGAGTTTAATGCTAGCCTTGCCTGACTAGAGAGCGAATTTAAAGCCAGCCTGGGCTACATAAAACAAAAATACCTATAAATGAACAACTAGTAATACAACAAAATAAAACACATTTTTCTATATGATATGTGTGTATGTATATACATACATACATACATACATACATACATAATGTGTATGTGTATTATACTGCCCAGGCCAATCTGAATTCTACAGTAAGTTTTAATATATTTTTAAGTTCAAATGTTATAGGCCTATATTAAATGCTCCGGAACATCATGGAAGTTTTACTTAACATCTATTTATAGTACCCTTTGGCTAGTGATTTCCCATCAACCGACACTTTGCCCTCTCATGAATAATTCTTTGTGGATTTAAAAACAGGTCACTTTCAATTGTTAGTTTATTTTCTCCTGTTTCTTGTCTACTTGGTAGCATAGAAGACTTCCATAATGAAATAACTCTCCAAACCCATAACCAGCCAAGATTCATAGTGGATCTCTGAATAATTCTTGCACTTTAGTGGTACTTTGAGAAGATTATCTATGTGAATATTATTTTATTATGTACTTGCTTTATTGTTATTTGACCATCAGTGGTAATTTTATTATAATTATTTTATTTTTATATACATAATTATAAGATTATAATATTATATTATGAACATGAACATTATTTTTAGCACAATGAGAATAAAAGGAAGGGAAATGCAAAATCTACATTTCATGTATTAACATATGGTCGGTTGTTATTTATAATTTACTGAAAATGTGCTGTTGAATGGTAGGAAAACTTCATGTGAACCATGGGGCCTGAAAATTGAAATAGATTTTGAGTGTTTTATCAAGGTCTTGGTTATGGAATGGCAGAAATCTATGTACCCAAAGGACTGCCTAGTCAGCAAGCCACAAAGCAGATTAAAAGAGCACCAGAACACACTTCAAAGGCCACACTTTTACAGCAGGATTAAGAACTAGAAAGAGTGTTTTATGGTAAAGTCAATCATGGGGTTGGGGGCGAGAAGGGCGCTCTTGCATTTTTGAAGATCAGCCACTTCCTTGCTGTCACTACTATAAATCTGTATGTGTTCCCGTAATTTTTGAAGACCTTTGAACTGCTAGAGCATACGAATGCTGTTCTCTACGTAACAAACCTGATTAGTTTCTGCCAGTGTCTTCCCGTATTTGCTAGTTGATAATTACACTCTTTCCATGGGCTATGCTTATTCATTAGTATAAAAGCTTCCATTCACAAATTTATTGCCCCTTCACTGAGAATATACTATGCTGTTATGAGCTGGCCACTGTACTAGGCGGTCAAAATAATAGAACAAAGATACTCTGAGAGCGCCATCAGCATGTCAGGTTGACGTACGATCTGTATATTTGGTTAACAGGGGTGTGATGTTAAGGACGAGCAAATGCTTCTAGGTAACTGACTCCTCCCTTTCTTCATCTGATTTTTCACAAACGAGAATGGGAAGACTGTTGTCTTGTTTCAGAGAGATGCTATTCAGTAAATATATATTTCACAGAAAGTTCCATTCTTCGAAAGATGTCCAGGGGCCTCCACTGTGTTCTAGCAAAAGTAGAGTCTGAAAGGAGTGAGAACTACCAAACTCATTCATGCTGGGCTTGGCTGTGATGATGCCCAAGCTTGGTATGAAAATAAACAGGTACCCCTGATGTTTCCTCTGTTCCTGTTGCCTAAACAAATATGGTGTGTGCCTACCTGTCTTTGATATTGGCATCTCAAAGCAATGGTAGTATTTGAGGTCTGACTGATTAGTGTTGTGGACCATTTTGAATACATGTTAATTTGACATGTGGATTATCAGAGTCCATGTTCTCATGGTGTAGAAAACATTTGGTATCTGAATCCCTACGTGTTCCTGGAAGATTTTGTACCCACGAACTGTGGCAAGCTTGTGAGCCAGCTATTTTATCATTGTGCACTACAAATCTTCAACAATGGGTACTGTTTTATGTCAGTGAGTCACTTGCCTTGATTATTTAGCATGATACATTTTGTAATTTAGCAAAATTACAGGATTGTCACTAATGTTGAGGGAGAAATGAGCACGTTTCTTCATACTGATCAGTATCTAAACGAGCAAGAAGTCTCACTCATACGATAACTAGGGTCTGTTCGCTTTGTAACATTCTCTAACACGTGAGTACAGAATCAGCTTTTGGAAAAACAGGTCTTCAAACACCAGCTAATGTGTTCTCCTTCCTTTGGATTCTTCCTCCAGGCCTGTCCCCTTTCTGACTCCATAAAACTATTGTTAATGATCAAAAAGGCCTAGGAACATGAAGCAAAACTCTCAGTTTGGAATTAGGATGGGGACCTTGCTCAGGAAGCTGTCTCCTCTTTGAATAAATGTTGAACATCCACTCTGCTCACTGAATGTAACAGTATATTGTATATTTTCAAAACTTTGACATTGATTTGATTTAAGCTAGGAAGAACCTGAATATCATGAAATCCCAATGAAAGTTTTGAACTTTGTTTGCTTGTTTTAAATACATATTCTAACTTCTGTTACATTTCAAATGATCTTATGACTTCCAAATTTGGTTGTTCCAGCTACTGAAATAACTCTGGAAGAATATTTCTCATGATTTTCCCAGAACAGCGAGAACTATGAAATACAGTAAATGCCCCCGTGTCATCTCAGGTCCCGTTTGCTAGTGACCTGATGGCGGTTCTTGTTTCTCGAGCTCATCAATCTTCTCCTTTTTTCCCACCCTACCCCTGCAGGAAAAGACCTGAAAAACAAAATTTAAAAAAAAATCAATCCTGTAGTAATAATAAATAAATGTATATTTAGAGTTCTCAGGAGATTAAAAAAAATTGTATTGGGTACCACTCTGTCCATAGAAGTTTTCATGTAAGCCTGTGTTGAGAGCAGAAGTGGATACTGTGACCTATTCAGAGACCTCTCATGTTTGTGAGCCCTGCATAAACACAAGATCTCTGACTCTTTGACTCAAGAGGCGTATTCACACTTGGCAGAAAGTTTGAAATTTCTAAAAAAAAAAAAAATTAGCTTGCAAAAGAGGATCCATCTTTACAACCAAGAAAATCTTTGATTAAAACTTCTCATGCTTCCCTTGATCAAAGAGAGCTTAAAAGAAACTAGAGATAATTAATTTTATTCTTTACAATTTATATGATGGAGACTTTTCTGCATCAAATGAACATAAAACTAGTGTAGGGCGTCATACACCTGACATCAAATATGTTTGCTCACGTGTGTGCACGTATGTGAGTATGCTGTGTGGAGCCAGAGTTCACATTAGGTGAACTCTTTGAGTTGTCTTCCTATCTTATCATTTAAGATGTCATCTGTCACTGACTTTAGAATTTAATGATTTGACGAGACTTCAGTCCAGCCAGCATCAGTCTGCCTCCCCAGTGCTGGAATTACAGGCACCGCTGAGCTTTTACGAAGTTGCTGGGGATTGAATTTAGCTCCTTCTGTCTTCATAGTAAGTACTTCACTTTGATGGAGACCTCTCCCCAGTCCATGTGTTCAAAATCATCAGTTTAATTGATGCTTCATAATATTGCAGCTAAGCCACCTTAAATTACTAACTTGTTTAAAGCATGCCTTTTGGGCAGCAATTTCAAGCAGAAGCAGTGTCTTAGTTACTGTTACCAAGGCAGCTGTTACTAAAGTTTTAATTGGAGGCTTGGTTACAGGTTCAGAAAGTTAATCCATCACCATCATCATCATGGCAAGAGCAGATAGGCATAGTGTTGGAGCAGTAGGTAAAAGCTTTACAATCTGATCTGCAGGTAGTGGGCAGAAAAAGAGTGAGTGAGAGAGAGAGAGAGAGAGAGAAGGAGAGAGAGAGAAAGACAGAGACAGAGAGATGAAATGATCGACAGACTAGACCTGCAATATATTTTTGAAACCTCAAAGCCTGCTCCAATTGACACACCTCCTCCGACAAAGACACATTTCTTAATCCTTCCAAAACAGTTCCATTAAGTAGAGATCCAGCATTCAATCACATGAGTCTGGGGGGGGGGCATGCTCATTCAAACTACTACAACAGTTTAGGTGGAAATGTAAAAACTTTCCCAACTCATTAATGTTAAGTGGTTTCATGTTTTACACGCCTTATGTCCAATCAGCAATTATAAACCTTATCATATTTAAAGGAACTCAAATCTTTACCCATAAGAAACTACATCTGTGGAAATGATTTCTGCTGCTTTGAGCACTTTCACGGTGTTTATTTAGGAATCTACATGCTTAAATACACACACACAAGCCCACGTACACGCACGTTAGGTGACTTTTCTTTTAGCTATTAATGACTTTTAACATGGCCTCTACAAAACCCAAATCAATATTGTAGCACTGCAACAGGCTAGGGAATATAGATGTTAATGAGAAAATATTGTTGATGCCTCAGTCGCTGGTTCTGGGATCATTTTTCTTTTTGCAATACTTTCCTTAGTTAGCTTAACTTCTTTTAAGAAGTAAGAAGTAGACAGGGTCTCTGTAGGCCTGGCTGAACTGAAACTTCCTAAATAACCCAAGTTGAAGGTATGATAGTCTTCTGTGTCATTTTTAAAAGTTCTGGGAACACAAGCATGAACCACCACACTTGGTTTACAGCCAGAAACTTACACCTAAGTCTGGTTATAAAGACCCCTCCCACCCCATTGTAAGAAGAGGAGGCGGTGGAGGTAAAGGAAGGGAAAGAAAGAAGGGAGGAGAGAGAAGGACG
Organism: Myodes glareolus; assembly: GCF_982192425.1. Taxonomy (NCBI): domain Eukaryota; kingdom Metazoa; phylum Chordata; class Mammalia; order Rodentia; family Cricetidae; genus Myodes; species Myodes glareolus. The sequence goes on along the minus strand of NC_142044.1, from coordinate 8,422,064 downwards.
AGACAAGGCCAAGGACAAAAATCTTCATGTGACATAAAATAAAGAGCAGCTGGCTTCATATCACTTAAGACTGAAGGTGTCCAGTTGATATCATTTTGATATTGTTACTCACAGGCTGTTCAGGTATCCTTGGCCTGATGCCATTTCCAGACAGGGGAATAGACGAAAAACAAATAAATATGAGTTTCATCCAAAAAAGAAGGTTTGAAGTATTTTCATAATGAATTGAAAAATACAAGTCATGTGCTTCTTCTGTGGGTCACAGGTGTCATTCCTGAAGAAGCTGACTGCGAGTGATTTATTCGACATCCCTTGATTCTTTCTGCTGACAGCATCTGACGATCCTCTTGTTGACCGTTTTCACTGTGGAGTGAAAAGGGCAGTTGCTGCATTGCCAGCCACTCAGTTCTGCTCAGTTTTGCTTCAGTCATGAAATGTTCAGTAGGACATAAAAGGGCAAGCAGTGACGAGTGCAGTCAGGGTTTAAAACATCTTAGTTCAGAAGTCTCATTTTCGGTTATATTTGAATTAAATATTCTTATATACTGCCATTAACCCTTATTTTTAAAGCCCATCATGAGGAACTATGTAATAATTACTTCAAAGTATTTTTAAAACCATCTTTCATTGTAATTGATTCTATCACAGGTGTACCATTTTAAGTTTTATTTATGAGATGCTTTAAACAATATTTTAATTATATGTGTGTATGCATGCATTCCTGTGTGTGTACGTATGTGAATATTGTGTGCTCATGTGTGTGTGTGTGTGTGTGTGTGTGTGTGTGTATGTGTGTGCATACATGGTTTTGAGGTTCAGATCTCTCTGGAACTAGAGTTACAGGCAGTTGTGAGCTACCAGACCTCAGTGTTAAGAACAGAACTTGGGCCCTCTGGAAGAGCAGTGCCTGCTCTTAACTCTTGAGCCATCTCTCTAGCCGTGAAACTTGTTGGTTGTTTGTAATTGGCTCAGACCTTCTTCATTGTACTTGAGTTTTTAGATCTGTCCTCACATTTTTTAAATCCCATTTTTAAAACAGTCTTTTACCTTAGATAAAACTTAAAAAATTGTCTCATCTGAAAATTTGTTTTCATTAACTTTTTAAATTTTTGAGCTAACTATTAAAAATTTTGAGCATCTGGGTATTTTGCTTGTACCTTGTGTGTGCTTGGTGCCCACAGAGCCCAAAATAGGGTGTTAGATCCTTTGAGACTGTAGTTACAGGTAGTTGTGAGCTGCCATGTGGGCTCTGGGAATTAAACCTGGGTTCTCTGCAAGAGCAGCAATTGACTAATGGTGTCTTATCAGTAGCTACACCACTAAGTATTATAGATCCCCTCTCTCCTAACAATCACTAACTACCTATAGCTCTTCAAGAAGGGATGGGGCTTTAAGAGCTCCTCCCCATTATCCAAGATGGAATGTTGTTGGGCCCAGTCTTGCGCACCTGTTAAGCAGGAAGCTCTTGCTGCCGTGAGTTCATTCATGATTGCAAATACCAAATGGATTTTTATTGTTATTTCATGGTTGAGACTCTTTACTTAAATGCCTATTAATGTTTACAGTGATATCTAAAAGAGATAAAATGCAGAGATAAATGAAAAATAATTTGTTCACGTGATAGGACAGTCATGTCTCCCAAGTTACCTAGATCGTGTTTAGTAAATCTCTGAATCTCTTACAACATCTCCAGAGCAGACAAGAGTTAGTTTCTCCTGGATCACTAGTTTGTGATGTTATTATTATATATTTACCACAGAGCTACCATGGTTATAAATAGCTGACAGTTTGTCAGAAAGGAATGTTTGCTTTGGACCAGATAGTCTTGAAGTGTATCATATTAGAACACATTTTCAAAAAGCGTAACTATGATGCTGTTTCCTGTTCAGGTATTATAGAATGAGAGTGTTCCTTAAAGAAGAAGAAGGTAGAAAATTGCCTTTGGTGATACCCTGAGATCAATTCTGTCCTCTTAATTCTAATTCTGGGCACTCATGATTAGGAAATACAAACTGGCATCTTTTGTTTGGCCTAGCCATCACCATTTTCTTCCCAATGAAAGCTACCAATTTTATATGTGTTTTATAAAGATTTGTTTGTTATGTTTTTGTGCGGCTGTTTTCCCTGTGAGAGTATATGTACATAAGAGGTTGTTGTAGCCACTGAAATTGGAGCTATGTACGGTTGAAAGCTGCTGAGAGGGTGCTGACAACTGACCCCAGGCCCTCTATAAAAGCAACAAGTGATCATAACTTGTGTTTAATCTCTCTATGTGTTTTTAAATGCTGTTCCTGGGGAAGTAATTTAAATAACATGTTTCAAAGAAATAGAAGTATTATTATCCATTTTTTAGGTTTTTTGCTAATTTACACAGTAGTAACACATTCCTGTTGTAGATTCTGTGAAATGCCCATATTGATACCTTGAGTCATATTTAAATATTTAAAAAGTATGTGAATCTTCCATTTTTGTTATGACTTTTATGTCAATTGATGTATAAATGCTTGCTATTACTTTAATTGGCACAATGGTATTATGAGAAGTTATTCAGTAGAACTTAAAGTTACGAGGCACTGAATTATGAATGTTCTAGTATTCTCTATAAGAGATTCTCTTTGTGTGTCTTTCTGTCTGTGGTGTATGTGTGTGAGCACATGTATGTGAGTATTAATAGAGACCAGAGGTAGACAGCAGATGTCTTCCAGTATCCCTCTCTGCCTTTCCCCTGAACTTGACACTCTTTCCTTTGGCTAAACTGGTATCCAACAGGCTCCATTGATCTCCTGCCTTCTCGTTTGATAGTGCTGGGATTACAGATCTACACAAGGCCATGACTGGCTTCTTACAAGATGCTGGAATCCAAACTCAGGACAAAGCACTCTTTAATCCCTGAGCTATCTCTCCAGCCCTTCCAACCCCCCGGAGATCCTATATAAAAAATATGTAGAAAGTGTAATTTAAAAAAAAAAGCAACATAAAAATGGGAGAAATCTTGGAGGTCACTGTCTGGCTCTCTAGCCCCACATGTAGTTCCTCACTGCAACCCAGGTAGCAGTCTGAAGATGCTGAGAGGTCGTGTGGCACTTGGATGCACATCAGAGGGAAGACAGCAGGCTCAGCTTAGACATTCCTCAGATTCCCCTCAGAAAAGAGTTCACTCTGCTTTGATCAGCTTCAGTCTTTACGGTTGTCCTCCCTCTTTCCTTATGATATTTATTTCTTCAGCATTTAGTATTAATATCATCTAGATGGTCTTTAGTCTATAGAGAGTTCCCACTTGTAAGAAATAGCCAGACAAATTTGTCAAACATGATATTTCTTGGGCTTTTTGGGAGGATCCGTCGGGAAGCTCTAAGAAGAGACATTATTTTTTAATGGGTCATTAATATTCCATATTGCTATAAAATGATGTTATCCTCTCCAAATGATAAATTTAAAATTTGTATAAGTATTAAACAGAGCAGAACAAGCTCAGTAAAACCATCCTGTAGACAGGAATAGTCTGGGGAGTAAAAAGAAATCATTTGTATGTATTCTGCACTTTGGATAAGTGGCTGAAGGCATTACTGGTAATCTGTTAGCTCAATATGGGTCCTTTCATTTTCTATCCATATAGGCTACCTTTTCACAAGTGAGATGAAACAGATACTTTGTCATGATAGACCCTAAACTTCTCCTTTAGTATTCCTCCTCCCCGAGTCTCTGAAAGTGAACTCCTCCTGGATAAACCCAGATAGCACTAGATCTGTAGCCCATAAAAGTTATTTGATTAGGTCACCACGCCTAACTTTCTGGCCTTCTATCAGGGACAGAGCCTGGACCACTCTTACAGAATTGTACATTTATCTTCCCTTGCCTCTGGACTCCCTGGTCGATGAAAGACAGCCCCAGTTCCTGCGAAGGTTCTCTAGAAAGAGCAAACTAATAGAAAAGTTTCCTTACAATGAACCAATCAAAGCAGAGAAAGAATGAGAATGCTTGCTTCTTCTGTGACTCCATCAGTCAGGCCCATCTTCACTCTATTTTCTCAAGTGGGGAATTACTACCTTTGATGCTTCTGAATGTCAGTGGCCTGCTCTAAACCCTAACTTCAGGGAAATGTTAATATTTTACGTTTCTTCTATATGTCAATATACAGAGTGCTTACCTCAGAGGTTCATTCTCATAATTGTATAAGTTGTTATTTATAAAATATTTGGAATATTAGTGAAGAGAAATGGCTTTTCCTATGTTTGTAAAATAAATAAAAGGATTCTCTTCTGGCCATTCGACATACCATGTCTGAGGAATCTTTTGGTGCTTCATCTTCTACCAAACAAATATCAGATCATTTAGCCTAAAAGTTGAAATCCCACTGAATGAAGAGAGTCCAAGTTCATTGATGCAGTGGATGATAGATGTCTTGCTTTCTGATCATAGACAAAAGCATGTCCTATTATAAGTCTGTATGAAAATCCACTACACCCTCTTCCATCCATCTTCACTTATGTATAAGACAGAATTTAAAAGCGGTATTAAGTAAAAATACATTATCTGAGCACTAGGTTGTTGCCTGCACTTTTCTGTGAATTCCCAAACCCGAAACAGGCGCACGCTTTCCCGAATCGAGCCCACGAGAATGGATGACTATCCTAAGGGTTGAAACACAAAGAGACCATGCTCATTCACCAAAGAGTAAATGGCAACTTTATTAAACACAGGTCAGGTATACATACTAGGGGGCAAAGGGGCAAAGCCCCCTCCCATCCGGAGCAGTGGAAGAGGTTGTCAGGTGTCCTGAGCCCAAGGCCAGGAGCAGCTATGGGTGGCAGGCATATAGGGCCTACAGCAGGATCCTTGCTTGCAGGTGGAATTACTATAACAAAAGAGGGCCAAGTTCTTTCTAAGCTAAATCCTCAGGTCAGTGCAATAACAGAGAAGCCAGGAAGCCAGAGGTAAAACGGCCCTGCATAGCACCATGAACAAGAGGGGAAGAAACCTGGGTACCTACACTAGATAACAAGGAGTTTTAAAAATTATTATAGTGTGGCAATGTGTTCAAAATTAGTTTGAGAAGTTTGCTTTGTGGCAAATTTGACTGTTAGCCTTAAAGGGAAAATGGTTACTGAAATTTTATTTTTTAATGGTTTTGAATTTATAAATGGCCACAAATCTGAAAACCTACTAGGAACTATAAGATGTTGGTTTTATTCTCTCAAATTCTTGCTAAATCCTTAAGTTTTTAAAAATATAAAACCAAGTACAAAATCATATGCTGAGAGATATTATAATACCCTGGTAATATTGCCTGATTAGAATTACTTTTAGATGGAAGAACTAGCACAATCATTCTCTCTTTCACTTTATCTCTCTCTCTCCCTCCCCCTCTCTACCCACATACACACACGCATGTACGCACACACACGCATGTACGCACATGCATGCACACACACGCACGTACGCACATGCATGCACATACACACGTTTTGAAGATCTACAAATTCCTGCTCCTGCACTGGTGTTTACTTTGGCACTATGGAATTTTTTTGTATGTTATCTTCTTCTGTTTGGCTTTGTTGTAAGCTAAACAGGGAAAAGATGTTCTGGAAAATTAAGTGGACTATTCAGTCTGGAGAGGATGTGAAAACTCCCCAGTGAGGGATTTGCAAAGGATCTACTAGACACTAAGAATTCTCTTTAATTTCTGTCTTGTTGAGGTTCTGTTACATCCATTATTATGAAGTGTAATTGCTTTGCATATCAAATTCATGCTCCTAGTCTCCCGAGGAAGGATTCTTTCCTTCATTGCCAGGGACAACCTGACTTTGTATAACTAAGCTGAAACATGATTTTCATGGCAGATGTAGCTCTCACTTTCTAAAAAGTCAAGGACTGGTTCTGAATAAAGAGAGCATGTAGACTTCGCTGTGATCAGAACAAGCTCAGGAGATAGACAGAGTGGAAAGGACAGTCCCCCTAGCAATGATGTTAGAAAGTAGCAATGTTGTTGCGGTGACTGGCTTTTGTCATCGTCAGATTTCTATTATAGCAATATAGACCAAAAGCTGCATAGAGAAGAAAAGGATTGTTTGGCTTATATAGTCCATATCACAGGTCATTGAAGGAAACCAAAACACGAACTCAAAAGATTCCTCAGACATGGTATGTCGAATGGCCAGAAGAGAATCCTTTTATTTATTTTACAAACATAGGAAAAGCCATTTCTCTTCACTAATATTCCAAATATTTTATATCTGCAGCTAGATATGATAAGTGTACCTATAATCTCAGCACTAGGAAGGCTGAGGCAGGAGGATTTCTGCAGTGAGCTTGGAGCCAGTCTGCCTGCACAGTGAACTCATGAACTACAGAGGGAAATTCTGTCCTCAAAATCTAACAGAGAATCTCACATTTGTAGAAGCTGAATAAAGCTTTAAAAAAATAAATCACTAACACATATCAATTCATATTGCTATATAGAACAAAAATAATATTTAACATTCCATGGGTATTCTTTAAGACAACAAAATTTAAAATGGAATTTAGATTATAGATTTTTTTACTATTATGTGAAAGATAAAAATTTAGTTTTTGTTTAATGAGAAAAAATAAAGGAAAATTTCAATTATAATTGTACTTGGAATCTTCTTTGAATAGTACTTGTAGACAACATCTAAACTTGAACTTTTTCTACCATTATTAAATTAAATGTTTCTATCCAAAATTTATCCTTCCTCAAGATTGTGGGGGGGAAAAGACTAACAGTAAAATTGCAATTTCTTCAAGGGATCACCAAGTATCACATACCATGTTGGCTTAAGGATAATGTACTTGAAGATGAGATGCTCTGGATAAGCTGGAGGTTGGGGATAGAGGGAGGGCATTGGGGGAGGGGAACATAAGGGATTTGGATGTTTGAGTTGGGGGTGGTACAGAAGGGAGAGTAATAAACAAGATATTTTAAAGAGGAGGTCATTATGGGGTTAGGGAGTAACCTGGTACCAGGGAAACTCCCAGGAGCCCACATGGATAATCCCAGGGAAGACCCCTGGCAATAGTAGAGAGGGTGCCTGAACCAGCCTTTCCCTGAAATCAGACTGGTAAATACCCTGTCATCATAGAGCCTTCACCTAGTAACTGATGGAAGCAGATGCAGATATCCACAGACAAGCATTGGAGAGAGCTCAGGGAATCCAGTTGAAGAGAGGGAGGAACAGGGGCAGGGGCACTCAAGATTATGACAGGGATACCCACAACAGATAGCTTACCTGAGCTTTTCGGAGGCCACAGACCCTGGGCCGATGGCTAGGGAGTCAACATGGAACTGACCTAGGTCTTCTGCATGTGGGTGACATTTGTGTAGCTTCATCTTTTGTGGGACTGTGAGTGGTGGGACCAGGATCTATCCCTGACACATGAGCTGGCTCTTTGAAACCTATTCCCTATGGTGGGATGCCTTGCATGGCCTTCATGCAATGGGGAGGAGCTTGTTCCTGCCTCAACTTGATATGCCATGCTTTGTTGACTTCCATAGGTGGCATTATCCATTCTGAATGGAGAGGGAGGAGGAATAGGTGGGTATAGCATGAATAATAAAAACCCAGAACAGAAACTGGGGTTCAGCCTAAAAACCAGAAAAGCATAGCTGCCAGCCCACTAGAGAAGTCTTACCTCTACGAAGGCTGAGTGATATTAACTAAACAGCCTCAGCCTCTCTTTCCTCCCATTTTGCATTCTCTCTAGTGCTGGGATTAAAGGTGTGATCCACCACCACCTGGATTTTTTTTCTGCACTGATCTTGTGTAGCCCAGGGTGGCCTTAAACTCACAGAGATCCATCTGACTCTGTCTCCCAAATCCTGGGATTAAAGGTCAATGCCACCATTGCCTGACCTCTAGTGGTTTTAGCTTTGACTATGGTCTTCAGGGAAGATTTATCTATCAAAATACAAATAATATACCACTATAGATGGGGGAGGGGTAGAAGGGAGCATATGGGAGTGAATGGGAGGAGAAGACGGAGGGGAAACTGTGGTTGGTATTAAATAAATAAATTGAAAACAATAATGTATTTGAGAGTTTTGGAAGCTAACGTTTGGTGAATTTTTTTCTATCAATGATGGCTTATGAATAAGTTCACAGAAGAATTTACTCTAATGCTTTAAAAACTCCCATATCTTATCACTGTAGTAAGGATCAGGGCAAAGGAAGGGAATATACGGGTATCCTGTCATTATATCAAAGATGATGCTCAGTCGTTCAATCAGTATCATGCCCCTTTCCTGTCCTCTGTTTGCCTTATTCAAGGTTTTCTTTCAGATTCACCCTTTCTGTGAGCCTTTTCCTAATGCCTCAGGTTACATTATTGTCTCCACAGTACTGCTCATATTTTGCTACTGCTGATCTTTCTATACTTTGTGTCAATTTATACCACCAAATTATGAATTCTTGAAAGACATCTCTTTCATTTTTAAAACCTAGCACTCAGCACAATATCTGGCACATATTTGGTGTTTGTTTAGCTGTTGTTTTGTCAAATCATAACAATATCTGCTGACCTTTTAAAGTAATCAACAAATACCATTGCATAGCAGCATAGTAAGGTCCCAGTAAGAGGCTCAGTGAGTAAAAGCCCTTATTACCTAGTCTGATCCCTTTGATCCCTAGGAGCACCATGGTTGAAGGAGAGACCTCACTACCTCAACTTGTCCTCTGGAGAATGACACACAGTCTAGATACGTCTACAATGTGTCAGTGCACACAAATGGGTACTGCACACACACAAACACACAATACAGCACATTAAAAGGCCACACACAAAGCTGCACCCTGAATTTCAGACTTCTGACTCTCCTGCTGTGGTATGCCGTGTCCAGCTCATCAAAGAGAAAGCATTTTGGATGCCCTTTGCTGGAGATCACTGACACCCTTAATTATGATACCACATGCGCAAAGGGAAAGTTCTCTGTTCGTTCTTAACAGCAACTATGGGTGAACAGTATGAATTACTGATGGCTCTAATTGCCCCTTTCTGAAAATCTCATTTAAATTATAGAAAGATGAGGTGTCATGTGAGGCCTGTGGGAAATGCCCACTCCCACCCACGTCCTCCTCCTTTCTTACAACACTTTCCAACTAAACACCGTAATATGAAACACCATGTTTGATAGGCAAATGCTCCTTCAAGGGAAAGTTTCAACCTCCTTTCCCAAAGGCATCTTCGTCTTCCAACTCTTCACAAATACACATATCTCTGGTTTCCTCTGATAGGCTAATGCTGTCTCTTGAAAGTTTGATGATTGATTTAGATGTCTCTTCAGGATGAGTAGCTTTCGGGATGTCTGTGTATCTTAGAGGAGGTGTGAGTTAACAAGAACTTCCCTCTGAGGAAATTTGGAATTATTTTGAGTGAGGTAGGTGGCTTGGTAGTGCCTCCTCACCTTCCCAACAGCACTTGACATGCGACTTGGTGCCACCAGAGTTACTGCTACAGTCAGTGTAGAGTCAGGTCCAATAGTGCAAGTGTGCTGGCTATCTGAAAGATCAGTTGAACTGTTTTGTGATTCAGTAGCTATGGCTACTTAAACTTGCCAGGATTGCCCTTTGGTCTGATATGGCAAGCCTATGGTGCTCCTCACCTCTTCCAGTCTCAGCTCTCTACCCACCCACTCCTCAGAATTCTTCTTTGAATCACATTCCCCAGCTCAGCCACTCAAGGACCTCCTGCTCATTGATTGCTTCCACAGTTGACTTCACTGTCTATGTCTCAGGCCATGTTTGGTATATCAGCCAAAATGGTGTTTTTAAAAGAAGACATATTCTTTATTTTTTTCAGGTTCAATTTTGTGATGGTGAAGAATGCTAACCGACTTTCAAGGGTGGCAATGCCTTGGCCTACTGTAAGATAGCAACAGTGTAGTCCATTGCAGCTTTTTCACTGTCAAAGCAAGTGTTAACACAACGAGTGTGGCAAATAAGATCTAAATTTTAACTCAAGAAATAATTTTGAGTTTGTAGATGCACTTAAAGGCACATGGAATATTCTTTGGATCCTACAAACTGTATTTTGAGTTTCATTTGTTTTTGTTTTTTTGTTTGTTTGGTTTTTTTTTTTTAAACCTCTGAGGTTCACAAGAGTATGAGCTATTCCGTACTGATCGTGTTAATCCCTGGTGGTACACTGTGGTCCGAAATGAAGGAATATGGAATTTATTTCTCCTGGATAGTTGCTAGTGGTTGGATGATACTTATTTCAACTCTGAGTTTTCATGGCAAAGAAGATGTGAAGAGGTCATGGCAATAATAATGTCTTAGTTAACTTTTCATTGCTATGATAAGACACCAGACAAAGCCAACTTGTGGATGGAAGTTTATTTGGGGCTTGCGGTTTCAGAGGATGAGGTAGTTGAATAAGAATGGCCTCCATAACCATATATATTTGGATTCTTACTAAAGAGGAAGTGATATAATTTAAAAGGATTCCAAGGTGTGGCCTTGTTGGAGGAAGTGTGTAACTAGGGATGAGTTTTGAACTTTGAGGGTTCAAAAACCTAAGCCAAGGTCCAGTGTCTCTCTCTTCCTACTGCCGGTGTATTTAGATATACAATTATCTAGCATCATGTCTTCCTGTGTGCCACCATGCTCCCTGCCCTGCCTTTAATAGACTAAATCTCTAAAACTGTAAGCCATCTGCAATTAAATGTTTTCCTTTATAAGAGTTACAGTGGTCGTGGTTTCTCTTCCCAGCAATAGAAAACTGACCACACGGAGAAGTAGAGTCCATGACTATCATGTCAGGGAGCTTGGCAGTAGGCAGGAAGGGATGGTGCTGGAGTACCCGAGATCTTACATCTTGATTCACAAGCAAGGCAGAGAGGGCTACTTTGGAATGGTGTGGGATTTTAAAACCTCACATCTGTCCTCCAGTGTCATATCTTCTCCAACGGGGCCACATCTTCTAATCATTCTCAAACAGTTCCACAAATACAGGGTACCGAGTATTTAAACACATAATTCTATAGTGGCTAATCTCATTCAAGTCATTCAACTAGAAAGAAAGAAAGATAGCTTTTCAGTATATACTGCTTTCTGTTTAAACATACCAGCTTATATTTCTATCTTTAAAATATAACCAATCTATTTATTATTACTGTTGGGATTGAAAAGTACTCTTATATATTAAAATCTATTGATTAACTTTATGCTTTGTGGTTTTAACCAGTATAAGCAGATTTGTAGGTTACACCTTAATGTAGAAGAAAGCTCTGAATTAGGAAAAAGGTAAAGCAACAATTCCCAGGTTGATCACCCTTTCATGGCTTTAAATAAATGCTCCCATACTCATGTATGCCTTTCAAAAATGAGATGTTGATGGTATATTATTTCTAAGATGCCTCTCATGTCCAAGTACCCATATGATTGTGTGGTCCAGGATCACAGGAACCAACTATGTACGTCTTTTCCTCTCTCTATGTTTAGTGACATCAGTTGGTATCTAGAAATCTGTCATGGTCGGAATGCTTTTTTTTTTAACCACAGAGAATGGTGAATTCTATAAATAAGATCATATTTTCCATATAGCCAACATCTTAGCACAGAATTGTCAGTTTTGTGTTAACATTTTGCCGTGGAGCTCCTCCATAAAAACTGGGACACAGCACCCGCTCCAGTCCATGGACAATCACCACAGAACTGTCTCATGATACATATGACAGTCAAATGTGCTTCACCTTTATTTGGATGCTCTTGATTAACACATGCAGTTCACATATATTGCCCTGGATTATTTTGTCTACCTTGTTGAAAAAAATGAATGAAGTACAGATAAGTAAATGTTTAATAAACTATGCCAAATAAGTTTCTTTCATTTCATGTAATTTGAAAAATTAACCTCTCTTTTTTTCCTGTTTGAAGTAACCAGTCAACATCTCTCTGGTCTACTTAAGAATATAGGGGGACATAAGAAAAAGAATCAAATAATGTACACTGAAATATGACAAATGATCACGCCTCAAGTCTTTTTAAGATTCCTAACCATCTATCTTTGAGGTCACTATGCTGTGTCAGTCAGACATGATGTTTGGGTTCTGTGTCTGTGCCACACATGGTGGACACATAGGTGAGACAAGTATAAGACAGAAAGAGATTTATTCTTAATATCATTATTTGTATATATACAAATACACATACATGCAATATTTATAAGAAAGAATAGGCAGAGAGCAGGAAAAATGTTTGGCTTCCCAATAAAGGTATTATGAACTTTAGTTAAGTTTAGAAAGCTGTGGCACCTTATAGGACGTACTTTGCTTTGGAAAAGTACTGTCCCTTCTCGTATTCTTGTCGTGTGGCCACTTCAGTACCCAGTTGTCATAACGTCCTAGTCTGACATGGAAAAATGTTGCAGTTGGCTTTTCGAAATGTGATTTAATCTTGCCAGCAGGGATTCCTTTGAAAGACCCTTGACCCATTCTCAGGATGTTCTCAGTTTGCCAGAAGCAAGGAACAAAGGAGATGGGGTTTCACAAAGAGAGAATTCAAAAGTCTTCGCCAGTGTAATTCCTCTTTGGGGCTGCCCTCATGCTTCTGCCAAGACCCAGCAAGGCGCTTTCACGAGGGCATCGACATCTCTTCAGAGATATCCAATTACTCAGGCTTTGGCTATAACCAGGAGCTCGGTAAGCAGGAGAGGTTCCTGGGAACCTCCAGAGAAGCAAACATTGACAGGTAATGTCACAGCTGCCTATCAGAGACTCATAGGACTGATCTGGGAAAGTTCCCGGTACTCGGTATTGCTTTTAGGTCCTGCTGATTTGAATTCAAGGATCCCCCGCCCCCCCGCTAGCATTTTGCCTGAAATTTCTGTTTGACTTGGAACTCTCCAAATACCAAATTAAGTGAAGGGAGCATGATAAAAAAAATAGTTCAATGAAATAATCTGCAGCCATTTGAAGGAACTTCCAAGAAAAACCAGAAAAAGAGCCAATGGCTATCTGCCCAATGACATAAAACAAAAAGTTGCCCAATAGGAGATGAAATTAAAACACCAAGGAAACCAGGATCAGAATGAGTCTGACTTTGATTCACTAGGTTTCAGTGCTTCCCAAAAACCAGGAAAATATACCTGGACCAAGAAGTGTTCTCAGCAGAGAGACGCTTGCTTTGATTCAGCTAATGGCAAAGCATTTAGTGCACGCAGACACAACTTCTATAAACAACAGGGATGAGTAAGCGTTGGCTACGTTGATGTACTTGGCCCATGCAACGTCACCATGAAAAATAAGACTGAGTGTTTTGTCTTCTGTGGCTCTCTCTTGAATATCTAGTAGAGAAACATATAGCTGAGTGAGGTATAAGATGGGAAAGAAGGACTTTCATCTCAGATGAGTGATATGTACACTTCTGATTGTATAAACAGAGAGGGGGAAGAAATAGACACATAGAAAGAGTGAGAACGTTTGAACCTAACTAATACCTATCAATCTGTATTGACAAATAACTGGCTGGCAAACAGAACTTGTGACATTTACTTATTTTTTTTAACTTGTATGTTTCTAAAAGTTGTGTGCAGGTTCAAATGCATGTGTGTGTACTATCAGGCATTCTTCTGCTGGCATTATATATCTACTTGTCTTGTTAGTTTACCAGTTTCTGTGATAGAACACTCGAATGAAGCAATTGAAGGAAGCAAAGGCTTATTTGGAGTCACAGTTCAAGGTTAAAGACCATCATGGCCTGGAGCTGGAGGCAATTGGTCACCATGCACCTAACACTCAAGGAGCACAGATCAATGAATGCTTGTTCTCGGCCCTCATTCTCCTTTCTTAAACAGTTTTGGGTCTTTATTCAGGATATGGTATCACCTTCTGTGTGTGTGTGTGTGTGTGTGTGTGTGTGTCTTTCTCTGTGTGCTTGTGTGTGTAAGCATGTCTCTGTGTGTCTGAGTGTGTGCATGTGTGTGTATGTCTCTGTGTGTGCATGTCTCTTTTCTGTTTCCATGTGTGTGTCAGCATGTCTCTGTGTGATGTGGGATTCCCCTCTGTATGCTGTGAATACCATTGGCTAATAAAGGACTGCTTTGAGCCCATAGAAGAGCAGGGCAGAAAGAGTTAGGAGGGGAAAACTAAAATGAATGCTGGGAACAGAAGAGCAGAGTCAGAGAGAAGCCGTGTAGCTGCCAGAGACAGATGCCGGAACTGTAGCTGGTAAGCCACAGCCATGTGGCAATATACAGGTTAAGAGAAATGAATTAAATTAATATGTACGAGTTAGCAAATAAGAAGCTAGAACTAATGGACCAAGAAGTCTTTTAAATAATACAGTTTCTGTGTGATTATTTTGGTTCTGGGTAGCGGGAACCAACAAGCAACTCTCTCCTTACTACATCTGTGTGTGAGTGTACATGTCTGTGAGTTTGTGTATGTGTGTGTATATAAAATACTTCCTTTTCCACCTCAAATACCATAATTAAGACTATCCCTCCATGTATGTCCAAAGGTTTGTCTCTCTCCTACTGGAGAATTCTGGTTCCCATCAAATTGACAATTGATATTGACCTTTACACCATTCTTCTTGGTTATTTTTTTCTGTTTGTCTTTTGTTTCTTTGTTTGTTGTTGTTGTTGTTTCTCTTGTTTTGGAGAATTTTTTCTTTTTTGTGTGTGACAGGGTCTCTCAGATCTGGAATTCTTGGATTTGATAAGGTTCTTCTTTCTCTGTCTCCCAGATCTGAAGTCATAACCCTGGAATAACACACATGGCATTTTTTATTTGCATGCCTGGGACTGAACTCATGTCCTCATGTCTGTACAACAAACAATTTACCAATGAAGGCATTTCCCAGCCCTTGTTTGGCCTTTATTTATCTACTGCTTTTTATTTTATTTAAAAATGCATTTAGTATACACACTATTAGGCTTCGTTATGGAATTTACAGACAAAATTAGATTTTGTTAATTCTCTTTCTTTGGTCCCTCATCGTCCTGACCCCACATTTCATTCTCCCACCCTCTAGAGCTTCCTTTCTGCTTTATTTATAAACTGAGCAGTTTATTATTTCACACGATATTTAAGTTTGTGGTATAATTATCGCAGTAACAATTTTCTAGTAGGTTTTTTTTTATTTTTTCTCATTGTAATTTTTTTCTTTCTCAAACCACAGTTGGAAAACCAGGGTATTCTGAGGCTCTGGTATATGATGATAAAGCACATTTGGAATTTTTTTTGAAAAAAAAAGTTCGTATTTGTAATGTGCACAGAGTGTCTTGGATTTTTGTGTGTAAGTTATTTCATCACATTTTGCCAACAATCCTTTGAAATATCTCAGGACCCAATCTGCTTTGTGCTTTCTTAGAAAGGAACACTTTTTTTCTTGTAAATTGTTCTTTTTCTTAAAATAACAATAAGCTAATTCAATTTAAATGATTTTAAGAGTTCAAAAGGTTGAATTGAACTGACATCTTCCTAATTAATATCAGCAGCTCCTTTGTCATATCTCAATGTACCTGCTATCAAGTAATGTGAAGTTTAAAATGTATGTGCAAATAAGCACATTGGAGAGTTAGTTTGGAAAAGACAGGGATTGTTGGATTCCTTGATAAAAGCTAAGGAAATAATCTTGCATAGGAACATAAAACACCTGCTATGTGTGGGAATGGTTTAACCCGTCTTTGATGTTGAATGAATCTATTTAAAAATCTTTTCTTAGACTCATTTTCTTTGTCGATAAGATTCGCAGCCTTCTGTCTGGGGCCTTTCATATACATTATGTATCCCAATGGACAGTGCTATACTTGACACTGTGTTTACTAAGTATTTTCTAAATAGTGGTTTGTTTATTTTTTTCTTTTTTTATTATTTTTTAATTAAAAATTTCCACCTCCTCCCCTCCTCCCATTTCCCTCCCACTCTCCCCCTCCCCTTCCCTCTCCAGTCCTAAGAGCAGTCAGGGTGCCTTGCCCGTGGGAAGTCCAAGGTCCTCCCCCCTCGGTCCAGGTCTAGGAATGTGAGCGTCCAAATAGACTAGGATCCCACAAAGCCAGTTCATGCAGTAGAATCAAAACTCAGTGCCATCATCCTTGGCTTCTCAGTCAGCCCTTATTGTCAGCCACATTCAGAGAGTCCAGTTTGATCACATGCTAGTTCAGTACCAGTCCAGCTGGCCTTGGTGAGCTCTCATTAGATCAGTCCCACCATCTCCGTGGGTGGACGCACCCCTCGCGGTCCTGACTTCCTTGCTCATGTTCTCTCTCCTTCTGCTCTTCATTTGGACCTTGGGAGCTCAGTCCAATGCTCCAATATGGGTCTCTGTCTCTATCTCCATCCATTGCCAGATGAAGGTTCTATGGTGACATGCAAGATATTTGTCATCAGTGTGGTTTATTTATTTTCAAGACATCCTGTGACATGATTGTATATAGTTTTACTTTAAAGATATAAGAACATGACATGTCAACCTGGTGATTTTCATATAGTCTTTTTTTTTTTGGTCTGCCATGGGGTGTTCCATTCCACATGTGTGTCATACACATTACACACATCTGCCTTCTTAAGTAATTACTTAAAAATGATACCAAAGCAAACTAAAACTTGGTCTTCATTTTATTCTCATAAGCCATTAATAATTCTAAAGAATTATAATGATGATATATCCCTCCTGTGAAGGTATATATCTCACAACCCTCATCCCCAAATACCCATTGCACTCAGTATTTTTAACATTTCATTAGTCATAAAATGTCAAATAAATTCAGATGATTTTTTTTAACTGTTGAAAATGTAGTAACTATAGTATATTCAAGATTGGAGAGATTATTGAATGAATTTGACACGTACAATATGCACTGTACAAATAGGCATATAGAATGCCTGTATGTTATATATAATATTATGTATATATGTGTAGATATATAAGTATGCACAATTTTTCCCTTTAGAATAATTGAGATAGTGACTTTTGAGATTTACCTTTATATCATAAACAAGATACAAGATGGTCACTGGATTTAGAACTTGTGTTTTCCTGACTTTGTAAGCATGTCTTTCAAAAATTATGAGTAGAAGGAGTTTATATTTCTAAAATAACCTTGATATCAATAATCATAATAGCAATAGCAACAGACGGAAATAAAGACACTTTTCATATTTTTAACCAAAAGAACTTGTATCTTAGCCTTCTAAAACCTGTTTTGAGTTTTAACTCAATCTGAATTAAACATTTAAACTTAATATGGAATAAAACCTCACATTATAGCACAAATGATCAAGACTGACTTGTTAAAGCAAGAAATTCAGTGGATAATTTTTCATTTCTCCCCTTGGCCAGGCTGCCAGCTCTTATGGGACATCTTAGGCAGCATTGCATAAGAATGTAATGACGTCAACTTTGGCAACTGATGTGATTTCCTCAAAAGAAAACATTAAAGCTTATTGAACCCAACTAAAATATTACTGAAATTTACAAATGTTAATAATTAGGTTGTCATTTCTTCTATCATGTCCATAGTATGTTTTTACACTATCCTACCAAGGTTATATAGGTGTGCTTTGGACTCTTAGGGTTTTTAGGGTTAAATATGATTCCACCATTGACTTGCAACATAACATTGGTTTCATACAGTTGAAGGAACACACAGCTGAAGGAATGCTCCGAGGATTCGAAGGATTAAATATGAAGTCAAGTTTAGTTGGCTAGTTTCTCCCCTCACTTCTTCTTTTCTTTCTCTTCTCTGAAGGTCAAAATACTTTGACATGTTTCCCTGAATATTATCTATGATTTTCTCCTTCAATGCTTTCTTTAGTAAGTCCCCAGGGAAGCTGTGGGGATGGGTGATCTCTTCCTAAATATAAGTAAGCTTTGCCTCCCTCACACAGGGGATTCCTCCAAGGAAGATCATGACTGGAAGTTTCTTGGCTTCCTGCTTTACTTCTATCAATGTCAAAGCATTTCAGGGAAATTTCAGCCTGTTCATCTTCAATAAGCACTCCAAAAAAAAAAAAACCCAGTATTTCTCATGTATAGTTATTTTGGAATAAAGGACAAATGAAGGCTATATTTCAACATTTAAAAAGATGTTGATATATACTTAGAATTTTTTTAGGGCTGCCAAAAGAAATAGAACATTCTCTTGCATAAGTGTGTATTGAAATGAAATGAAACAAATGGTCCTTATTTATTTATGTAAGAGTGGACACGGGGCATATTGCATCATTTAAGCTTCATCCTTACACTTCATTACCTCCTAAAAATGGACTCTGCTGGTAAGTATTTGTTCTATCAGTGATGAACTGTGCTTTGAAATAGAGTGGAGCCAAAGAGACAGTAGTAGAAGAAAAACGAACATTGTGACTGACCTTTTGAAACAATGAGAGAATACGGGCTTTAAAATTAGAAATTTCCTTGATTCCAAGTTCAAAAACTTTAGAAAGACTCCGTTTCCCAGACATAAGGAACTACAAATAGTATGTTGAGAGCCTGGATGTGATATTTCCGGGAGCTGTAAAATTTTAAATATTTGGGGAATTTAGTAGATATCCAGATTCAGAATCAAGGGCCTATATCCTTGGATTTCATTCTTTTTTTCCCACTAAATATAATCCAAGTTCTGTTTAGCTAACACCAAACACCTGCCACAGCTTGGCCAGGTCCGACCATAATTCTTACTACTTTCCAAACACTGTGGAGGCAATGAACAGAAGACGAGATCTTGCGTTCAAAGGGGTGTATTTTCTGGCTTCTGAGTCTAAGACGTGGTCCATCTATGAGCATTTCTCTTCTGTTCCTCTCCAGACATTCATCGGGTTTGAGCTTCACTTCTATCTTTCCCAAGACAATCTCTCTTTGCCCTCTACCTCTTCTCTTATAAGAGAACTTCGTGGACTTACATATTTTCATATTGTAACTTTTTCTTGAAAAAAAATCTTTAGACTTTTCAGACTTCAATCTTTTTCTATTCCACTTGGCGTGCAGACGGCAGTGTGAGTGTGGATTTAGACCTTTTCCCCAATGTGTTCAATGTGAGTTAGATGCAGACACTTAGGCATGGAATGTCAGGGATAGAAAGAGAAGAAAATTACAAGCCTCCTCAATTATACCACTCTTCTCCCTCCCCTTTTTTGTTATGGTCCTGGGAATCAAATCCAGAGTGTTGTACATGTAAGGCTAACAGTTTGTCACCTTTAGATACATGTTCTATATCTTAAAATGCAAAGACACGGCAGTCGGAGGAATGATTTGCTTATGAAGTATTTGCCTATAACGGGTAAAATGGTCTATTTGTACAGCAGGTTTAAAAATCTGATCGTGTAGAAATATTAGATGAATAAAGTTTTTCTATATTCTTCTGCCTCTCCTGGCTCTGTTTCCAAAACAAGAAGATATGATATTACACTTAGGCTACAGTCTGGGACAACATCTGTAATATAATATATTACAGAAATCAGAGACAGACGGCCTTAAAACTTCATGCACTGACAGCAGGGAGTGGTGTCCTAGAATTTGGTATGCAGAGGAAGGCAGCTCTCCAGTGGAAGAGGCTTACCTAGTTTTCCTAGTGAGATTCTGCATCAAAAAAAAAAAAAAAAACCAACCAGACCTTTTATTTTCTCTTGTCATACCTGTTCTCCACTTTTCTTGTTTCCCTTTTCATTGTGATTAAAGCAGGGACATGTATGTGTTGTTGTTCCTGCCTTCCTCTATGTTACCATTCATCCTTCCCATCATGCATTCCAGACGATCAACACTATCCCGTTTCTGTGTTCCAGTGGAGAGCACGGCTGGAGCTCATGGTCCTCTCCCTACCCTCACAAGTGTGTGATCAGTACCTTGATCTGTGATCGACAGGATGTTGGTAGAACACTAACTATGCTGATTTATTCTGAAGAAGGCACTTCAGAGCTCATTTTATTCAAAAGCTCCAATTCAATCCAATTGAAATTCCACATAGAAAAAAAATTAACAAATAGAGCTAGCAATGGTGTGCATGCCTTTAATCCCAGCCCCAGAGGCAGAGGCAGGTGGATCTCTGTGAGAACCTGACCAGTCATAGATACATGGTAAGACAGTGTTTCAAGCTATCAAAACAAAACAAACAAACAAACAAACAAGCAAAATCCCAAACAATTCCAAAGTGGGACAGAACTAATGCCAATGTAGAACCTAGTTTCCTTTATACCTTTGTACGAAGAAGAGGTACTGGCTATACAGTTCATTTGGTTACCCCCAAAGAAAATAGCTGTACAAAGGAAGGATTAAACTCTTATATATTTTTTATTTTTGGATGAGCACCAAAATATGACCCCCCAGCTTCCAGGAGTTTCTAACAGTGCAACACAGCCTGCTACTGTTGCTTCAGGAGCTCAGCCAGGAAATGAGTGCAAGCTGATTCTTTGGTACACTGGTCTCTAACTCTGTGGCCATTTCTGTCTGTGGGAGTATTCTTAAGAAAGTGCTTCTTGGCAGTTTGATGAAAGACAGTTTGGGGCCACAGACACTTCAAGAGTGTCTCTTGTTAATCCATGTACTGCTTCTGAGAACACTCAAGCCCCAGGCCTCTCCAGGAAGCTAACAGTGGATTGGGTTTCCACTCTCACTCATGTGGTTGGATGGTGCTGGGCAGGACGGATCCTGCAGGAGTGTACAGTAACCTCTAGAAAGAATATACAGTACATGTAAGCATGCTGGTTTAATTTATTTGCCATTTTTAGAGGGATTTTTTTCATGAAAACTTGCATTGTGGAAAGTACAATTAAATGTAAACACTATACTTTCTAATCTTATAATAACTTCCCCATAAATATACCCCATAAAGAGTCTTCTGCAGTATATTACAGACCATTGCAGTTGACTCTTTTGGCTTCTTATTTAGTAACCACAAATATATTTAATCACACTTTTAGGATGGAAATAACCTGGTCTTAATCCATTCAATAGGCAGAAATGAAAAAAGAAACAAGCAAAGAAAGAAAGAAAGAAGGAAGGAAATGTTGGCAAGCCTCCTTTATAAATAAATGGAGACGGTTTTGAAAGGGAATATGCATAAAGCAGAAACATTAATCCTAACCCTTCACTCTCTTAAACGGGGATTAAGGTCAACATTCTTCAGGCAGCCAGCTGAAGTGGTGCTAAGTTCAGAAATTCTTTGGTAGAGAAACCAAGCAGCCAGCTTTCACTGGAGAAAAAAAAATCAATTTAAACATTGGGTGCAGGCACTGGGGGTGTCTTCCCAAGCCACTTCGTTCTAACCAGGTCACTTTGCTTAAGAGGATAACGAGAACTCTTCAAAGGCAACACCAGTTCCATCAGCTTCATTCCTTGTTCCTGTTTGTGTTCCCTACTCCTGTACGTCACTGTATGAAGCGACAGCCTGAGTCCCACAAAAGCCCAGGCTCTTCCATCGGAGACGCTATGCGTTTAAAAACACATACGTATTTGGTTCACCGGAAGCTGCTAACGATCTGAGGAATATGCTTGAGTACCAAGAACATAAACCTTCTGTCAATCTGAAACTTAGCAGGTTCGTTGGCTGTGCTCAGGTGGTAACTAGTAAGTTTGTGGAGTCCAGTGCTTCTGTCATCCCTGCTGCGTCCCGTCATGTCACTGCTTCCATCTCCATCACTCATTCCACCCTCCACCCGGCAGATATAACCTTACTCAGACACACCGTGATTGTGTTTGCTGTGCGCTTCTTTCTCAGGGTTGTCCATTACGGAGTTTCATGTTGCAGCATACAGCAAAATGCCATGCTTTAGAATCTTGCATGTGAAGCTGTGCCTTGCAGATGTGCTGTACTGGCAAAACAAGTTTTCCTTCCAAACTCATCCAGTTTCTTCAGATATCTCTCAATACGTTCCCTGATTCACAAAGATAAATCTATTTTGAACTTGACTAAAAATAGCCTCTAAGTTAATTCCCACTTAAGAGAGTGGGGAATTGAGATACTGAAAAGAACAGTTCGGAAATGGAAAAGGATTTACACATTGTCAGAGGACATTTTTAGCCCCTTATCACTGTCACAATGTAAACTCTTCGTAAATGTAGTTTGCACCACAGCGAGATGCTCACTTTTTCCTCTCTGAAATAACTGGAGGATGTCTTTCCCATTTGTGCCTCCGTCACAAATGTTCTGCATGACAATAAACTAAACTATGTTGTCATTGCACTTGAGGGTTTACAGAACATTTCATAATAAAATGTTAGTGTTATACTTTTGATAAAGATTCAGTTTTGTTTTATACAACAAGTAAAGTACATGCATTTTTAACATAGAAACCATCACATTGTGGTGATGCTTGAGAGACAAAATAACACATCTTAATTAAATACACAGAACACTATAGAGCACTGAAATAGCCAAAAGAACCAACAGTTAGGAAATGATCAGTTCATGCTCTTGTCTGAATCAATACAGGGAGAGCCACTGAGCTAAAGAGTGGGTCTGGAGAAACAGGGAAGAACAATGCTACTTACCATTGCCTAGATTCAACTTTACTCCAACTATCCTGCATCCGTTTCTGCCTAGGGCAACAAAACTTACCTAGGTCATAGGTGAATGACCACTCCCTTTCTCTTGTCCACCTTCAAGTGAGATGTCATTTTTTAAATACTCAAGGGTGAATGAGAGGAAAGATACAGTGAAGGATTATAGATTCACTGAGAGATACTTTTAGTGGCCACTTGGGTTTAAGAACTCAATAATTCATAAACTGCATCATTGTGTAGTTCACTCAAAGTCAGAAATAAACTGTCAGATTGTCTCCATAATTTATAATCTAATTTTCTGTTTTTTTATAACCTATATAACCTGTCACTTTGTACTCTGATTTTATTTTTAATTGCTTCATGTAACACACTGAAACAAAACCTTGTTGGGGTGGCATCCTTCAAGGTTTGATCTGTAACTGTTTGAACTTATGATCTACAGTTTTCTAGAGAATGAAATCAGGCCAAAATCCATTGGCTTGAAATAACAATTCTCATTGTCTCATACAGTTTGTCCGTGTCAGGATTCAGAGATGTCTTAACTACCTGGTCAATAACAGGGGCTGCAGTTTTTAAGACTTTACCAGTTTTGGTGGATTCATTCCAAACTCATTCGCCCAGGGTGAGCCTAAATCTTAAGGTTTTTTTTTTTATCATAGGACCTTATACAATTTTCTCTCCCCAGATAATTGATGGTTGGAGCACAGAGAAAGAAGCACACACATACACATACAGACACACAGACACACAGACACACACACACACACACACACACACGAGCAGGAGAGAGGTGGGTGAATTCAAAACAGAAAACATGTACTACAAATGTGCCACCTTCATCATCCAACGTGAGCACCATTACCACAAAGACATTCACTACATTGATTCATACACGAGCATGAATGACTTCCAATGCTAATTTGGAAATTAGCATTTCCAAATTGCTAATTTATAAACTCATTATATTGTATCAAATAAAAACTTGACTATCCAAATTAATTGTTTGCATATATCAATACAAAATAAATTTTGGAAAATTGGAAAAATAAAAGTAATGTTGACCAACTTTGTTGGTGACATCTGTGCCCATTTACTGAACTATGTCGCATTTATTGTTCTCATGCACAATGATCTTCAACAAACTATCAGCATGAAAAGAAGACTGCAAAGTTAGCTGAGGCAATTAAATGTTCTCATCCTACAAGCATGATGACCCTGGTTTGAGTCATAGACCTATATAAAAAAGCAAGATAGAGAGACTCAAGCTTGTAATTCCACAGCTGTAGGACAGAGGCAAAGGAATCCCAGTGATTAGTTAGCTGGCCAGGGAGCCTGAGTAAACTCCTTGCCAGTGAGAGAGCCGGTATCCATATAAAATGGCAGACAGCATCTGAGGAATGACAAGTGTGGTGGAATTCTGGCCTTTGCATGCGCATGTGTGTATATATGCTCTTTAACATATGGGAACACAGAAACACACACACACACACACCACTAAAAGTGAGGACTGAAGAACTTGTTTAGTAGTTAAGAGCATTTACTGCTCTTGTAGAGGACACATGTTTAGTTCCTAGCACTCAAATGGCAGTTCACAACTATCTGCTACTCTAATTCCAGGGGAGCCAGTGTTGCACATGGTACTCTAGCATACATGCAGACAACAAACACTCATATTAAAGAATTAAAAATAACAAAATATTTTTTAAAGCAACAGTTAAGAATAGCTTACATTTTTCCAGTTTTGTATATATGTATGTATATGTGCATGCATTTATTTATTTATTTTACAGGGATAGCTCTGTGCTGCTCCAGTGAGGATTCTGTCTCACATTCCCTGACTTACTAGCTTTTACTTTTTGGTTCTGCAAATGCAATTCTGAATTAAAACGAGAAAGGATTGACTTATAGTCTATAATCTTCTGATTCCTGGCTCTGTAACCAGAGATCACGTTCATCTCAAATGCCTCTTTTATAAAACAGCTTTATTAGCAATGGTCTGTGCTCGCTGCCTGTGGACTCAGTGACATAGTGAGCAAAGTATTTAGCACATTGCTGAACACATAGTGAGAACATAATAGATAGTAAACAGAATGCTGGCTTCCAGTCCAGTGTTTTTGATCTGAACTAATTTAGCAAGTTAGTAAACATTTAAAATGCATTGGTATTAACTTTCTAGTATAAATGAAATAAAGCCCAACACTGTAGAAGATAGCAGGAAAAGACAGGAACTTTAGACTTTCCTGTAGGACAGTATCTTTTCATGAAACCTTTGCTGCTGCTGCTGCTGCTCCTTCTCCTCTTCCTCCTCCTCCTCCTTCTTCCTCTCTCTCTTTCCCATCTCTCCCCTCTGAGTGTGTGTGTGTGTGTGTGTGTGTGTGTGTGTAATGCATTAATTCCTTCTTACATTAAAACTGTGTACCTTATTTTGATTGACAATAAAATACGAGAGAAGGTCACCATGATCCATGACTTCCTAGACATTTTCTGCTTGTTTTCTCTTTATATATGAGATATTTTTATGATATCCTTAACATATAGAGTATAAAATCAGTTTGTAAATAGAATGCTTACTGTTGGTAAACCTTAAAGAAATTTTCTTTGGTATATATATACAATTTTACCATTTATTAAAGATTGAAAACAATGTTCATAATATGAGATGGGTGTTGCATGTTTATTTACATACAAACAAATAACCGTGGCTGAATATTTGATACTGGAGTATGCAAAACATCTTCAATGATTTTTGGAATTGATTGATATTTTGATTTTGTAATTACCAATCCTGAGAATGCTGTTCCTCAAAAATATTTAGATTGAAATGTTAGAAGTATATTCAAGGCTATTTTAGAAATCATTAAAAATTCTGTCATAATTGCACATAAGAATTCATTTAACATTTTTAAAATTAAAACTTAAGTCAGAAACACATATATTTTAAAAATCAAACCTTCAAAAATAATATAATTCAAAGGTATATTAGATTGCTGGGTTGTGAAGGTAGGGAAACAGAAATCTGTTTTCTGTGATTTTGTGTTGACTTTATGTGTACCATGTAAAGCAGTTCAATTCTTATTGTGTAGCAGGTGACGTGTTTCAGGCAGCTTTTCTTGGCATTGTGGTATTGTTAGAGCATGTGTGGTGTCATATAAAATGTGCATGTGGTGTGTTTAGAAAGAAGGCTATGGTACAGCCCAACCCTTCCCGGAAGAATACTTCCAAAACACCCCTGAATCACTGCATTCAAGTTAAAATTAATTCTTGATATTATTGCATACTTGCAAACCTTTCACTATTGGCAAATGTTTCCAGACCCCCACATTCCAGAGCTATAAATGTAAGTGTCACCACCCCACTGTTTGAGAAGCTGTCCTCTATCTGAGCCTTCATCATATATGTGCTTTCTCGTGAGGTGAACCAGTCCATTTCGTTCCAGTGACTGTGTTGTTTTAGATGTTGGAGTACCTTAATGTTTCTTTATTGACAATTAGTTTTCTCTTTAGAATTGGGTTTTAAGATGAAACAAACGTTCACAGAATTAAGACATTCAGTGTGCATACACCACTAACTGCAGCCATGGACGAACAGACAGGGCTTGGTCCTTCCTGCCTCACTTCCTTGGGGCAGCAGATACTTTCATAGAGAGTCACAATTGTGGCATCTCCATGTGCATCCTTATGTGGAATGTTTCACATATCAAGCAAGCATCCACAAGGATGCCCCCGAGGTTTAGGAAATCGTAGACATCAACCTGTCTAACTAAAGGCCTTGCTTATCTCAGAGGACAGGACCGATTTGGTACTTTCAGTGTTATCCACATTTCTAGTAGGAAGCCATAAAGGCCAATGTCCTTTTTGTAATTTTAATGTCACATTTGGAGGGTCATAACTTCCTGTTGAAAGTTACCATCAATGACCTGAGATGATGTAAATTTATTCACTTGTCAGCCTAAGAATTTATCAGAAAACTTAAATAATAGATAGGTAATAGATAGCTATGTACGTAGATAGATAGATGATAGATAGATAGATACATATATACATAGATAGATAGATAGATGATAGATAGATACATACATACGTACATAGATAGATAGATGATAGATAGATACATACATACTACATAGACAGACAGATAGATAGATAGATAGATAGATAGATAGATAGATAGATAGATAGATAAAGTAAAATAAAAATAAGGTGACAAAAACACTCCTACCCAGACTGTCCAGAGTTTAAACCTTCTCTTCGTCACACACCGCCTGTCATAGATGCTTCTCACAGGTAGATGTGGCCTTGATGAGAACTCAAACAAGGGTTAGCCTTAGCTGTCCTTGCCTTCTCTTGACAAATCTCATAGTTACACTTAGTTTCTCCCCACTCCTACACTTACGAGAGTTCACACTTCCATTAGGTTCTCAAACCACTCCCGACTCGCTAATCACATGCCGGTGGCAGTAGAAGCCCCTGACATTTCTGAGTGCTTCACACCAGGACAGGTATTTTGGCATACCTGACGTTCTTTGATCACGGCAGCAAGCCTCCCAGAACGTGTAATCCGAGGTCCCATCTGATCGGCTTGATGATCTTCCGATTGGGAGCAGTTACCTCAAAGAAGGAAAAGACTGCAGCATTCAAGTGGAAGACAAGTGATAGCAAACACTTTTCTCAGGTCCCTAGTGACACATTCTGGGAGCTCTCCACAACACCAGGCTAAAGATAGCCCTGTTTGCTGCAAGATTCCACCTGGTTGAGAGACGTCAGTAAGACCTGTTCCCCATTTTGGAAGAGACTAGGGAGACTAAACATTCTTACCTTTAATGTGAGAATTTTTTTAACAAATTTTATTTTATCTTATGTTTATGGATTTCCCTTCATATTAGTATGCATGTGCCTGTTGTCCGCATAGGCCAGAAGACGATGTCAGAATCTCTGGTACTGGAGTTATAGATGGCTATGAACTACGACAAGGGTGCTGGGAATCGAACCTAAGTCCTCTGTAAGACAAGCCAGTGCTGAGACATCTCTCCAGCTCCCTCACCTTAAATGTGAGAAACTTTTATTTCTGGGAATAGTGGATATTATACATATGTATTAATTCAATATTTTATGAATATATGCAATTAGCTTTAAATAAAATTTATCCATTGACAATCCAGAAGATTTTGAGTAAAGTTCCTTTATATCAGCAGTTCAGTTCAGTTCAGAAGAAGTTCAGGGTGTCTTACAGTAGTTTCCTAAAAGCAGAACCATTTTAAAGATTGTTGATTGTTGTCAAAGTTTTAAAAATCAAATGACTAAAGTCTTTTCTTTCTTGCTTGCTTTCTTTCTTTCTTTAAATTTATTTATTTATTAAAAATTTCCACTTCCTCCCCACCTCCCTTTTCCCTCCCCTTCCTCACCTCCCCCTCCCTCTCTAGTCCTAAGAGCAGTCAGGGTTCCCTGCCCCGTGGGAAGTCCAACGTCCTCCCCGCCTCCATCTAGGTCTATGAAGGTGAGCATCCAAACAAACCAGGCTCCCACAAATAAAGTCTTTTCTTTAAGAGTAATTTTCCAAGCATGCAAGTGCCTATATGAGTGTTAGAAAACTGTGTGCTTGACATTCGTGTTTATTTGAAGGGTGATGGCACAGTGAACAGGAACACAAGGAGAATATTATACCACACGCATATTGCTGATGGTATCTCCGCCCTGGATGAGGGGATGAGAGAAAACACTGGTGTTTTTCAGCAAGGATAATTAACATAGCTAAAATAACACACAGCTACTCTAGTGAGGAAAGAAAAAGTCATCTCGGCACAGGACAGTCACATCACATGTATATGCTGAATCCTGAAGGCCCCAAATGTTCCACTATATCTTGGCCTAATTATTGTTTCAGCAGGAGAATAGTGAAGGACAGTTTTCATTATCATTGTTAAAAGGAATAAGTATAATTTTTTTCTGTATGAAGCTGATTACAAACTATTGGGGTTCTTTATTGCTTGCCTTTAGGATTCTTGCAACATAGCAAGACTATTACATGCATACATACATACACACACACACAAACATACATACATACATACATCATACTTCATCAACCAAGGAGCTGGGAGTTAAGATGGGTGCAAACAGTATGTGTTCTAGAGAGCCTTGAGTTGAGACTCTAAAGAGGTCCTGATTACCAAACCTGAGTTCTCTGACTGGTCATGACACTTAACTTCTGCTATTTGGTCAGTCTGAGATAATAGTCGTACATGTCCCACACAGTGTCTGTGAGGGAAAATGAAAGGACATATTGACGGTTAAAGAGGAAGCTCAGTAGTTCTAAGCACTGCCGGTCTTCCAGAGGACTAAGGTAGACTCCCAGCACCCACCTGGAAGTTCATGACTGTCTATAATCCAGGGTATCTGATACTCTCTTTTGACATCCACATGCACCACATACACACATGGTACACATGCCTATACACATCAGTACACATAAAATAAAATAAAAATAAAGGCAGTATCTAAAGACTTAGCCCATTGATTGACCCACGAAAATCACTTTCACTGAAGATGATCTTAATTGTTTCTGTTCTTTGGATTTCTGCTGTCCATTTTTCTCTTACCTATAAAGCCAGGGAATCAGAATGCTGGGAGTTGGAAGGTGATGCTAAAGAGAACTCACTGAGCCAATGGGATTTTTCCATGGACGACATCAGTGCTATTCATGGTTTCTTACTCCAAGAATTATCCAAGGCTGACAGGTGATCGCCATTGCTAGCACTGCGTACACTCTGAGCACATTTTACTCTCTCATTTTTTTTTACTTTGACTATAAAATTAGACTCTTGCTTTCATAAAGAAAGTGGAAAACCCAAAACCATTGGAAAAGAAAATGAAATTCACTTATAACTACACTAGCAGGAAATAAGCGTCATTCACAACTTTTCTTTTCCAATGCATACACATGCTCTCTTTAATATGCTTACCGTAATTGAGAACATGCTAAATATATCACCGTGTATACCGCCCATTATGTTGAGCAGAAATGGGTTTTTCTTTGAGCCATGAAAAGCTAGTAGTTTTTAGTCGCTGGGTACCTTAAAATCTAAGCTGATTCTCAACAGAAGCCTGAGATGTTGGGAAGGCTGTCTTTATAATTGTGGTTGTGGTTATTTTAAACCCTTAATGTAGTAATTTATGTTTGAGAAGGACTATAGAATCAATTTTTAGTTCTGGTAACTTGTTTCTTTTTTCCTTCTCAACCCTTAATTGCTCTCTCTGGGAAATAGCTATTTGCCAAAAATAAAAATATTCATTCAGATTCTTGAGATTTAGTTTTTAAATGGGGGAAGATTCACCACACAACTTTCTTTCAGCTCCTAAGAGAAGAAATCCTGGGGGCTTTGTGAGAGTCTGAGAAATAATTTGTTCCTTCTTGCATCTGAGATAGAACTCAGGATACCATGAACCCCAAGGGCTTTGTGATTCTCTCCAGACGGGTCAGAATACAACTATATTTTATTAATAGTCAGAATCCTTTTAACCTAACTTAGTCATTTAATTCAATTCATAGTATTGATTAAAAACAAAGCATTTGAAGAAGTCTTGCAATCTCGAGCAAATAATAAAGCTTTTGTCAATTTTCAAAATATATTAGATACTATGGTGTATTATTTGGGATATGTACGTGTTAGCAAAAGGCCAACTTGAACTTTAAAATAAAGATTATTTCTGGTTGAGGAACAGACATTCTGGGCCATCCATGCAATGCTTTATTTCCGATTAGGAGATAAAAATGCAAGGCAGACATGTCAAAATGAAACATTTGCTAACCGTGTTGTAGCTCTACATAATGTATAATGGGCATTATATGGCTTAAAAATATGTCTGTGGATGGAAGCCAATACAGAAGATGAAAAAAGGAGGGGGAATAGATAACATTAAGTTTTTTCAAAAGCTCATCAGGAAACATATAATTTTTTGCTCATTTAAAAGCATATTCATATATGTTGAGTGAAGTTAAGCTCCATGGGGTGAAAACATTCTTTCTAAGAGCTGTAGACTATCTAACAAGCACTTCAGTACCAGATATGGGAACCTCCTTCTGAGTTGTCGATTAGAGGACTCAAGGAGTCTCCCAACATACAATCTATTGCCATTTCTCTTTACTGCTTCCTAGAAGTTGAAGGTAAGACCCTATTTCTGAAGTCACCACATACTTCAGACATCGAATTCAAAGGAATAAAGCTAGATCTGATATGGAAGACTTCTTTCTCAGGACAAACACATAGTACTGGAGGGACCTATGCAAATTGCTAAGGGATAAAGGCAATTAATAGTCTACTCAACTATAATGGCTGCAAACCAGTTTGAACGATATCCCCAAGGTCACAATAGTGGCATTTATATTTTGGGGCAACCAACAGCTTGCTCATTAGAGTTAAGGCCCACTCGATAGAAAGGAACTCATGCCTGATATTGTAAACCTAGCCAACAACCGTGACCTACTACATTAGGTCATACCCCTAGAGGAGAGCCTACCGCTTCCACTTTCCTGAATATAATTTCTAAATATTTTCTAAATGCTTATCCTTATGCCCACAGGAAGATGTTCTCACTCCTCATTCATGAAGCCTCTTTTTAAGCAGAGGGCGACCACTACAGAATTCCACAACTGGTCAAAATACAGACCACAAATGACCATGGGTTGCCAAGTCCAAAGTTGTGCATCTATAGCACAATCCCTACACCTAAGGCTCAGAGAACATCACAGAAGGAGGAGTTATAAAGAATGTAAGAGCCAGAGGGTCAGGACATCTGCTGGGAGACAGTGTCTTCTCTATGTGGCAAGAAATCTGTCAGATATGTCCACCTATGAAATCTCAACAATGAGGATGCCCACACTAGACCAGCAAGATCTGCTGACCATGGTGACACGGGTGGTGGAATCTTACAAGGCCCTTCCTCTAGAGGAAAGGCTACAGACAATGAATGGCTACAAAGAGAAGGATAACCAAGCTTCTTTAAGTAAGAGTACTTATCAAGTGCTCTTATCTAATGCAAGGTCGTCAGCCCTATATAGGTTCATATATAAGCAACATTAAAGGTGTTCATATGGATGTATTTGTATACATGAACACAAGCACACATGCCTGTGCGCGTGCACACACATGCACAGACACACACACACCCTTCATCAAAATGTCAACATGCGCTATCCAATAGCACACTAGAAAACAAACAACACCAGAGCAGCAAACTGTCTGTGTGAATGAATAAATCATGCCTGGGGTATGGAGCCCCTTGATCAAAGTAAGGAAAAATGGAGATTTTTATATTATTTATAAGATGTCAGCAATTATTATCCTGGTTTTATTCTTTAAGTGACCATTTTCATCCCATTCTCCTAAGGGTAATTTAAATAAGCACTACCCAAAGTTATGATTAAAGAAGAAATAGTTGGACCTCACACATTATGCTTTGGAATGTTTCTTATATAATGTCATTGATAGTTCTAGGCCTGGGCAGGCTTATTGCAAGTCCATTTAAGTAATCCCATATTTTAGGAGGAAACACATGCATACATAGGCACACCCACACATTTGTACCATTTTTTTTTTTTTGCCTGTGTTAGCTTAAGAAAGAACATTTTGAAGCCTCATAAACTTAAGATGTATTTTGGATGATACAGACAACGGATGGAGAATTTTTATTTTAAGAAATGAAATAGCATGAGAAAAATAACTTCTAAGTCAGAAGGTTGAGTGCAGAGACCGCACTGGAGTGAAGTTTGACTTTAAAAGCTAATACTGTTGAAGTTTCATATGAAATACCAGAGTGAAGAGATAGCAGCGTTCTCCTTGCCAGGGATATTTCTGAAAAAAAAAAATCTACAAATCCCCCCATGAAGGCTTATGCAATCCTGATGTTAATTATGTTATCATCTACTGGAGTGTTAAATTTCATAGTATATCCTGGAATATTTCTTTTAATGCTGTTTCCTTTATAAATTGCTACTTTAAGTTATTATTTTCATTTCTGTTGCTTGTGTTAAGAAAAAAATGCTGTTGATAGAAGATAATTCTTATAAGTAGAAATCCCCCAATATGGGGTCTTTTGCCCCCTATCTATCCTCTCTAACCTATTGCCTGTGTGGGTGATCGGCTACTCAAGGTACAAGTTTCCTTCTTTTAAGTAAACCAGAACAGATTTTGTATACTTTTTAGGAAAACAACACACACTAAGTTATTTTGTAGCTCTTCTACTTTCTCTTCATCTAAATATAAACTCATATTAAGAATAAGATTTCTAGGTCATTAGGTAGCATACTGGGCTTGCTTCTGAAGATTAACAAACATCATCCTAGTAATTGAAACCTTTTTAGAAGTTTTAACATTTAAAATTTTAATGGTTATATAAAAATTGTACTTACTTTTGAGTGACTATGTAGTTTCAGTAATTCACATGTGTGTTTTTTAAGGTTTTATTTTTGAGAATTTCATAGAGTTTATCCTGTTCATTCCTCTTCCCCAGCTCCTCCCATATTCTCCATCTCCTATTTCATGCTCTTTCTCGCTCTTAAAAACAGAACCAAAGCAAGACAAAAAAGGAAACACATACGATGCTGAACATGAAGTCAAATTTGTGTAATTTTATATAAAATATTTCAAAGAAAAGTGGTGCATTTATTATTTTCTTTAACAA
This sequence comes from Myodes glareolus, assembly GCF_982192425.1. NCBI lineage: Eukaryota > Metazoa > Chordata > Mammalia > Rodentia > Cricetidae > Myodes > Myodes glareolus. The sequence continues at coordinate 8,388,934 of NC_142044.1, read as the reverse complement.
CAGCAGCAACAACAAACTACATAGAAATGAACATAACAATTTGGAAGTATGGAAAATAACTTTTTAAACCTTGTACATGAATCATATTGAAAATTCAATGTCAAGTTCTTGTCATCTCTATGTGGCCTCAGTGGCATGCCCTGGTTTATTACTGATTTACCACTTGATTTCCAGAGAAGCAGATTGCAGGAGATGGTTAGGAAAGAGAGGTTGGTTTAGCAAGCACAGTTCTCTATGTGTGGTCAGAGTCTCTTGGTGACCTCTCTCATTTCCTACCATTTAGTTTTCCAGACTCATTTCAAAAAAAAAATCAGTATTAAGGGATACTTAAATGTTTGCCAGAGAGTGAGATACTTTCGGAACACTCAGTCCTAATGGGACATTTTCATCAAACCCCTCCACTCAGGTCTCAGAAAGGTATGTGGAAGAGGAGGTGAAAATGTCATAAGAACAAATGGGATGGAAGACACCAATGAAACAGTGTCTTCCAGACACAACGGGACTAATGCATACATGAACTCACAAAGACTATGACAGCATGTCCAAGCCAGCAGACATGGTCTATTGCTGAGAGGAGGAAGCCAACATTCTCTCCACCCCTAACCAAGATGCTGTCTCCAATAACATTTTGCAAAGAAAAAGTCAGTTTTCTTCAATAGGATCTTACTGGGTATACAAAACCACATTTAAGAGAAGGCCCCACATCCAGAAGTAGATGGCTGACAACAAAATGAATTGAATGGTATTTTTTGTGGAATTATTTTCTCATATTGCTTTGTTATTTTTTATAATTTGCTGGTCTTTTGCCTGTATCTCTGGTATGCCCAAAAGACGTCTTAGGGTAGAAAGGTTGATTTGAGTTTGAAAATATAGGTTCTAGCCTAAGAGAACAGAGAATACGGCTGACGAGTAATTTAAGTCCTCCTGGGAGCAAGGTAGGAAGCACTCCCAACATCCCTGGTTGGCCTCTGCACAAGCTCAGACAGGTCTATGTATATATACCACATACTTATACTACATATACAGAAATTTAATTACATAAAAAACTAAATCAGTAATTTCTATACAGAGAAAGGCTTGTAATTTGATTGGCAGATAGTGGACACCACCGAAAGAGCTTAAACATGGGAAGAAAGGACACATTCGTACTGAGATAGACCCCTCTGGTTGTACAGCAGATGATGGATTGGGAACAGCAAAGCTGGAGTCAAGAGACCAGTTATGTAGTCGTTAGCAGATCCAGAAGAAAATTGATGAGTCTGACCCTAGCTGGAGGCTGGGAGGATAACGGGATAATGTCAATAGTGAGCAAATGGGAGCACGGATGGAGGCTACCTTCGCAAGATTGATTGGTGCGAATGGAGAGTTGACAGGAGGGTTCCCTGTGACTCAGAAGGATGTCTAGGTAGGGCAGTATTTTTCACTGATAGGAAAAAACACACAGGAGGGAAGGCATGTTGTGTAGGAAAAAGACAATGAATGTCTTTTGGACTGAATGGTGCGTGGGGATTAAGAGATTCAGTCTTTCTTGCTCTGTACCTTAAGACAGATGTGCCTGTTCAGAAGAGTTGATACAGGGCTCTTCTGTTGTGTTTCTGGTTTCATGACTTTTTTACTGCCAATAAGGATAGGTAGGACACGTTTTATAGACATAAATGGATACATCCCTGCTTCTTTCTTCTACAATAAATTAAAATAATTGAAATCTTTCAGACTCATACCTCACAGCAAAAGTTTTAAATGAAGTTATATGAGAACTTCAGGAAGCATTTGAAATAATCGGTCAGTCTTTTATTTAGTAGATGAAGATCTTAAGCCCAGACAATCTTAATACATTGCTCAAGATTGTGGAATAAATCAATGATTGACCTTGAATTAAACTCCAGATATCTGAGTCCTTTCTGACTTAAGATGCTTTTCACATATCATCTCCTTCTAAAAATGTATAAAGGGAAAATATTTTATTATTTTAATGTTTTAAATATTTCTTGACTATGATATTTTCATGGTGTAAGAAACAGAGTGGAAAAGAAAGGTTCCAGATCAGTAAAATGTGTTTGGGTGCAGATAATTTCCTTTTGTTTATATAAAGCAAGAACAACTTCCTAGATGTTAATCTAATTCTGGAATAATGAACATGACTTTGAGAACTGTCAGTAGTCACAAAAATATGCATTCAAATATCTATTAACAACAGTCCTTGAGAGAGCATCTGCCCATCAGGATTTTGTGCTGTTCTCTTGAAGTTTTTTCCTAATGTTTCAGCTGCTAATACTTCTTTGTGGGTGATGTAGCAAATATCCACTCACATTTTAATATTAGTATCTAGGAATATATTCCCTTTCAACAGATAAAAGAGTGTTTATAGGAAGAAGTGTAGATGCTCAGAAGTAGGCTGCCACAGTGTCCTCCTACACATTTGTTTCCTACTGGACTGGACCCTGTCTTTGGGCAGTCAGTCAGGTACAGGCTTAATTCCCAGAACACTTATGTACATGCTTGAACTAGGCTGAACTTACATGGGATGTAGTAAGTCGGAAAAATTACAGGGTTCAGTTCCTGGTTTTGCTACTTGTGGAATGATAAATAAGAGAATCATCTGATGAGTTCTTGGGGCCAATGACTGAGAAGTAGCTAGAAAACCTCAAGGCCAGGAAGCAAAGGTGGAGTAGAGAGTGTGAACACTGGTGTTCTTAAATGTGGCATCCAAACCAGAAACCGGTGGAAATAAAACAAGTCAAGGAACCGGGGTTTAATAAGACACGTGAGTAAGCCAAGAATATGGCCACCAATATTGGCTCAGCCTTCAAATGTAGGCCTGACTTTCCCACAAATCAGCAGTCTGCAGCCTGATATCTGACATTAATTACCTATGCCACTTTGTTTTCTATGTGTGTCTATAAAGTGATATTCACCGAGATCATCACACTGCCTACGTCTCTAGCCGAAGAGCCTCGGAGATGAACATGACTGATGTCAAAGTACAGGACAACAAAGAAGCTGAGAGCAGAGAAATTGTTTCGAAAATGTCTAGGAAGATATTTATTCTTTACTTAATAAAAATAAGTTATATTTTCAGAGATCTAATAGCAGAAATTCTTGCAAATAATGTTGCTGCCCTTAGCCATTTCTTTTTATTAGGCCATAAAGCCATAAACCTAGAAATATCTGAATTTTCAATATTTCCACTGCTTTGTAAAATGATGGTATTAGATAAAACCATCAACATTTAAGACATTTTTTTGAATTACTTTACCTTTTTATTGTTTTCCCATATTTACTGATCTATTTTGCTCCATGGTTACTTGGCCATAGTTGAGTAATACCATATGCACCCTGACTCAATGAGAGTCTACTTAATCTATAACATATTTTAAGCCAACACGCCTTGGTCAGATTTTATAGGTTTCAAAATGGTGTTTTCTTAAGAATTACATGGAGGAATTATATTCTTTGTGTATGTCGTTGAAGAGCCATTTCAGGCCTAGACCTGCTAGAGAATGCATTGCACGTGCAAGACTTGTCACAATGTCACTGAGACTCTCCTCGTGAACATGAATTATCAAGGATTCTGAGTCCAGTAATGTCTTCAAGGCTGCCACAAGGGAAAACAGGCCAGCCTCTTACTCCCTACTAAGCAGTGAATACGGACAAGCAATTTATGAAGAAGCTAAAAATGATTGATAACCTTGACTTTAAAAAAAAAACCGTTTTTCTTTTAAAACACTGTTAACTGTCTTCTAGCTGCCTGGATATTTGCTTTTCTTCCAACTGAAGTATTTCTTAGAATATAATTGTCATCTATCGGTGTGCACTACTTAATTAAAAATGTGAAAATTATCTTTGACAAGTTTCGCCCCAGTATTTCTACCCTTCCATTTTATATATTCCTTGCACGAACATCACGTTACAGGATTTGCTAGTGATGATGGCAGCAGTGTGTTTGTGGTTAATGGGTGATTTTCCTCGTTTGCAGGTAAAATCTGCTGGCTTCTCTGGCCTTATTTGAAAGCAATAGAATTGCTCAGCCATAATATATTGTATGATTTTAGGCAGTTATCTGTACCTTCCTTAGTTCTCTTAGTGAAATGAGAAAGATAACATAACGGGTTATTTTAAGAGTTAAATGAGCTACATCTTAATAAATCCTGGTACATATTTAACTTCAGTAGAAGCTGAGTATGTAGTTTCTTCCCCTTGATATGGTTTATATACTTTGTGAGAAATGCAATTGGCTGGAAAAACATACATTCATTGTATTGATATAGCTGACAAATTAACCTCTCCAGATACCTAGGACCTCTCAACCACCTCCAATTAATTTGGCTGCCTCTCTAGGGAAACTGAGTGAAAGCAATCACCCTCCACTGCTTTTCCCCCAAATTAGCAGCAAGGAAGCGAATCTTCTTGAGCTACCAGTGAGATTAATCATCCAGTCAACCAAGTTAGCAAGAGATCAGTGACTCCAACTCTGAGGGTAGTGGAGCATCAGGAGGTTGAGGTGCTAGTGCGCTTGATTTCTATCAAGTCACCCCAAGGGCCCTATTTCTTGAACTAGCAAATGGAACCAGTTTTCCCTTTGTAGGTTCGGTAGAAGAAGCAATCAGAGAATCTGTGTGAAAGTCCATTATAAATACTAAATTATATTACAAAGCTAATATCATTTCCCTGTTTTAAAATATTGTTGGCTTTCCTGTCATTATTTGTTCCAGCTCTTGCATCCCCTTCCTAGCCTGTTGGCCTATTCCTTATAAAAGCCTGGAGTCAGACACTGGCATGGTCAAAAACAGAATAACTTTATCATTCATGTGTCGCCACATAACTCATCAGCTCTTGTGCTCAGTAACTCCTCAGCTTAACATCAACCCTTGCATGTTTAAAATATTAAGCCTTGCAGTAGCCATCATTTTCTGTAAATATATATTGTGAGAGAATATATAAAGCCATCATTTTCTGTAAATATATATTTTTAGAAAATATATGAAGACAATCAAATTTGTTACAAATTGTTCCTGGACGTAGCCCATCAGGGACATCAAGATGGATTTCACAGTTCTGTATCTAGAGGAATGTTTAGAGATAAGATGAAAGTAGGCTTCGTAGTCCTCACACGTTGTATATTTGACTTCAACCTCCCCCTTAGCCTTTAAATCAATGGCATCTGGTTCTTGCTACTTCAGAGTGCCGTTACTTTGTGCACTAAAAGACAGCTAGCGCTAGCCATAACAGCCCCATTTGATTAAAAAAAAAAATTGACTAGAGTTCCATGCACCACAGCAGCTCAAATGAGGATTTCTGTAAGGGTGGGAGACCTACTTTGTTTCTATAGCAGGGACGGCTGACCCGGGAGGCTCTCTGTGGTTGTGATGCATGGTGACACGGCACAGGGATTTGGACTTGATGTTCCAAAGCTCCGCATTAAATAGGAGATTCAATCGTGAAGAGTGGTCAGCATCTGACCTGTCAATAAATCACAAAGTAGCTGAACCTCCATGTTTTCCTGTCCATACCAACACAAGCACTGGGGACTGTTTTCTATGGAACAGTAGTATAATAAAATAACTACTACTTTGTACATATCGAGCACAATTTTCTCAGGTCATCAAATTATCATTTGAATTTCTTGAAACCATGAAATCTGGCATACTAGTACAAGTTTGGTGCCTAAGTCAGTAATTCTTTTCTATTCTCATTTTGTGAACCATGTAAGGTTGGACTAGCATGTAAACAGCTTCACCTTTTTAAGATGAGTAAAACTTTTTCCTATTTGTCCGTCAGGTGAATTAGACAATATGTTAGTTACCCAAATAATTTCCATTCTGACACTCATTCCTTCTTCAGTGACCAACCATTTACAGTTTACATACAGATGCTTTTAATATGGACAATGTCTTAAAAAGCATTGCTTTTTTGGCTGAATCAGAATGATGTAGAAGAGCTTTTCTAAACAAATACTGTCTTGATAAGTACCTTAGGAATTTTCTAGCATGGTGCGCCTCATTTGCATGTTGAAAATCCCTTTCTGCAGTTTTAACAAATAATCAGGGACATTGAATTGCATGTAAAATATACATAGTCCCCAGATAATCCTGGCTGGATAGATTAATGGCAAAGAATGTAGACTTAAGATATAAAAAAGTAGAAAAGCATGTGGAAGTTGGGTGAGCGAGTTATTGCTTGATCATAAGCAAGTGACTTTTGGGTTCCTAAGCTTCCCCATTTCTACCTCCAAAGCAGCACAGACAAGACCAGCAAATCTTCGTGAGTTTAACACCTTAAGGTTTTATCAGGTAAAGAGAAGCAGCTTAGTCTGATGCTTGCTGTGCAAAAAAGAGGCAATTGACCAATGTTAGCTGTAAATGGCTGCCGTCTTCACAATGGAATCTCACATGCCATTTTATAAGATATCCATAAAAGCCTCAAATTTCCTGGACAACAAAGGATCATACTTCTGATGTTGGTCTGTCAGAGGCTTCTCGTGCTACACATCTATCATATGTAAAGGGACCAATAATCTTTTGATTATGCTAAAGCATAAATCAATGTGATTGAACAAAAAAAATACCTTGGCTGCTCAGGGGAAATTATTGGATCATGCAACTTACACGTGAATGTCCAGAGGTCAATCTAATTAAAAACATGCCTCTATCCAGGGACTTGCAACATTTGTCTACCGCTGTCACCCGGCTTCCCCATCCATCACCTTCCTATCTGTCTTTTTTCCTAGACTGCTTTTCTTAGGTTGGCTTTGCTTTTGTGGTGGTGAACTTGAACATCTACTGTACCAGGCATCTAGTTTGCTAGTATGAGAATCTCAGAGGCGAACGAAGTTTTCTTGTGAAGAATTCTGAAACTGAAGCTTCATGATGTGGCTCGCTATACCTTTCCATTTTTGAACAAGTCTCATGGCAAATTGAATGCAGTACACTGTAGATTTCCAGGTTCAAACATGAACATATTTTAGAAACGGTGGTGGATTAACTCTATCCGAAGCATTTACTTTTGAAAGAGGCACAGATAATTACACAAAAGATGGTGGAGCTATCATTAGGAGCATGATTCACAAAAGGAGAGCCTTTCACTGTTTTGGCCAAGCCTCTGGTCCTCTACCATTTTTTGGTTGTTGAAATGAGGTAATTTAAAGAGAATAAACCCAGGATTTGGGTCTGAGGCCAGATATTTTGCTAAAGTAACTTTTAGATATTTTATGATTTATTTTGCATTTGTAGTAAAAAACCTTATATTGATGAAATACGAATTCAGGAATCATCAACAATTAGTTTGATTTTCGTTTTGTTCATCTGGACCAGAGCCAAGATAGATACGTAGAAGTCAGCAATGGCTGGTGTTAGAGAGGCTATTGCCAAGGATTCAGTGGGGATTTTACATTTAGGCTCTATTTATTGCATGATAATGATACTATGGAACTTACAATATGGATGCATTATAGTTCACTGAATCAATAAAAATCATGTAGCTGTTAATGATTTCCAACTCAGCTTGTTAAGCACGACTTGGCAGAGCTAGCAAGTGGCTGAAAGTGTTTGTATGCGAGTTAAGGACTTCAGTGCTCCAGTCCAAGTTTGACTGTTTGTGTGGTGTGTGGCCTTGGATCTGATGGCTCTGGGATGTAGTTTCCTCATATGAGAAATTGGGTAATAAAACACAGTCACCACACAGCCGTGGTGGAGAGTTAAGAGCACTGACGGGTGGTGCTGGCTTCTTCTGCATTCTTTAAGCAGTGCCTATGCTGTTTCATTCTCCCAGGTGCCTAACAAGCTCCCCACCCCCACCCCACAGTCAACCACTTAATAATTCTTGTTGGCCCCTATGGTACCATCTATTTTATGGTCATTGTGTTCTCTGAGATGGTATCATAAAGGGATAAATTTTGCCCAGGCGAGACGGGCAAATGGTATTTTATGAACTGCAGTTTCATTGCCTTCTTTTGGAGCTTTCAAAGGAGCAAGGAGAACAGTGAAGGCCGGCTCCCAGGCTCTGCAGCTCCTACCATCCATCAATGATGATGCTGTAGTACTGTTTTGAAGACTTTTTTAATGGGTACCCACCCTCCTCTTACTCCCTGTCTCATTCTCTCAATACAACCTGCTTTGTATCAGTGGGAAATAGAAACAGTATGCTGAATTCTTCTGAGGTGAGTAGTCAGCGTGGTAAATAACCAAAAGACCAAAGCAGTAAAATTTACCTTTAAATTATTTGCTAAATCACCCGCATTCTTGCTAGGTAGCCATGGGCTTTATTATCGGCTCTTTTCCATTCTGTTTCCTTGACTATACAAAGAAAAAAATAAAAAATGAAAAAAAAAGAAGGCAACCAACTGCCTCCTTCACTTCATTGCTGTGAGGGTTAGATGAGATCATGTCCACAACAGGAGAGTGGAATCTCAGTGAAAATTCTCCTTATGATTTGCGGTTATCATGTGTACATGTCTGTGTGTAAAGAGTTTGTTAGCAGTTGGACTGGTGTGTGTCCGACTTCCTTTCCTCAGCCCCCTGACATGCGAAGGATATCTGCCAGATGGCTAGTCTGCCAGCTGGGTCTTGTTTGGTCATTGTAAATATTGCATGCCCCAAACAGGGAGGCTTTGCTTATAATCTTGCATGCCTTGTCCTTTATCTCTTGTAGCTTGAGAATTACATTGTGGAAAATATGAAGTCGGAGATGGCCCAGATACAACAGAACGCGGTTCAAAACCACACGGCCACCATGCTTGAGATAGGAACCAGCCTCTTGTCACAGACTGCAGAGCAGACCCGAAAGCTGACAGATGTTGAGACCCAGGTATGCCCCCAGGGCCAGAGTCACATTCTCAACCAGAAAATTATTTTGAACTTATTCTTTTGTTTACTCCATAAACTCAGAGCCTATTTCAGCATGAGACTTGGAGAAGCATATATTTTTCGTTTACTGGTAACAACAACAATGAGTGTTTGACAAGCTATGCATGCTCTATTTGCATTAATGAAGTTGAATGTATTTAGTGTTTGCGAAAACAGAGCAGATAAGAATATCTAATCAGTATTAAGTTCAAATAAACACAGCAGCTCCCAACTGTGCTATGACTTGTGTCAAACAAACTAGCCATGTGGGTCTAACTGGTGCCTTTGACAAGCATTTTTGACCTGTCTTGCTTTGTCTCTGTTAATGCTCCAGGGGGTAGCGGCTTCTGCAGTGGCCTATTCATTCAATACATTGAAAGGAAAACCTTGTGTGCACTGAGCAGGACTAAACATGCGTCTGAATATACCTGCATATTTGAGTAGAAATTAGTAAGGATGCTTTTTTAACTATCATGGTCAAAAATGTCACATTGAAGCACTGTAAAGAGATGATCTCTTAGTACTGTTAGGTGTGGCTTCTATGATCCCACCATGATAACCTTCTGAACTTGCAGTGTGGGTGACTCTGCTTCAGTGTAGCTGATTTTTCTCAGGGCTGAAATCTGCACATGCAAATATGCCAATGCAAAAATGGTGCAATATTTATACTTTATTTAATCTGTGTCAGTGACATTGCAGACTATGTGTTTATATATAAAGAGAAATAATAAAGATGATTTATAATGGACAAAACATTTTCTTTAAACTCCTGGATTCCGAGATACAAAACACCTTAATGGAAGCCACTTAAAGCCTGTAGGTAAGGTAGTAGCACTGATCTCTCTCACTAACATAATTACAGAATTCCAGACTCAAACTCTGGAGTCCTCAAATTTCTTCCATTGATTAATGATACCAATTCTCAACTAGTGGAATCAGAATCTAAATATTGATCACACTGGGTAGATAAATAGTTAAGATTTTGAAAAATACTCCTCCCCCTTTGAATCATTATCAGATCCACACGGAGTACAGGGAATGGGACCTATATCTCAATACTAAACAATACAAGGTGTATTTACTCATCTCTTATCACACACAAAAAAGCATGCTGATCTATACAATATCGGTTTCATGTTTTACCTGTAATAAGATTGTATTTTTCCCTTCATTTAAGTCAGAAAGCTTACCACCTGCTGCAAACATTTTCATAAGTTCAAACCTGAAGACACTGGCAGGTAAAGATGCTTTTTGCTAAGTCTAAAGACCAGAGTTCTATTCTCAGAACTCACACGGTGGAAGGAAAGGACCCCAGCATGCTCCTGCACATCCCCACACATGCACGCACACAGAGACCTTTATTAATGTGTAAGTCTCTCTAAAACTTTCTCTGGGGTTGTTTTCTTCTCCTCTCATCTAGGAAGTTGCTGCAGTGGTTGAGGAAAATGATACCTTCATTAATATTCTAATCTCCAAACTATAAAGGCGGATGCTGTGCAAGTTTTTCAAAGTAAAATTTGTTCTGCACGTTTTGAGATATGCACATAAAAGTCAACGAATAAAGACAAAATAAAACTCCCTGTGTAGAACAGTAAAAATTCATCATGAAACCAATTAAAGCTTAGTAGATATAGCAAGAACATTTTTCAGATAGACAAAATAAAAAAAATAATTGCAAATCCTTCAGAATTAACAAAAAGAGGGAACTAGGCAAGCATAATCTACTTTACAAATTGAAACCTTTGTAGTCTTCTTATTTTTGTTTGAACATCTTACAGTCACTGATGTTTGTGGTCCAAACCTTTATAAAGCAGGTGTGTACCCACACGTTGTATATTTTAACTATTAGGACAGGATATGTCCTTCTTCAACATAACCACTTAGTGCAGCCACATCTTGATGTAGGGTCAAGGTCAAGTTTATAAAAGAATACTGAAACCGCAGCGCATTTATATGTGATTCGTTTCTAGGAATTTAAAAGCTGAAGGAGGCTTCTGCTCTGACCAGGTTGGCTCTTGCATTTTGCTCTGACATTCACCTAACTTGGCTTGACACTTTGATTTTGCTTTTCTTAAAACTGACTTTAGGCTGTTCAGTACTGGAGGATCAGGCAGCAATGGCTTAGCCTCATTTGTGCGCCCCAGCTCTCACATGATGATGTTGTAAAGATAAGCAACTTATTGCTTGGTCGTCCTCGGTGACCTAGATGTGCTCTTTCACAGGAGGTGGCAGTGTTATGGTTTTGTGAGTGTGTAAAGGATCCCCACACTCGATGACCATTATACTCAGAAAAAAAATGCTGCATGGTGAGCCCACCTAAAAACATTGCTGGCCATGGGGGGTGGGGATAATGAGAAACTCAAAGCAGAGAAAGCCTGTTCTTCCTTCACAGCCCAGCAGAACACCGCCAGCTCTTATCACTATCACCTGGCATCTCCTCTCCTTCAAGCTCCTCTTTTGCATGGAGGAGTTAGGATCAGGAATTATTCATGTCCCTCTCCTGTTGCATAATCTCCTCCCTTTCTCCTCTGGCAAATTTGGCATATAGGGAATTATCAGATCAACAAGCCAAATTAAGTCTACTTTTAGTCATCTCCTTCGCTCGGTTTTAAGCAATCTTACACATGTGTTAACTCTTACTAGCAAATATTTTCTGCAAACGTATGTAGTCTTTTTTCAAATACTTTTTCAAAGATGAGGACACCCAAATAAAAAGTGATGTGAAACATTAGTTCAGATGAAAGAATTAGTGAATATTAGGTTGAGAATTTAAACAGTTTGATATCAAAATCTACATGCTCATCTGTCTACCCATGCTGATCTCTCGCCTCCGCTTCTGCTTTCACTGTAAGACTTTAGGACTTTAGATTTAATGCAGAGATAGCAAACTACGCACTAATCTTAACACTGGTGACAGTCTCTGATATGCAACAAAGATGCTGCTGCTTTCCTGGAAGATGTTGCTGCTTTCCTGATGGTGGGAAGGGCAGGCCCACCCACTCACATCATTCCCTCATGTGCCAGTCAGTTCATCACTAAGGCCTTAGTGCTGTCCTTGGCAGCTGCCAGCTCTGTCAACCATAGGAAAGCACTGTAGAATGGCATCTCAAGTTTTCTTCAGTCTCCAACAGGTCCCAGCACTATAGTAGTAGACACGAAATTCAGTCACATTTGAACAGATCTATTTTGCGTATTTCCATGATGCAAGTTGTTCCAATAGGTGGTTTGCAGACTGCAGAAGTACCCGGAGCAGTAATTACGTCCAGTGACTTCGAGTTCAGGTGGGAAAAGGTATCCAGGTCCGTTTTCTTTTCTCTTTCTGTCAGGTGTAAGCACACCTTTCCAGTGCGTTGCTGTGGGAACTGAAATTGACCAGTGACCCCAGCTGCTGTACTCTCAAACCCATCAGGTATTGGCAGAGACCACAATTCTCTACAGCCATTTCTAAGCCATGACTCACTGTGGCAGGATACTTAGTCTTGTTCCCAGGAGCTTGAGAACTTTGCTGACACATGACTTTGGCTAAGGTTTTCCTATCGCCTGTTGAATATAATTATGGCTGTCTTGAGGGCTAAGACTTCCATCTAAGGCCCCTTTCCCTCCCCTCTTATTCACTGGGATAAAGCCTGCACCCTAATCCGAAGGTTGTCTCCTGCTCCTCCCACTTATTCCCAGTCCCCTTTCTTAACATTTGCTCTAATAAATTCCCTGTGCATCTAATCCTACTCCTCTGTATCTCGGAGATCAGTAACCATGACAACTGTTGTTAGGTTCACAACAGCAAAGTTAGAAATTTAAAGCCGTTCCTGAGAAGTCTCTGGAATAAGCACACCTCCTGAAACAACAATCAGTTTCCTCTCAAGTCTACACTCGAAGGTCAGCTCTAAAAATTGAACTGCGTTTCTTTAACTCAATGAGGGTGTAGTTTAATAAACTCTTCACCTTGACTTAGCTGAAATGATGGCGAAATAAATTTGCTAGGGGTCTTAGAAGGAAAATACTTCGGTAATTAGTTTGTATAAGTCACTGGAACAAGGCTCAGAAAACTCTGGACCACAGTGGATATGTGGCACGGCATTCCTTTCTAAAGCTGTGCTAAATGCAAGCACGTTTATCCACGCGCGTGTTGTCCAGGGCTGCTTCCCTGCTCTCACAGCAGGTTGCACCAGAGTTATTGCAAAGACAACATGGCTTGTATGTCAAGGTTTTGTTTGTTTCTTTCTAATTACTGTCACAAAACACCCACCAGAAGCAACTTAAGGGAGCAAGAATTAGGTTTGGCTCACAGTTTGAGAGTACAAAATTCATGACGTGGGCAAGGCCACATCAGGAGTGTGTAGCCGGAATTGGTCACATTTCACTGGCTCAGAGAGCAGAGGGATCTGAGGTTACAACCAGAACAAACTATACACCATAAGGCCTACTCCCTAGGGGCCCATTTCATCCAATGAGTCCCCAACCCATAAAGGGTCTATCATTTCACCAAACAGCATCACCAGCTGGAGACCAAATGTTCAAACACACGAGCCTTTTGGGAGCATTTCACATTCAAGTAATGCAAGCTGACCAAGCTGACATGGTTACTCTCTGGCCCTTTACTGAAAGTCTAACACACTCTTCACGTCAGTGTTAACTAGAAAGAAAGGATTTTCTCTTTCTTTTCTAGTACCCATCATTGGGATTTTTTAACAGGACATGATGTCTATCAAATGCTCAATAATTGCTAGTTAAGTAATTAAATTAGCAAACACTAATCATAATATATTTGGATTTTAGCCCAAGGCCGTGTGTTCATAGTAATATACATTAAAAAAAAATAGCTGATGGCCCAGAATATGACTCAGAAAGATAACCTACTGAAAAAAAGTGACTGAAGTAGAAATTGTGCCAATATTTTTTTTTCTGTACTCTAAAGGACATGAGAAGTTTGGCCCCTTCCTGCCTTATTGTGATAATTTAATGTGTCTGTGAAAGGAGAAATTCGGTGTCATCCACTGCCACAAACCGAGAAGCAAAGGACGGCTAGAGAGAAAACATTTGCTAGCAGGAGGCATGGATCACAAGGTCACCGTTCTTAGGCAGAGGAGTTGTTTGTTCTTAGTTATCTGAGCTTTTAGGAAGAACAGAGACGCTAAATTCAAAGAGCTATGTGGTTAATTCTAATGAATAAGATAATTCAACCTGTAACGTCTGTGTCTGTTCAAAGGCACCAAATTTACCAAATTTCACAAATAAATACAGTTATCTTATAAATAGGGCACAGAGTTACATTATTAGGGTATAATTAGACTATGTGAGAATTCAATACATGAATAATCAGATATGATGAGGTTACTCTAAGCATTATAAATGTTAATACATTTGGTTAATATGAACATATTATATGACATAAATATATGTCACAATTTTCATATAGTATTAAATGCATACTATTAAAACATGACTTATAATAACAATGTTTTTTTCAAGGTTCCTTAGTTTCCACAGTAATTTTGCAGGTAATTTGTTTTCTAACTTTAGTGATCTCAATGAATTTAGGTCTACCTTTTACTTCTTACCACCCACTCCACTAATGAATAATATTTTAAGAAACTAGGACAATCGTTTGATAACCTCTCGTATTCTGGCATCGCCTGAGTATTTATTTGCAATGGCTTTTGATTTATTTTTTCCATAACTGCAGTTCCTTTAAACTGGAAGTTGCTATGTGCGAAGGGTTCCCGGAGCAGAGTTAAGCAGTAGGGCTGCTTTACGGAACTGCTGATCACTTTGTGTGTGGTATCTCACTGGGAGGTGAAAAGACAGATTGCCATCATGCACTCAGGGATTTGGATGCAGTCAGAGTATTAGCGGCCACATCACTCCATCTCCAAAACTCACTTTCCCTCTATGAAGTAACCAAGCAACCCACAGAGTGGTTCTTCATCACTTTGCCCCTTATTGACCAAAAACTTATTTTACTGATAATGCCAAACAGTGAATGTCTAGCTCTCATCCTTTATATACTGACCAGCTTTCATACTCCCATAACATCTGATTACATTGTATGTTGCTACCTTTGCTTTATTTGAAGAAAAAAATGAAGTCAACTGCATACATGTGCCCAGCAGGGAAGACTGTTTCAAGGCCAAGGTGTACAGAGAGATTTCCTTTTGTGGTTGCTGTGTTCTCTTTTAGTAACGACCTTTTGGTTAATGTGGGTTTTAAATTAACTACTCTTAAAAATATTAAAAGAGCCCATCTAAATTCCCTAGCTCACTTTTTCTTGAAAATAAATAATTATTATTCTTTTATGAAAGAACGGAACTCCTTTAGTACACAAGTCCTCCATTTCAGAGCATACACTTTCTTTACTCCATGGCATACTCTGGGAAACTTGAGCACTGACATCAGTCCCTGGGGACTTGCTGAATATATTCTTCACTCTTTCCTGTCTTCATTTTTTTATTCCTCTTAAACTTTTTTTTCCAGTGATATGGTTTTGGGATGTGTTTAAGCTAAGAAGAACATGTCTTTTGTCATCTTAATGGAATACTTCAATTATTGCCAGCAGCAAGTTCTGTAGACACATGCAAGGCAGTGGTCAATTTATCATAGTTTCCTACAATTCCCTTGGATGCCCAGATTTGAACTTCAAGTCTATTTGAACACTTCAGTGGGGTGACTTGAAATAAAACAGCAATGGAGTCAAGATGATGGGAAAAGAGAAGAACATGGTATTTGTGCTTAAAAGTAGCCTCGGTTGCCCAGCACTTATCCTGGATTTCTGAGATTGGTCAGCTCCCATCTTCCATGTCAGATAAATCTTTAGGTTTGGGCTGCAACTACTCATGTGGGACTGTCGCCTTCCATGGTTATTGTCTAACCTGCTTGGTACATTGTCAGCATGTCTTCCAACACACAGTTGGTTACCCCAGTGTTCTTGACTTTTTGCTGGAGGACTTTGGACATAGCAATGTAGGCCCTGTGTAACTGACATGACAGTATGGTAGGAAATCACCACATGAGTGAAAGAAAAAAAATACAGGATTATCTTCAATAGTGGAGATTGCAGAAGGAACGTAGGATGGAGACAAAGGATGAAGAGCATGGGGGTAGAAATTTCTTAGTCTTGGCAGGACATACCCCTGAGCATGTTTTGAATAGAAAAGAAGCTTCTTCTGCATCTGGGAGGGAATGGGGATTCCAGCCAGAGAGATGCGCAGGTACAAATGCCCTGAAGTGAAAGGGAATTTGGCAAATGGAGCGGAGAAAAGATGGTGAAAATAATTATAATGAGCTGGGCTGGTGGCAGGAGTGACAGGCAGTCAGTGAACAGGGTGCTGATCTCATGCAGTCTGTGGACCACACACAGCTCTTTGAGAGGGAAACTACCTGCGGAGAGAATCCATTAGCACATCTAGCATAGAAAACACCGCAATCTCCCTTGTTCTTACAGAAGACCCATTGCTCTGGGACAGTGTAGACTAGAGACAAAGAAAGGGCAGATCAATAACAGCCATGGTTGTAAGAGGGTTAGATACAGGTATTTCATGGTCAATTCCAGATGGCGACTCCATCCCGTTTCCAGGAAACATAGAGCACGATGTGCATTACTCCCTATAAGCAAAACATTTGGTCTTTGAGTGCATCGGGAAGTGTGTCCTAGTTAGGGTTTCCAATGCTGTGATGAAGCCATGTGACAAAGGCAACTGGGGGAAGAGACTGTTTTATCCTGCAAACTCTCAGGTCATAGGGACGGGAAGACAGAGCAGGAGCTCAAGCCGAACCCCGAGGAGGAACCAAAGCAGAGGCCAGGGAGGAGCGCTGCTTCCAGGTGTGTTCTACATGGGTGGTTAAGCCAACTTTCTTAGACTATCTGAGGCCACCTGCTGAGGGGTGACAGTGCATTAGTCCAGGTACTACTTCATTGATTCCCCTCTAGGTCAATCTTCTTATTAATTATTTTATTTAATTAACATTTTCTCCATTTATTTTACATACCGATCACAGTTTCTTCTCCTTCCCCTCCTCCCATCCTACCCCACTCCCCATCCAGTCCTCCTCAGTCTTAAGACATTCTTTCAATTAAGAGTTACTCTTCACAAATATGTCCAGGTTTGTGTCAAGTTGACAAAAAGCTAACAAACGGATGTGATCTCGGGAAGTAAGGCAAATGAAAGCAAAGTAAGCTTGAGGTACCTGTGAATGATGGGTTTAATCCCATGAGATGGCATACCTGCTTTTTATTCATAAGCAAATATTGGCTGTCTTTTCTCTATATCAGGTACAGTTCGATCACAAAAGTACCCTGAATGTTTCACTCCTTATTTCAAATATTTGTAAATGGTCATCCAGTAAACAAAAAACCCCCAAAAACTAGCCTGGGGGAAAATGATGACAGTTGCCCCTAACTTGGGAAAACTCACGGACTTTAGACTCATAGAAGGAGATCCTGCAAGGGATCAAGCCAGGCCCTCCACATGCAGGCAACAGTTTCAAAGCCTGGTCTCTTTGTGGGACCCATGGCAATGGGACCAGGAGCTATTCCTAGTGCAGGAGTTGGCCTTTTGAAGCTCATTTCCCATGGTGGGATGCCTTGCTCAGTCTTGACGTGCAGGAGCGGGTAGTGATGCTTGGTCCTGCCTCAACTGAATGTGCCAGGCTTGGTTGACTCCTTATAAGCGGCCTTACCCTTTTGGAGTAGTGGATGGGGGGGGGGAGGGTTGAACAGAAGTGGAGGAGAGAGGGGGCACTGTGCTTGATATGAAGAATGAATAAAAAAATATTTTTTACAAAAGTAAAAATATTGATGAATGTAGCCTCGGTCTGAACTTTTGCTTTTGAAATACATCTAACTTTAAATAAAGTGACAAGGAATACCTTTTTAAAATAATATTTGTATTTATTCTCTGAGAATTTCATGCAGCATACTTGGATCATGTACACCCTTCAGTCACTGTTCCCTTTCCATTTTCCCCTCACTGTCTCCAGCTTTCTGTTTTGTTTTCCTTTCTCACCTTGAGACCACTTTTGCGTTGCATAGCTACTCTTGGGAGCAGGGCCTGCCTTGAGTGTGTTCTCTGATGAGCCTCACATCTTTCAAGATTTGCTCTCCCAACAGTCATCAAATGCCAATAGCTAGTGCATAGTTTCATACCTACACTTCAGCCTCTGTGCTGGGACTTAGTCTGGAGCTCTACAGGTGTGGGTGTGTTGTTACAACCACCGAATTCATATGTGCCTGGAAAAAAATACATTATTTAAAAAGTTTTTAAAACCCCACGTAGCAGAAAAGTAATTTTAAAGTAAATATAGTCATTGAAAAGGTCTAATCCAAGCTATTTTCCTCATTTTATCCTGTTTCTAGTCTAAAAAGGAATGAGGCGATGAGGAGGGAGGAGGAAATGCTAAGATGAGGCGTTTATACTTTAAAATAGATAACTTGCTATTATTCTTTTACAGATTAAGTTTTCATAGATATGAATTTGAAGTCAATAATAATCGTATCTACTGCTTACAGAATATGTTAGAATTTTAAAAACGTTCTACTCAAAAATAATATATACAAAGAAATAGCTTGATAGACAAGGAAGGAAAGAGCCCTTCTTAAGATTTTGTATCTGAGGCACTGGCCTCCAAGATCCTTCTCTGTCTTATTATTACAAACACAGAGCCCCATTCCACGGCAGTTCCTGCCGCCATAGCTCAACTCAAGCATTTCAGTGCATCTTCTAAAGGTTCAGCTAGATCCCCGCTTTAACCCTGCCCAATGGGGGAGGAGCACTCCTGCGCCGACACTGTTAGAGCAGGACTGTAGATCTGATCCTGATATTGAAAAAAATAAATATTTTCAGATTTCTTTTTATCATGTAGGCTCAAAGTCTCTGGTTAGAAACTCAGGTCTTGACTTGGTTCCTGTGTGAATGTGTACGGCTCTGGACTCCAGTGTTCTCATTCATAAAATGACATGGTCGCCAGATGAAACTGTCAAGGAACTGAGATAATATATGGAAGCTCTCTTTGGTTAACCCCATGCCACAGTAGCCAACCAATAAATGTGTGGTCAGACATCACTCCCGACTATCTCAAGAGTTGTTTGTATTTCCAATTGAATAAGGCAATAGGTCTGAGTAGGTGTATCCTATACATCTCCTAATTATTCTAAATGGTCTATAATATCAAGACATTGGATTAGCAATCTGTTTTGTGCTTGTAAAATTTGAAGATAAAATATATGAGCATAATATATCTTAGAATGTATGGGGTATCAAAATTAGAGTATGCAAATGAATCTAATTCACTTCGGACTCCAATTTCAGTTTATTGCGCACTGTTTGGTAGATTGAACACCACCTGCTTAAGTCATTCTAAAAAACAGTAAGAAAAAAATGATCTTTAAAATGTCTATTGTTTTTCCTACTACTTTCTTTGTGATTGAAATTTAATTTTTAAAAACTCTTTCAAGGTACTAAATCAAACATCGCGACTTGAAATCCAACTACTGGAGAATTCATTATCAACATACAAACTAGAGAAGCAACTTCTCCAACAGACAAATGAAATTCTGAAGATTCATGAGAAAAACAGGTAAGGATTATGGTATCCTAAAAGTACTTTTATGTATACTTCTTTATATCCTCCATGTCAATGGTAACTGAATGTTTACTGTTGTGGATATTTAAAGAACGAAGTCACAAGAGAGGAGGAAGGCACAAAAGCAATCAGTATCTCAACAAGGAGGCCCATGTCCTGCTTCAATTCTTGAGGTGCTTGGTCTTCAGTTGCTGCAATGAGCAACTGTTCAAACAACACCATATATACAAAACTTATTTGATATTTTGGCAAAATAGATGGACAGTTTCTTAGCAGCATCAAATTTGTAACCCTAGAGTAAAGAATAGCAGAGCCTCTTGAACCATTCTTCAGTTGTCTCCCATTCTACTCCCAAGAATCTTCGTGGCATACAATAAGGTTAAATTCAGACAGCTTGTACTTCTAAGAAAATACTTGCCTATAGAATAAGTAGGAAGGAATGTTTTGCACTTAAAGTCATTTATTCTGGACAGAATAAATTTACCTAATTGACTTACGGATATCAGCATAGGGTAGTGTTCAGTGAGGTTAGAGGCCTAACAGGTCTTTGAATTCCACTTTAAGATGTTGAAAGGTGGATCAATGAAACACTAGCTCATTTCAAAGTCATTAACATTAACTGTGGGTAGGGTAGTCTGAGTTGAATGCCAATTCCTGAGGAATAAATATCTTCTATTTCATTGAATTTTCTCCTGAATATTTGGTTATCTTGAAGATGTTTCAACTCTTATCCCCTATGTTCAGTTAAAGGCCTCTGTCCTGGTAGGAAGTAGTTAGATATCACTGTCTGCTGCAGCTAGGCTCCAAGTCAGGGGAGCCTCTGATAGGACTGTGAGCCATCCTACCTTGCAGAAGAACCAGAGACTCACACCATGTGAGCAGCCTGTCCAGGGTCACACACCTTGCTAATGACAGAACAAGGAATGCAATCCAGGTTACTTTTCTGATAGTTCTCTCATCCCCCCGCCCCCGCATAGAACTTCACATGACTACAGCCTAAAGACTTACCCAACCTCAAGCAAAAAATAGACATCAATGCCAACAATTACAATTAAACTCTTGCATGAATAAAAGAAATCTGACTGTTGATATAGCATCTGCAAGGGTCACTCATGCATGATGACTTATATTACCAAGTGTTACATTTATTTATTCTTGTAGGGTGATATGGGATACATTATTTAACAATAAATAAACTTGACAGAACATGACCCTGAACTGGCTGTTTGATGAAATGTTCTGAAATTGAAAATCCTCTTGCAAACTACTATTTATCCCAGCACAGTTACACAATAACCAGAAATATGCATGTGTGTAACAGGTATACTTTACTGCAGTCACAATCAATTTAGGGTCACCACCAAATGTCTTAATTTTCTTGCTGAAGCAAACCCCACTTATAATAATATATTTCAGGATTTCTGTCCAGGAATTTTTAATATGTAGGAGCAATTGAAAGGTTTCATTGTTTTTCTGCATTATTGTTTATTTTTAGAATTATTAAACTAGCTCAAAGTTTTTTAGAAAAGAGAGAAAAATACACAAAGGAAAAATTAAAATAGCCATCCCAACCCACAGAGAAGACTGAATATTTTCTAAGTAGTGTTTTCAAACACGTTTTGCAGAGCCTATCACCATAAAGATGATGAGAGGGTGGTAAAAATCTCTATCAGAAGTGGGAAATGAAAAAAGCCCTTTATAAAAGCAAGTGAAGTAGGAAAGAAACGATGAAATATTGCATTAGTTACTTGGTTAGTTAAAACTTTATGTTCACTTGGCTTAAACAGAGGTCATTCCATTAGCAACGTAAGGATGCTTGTCATGGGCTTGTTCAAAGTGTGAGGAAGAGGTAAAGCCCTATTGTAGCTCTGGGGTGAACTGGCCAGGAGAAGCAGGCCTAACCTGGGGGTTGTGGTGATGGATAATTTTCACAACTCTATGGGGTTAGAATTACCTAGAAGAAACGCCCTCTAAGCTATCTGTGAGGGAGTTTCCAGAGAAATTTAAAGGAGGGAAGTTCGACCCTAAATGTGGACAGCACCATCCAATCGCATGTACTATGATCCCAGCCTGAACAAAAAGGAGGAGGTCAGCTAATCCCAACATTCACCTCTCTCTTGACTGTGGACCCAATGTGATCAACCCTCTCTTCCTGTCACCACCGCTAGACCCTGTCATGGTGGCCTGTACCATCAAACTAGGGGACAGAACAAACCCTTCCTCAAATGGCTTTTGCTGTTGTCACAGCAGGAAAGTGGAGGGAACAAACAGATGCTATCTGCAGCAACCTGCCCCTTCCTGTCCCTTCTTATTGAAACCAAAGGACTGGGAGTATGTTCCTCTCACCAAGGTTTTCTCCCAAGTGCATTTATCAGACTCCTGCTCACTGCAGTAATGTATTGCTATGGGTCAAACTTAGTTATGTAGCTATTTCCAATTGGTTTTTTTCCCATTTTTTTTAGATTAAATGTTAATAAGATGCTTTTTGAGCAATCAGCAAAGTCCCAATAGCAAGTCCATTTCAATCCAGCAATACTTACTCTAGGAGCACTGGCTGATGTTAACTCCTGTGGCGTGAGGTTGACTCCAGACCTTTGAAACTGAGTTTTGTTCTCAGAGTAACAACTCCAGTAATTTTAAAGAAACATAAGGAGTATCTAAACTCAAACTTTTTCCACTCCCAAATTCAGGTAAATTTCTAAAAGATGCTTTTCTAACAAAGGAAGCTACTGCAGACTTTTTTTCCCACTGTAACAGTAAGGAACATGCCCTTCACTTTCAGGATTGGCTGATTGCCTAATAGGATAGAGTCATCAGGATGCCAGACCACCTCAGAGTTAACACTAATGCTTTACTATGTAAATTTAATCAGTCATCATTTCTCTTCTTAAAATTTTAATTTGGTGAGGTGAATTACAAGGAATCTTACTATATCTATTTTATAGTGAAGGTCTGGAGACATAGCCTGGTGATGTATCACCTGCCTAGCAAGCACAAGACCAGAGTTAGGGCTGTACCCTAATAAGTAAATAGACAAATAAAGAAATACTTAAAATTAAATAAAATAGTACATGAATGTTGTTTTGAAGTTTAATAACAATAAGGACATAGAAATTCAAGAATTTTAGAGTAGTGTAATTAGCAGGTTGGTTTATATTTGTATTTCTTTATAAAAATTGTCCAGGAATTGGAAAACTGAAGACATCTATGCATAATGTATTTTTTCAAGTCTGTTCAGAGGCAATCAGTTTCCTTATTTTTTCTGTGATGCCATGAACATCACAGAGATATACCTTAATGTCAACAAAATGTCCCTGCAACACAAATCTTGACTGCATTCCACAGTGCTGTATAGATCGATCTTTGGTCCCTCTCTCAGCAGACTTGTCAGTGCCTCTGACTAATATCTTAAAAAGTTGCTAGAATACAATCGTCACGGCTTCTCTTACTGATATGTGCATCGTCTTCGCCTCTGCGCACTGACTCTCACTTCACTCTTGGGATACTGTTGGTTTCAAGTGGGAAACATGGGTGCTTAACTACAAAAATAACTGACACTCTTTGCTGTCAGTGGTATTAAAAGAAAAACTGATGCCCTTACCGGTCCGGTCAGTTGTATTCATATATCCTCTCCTTCCTTCCTTCCTTCCTTCCTTCCTTCCTTCCTTCCTTCCTTCCTCCTTCCTTCCTTCCTTCCTTCCTTCCTTCCTCCCTTCCTTCTCATTTTATTTCCATTTCCCCCTTTCTTAACAAATATATATATGTTATATATATCTATATTATCTTTATCTCTATCTAATATATATACATATATATACATATATATATATATGCACACAGACAGACAAACAGACTCTCTCTCACACACACACACACACATACACACACACACACACACACACACACACACACATTGGGCCATTCCATCTTGACTTTTTAAGTTTTTTTAAAATTTTTGTGAGAAATTCAAACTTAATCAGGGTTTTTGCATTTTTATTTGCTAAATGTGACATTTGCCCTTTTGGAATAAGGTCTTAGTCCCTCAGTATGGAACTAGTGTCACAGATTTGGCACCAGGAGTATTGAAAGCTTAAGTCTAGGAAGAGTGTACCAACATAATTTTTATATAGCACTTACTATCCTTTCCTATTCAATTATTCTCATTAGGTAATGTTGTTATAGTTAATACATTTCTGGAAGAAGGAGAGAGTAATATAAACTAAGCTTTGCTTCCCCCCAAGGATGTTCCCAGCTGTGTCTGGCTATTGTTATGGTAGGGACTTACACAGATAAGACTGGGAGCTAGCCCTCAGAAGTGTTGCCCACATCTTTTGTGATTGGAATTATACTCCACAGGCAAACTGATGAAAAACTCCCTTTGTTGTTATTAATAAAACTGAGCCAGGCTGCTTTTTGACAGGAACTCTAAACTGGCACAAGTGTAAAGGGCTTCTCCTTGTGGACCAACCTCTTGGAAATCCGATTTGACACATCTGACTTTTCCTCTAATCAAATTTTAATTGTTGTATAAAAGTGAGGTGTTCTTCCACATATAACTTATGTCATTTACTGCTAATGATAGACTTTTAGGATCATAACAATTCCCCTTTTCTTGTAATACAGGTATTTTGAGAAGAGTTAGGTTAGTTAAGTCTCTTGGATTATAATTTAATATATATTTCTATATTCAAACAGATAAAAATTTCCATGTATTTCATGCCCCTATTGACACTTGTTTCTTTTTCATTCTGGAACATCCGAGGGTGATCCATGAGGGCATTTTCCTAGTGGACTCAGCTTCCCACATGACTGTATTCTTGCAGCTGTCTGTCTGACTTCCAGCTCACGCAATGGCGTGTGACCCAAACAGCTACTCTTAGGTCACGTATCCTTGTCTGCCCCATTTTTAAGAAGTGATTTTCTTCAAACAAACCAAAAATATCCTTTCGTGATACATAGCATATTTCCCCCACTCTATTTATTGTTTTTGTTTGTTTGCACATGATCAGTGGAAGGAGAGGCATTCTGCCGAGCACTATCTAAAACAGCAAAGGCAGTGTCCTCCCAAGTGAGCAGAGAAGAGGTCAAAGTCTAATGTTTACACTTTTATAAATAGTTAATTGATCTTAGCTACCTATTCTTTATGTGAATCTTAATCCCCCAGATACAGCAAGAAGCTATTTCTACTAGGAGGCATCTCTGAAATGTAAGAACAGCATGCCCGAGTCAGCCAGGTCTGGTTTGAATCAGCCAATACACTTTCCAGAGGGGATTATCTAAATTAAGCTCTGCTTCCTCCCCTAGGAATGTCAGGAGTTGTGTCTGGGTGTGTGACTTAGCAGCTTTGAGAAAGATTCCTGTCTTTGCAGCCAAGTCGGTGAGCTAGCCTCAGGAGTATCTCCCACCTCTTTGGCAGAGAAAAAAAAAAATCATGTTTTATAGTTAGGATTATACTACACACACATGCTGAGAGGTCTTGCTGACTTACATCCTGAAAAATTAAGCATAGCGCTTTCAGGGCTGAGTTTGGATTTGGGGCCTCATTGGATTCACTTTTTCATCCCCTAAGTACCCCAAAGCACCAAGCAGGAATAGGATAGCTTCACTGCTTGTTTTCCCAGAAGTCTCACAGAGATGACTGAGAATCTGCCAGTCTGCTTTCTTTAGGAAATTTTATTTTTGTTGGTGGAATACCAACCTAATTTTAAAACATGGTATTAAAAACAAAATCACTTAAGGGAGACTTGGCATCCCATCTCTATGTTTAAAATACACAATTAAAAAGCCAAACAAATGGAAATCTATTAGGCTTTGCTTGTGATAGGGTTAGGATGACCACACAATGAGGTATTTTATGTGCCACATTTTGTGACAGTCTTCTAATATTACCTCATTTCTTCTGACCAAAAATGATGGAAAAAAAGGTGAGTGTGGTGGCAAGCATCTCTAGTGTCAGGACTGGAGAGGCAGAGTTAGGTGGATCTCTATGACTCTGAGGTCAGTCTGGTCCACATGATTAATTCTAGGATAGATAGGCTGCAGCTGCAGTGTTACAGAGTGAGACCCTGTCTAAGGGGAAACAATAGAGAAAGAAAAGAAGAAAAGATGGGCAGAGGTAGTGCATGGCTTTAATCCCAGGACTGGGCAGGCAGAATCAGGTGAAGCTCAGAGAGTTCAAGGGCCACTTGGTCTAGAGAGTGAATTCCAGGATCCCCAAACTGTTACACAGAGAAACCTTTTGTGTGTGTGTGAGTGTGTGTGTGTGTGTGTGTGTGTGTGTGTGTGTAGGAGAATATACATCAATGAAATTTTATTCAACTAACCAAGTGGGCATCACTCCACTAGGCAGATCCAATCTTTTGAATTGCAACACCACACTGACATCTACAAAGTTCTACATTCAAGGACAACAAAATTGAGTTGTTAAAAAGAGTTAAAACTTTTCAGTAATGATTGCTGTCTTCATGTGTATTCATAGCTGTCTTGGAGGCTGCCTCTGAAGCATGGGTCTCCTCGCTAGGTTTCAAGGCCATATATTGGACTTAATTGTTTTCCAAATGGAGAACACAGGTAGGCAGAAGAATATTGTAGAAGAAATTTCTCTCTCACAATTGAGTATACCCAAAGGGAAAACATTAACACATTTACACAAAGGTGGGGCATTCAGGCTTTCTTGACAATTGTGTTGACTGTACTGATTAACGACAAGGATACTCTCATTAAGACAGTTCAGAGGAACATGGGACCAGACGCTTGATGGCTCTTCTAACGCCTTTCCAGCTGTCCCTTGCTGCCTTCTAACAACGTAAACATCTGAGTCCGATGTGTGCCATTCACTGTTGCTACTCCTCTCAGGAGTCTTCTAAAGAGTCTGCTATTTCCACATCACAATTAAAAGGCTGAACCTTACAAAGTTCAAGTAACTGGTCCATGACTAAAGAACTAGAACCTAGCTGAGCTCATATTTGTTTCCAGGATAATTTTCTGTTTTAATTACTGTAAGAAAGATTTTCTAGCATGATGCAGCCTAGGGTATAACTGGAGTGGTCATCAAGTGATTGGCTTACAACAAACAAATATAAAATTGGAGAAAGGGGTAGACTGGTTGATTTTGACCTACCAAGGTAAAGACTATTATTTAGTCCTTCCAGTGTTGGAACAGGACATATAAACTCTTTAGTTTACACTGGGAATTTACTAAACTTAGTTGATGTCTTGTCTATCTCCCAGCTGGAGCTATGAGAAATCATGAAGTTAATTATATTTAAGTGATTGAATCTGATGCAATTGCAGGATACTAAATTCTGTCTTACTAATGAGTTACTAAAGAGATATTGATGATTTAATAGTGTTTCGGAGGAAGTGAAAAGCCTTCTAATTAGAGCTATTCCCCATCTGATAAAGCCTTTAAAGGTACTAAAGGAAGGACGAGCTAAGTTCTAGCACTAGATATTATAGTGGATTTAAATGCATTAGCTGTGTATGGTACTGACCAAGGACAAGAGTCTTAAGAGGTCAAGTACTCAGGGCCGAGCATGATGCTCAGTAGCGGAGTGCTGGATTGCACAAATCCCTCACTTCTGTCCCCAATAGCAAGAAAAGAAAAGTCCAAATGTTTATATGGTACGCTATTCCTTATAAGTAGAATCAGGGAAAGAATTACCTTTATCTTCCTGTTCAAGTTTCTTACATTGTGAACTGAGTGGCAGACCCATGTGCCTTCTTCTCAGTTTTAACAGCCTCAGAGCCGAGAGTAATGGAGAGTTCTGAGTCAACTGGGAACCTGAGAACCATCTTAGTCCTTCCCTTTCTCTGCATCTTCTACACTTTGTCAACCTTTGCCGATCTTGATGATTCCCGCCACTGAAGTATTTTTCAAACACATCCAGTCCTTTCTAGCTCTATCAGTTGAGTATATTTAGGTTGGACTCTCATCAATTTTCAACTGTTCCCCTGTTTTGTGCCAGCATGACCTACTCAGGTTATGGACAAAATCATTATTTTTTTTTTTTGAAATACCAATCTTTTTCCTTGTAAAGTTCTTCTACCCATTGAATATTATAGCAGATCAATAAATGTTCAAGTTCTTTAGTTCAGAACACAGTGCCTGGCTGTTAATACAATCATTCTGCAGCATTTCTCCCCTACTGGTTTTAGTTTCAAAGCTACCAGCAGAGATTCTGAGACCAGACTGACTGGGTTTCACTTTCCTCTATTCTTGCTGTAACTAGCTCCATCATGAACTTTTTGTGTGACTCTAGGCAAGTTCATGAGACTCTCTGTGGCTTGTTGGCTAAGGTTGAACATAGAGATGATGATGATAATACTGTTTGAAGTTGACATGAAGATTAATGCTATATGAATGTATATGAAACACAAAGGACAGTGCCTGGCAGGCGTAGCTGTGTTCAATTATGTTAGGTGCATCCCACGTTACTACGTGATGTTATTCTATACTAATTTGATGCTTGAATTGTCTAGCATGGCTAACATTCCTTATTTGGTTGGCAAACTCCTGTTCATCCTTAAAAACTCACTACACACACTGCTTTGGCTCCAGAAGCCATTCTCTAACTCAGTGAGGGAAGTTTCCTCATTACAATCTACATAATACCTACTTTTCTACTGTTATTCGACCCATTCCATGACATGTGTGCTTATATATGTGTGCAGAATGTACAACCTTAAGAAGTAATCTTCTGCTATAGGATATACAGTTTTAAACACTTTTCAAATATTGAATGAATAATGGCCAATATCATACCAGTGATGCTAGCCCCCAAAATGCAGTCCATACACACCTGTGCACACACACGCATGCATACCCACATTCCTAACATAACTAACATACACATAACAAAAATACTTTCAGTGGAAAACACAAATCATATGAGTTACACTTAATACTGAAATCTTTTCACTGTTTTTAACATTATTAAGCTATAATGCTCACATCACAATTATGCACACCTAGTGTCCAACAGTATAGCGGGCAGGGTTCTCAATCTACACTCTGAAGCTCACTAATTCAGTCCAACTTTTAAACTTCTTAACAGAGTGTACAAAATCCATTATCTATAGACTTCTAGCTAATTCATTCCTTGAAAATTTTTAAAAAGTAAGGCAGATCACAAATTACATATGAGTATGTGCAATTAAAGCTCAAAGTTGGCCTGTTTCCACAGCACCATCTTCCCTTGCATCATGCCTTCACACCAATTGCTAAACAGATTGGTTCTTATTCATCTGTACTTTCTAAAAGTTCACTATCAATGCAATCACGAGTATGTAGTGTACATAGTTTTATACAGACATATAAACCTTTAGAATATTGACACAAACACATTCCACATTCTGACATGCAACTATACATATGGACATATTTATATGTTATACACATATATTTTAGATATTATTTTAAATGTAGGATTATTCCTACATTTTATTATCTCATATTATTATTTCATAAAGTATGTCATAAATATATAACATTAATACATGTGTAATTGTTTGGTCATAACTCTTTTTTTCTGAAGAATGAGTACTCACTCATTTTTAATACACTATAATTTATAGTTCAATTTATTCATTTTTTGCTATATTTTTTGTTTTGGTTTGTTTTACATTTTTGATACAGGGTCTCATTAATTGGCCCAGGCCAGCTATGAAGCAAAGACTAACACTGAATTTGTCATATTACACTCCTCCTTCAGCTTCCCAAATGTGGGAGCTAGAGATGCAACTATGCCCAACATATATTTATGTTTATACTTATAAAATATTATTCATTAGATATATCTTGATTGTTTAAAATTTTGCAAAATGTAGACAACTACTTTGAATTTTCTATTCTCTTTAATTGTGTGTGTGTGTGTGTGTGTGTGTGTGCTCTAATTTTTCAAAATACCCCTGCTATGCTTACTAGGGTATCGGCTCATCATGCTTATAAGATACTTGTATTTCTTCTGTGACTGGATTGCCCAAGTGTTTTCATTTGATTACATTACTTGTTTTTGTTTTACTAACTCATATGAATCCTTTGTGGCATATAAATTCTGTTATATGTACTGAAAGTATTTTACATTGTCATACATTTATTTTCAAATATCTGTATTACATTCTCTTAGGTCACACACTATATTTGTCTTTTTTCTTCCTTATTTCTGGCTTCTACAATATCTTTAGCTTATTCTTATCTTCTCAAGCTTTGAAACATTTGCTGTCTGATGCTGACTTTGTAGTATTTATAATTCTGCCCCAAATTTGAGTTGCCAAACAAGCATGACCATATTTTGAAAGAGAATTTAGTATCTAATTTAGTAGCAAATTATAAATTTAATCTATAATAAAGTCATCCTTTTCACGCCCATATTTGTACCATATGGTGAAACGGTGCATACTACAAACAAGGAAATAATTAAACCATTTGTGAATAAGTTCAGACAGATAAAAACGAGGCCGTTTCTATATTTTCAACATCTCTTCCTTGTGTCAAGAGCTATATTTACACACAACACAGGCAACTCTCACCACTAGGCATTCATTGGCTGCTATGTTAAGAATGCTATTGTGGGAAACAATTTGAAAGGGAGAGCATTTATGTGAAAGTTTCAAGATGTATCCAATGGTTTTAAATATTTCTGAGAAGATAGATTGTAGAAAAGGAGGGTGTGTGCAGGGCCGGCAATCAACCAGAATGTTCAAATTATGTATACTCTTTCATGAGCTTTTACTGAAGTTCAAGACCTAGATTATTTTGTTTATTTTATTCTTCATTAGAGTGCACCTCTGCCTCAAACTAGAAGTTAAGTGCCAAAATCCTATGCATGTCTCTTCTCAAAGTGCTCCCAGAAAGATGGGAAACAGGAAGTACTGAGAATCCTGTGAGAAACTCTGCTTTGGAATTTGCAGCTCAGTGTGTGTAGGCTGAATGCACAGTTGGTAAACTTGCCCCACGGAACACTGAGCTCAAAAGACGCCTCCCAAGGAAAGGGTTTATCTCATCTAAATCTTCCAAAGGTTTGACAGTGATCTTCTCTTTCTGTTTAATAAACTGAAACAAAAACCCAGGCACTGATGTTTGCAGTCAGCATCCCGTGCTTTGTTATGAGCTTAGCCCTCAGCGAAATTTGTTAAAAGTTATCGTCAAGGAAATCAACAACATTTTTTAAATCCTGTTTTAGGCTCTAATGTCCCAAGACTTGACTGTCTTATCTAGTGGTCTCCATGCCAGATGAAGAAAGGCTTTTTGGACTTTTTCCGATTAGGAGTAATGATAGAGGATCTATAGAAGGGTTCAGGGACCAGATGGAATATAATCAATGTATTGGATAAAAGCTTAAACTGGATGGCAGACATTTTAAGGTGGGGCTATAATTAAGAACCCCTTGGCACCGGGAATGTGGTTCCCTGATTACTTTTTAAAATTGAGTTCAGTTCTTGTATTCATGTTAGGCAGCTGTCATCTCCTTGTAATTGCAGCAGGGAGCTGATGCCTCGGGCCTTCCTCTCTGGGCACACTTGCCCTCAGACAGACAGACAGACAAACACACACACACACACAAATGAGTAAATAAAATAAATTATTAGAAACAAAATCTTAGTTGGGATTTTTTAAAAAAGATTTTCTTTATGGGTGGAAAAAATGGGCAAGTTAAAATACTGTGCCTCTCAAGCTCCCAAACCAATGAGATGGTGAAGAGAACATGTTGCAGAGATGTTTCCGGTGATGGCTGGCTTATTTGTGTGATGTAAATAGTGTAAATAGGTTATAGAGCTACTTTTCTATTTCTGTAGTTAAACAAACACCAGATTCTTATGGTTCCAGAGGGTTTGAGGTCATGCTGATTCAGTGAAGGTATGGCAACAAGATTAATACTGAGGGTTCACCTCTCGAACTGTAAGCACGAGGTAGGAAAGGAGGGAACTGGGAATGGTTTGTGGCTTAGAAACCAAAAAACTTGCCCCCAGTGATATACTTCCTCCAAAAAGGCCACATCTCCCAAACCTACCCAAATAGCACCCCTCACTGAGGATTAAGGATAGGCCCACATTCATGGGGGATCATCTCTTAATCAAGCCTTCACATAGGTAAAGGCTGCATTATACTGCATCAATGTTTGGTTGTGGATGGGGGCCAGTTTCATAGCAGTGGGGATCTGTGCAGCTTTCAAACATAAAGCCACTGAAAACATGTTCTGTGAGCCCTGGTTCCAGCACTTAATGTACTTTGTAAGGTTTTAGATAAGAAGTATAGATTGCTACATATATTCTAGGGCTTGTAACTCAGTTCCATTCAAATCAACTATAATGCTATAAGAATCCAAGAAAAGACTGAAGAGAAGATTAGTTGTTTCTCTTTCACAACCTTTTGCACAGGTTCAGTTCCTGGAACCCACACGGCAGCTCAAACTCATAATTCAGGGTTCAGAGAATCTGTTTCTCTCTTCTGGTTTCTGTGGATACTGCATGTTATAGTACACAGACATACATGCAGACAAAAGACTCCTACACCTACAATAAGCATAAAAATAAATCTTTAAGAAAAAGAAGCAAAGGAGATAGGGATTTTCTTAAGCGTTATGCAGCTCTAATATTATATTACAAATGTGTTACTAGCTACAGACAGTATATATCTTTTTGGAAAGTAAATCTTAGATATAAACCATTTGAATTAAATACAACAAAAAGGTTGACTTAGAAAGTGCATAAAGAGCCAAAGAGAAAAAGAGGAAAGAAAGAGAAAAGTCTTTTGGAAACCATACATTAAGAGGAGATGAAAAAGAGGATGAATCCCATCAAAGCAGACAGAAGGGTCAGGAAGAGATGGCCATTCTGAAAGAGTCTAAAGAATATCACCCATAAAAAAGATTGGCTATACTATTACTAGAAAATAACTGGACTAGGAGGAGGGCTACTAAGAGAGACCTAAGTATCCTGGTAGGAAACACTTTCTGGGAAACTTTATCTATTCCGTATGTCAAGGTTCCAGTACTGCAGCCAGAGAATTGCTGCTTTGGTTTCCCGGTCCTCTGAGATATCTGTGATCTGTGTCTTCTTGCATCCTGATGATGGATGCTTCTTTTCCTTCTTGAATATCTCTTCTAAAATGACAGTCTGGGCTGATGCCACTTGAAACCTGCAAGTCATGGTAGATTAACACCTGTTTAGTGGGTAATGAAAATTAATGTTCTTTCCAATATGATAATGTATATTCCCTTGACAAAGGAAACCACTTCTCTTCTACAAGCCGACACCCAAGATTGTTTTCTTTGGATTAAGGATCTCCTTCATCATCTTTTTACTCTCCAAATTGTGTTGAAAACAAATCAAAACAAAGCTCCCAATGTCGTTGACTGGCTTCTCTAGTGGAGCAGCAGCCTCTCCCAGTGCTCTTCTTGTAGAGACACATCAGATGCAGAAGTGGAAAATATTGATGCAAAGTATGAAAAATGAATTATGTTGGAAACAGAAGTTTCTTGCTGCTTATGATTCTTCTCTGAGGCTTGCTGTCTAAAAATAAATCCTTAGTGTAGAAATATTGTCATCTTAGACTCCACATAGTTATTGGCACTTAGCAACTAAAAAATATGACTTATAACTAGAACCTGATATTGTCTGTTAATTAGGAAACCTGGAAGGCCAGCTCTGATTTTACTTCTGGGATACAAACGCTTGCTTAGAACATTTGTCCAGAATCATATGACACTTTAGTTTCCAAGTCATGAAGTGCTCATCATTTTAGCCATTAATGCTAAAGATTTCCCGGTAGTATACGATTACTGATGTGAATATGACACACGATTTTTTTCTAAGTTAACGACTCTGAGTTGCAGCAGTCATGTATCTGATCCCTACTCCTGAAATAGGAGAAAACGTAACTAAAAAGTAAGCTAAGCATGGGCTGGAGCATCGGTTGTGGTTAATTCTCAGATCAAAAGCCAAAACTCTACAAGCAGGATGGAAGGCTTCGCCTCTACCCACAGCAGAGAACTCCTCAGTTAAGTAGGATGTGGATGGCACTTTTTAAAATCAATACAAACAATAGAAAAATTGACTGCCGTTCTCCCCAACCTTTCTCTCTTCTTTTTTTCCCCTCTCATAAGCTTTTCTAGCAGCAACAAGTTATTGGCGCAGCAGGAACTACTAAAAGACACTGCATCATACTTATTCCCTAGAGATCCTTTCTTTCATCTTACTCTGACTTCCTTTTCTAACTTTTCTTCAGTTCTGAACAGGGATTTAAACAAATGTAAATGACCCTAAGTATTTCTCCTCTTCCCTTTCCAATTAGAGGTTTCTGTATGGCCAGGAGAAGGGAAGGATTCTTTCTGTCTTGACATCTAGTAGAACGAAGGAAACTCAAGAGAGAAATGTGGCGTCCCTTACTGGGTATCCGCGTGGAACCTGCATATGTGAACCTTGGTTCGCTCCCAAAATTTCTGCGAGTTAGGCTGGTCTCACAAATGGGCCCAGCTTCCCAGCAGCTCTCTACCATACACTAGGCTACACTCTTCTTTGGAGAACAGATTTGTTAGCAAAGACCCGGAGCGTCCTTGAGCGTTTCTTGCCACACTTCTTCCTGTGTGTAAAGACGGTCAGATGTTACATCTTGCCCCTTCTCGCAAACACTTGGAAAGTTTGACTCTTCAAACACACTAGATTGTATAATTTAAGTATTAAATTTAAAACACTCCCTAGTGTCTTCTTTTTGAAGACTTATAGGAATGATTCAGCTCTATATTTCTCCAAGGTAAATTAAGTGCCCATTCTGGGTGTGCTGCATTGGAATAGCACCTTGTAAACTAAGGACGGCTTGGAACCGTCTGAAAACA